>NC_090443.1:325476223-326098092 GCF_031143425.1 Pleurodeles waltl
GAGGGAGCCTTCAAGGGCTCCCCTATAATATATATATATATATATATATATATATATATATATATATATATATATATATATATATATATATATATAAATATAAAAATAAAAAAAGTATTTTGTAATTAAAAGCTCTTACGGGCTACCTGACACTGCGAGGGAGTCCTCAAGGGCTCCTCCGCAGTCCCAACATATTATTTTATTCAATTATTTTTTTGTTTTAATAAAATGCCTTTTACAGTCTATCTGGCACTGAGGGGGAAACCTTAAGGCTTCCCCCACAGTGCAATTGCTTCAGCAAGCAAGGAGCTGCTTTGTTAGCAGCTCTTTGCTTGCTGAAGCATTTCATCTCTGTCCCCTGACAGACAGATAAAAGCTCTGCTGTTTGACACCAGGACCTGCTTTAAAGGTACCGCTGTCAAGCAGCACAGAGTTTGCTGTGCCTTGGCTGCAGCCAAGCCACAGCAAACAGCTGTGTCCTGGTGGGCACCCTGGGACATAGCAGGAGCCGCCCCTCCGGGTGGCGGTCCCCACGGCCATCAGAGGCTTCACGAGGGGCCATGTGCCCCCCCTGCAATGTTTACATAGCCCCGGGGGAGGCCACATAGTGACCTGCTTTATTTGTTTGAAGATTTGCCCCAGGGGTGGTGGTCCCCGGGGCAGCGAGGGGCCACGCAGCCCCCCTACAAATACAATGCAATTTGCCCTGTGGGGTGGTGGTTCCCAGGGTGTGGGGGGACCACAGGCCCCTGTACATAATATTAGCTCAATGCTCTGGGGAGGTGGTGGTCCCCAGGGCTGCGGGATAGGGCCAGGCACTCCCGTATGTTACATAAAAACCCTGGGGAGGTGGCGGTCCCCAGGGCAGGGGGGAGGCCACAGCTCTCCCTCCGCATACAAAAAAATAAGCCCCGTGGAGGTGGCGGTCCCCGGGGCTTCGGGAGGGGGCCAGGAGATCCCCCATTTTTGTTTTTGTTTTTAAAAAGCCCCCAGGACGTGGCCCACCCGGGGGCTTTAGACTAAAGAAGCGAGGGAGACAACGCTTTGTTTTAAAAAAAAACATTTTACGAGCGGAGTCACAGATCCACAGCGTCTTTGCTCGTAAAATCAAATAAAAAACAAAAGCTTTTTAGCCCTGGGGGAGTTCCCTTGGGACCCCCACCACCAGAGCTAAGGGGTCAGGGTGTTCGTACCCTGGCCCCTTTAAAAAAAAATTCTTTTTTTTTGGATGGCTGACAACACCTCAACGACTTCTGTTGTTTAAGTGTTATCAGCCAGTCAGAACTCTGCACGAGATCGGCAGGGGTCGCAAATCCTTTGTGTCCTTCGATATACAAATTTGTTTTTCCCTTAATTTTTCAAAAATTACTGAACGTAATTACACCAAAAAAAAGCACTTTTTCTGGCCCAGAACCTACCTCCCTGCCAAATTTGGTCAAATTTCGTCCAGTAGTTTTTGCACTATTGCTGTTCAAAATCCCTGTGGAAAAATGAATGGTGAAAATGTGTTTTGGGACCCCCCTTTTTTCTCCCCGCCCCCCCACCCCCTCAGACACATCACCCCGAAAATTTCCAGGCAGCAGCTGACGGGACTGGCAAATGTTTTTGGAAAGTTTCATGAAGATTCGTCAAGCGGTGCCAAAGATATAGGCAAGTAAAAAAAATGCTTTTTATATAGCAACTAGGTCCTAACTATAACTACCTAATGGCAACCGTCACTAGATAATATATTTAGATATGTGTATTTCTTTGTACAAATGTGTATAGTAACTATTTTTATCTCAAAATATATACTTAAGCTTTACACCTGTTTTAACAAATGTATATTTTACTTACAGTTAAATGTACATATGTATGTATAGATGTATGTATGAGTGTTTATATATATATATATATATATATTTACATATATAGATATATATAATAATGTATATGTGTATGTAGGTATAGCTTTTATTTGATCTATCACAGTAGGTAAATATTATCTTAACTATTCATCTACAAGCATTCCACTATTGAAATATTGAGGAAAGGTAAGATAATGTTATCAAAGTATAAAAAATAATTAACTTCAAATAGTGCAACTCTTTAAAGCATGTGTTTATATGATACAACTTAACTCTCAATATAATACATTCCTTACACATATATTCCTTTACTATGTAATCATGTATCTATATATCTATTACTTTGGTCCTCCTGTACAAGAGTGAAAAAAATTATTCTCGAAAGCTTTACTCTCTCACCTTCACCCTATACCTATATCAATCTAGCCTCTATCTCCACTCTGACTCATCCGAAACCCATTCTACTACTATAATCTCTAAAATAACCCTTCCTAGACTCTTCCCTACTCTATCCCCCCGGCTCACCCTAAACCTCAGTTTACTACAAAAATCTCCCAAACAACCCTACTAAATTCTCCCTCATTTATCTCTACTTTAACTCATCCCAAAACACATTTTGCTACTATGATCTTCCGAATCCCTTTCTACAGACTCTTCCTTCCCCATCTCTCCTTTACTCATTCCAAACCTCATCTTGCTACTATGATCTCCCAATTAACTAGGATTTCTCCCTCCTCTAAAACTCCTTTATTCTATTGAATCCAACTAACAGACTCACGTCCTCACTCAAAATAAATCATACCTCCTTATACTAATGAACAAGTTACATACTTTTGGTAACGCATTATCTGGTAGAGACTCTATCTAGCTGCAGATTCCTTACCTTTGAATTCTCTGGTGTCAGCTTCGAATACGGACTTTTTTGCTGAGCAATAATCTGCTCGAGCCGTCGGGTGGTGTCATTTGGATCTGCGTGCGTCGTTCAGCTCTGCGTAGTGTCATTGGAGCTGTCTGTGACGTCACGGTTGCCTACAAAGGCACCACCCCGGCGCGCCTACGCCAGTTCTTTTACCATAAACTTCCACGCCAGAAAAACAGTCATGGATAGAACCAACATTTTGGCTGTGCAAAACTAGGGCCCTGAAAAGCATAATCCCTAACTCTACTAGACATAACCAGAGAGTGGGGAGACATGGGTGGGTGTAGGGAATCTGCAGCTTGATAGTCTCTACTAGATAATGCCTTACTGAAGGTAAGTAACTTGTTCATCTGATAGAGATTTCTAGCTGCAGATTCCTTAACTTTGAATAGATACCCAAGCCATAACCTCCTGGCGGTGGGTTGCGGATACCTCCACTACACTAAAAAGTCCTGTAGGACTGAACGGGCAAAGTGTCCGTCTCTCCGTACCTGATGTCCAGGCAGTAATGTTTTGCAAACTTGTGCAAAGATGCCCATGTTGCCACCTAACAAGTCTCCAGGACTGGAACGCCCTGAGCTAGCACAGTAGTAGCAGCTTTGCCCCTGGTAGAATGAGCCCTCAGGAGGCTGCTTCCTGGCCAATGCGTAGCCGATCTTGATGCAGAGAATGATCCAGAGCGAAATGGTTCGCTTCTGCACTGCCCGACCCTTCTTTGCTCCAATGTACCCCACAAAGAGTTGGTCATCCACCCGGAACTCTTTTGTGTGGTCAAGGCAGAATGACAATGCTCTTTTTGGGTCCAGTCGGTGGAGATGCTCCTCTTCCTTAGAGAGATGCGTTGGAGAAAAGAAGGTGGGCAGAGTGATGTTCTGACCGAGATGAAATTGGGTCACCACCTTGTGGAGGAAAGAGGTACAAGTTCGGAGTACCACCTTGTCTGGATAGTGAAATACAATGGATTTGATGACAGAGCTTGCATCTCACCCTCCTGGCAGATGTTATAGCCACTAAGAAGGCTGTCTTAATATTGAACAGCTGGAGGGGACAGTTGTATAAAGGCTCGAAGGGAGCACACATAAGAAATGTGAGGGCCAGATTTAAGTCCCATTGGAGCATAACTAAGGGTATGGGGGGAACACGTACAAGCCCTTTGAGGAATCTATATACAATGGGGGATTTGAACAGAGAAGGCTGGTCAAGCAGCCGAAGAAATGCTGAAAAGGCAGAAAGATAGCCCTTGAGAGTACCCAAGGCAGAACACTGCTGGGCAAGGGAAAGTATAAAGAGACGCAGAAAGAGGGTCAATAGACCTTTCTGTACAATAATATACAAAGTGTTTCCAACGGCAGGCGTATACCGTTTTAGTGGAGGGACACCTGGTTGTCAAAATAACTTTACAGACTTCAGGAGAAAGGTCAAAAGCCATCAACTTCCGCCGCTCAATCTCCATGCATGAAGCCGCAGAGTTGACAGGTTTGGGTGGAGAACCCTTCCCTGCTGCTGCGACTGAAGATCCTCCCAAAGGGGCAGCTGTATCAGAGGATTGATGCTCATTTTGAGATTCTTGGGCTACCAGACTCTCCGTGCCCAATCCGGAATCACTAGAATGACTTGGGCCCGGACGTTCTTGATCTTCTTGAGAGCTCAGGGCAGGAGTGGTATGGGCAGAAAAGCATACACGAGGCCTGAACTCCACTCGCAACGAAGGCGTTGCCCATCGATTGCCACCTTGGAAACTCCAACATGCAATACTGCTTACATTGCGCTTTCTCTGCGGAGGCGAACAGATCTAACCAAGGCTCTCCCCACTACTGAGAGAGTCCTTGCGCCACCTCCGGATGGAGATACCATTGGTGATCTGCTAGGCATCAACGGCTGAGTTTGACTGCCCTGACGTTCACAGAACCTGCCGGGTGTTGGGCCACCAAGGTTATGCCCTGTTATTCCAGCCATGTCCAGAGACGCAGAGCCTCTTGACAAAGGGTCCACGACCCCACACCGCCCTGCTTGTTGCAGTACCACATTGCAGTGGTGTTGTCCGTGAACACCTGCACTATCTTCCCTTTCACAACGGGAAGAAATGCTTTCAATGCCAGTTGGATCGTCCAGAGCTCCAGTAAGTTGATATGGCTGCCCCATCCCAGAAGTGATGCATCTATCACTACTGTGAGATCTGGCTGGGGGAGGGAGAAAGAGTCTGCCTCTGACCCTGACCCAATCGCAGTTCACTAACCACCACTGCAAGTCTTTTGCAGTTCTCTCTGAGATCTGAACTGTGTCGGTAAGATTTCCCTGATGCTGTGCCAACTGGAACTTCAGGTCCCACTGCAGAGCCCTCATAAGCCATCTTGCATGTTTGACTAACAGGATACAGCAAGCAATGAGTCCCAACAGCCTCAGAGTCTGTCTCACCAAAATCCAGGAAACGTCGGTATCATACCCTGAATATCCTGGACTTGCTGCTCAGGAGGATAAACCTGAAACTGCACTGTGTCCAGAACAGCCCGATTAAAGGGAGCTTTTGAGAGGGAGTCAGGTGTGACTTTGGCACATTTATAGTGAACCCCAGTGAATGCAGGAGGTCCGCCGTAGTCTGAAGGTGGGTGACGAGAGCCCGGGGCGTAGGAGCCTTCAACAGCCAGTCGTCGAGGTAGGGGAAGACTGAAATCCCTAACCTGTGCAGATGAGCTGCTACCACCGCCATCACCTTGGTGAACATCTGAGGGGCACTGGTGAGACCGAAGGGGAGCACAGTAAACTGAAAGTGCTCGTGGCTCACCTTGAACTGCAAGTAACGCCTGTGGGCGGGCAGGATGGGGATGTGAAAATACGCATCCTGCAAGTCCAATGCTACCATCCAGTCTCCTTGGTCTAGGGCAGACAAGAACTGAGCAAGAATGAGCATCTTGAATTTCTCCTTTTTAGAGGAGGAGATTGAAGTCCCTTAAATCGAAGATAGGGCAAAGGCCCTTGTTCTTTTTTGGAATCGGAAAGTAGCCGGAATAACAACCACTGCCTACTTCTGACATAGGGACCCTTTCTATGGCACTCTTGGCCAAGAGAGCCGTACCTTCCTTGCACAGCAAGATTAGATGATCCTCCATCAGCTGTTCTTTCAATGCAGGGATAGAGGGAGGGAAAGACTGGAAGGGGAGGGAATAGCCCTTCTGTATGATCCGCAAGACCCATCTGTCCGATGTAATGGACCGCCAGTGAGGTAGATGAAATTGAATCCTCCCTCCAACTGGACGAATATGGTCTTGCAGAACCATACTAGAAGTTTTTGGGCATTGCAGAAGAGGGAGGCTGCGTGGTGGCCGACCTCTGGCTAGAACCTCTGGGTTTGAAGGTACCACAACCTCGTCTTCGCACTGGATGCTGTGATGATGGAGGTGGGTAGCGTGGTACCCCACCCCTTCTAAAGCCTCGAAAAGGGCGAAAGGCAGACTGCTGGCGAGCAGGCACCGAGAGGCCCATGGATCTGGCCGTAGCTCAAGAGCCCTTAAACCGCTCAAGCCCCTAGTCTGCCTTTTCTCCAAAAAGGCCTGAGCCATCGAAGGGCATGTCCATCAGCTTTGCCTGGACATCCCCCCATAAGCCAGTGGTATAAAGCCAGGCGTGGCGGCGAAGGGCCACTGTTGATAAAATCGCCCTGCCCCGCAAGTTGGTCATGTCCAAGCCACACTGAATCATAAACTTGGCTGCATCTCTACCATCCTTGACAGTCTGAATGAGTGTGTCCTGTACGTCCTCCGGGACCTGGGGCAGCACCTGTGCCACCGTATCCCATAAAGTATGGGAAAAATGGCCCAATAGGCATGAGGTGTTTACGGACCTCAATGCCAGGCTAAAGGAAGAAAACATCATTTTCCCAATTTGGTCCAGCCTCTTTGATTCCCTATCCGGGGAAGCGGAAGGGAAGTTACCATGGGAAGTGGAGGCTTGGACCACCAAGCTCTCTGGGGTGAGGTGTTGGGTGAGGAAACTAGGGTCAGTAGCAGTCGGTCGATGGAGAGGGCCGATTGTCCTATTTACAGGAGCCCCTATGCTGTTATTGGACCATGACCCCTGCAAGACATCAGTAAGGGCTTTGTTGAAGGGTAACATCGGCTCTGATGTAGCAACCCCCGGCTGAAGCACCTCTGCCAGGATGTTAGTCCTGACCGGCCCCATAGGCAACCATAGGTCCAAGACCTCCGCTGCTCTACGCACCACCATGGCATACGACTGTCCCTCCTCCACCAGCATTGAACCTGATGGGGCCCCTGCTGACCCCGTGGGGTCGGTTCACTCAAATACGAGGCGCATGGCTTCGTAAAAGTCTTTAGTTGGAGCGGGGGTCGCTCTGGCTCCCGGATAAGGAGGGAGACGCAAAGTCAGCCCTGGCATCGGCTCCCCGGAACTGTGTTCAGAAAGTCGACGTTCCTATGACTCCTCGTTGGCCGACGGGAGTGGCGAGGTCGAAGTCCACTTGGAATTCTTCTTCTTCTTGTGCCTCTTCCCGAGTGCCCGAGGACCTTGAGTGCAAAGAGGAGGACTTGGGTCTCCTGGAGCGGTCCCGTGACCTCCTCCTCGAGCGGGACCGTGACCTCCTAGGAGTCTCGCCAATCGACGTTGACTGCCGGGCCGCCATGAGCTTCAGAGACTTCTTTCTCAAAGCTTTTGGGGCCACGGCCTGCAGTCGAAGCACAACTTTGCGTGGTGGTCTCTGTCG
Source organism: Pleurodeles waltl (assembly GCF_031143425.1). NCBI lineage: Eukaryota > Metazoa > Chordata > Amphibia > Caudata > Salamandridae > Pleurodeles > Pleurodeles waltl. Next base: position 325,483,707 of record NC_090443.1, read on the forward strand.
AGGCACCAGAGGCATACCTGGTGGGGGTCCGTCATGGACACTGCTCGATGGCAGGGGCCACAAGGCTTGAACCCAGTCTTCCTCGATTACATCCTCGCACAGACACGAAAACTCTTTGACAAAAGGGTCGAAAATAGGCCTGCTAAAAAAGGGAGAGGATAGCTCGACCCTGGACCTGCGCTTAACCGGCTTGGAAGGAAAAGAGCTGACATACTTGCACCGGGGTGGTACCTTTATGGGCAACCGTGACGTCACACAAGGCTCCAATGACGCTGACGACGCCACGCGGAGCCGAACGACGCACCTGGATCCGAACGATGCCATCCGACAACGCACGCAGGGTATTACTCAGCAAAAAAATTGGGATTCTAGTAAAGTTTATAGTAATAAATATTAAGTAATTCTTTTTTGTTTTCAAAAATATAATTTAATATTAGGGTATATGCTTTCACATTTTTAAGTTTATAGAAGACTAGAAAGTAGTTTTTAGGGCTCAGGGATGGAAAATGTGTAGGGGTAGTAAGGAGTTTGTAGGGTACATGGCGTTTTTACGGTGCAGGGATGGGTAGTGTACGGAGTAATGAGTAGTTTTAGGTTTCAGGGATGGGTAGTGTATAAGGGTAGTAAGGAGTTTTTAGAATTCAGGGATGAGTGGTGTATGAGGTAATATCGAGTTTTTAGTGCTCATGGAGGGAAAGTGTATAGGGGTTTTAAGGTGTTTTTAAGGCTATATATATATACACATGCCTACCTACTAGCGGTTGCCAGTAGGTACTTATAGTTAGTATCATGTTTCCATAGAAAAAGCGTTTTTTGAATTGCCTATATCTTTGGCGCCGTTTGTCAACCTTAATGAAATAAAAAAAAAAAGTGTTCCAGAGAATCTTGTTGTACATTGGAAGTTTCAGGGTGATCCATCAAACGGGGATCAAGTAAAAGGGGGGGGCTGAAAAAAATGTGTGTTTCCCATTGTAAATCCCATTAGTGATTTTGAATACAACTACAGCCCGAACTGCTGGACGGAATTACACCAAATTTAGCAGAAAGGTAGCTTTTTGTTGTTTGGTGTAAATCCATGCAGTAGTTTGTTCGACATTAAAAGAAAAACAAATATAGATATTTGGAGGCATGAAGGCTTCATGAATATTCCCAATTTTATGCTGTGATCTGATGGGCTGCCAACACTGCAACTAGGAAGTGTTGGCAGCCATCTTGGGCCTCTGCTTCAGCCAAGTCCCAGAAAAAAACGTAAGAAAAAAAAGAAAAGGGGGCAGGGTAAGGACCAGTCGGGCCCCTTAGCTCTTGCGTTGGGGTCCTTATGGCAAAAAAGCATATCTTTTAAAAAGATTGCCAAAAATCACAGTGAAAATTAAAAAAAAAAAATACAAGCTTGGGATCCCGTGCTTATTTTGAATAGATCCCCAAGGAGGGCCAGGTCCCGGGGCAATTTTTTTTTTTAATAGAGGGGGCGCACAGGTGCCCCCCTCCTAAAGTTCATTGAGCCCAGAGGACCACCACCTCCCCGGGGCAATTATGCAAAAATATGAAGTGGGTAAGTGGCCCTCTCTGCACCCAGGGGACCACCACCTCCCCGGGGCAAAATTGTTATTTGCAATGGGGGAGGTTCATACGGCCTTCCCCCACAGCCACCTCCACAGGGCTAAATATCAAATGAATGTGGGGGGCCGTGTGGACTCCAGGGGATGGGGTCCACAGGCCCAAAATCGTCCCAGGAAGGGAGGCCCCCTTTCTCCATTTGTTTTTATGGTGGGCCATAGGGGATGGGGTCCCCAGGGCTGAAACTGGCCCTCAAAAAACAGCTCTCAAGCACTCATGCACACACATCAACTCACAGACCTACAGAGACAGTTACAGACTCACTTATAGACACTCACAGACAGAGACTCATGCACCCACTCACAGACCCACTCTACTCACTCACAGACCCACTCATAGACTCATGTACCCACTCACAGACCCACTCACACACCAACTCACGGACCCATGCAGCTACTCACACACCAACTCAGACCCACTCAGAGACTCATGCACCTACTCATAGACCCACTTAGACACTCATACACCCACTCAGACCCACACTCTCACAGACCCACCTACAGACCCTCTCATAAACTGATGCACCTACTCTCAGACCCAGAGAGACACTCTCATAGCCACTCTCAGTCCCAAAGACACCCTCTCACACCTATTCTCACACCCAGAGAGGTAGGCCGCAGCTAACTCCTGCCACTCAGGGCCAAAGGGCTGCATGCAGCGTGGGGTTGAGTGGTTGGCCGCAGGGTCTGTCCACCTGTCAGGCCCTGCGGCCCACCGCGGCCAAACATGGCCAAAGCCCGTGCACAGCAGTGACTGAATTAACGTACAGTAATGAAAATTACTTTACATTAAAATAACCATAGAAATTCACTGAAAAAACAAGGGTTACAGGGATGTTATAGTTAGGAAATAGAATTTATAAAAAACATACAAATTCACTTAAGTAACCAGGGTTACAGGCACGTTATAGTTAAGCTCACATTTTAAACGTACCAAACCATAGAAATTCACCAGTTAGAGTTAGCACAAGTAACTATAAATTGTGCCCTAAGGTAACTATAACTCGCACCCTCGCCAAATTCTATTTCCTAACTATAAAATCCCTGTAACCTTTGTTTTTTTCAGTAAATATATATATAGATATATATGTGCATGACGAACGAGTTACTTACCTTCGGTAACGACTTTTCTGGTGGATACATTAGCTACCTGTGGATTCCTCACCTAATGAATTCTCCCATGGCGCCAGCATTCGACGGAAATCTTCTTCCTAGTCTCTGCACGTCGACGAGGACGTCACTCTAGCCCACGCGACGCCGTCTGACGTCATACAGGCAATAAGAGGTCCTCGACGACGTGCCGACGTCAGTACCAATCATTTTTTACGTGCATGAGAACAACCAGGCAATGCAATGAAAGAGCAAGGCAACATCCCATAACATTGTAAAATACACAACATTGCATGAATAGCTGTAAATCTTTTATATATATATAACTCTCTCTTTTAAAAAAAATATATATACACATCAAGTATATACACAAAGATATATACATATATAAATATATTATACACAACATCTATTGCACCCTCGAAGACCAAGAGGAGCGCACTCAAGGATTACTTGGTAAGACCAGAAAGGCAACGGGGAGGCGGGTGGGACCGTGAGGAATCCACAGGTAGCTAATGTATCCACCAGAAAAGTCGTTACCGAAGGTAAGTAACTCGTTCTTCTGATGGATACAACTACCTGTGGATTCCTCACCTAATGAATAGAGTCCCAAAGCAGTACCACGCCTGGCGGTGGGTGCCTAAATGGTCAAACCAAGAAATCCTGCAGCACTGACCGTGCAAAATGGCCGTCCCTTCTAACCTCAGAATCCAAACAGTAATGTTTTGCAAAAGTGTGAAGGGACGACCAAGTTGCGGCCTTGCAGATGTCGACCACAGGAACACCTCTGGCCAAGGCCGAAGTGGCCGACTTAGCTCTGGTGGAATGAGCTCTAATGCCCTCAGGAGGATCCTTCTTTGCCAAAGAGTAACAGATTTTAATGCAAAGAACAACCCACCTGGATAGTGTTCTCTTGTGGACTGCCTTTCCTCTCCTCTTGCCCACGTATCCAATAAACAGCTGATCCTCCAGCCTGAAATCCTTTGTTCTATCAATAAAGAAGCTCAACGCCCTCTTTGGGTCCAGACGGTGCAGTCTTTCTTCCTCTTTGGAAGGATGAGGCAGAGGATAGAACTTGGACAAAGTAATTGCCTGAGCCAAATGGAAAGGTGAAACAACCTTCGGGAGGAAAGCAGCCTTGGTCCTCAACACCACCTTATCCCCATAAAAAGTTGTATAAGGGGGCTTTACTGATAAGGCCTGCAACTCACTCACTCTCCTTGCTGATGTTATAGCTATCAGGAAGACTGTTTTTAAAAACAAATACCTTAAGGGGCAAGAATGCATAGGTTCAAAAGGGGACCCCATAAGGAAAGTCAGGACCAAGGACAAATCCCATTGCGGCATAACGAATGGTTTTGGAGGATATTTATTTAGAAGACCTTTCAAGAATCTGATAACAATAGGGGATTTAAATAAAGATGGTTGGTCTGGAAGACATATGAAGGCTGACAAGGCCGATAAATAACCCTTAATGGTAGCCACTGCACAACCTTTCTGCGCTAGAGACAGAGCAAAAGACAAAACGTCCGATAGATGAGCATGTAAGGGATCAATCTGCCTCTCTCCACACCACGCAACAAATTTAGACCATCTATTAGTGTAGATAGATTTAGTGGAGTGTCGCCTGGCCGCTAATATAACATCCACTACCTCAGGCGGGAGAGAGAAAGAACTCAGGTTGCCCCGTTCAATCTCCAGGCATGTAGGTGCAGACTCTGGAGGTTGGGGTGTAAAACCTGCCCCTGCAACAGCGAGAGGAGGTCTGCCCTGAGAGGGAGACGGAGCGGAGGGCACATTGAGAGTTGGAGAAGGTATGAGTACCATACCCTCCTTGGCCAATCCGGAGCTATTAGGATGACTAGAGCCCGGTCCTGGCGAATCTTCCTCAATACTCGAGGAATCAAGGGTATGGGAGGAAACGCGTAAAGCAACTGGCCGCACCAGGTTATTTGAAACGCGTCCCCCAACGCTCCCTGCATCGGATACTGGAGGCTGCAGAATAACGGACAATGCGCGTTCTCTCGAGTGGCAAACAGATCTACCCGAGGAAACCCCCACCTCTGGAAGATTAAACGGACTTGATCTGGATGGAGACGCCACTCGTGGTCTGCCGAGAATTGGCGACTGAGACTGTCCGCACGCACGTTTAAGACTCCGGCCAGATGGTTTGCTATCAAGCAAATCTGATGGTCCTTTGCCCAGGACCATAGTCGAAGAGCATCTCTGCAGAGAAGGTACGACCCCACTCCTCCCTGCTTGTTTATGTACCAAATCGTGGTAGTATTGTCCGTTAGGACCTGTACCGATTGACCACGAAGGGAAGGGAGGAAGGCCTTGAGAGCCAGACGTACAGCCCGTAACTCTAACAGATTGATGTGAAACATCTGTTCCTCTGGAGACCAAAGGCCTTTGATCTCCAGATCCCCCAGATGAGCTCCCCACCCTAGAGTGGAAGCATCCGTTATGACTGTGGCCACTGGTGGCGACTGCTCGAACGGCTTTCCTTGTGAAAGATTGTTGCTTGCAATCCACCACTTCAAATCCACAGCAGCATCTCTGGAGATCTTGACAGTACTCTCTAGATCCCCTTTGTGTTGAGACCACTGCCTTCGGAGGCACCACTGAAGAGCCCTCATGTGCCAGCGAGCATGCGTGACCAACAGAATGCAGGAGGCAAACAGACCGAGCAGACGAAGGACCTTGAGGACTGGAACTACCGCTCCATTTCGAAACATTGGAACCAAATCCTGAATATCTTGAATCCGCTGAGGCGGAGGAAAGGCCCGACCCAATGTTGTATCCAGTACTGCCCCTATGAACAGGAGGCGCTGAGAGGGCTCTAGGTGAGATTTGGGCTCGTTCACCGAAAAACCCAGGTCGAACAACAACTGGGTTGTTGACTGCAGATGATGCGACACAAGCTCCGGGGACTTGGCTTTGATCAACCAGTCGTCCAAGTAAGGGAATACTGCTATCCCCTTCCTTCTGAGTTCTGCCGCAACCACCGACATCACCTTCGTGAAGACTCGAGGTGCTGAAGTAAGACCGAAAGGAAGGACCGCAAACTGATAGTGCGCGATCCCACCACAAACCGGAGATACTTCCTGTGTGACTTGAGTATCGGGATATGAAAGTAAGCATCCTGCAAGTCGACAGACACCATCCAGTCTTCCTTGTTCAACGCCAAAAGCACCTGTGCTAGGGTCAGCATCTTGAACTTTTCCTGCTTGAGGAACCAATTCAAGATCCTCAGGTCCAGGATTGGTCTCAAACGACCATCCTTCTTGGGAATCAGGAAATACCTTGAGTAACATCCTCGACCCCTTTCCTGCTCTGGGACCAACTAAACTGCGCCCTTTGAAAGGAGGGCTTGTACATCCTGTTCTAGCAACAGGAGGTGTTCTTCTGAACAATAAGAAGGGCGGGGCGGGATGAGGGGCGGGAACTCCCGAAAGGGAAGGGTGTAGCCTTTTCCCACAATACTGAGAACCCAAGTGTCCGTTGTAACAGTCTTCCATTTGTTGAGAAAATGCTGTAATCTTCCCCCTACAGGAGAGGAGTGAGTGGGAAATGGTGGAAGCCTAAGGCTGCTTCCCCTGCTGCACCCCGCCAGAGGATGAGGAAGAGGCAGAGTGCTGCTGAGAGGCTCCTCTGGTGCGGACCCTACCTCTCCCTCTAAAAGATCTATAGGGATGGGAAGAGGCAGGTTGCTGATATCTTCCCCGAAAGGAAGAGGAGGAAGAGCCACGCCCAAATCCACGAAACCTCCTGAAAAATCTGGAAGAGGCCGTGGAAGAAGGAGCTTGGAGCCCTAACGACTTAGCCGTGGCCCTGCTCTCCTTAAAACGTTCCAAGGCCGAATCAGCCTTGGCTCCAAACAGTTTGTCCCCATCAAACGGGAGATCCAACAATGTGGACTGTACATCCGCAGAAAAGCCCGAGTTACGGAGCCAGGCCTCCCTCCTTGCCACCACAGTTGTGCCCATTGCTCTGGCCACCGAGTCGGTCGTATCCAGTCCAGTCTGGATAATCTGGGTCGCAGCAGCCTGGGCATTTGAAACAACATCCAAAAGACCCTGGGGAAGCTCTGTAAATGATGAGGAAATGTCATCCATCAGAGCATGAATATACCTCCCCAGGATACAGGTTGCGTTGGTGGCCTTCAATGCCAGACTGCAGGACGAAAAAATCTTCTTGGACTGCGCCTCCAGTTTCTTTGAATCTCTGTCCCCAGGCACCGTCGGGAAAGAACCAGGCGCTGACTTGGAGGAACAGGAGGCCTGCACCACCAAGCTCTCCGGCGTAGGGTGCCTGGACAGAAAACCAGGGTCAGTTGGAGCCGCCCGATACCTCCTGGCCACGGCTCTGTGAACTGCTGGGGAAGATGCCGGCCTCTTCCACACCTCTAACACCGGATCCAGCAGAGCGTCATTAAATGGCAAAAGAGGCTCCGCCGCAGCTGAGGCCGGATGTAGCACCTCTGTTAGAAGGTTTTGTTTTGCCTCCACCACCGGCAAAGGCAGGTCCAAAAAACTAGCTGCCTTCCGTACCACTGCGTGAAAGGAAGCAGCCTCCTCAGTATATTCTCCCGGGGACGAAAGATCCCACTCAGGGGAAGTGTCCAGCCCACTGGCCGACTCCAGACCACGCAGCCCATCACCCGAGTCCTCTAGCTCTCCTTCCTCCAGGGCTCGTTGGTACTCCTGCTCCTCTAATACACGTAGAGCACGTCTCCTCGAATGAAGCCGTTGCTCAATACGCGGAGTCGACAATGCCTCCGCCGAAGTCGAAGATCGGCGCCGATCTTCAGAAGCCACCGACGCCGCGTCCGGCGCCACAGGTAACTTCGGCGCCGACGAAAGAGCAGTCGAAGCAGATGGACCCACCGGAGTCACAGGCCGAAATCCCGACGTCGACGGGATGGAAATCCCCGGGGCCAATCCCTCTGAAGCCACCGGAGCGGCCACCGGCGCCGACACCGGCGCCGAGCCCACGTTCCCAAAAGGGAGAAAGGGCATAAAGGGTGCCGGCCGAAGAGGCGCAGGATCACCCAAAGAAAAGGCCAAAGGCCCAGCCGGAGCACCCCCTGGAGCCATCTGTTGGAAGATGGCATACATCGCATTCAAGAATGCGGAACTATCGGCTCCAGGGGTGGGAAAAGCCGGATACTGGGGTGCCTGTCTCGGAGGCGACCCCGACGCCGGCCTCGACGTCTGCGACGCCGGAGATAACACCTGAGGCTCCAATACCTCAATCACCGACACCTGTCCAGGTGAAGTCGGAGACGCCGGGGAGGGCAACGGCGTCAAAGGATGCAGCGTAACCGTGGGACTGATCTCCCATGTCCTTCGGCGCCGATCCGAAGACCTGGAACGAGTCTCCTTGCTTGAATGACGCCGAGATTCTCTACGGCGCCGGGAGTCTCGATGACGCCGATGTCTTGGCGAAGAAGACTTCTTGTGATGCTTTTCTTTTTTCGATTTCGCCATAAACAGCTTCGCCTCACGTTCCTTGAGGGCCTTTGGATTCATGTGCTGGCATGAATCACAAGTCGAGACGTCGTGGTCGGAGCTCAAACACCAAAGGCAGTCGGAATGAGGATCCGTCACTGACATCTTGCCTCCACACTCACGACAAGGCTTGAATCCAGACTTTCTCTGCGACATTATTACCACAGCGAAAGACTACGCAGCAAAAATACACTGTAACCACAAAAGTAACAGTTGCTCCCTCGAAGATAACCGTTTCGAATGCACGGAAAAAAGGGAACTGACGTCGGCACGTCGTCGAGGACCTCTTATTGCCTGTATGACGTCAGACGGCGTCGCGTGGGCTAGAGTGACGTCCTCGTCGACGTGCAGAGACTAGGAAGAAGATTTCCGTCGAATGCTGGCGCCATGGGAGAATTCATTAGGTGAGGAATCCACAGGTAGTTGTATCCATCAGAAATGCATATATATAAATATATCTCAAAGCAATACCCTTAATATAAATTAAGCAGCAAAGAAAGAAGGGAACTCTAGGTACTTTCCAGGTAGTTTCCAAGTTTTAGGGCGTGAGCAGCTCCTTAATACAACACCTTCAAAACACAAAGGCCCTCATTACAACCCTGGAGGTCGGTGATAAAGCGGCGGTAATAACCGCCAACAGGCCGGCGGTAAAAAAAAATGGAATCACGACCATGGCGGAAACCGCCAACACAGACAGCCACTTTAACACTCTGACGGCCACGGCGGTAGAAACAAACTCAGCGGCGGTAACCATCAACAGTCAGGCGAAAGACAATGTGCCGCCCACACTATTAAAAGGCACCAATCCGCCAGCTTTTCCGGGGCGGTACCAACGCCATCAAAAGCACGGCAGAAACAGTGCACAGAAGGGAAACCACTCACCTCTCGACACCCAACGAGGAACCAGGACGCCATGGAGCCCGAGTTACAGGTCCTGCCCATGTTGATTTACCTCCTCATCTACCAGGAACATCAAAGACGGCGGCGACGACGACGGAGAGTACTGCACCTAGTACACAGGGGAGGGGGAGGAAAAAGAGAGTGACACACACACGCAATACGCAACACCACCACTCCCCACCCACAACAACATACACACACACACATCCAATAACATCACAGATACCCTCTGTCGCCCCCTGGAAGAACGCTAGGACCAAATGAAATGAGTTTAACAAGTGTAATAATCGAACAATCAAATAGCCCAAGGTAACTTTAAATCATCAGTATATACAAATATTTACACAAGTCCGTACACTGTCCCATTAAATGTCCGTGGACCGGTGGTCCCAAAAAGCATGAGCGAAGCCCTCACACGACACCTGCCTCAAAACGGAGAGAACACTGCAGGGGCATCAGGTCGAAAAAAAACAGGCACCTCAGGGGGAAGGGGAGGGGGGGCACCTCAGCCAGATGATGGGACGACGCCACTGCTCCTCGAGGGGGCTCCATGCCCACTGCCTGGTCCTGGGTAGTGCAAAGCCACAGTCTCTCAAGTGGGTGGGTTGCCCACTGCTTGGTCCTGGGGAGTGCAAAGCCACAGTCTCTCAAGTGGGTGGGTGGGTTGCCCACTGCTTGGTCCTAGGGAGTGCAAAGCCACAGTCTCACGAGTGGATGATGTTCTCCACTGGTTATGGAGGGGGCCTGGTGCCCAGAGTGCTTCATCCTGCCAAGGACTGGGTGAGTGGATGCTGTTATCCACTGGTTCTGGAGGGGGCTTGGTGCCCAGAATGCTTCATCCTGCCAAGGACTGGGTGAGTGGATGCTGTTCTCCACTGGTTCTGGAGGGGGCTTGGTGCCCAGAGTGCTTCATCCTGCCAAGGACTGGGTGAGTGGATGCTGTTGTCCACTGGTTCTGGAGGGGGCTTGGTGCCAAGTGATGCAGCACCAGGGGTGTGGCAGTTCCCATTCCCTCACATGGGTGTCTGAGCCACGAGATTTACCGGTAACAGGTAGCATGATACTCCATGGAGGCAGAGCCACACTCCTCCTTGTGACGACTGAGGCTGCAAACTGCTGGTAGTGCCAGTGCTGGTGGTGGTGCCTCATGTAGTGTGTGCAGGGTCCAGGAGGTCTCCTGCAGCCTCGGACGGCTGCCCACTGGGGATGATGCTGGTGACTGTAGTTGAGGCAGCTGCCGTGCAGGTGGCGGTGCAGATGGCAGTTGTTGCAGCGGTGCTCACAGCGGTACAGGTTGCCGGGCTGTCTTGCAAAAGGGGGGACACCAGTCCCTCACCCGGAGGCTCCGTGCCCTGAGGTGACTTCCCTTTGCTCTTGTGTCCCTTCCCCACCTTGGAAGTCGCTGCTGGGACCTTGGCACTGTCCTCTTTGGATCTGGATAAGGCATTGCTGGGTGGCTGGTGCAGCTTTTCTCTTCTGCATGCTGGCCCCTTCTTTACCTTGGCAGTTGGCAGAATAGGGTGGTCCTTGGCTTCACTAGGTGGCACACTGGCAGCCCTGATGGTGTCCCCTTCGATGTTCCCAGACTTGCAGGGACCACACTGGTCGAAGATGTGGTGGCTGAGGGCTGGTCAGGGCTACAGGCAACCTGGCCCTAGGGGAAGGACAGTGGTGGAGGTGTAGGAAAGAGGTCAATGGTAGCCAGGAAAAGTTTTTTAGACACACTGGGACGGGTAGATGGAGGGGGTTTGGGAGTGGAGGAAGAGGTAGTGGTTGTAGGAGGTGTACGTTTGCTGAGTTTGGATTAAGGTGCATGGGTTGGAGGCTGTTGTGGGGTGGATGGCTGTTGAGTGGGTGTTTGCCGGCGTTTGTGTACTTTGGCAGGAGGGCTTACAGACACACTGGGAGAGGACACAGGGGACGTGTGAATGGTAGTAGGGGTGGTGATTGCATGTGAGTGGTGTGTGGTGATGGGCGTGCTGGTGATGGAGGTAGTGGCTGAGGATGTAGTGCATGCAGGTGTGAGTGGAGACGAAACTCGGAGGGAGGTGGAGGACCTGGAGGAGGGGGACACAGTGGTGGCAGTGGATGTTGGTGTGTCTGCATGGGTATGGTGCTTCTGTGAGTGCCTGTGGGATGTGTGGTGCTTATGTTTGCCTAAGCCACTTTTATGTGTTGATGTGTGTGCATGCTGATCTGATGGTGTGCTTGGGATAGGCTGAGGTTGAAGGGATTGGGTAGGGGTAGTAGAGGTTGGAGGGGGAGGCTGGACATAGGGACAATGGCTGCCATCAGTGCTGAGGCCAGAGCCTGAAATGCTCTCTGTTGGGCCGCCACGCCAGAATGAATGCCCTCCATGTATGCATTTGTTTGCTGCAAATGCCTCTCGACACCCGGGATGGCATTCAAAATGGTTGACTGCCCAACAGTGAGGGATCTCAGGAGGTCAATAGCCTCCTCACTGAGGGCAGCAGGGCTGACTGGGGCAGGGCCTGAGGTGCCTGGGGCGAAGGAGATGACCACTCTCCTGGGTGAGCGGGCACGGGAAACACGCTGGGGGGTCTGCTGGGAGGGCGGTGCTGGTAGGGGGGTGGTGGCTGTACCTGGCCCCGTCGTGGAGCTCCCCTCGCCCTCCGTCCCACTGGTGCCTTCCGACTCTGTAAATTCACCCTCCTGGGCCATGTGGGTTACAGCTCCCTCCTGCTCCGGTGCCACTGCTCCGCCAGATGATGCTAATGCACACAAGGACAGGGTGACAAAACAAAAAGGGGGGGAAAGACAGAGGAGACACATGGTCAGTGCTAGCAACACCACTACCGTTGGCGGACACAACACACAGGGAGCAGCCCTATGCACTAGCCCATGCACTAACAGTTCTTAGGAAAATCACCTGCCCATGGGGGACTATGCCTAACCCCATTTGCTGCACACCTGGAACCCACAGGAGGCTGACTAGTTGTAGATTGCCACTACCACTATTGGGGTTGGAGTGCCACAGAGCCTGCCTAACAAGGGACCTACCTGTAGGAAGGTAGCCTCTTTCTAGCCTTGTTACCCCCACTTTTGGCCTGTTTGTGAGTATATGTCAGGGTGTTTTTACTGTCTCACTGGGATCCTGCTAGCGAGGGCCCAGTGCTCATAGTGGAAACCGTATGTTTTCAGTGTGTTTGATATGTGTCACTGGGATCCTGCTAGCCAGGACCCCAGTGCTCATAGGTTTGTGGCCTATATGTGTTCCCTGTGTGGTGCCTAACTGTATCACTGAGGCTCTACTAACCAGAACCTCTGTGTTTATGCTCTCTCTGCTTTTAAAATTGTCACTGCAGGCTAGTGACTAATTTTACCAATTCTTATTGGCACACTGGAACACCCTTATAATTCCCTAGTATATGGTACTGAGGTACCCAGGGTATTGTGGTTCCAGGAGATCCCTATGGGCTGCAGCATTTCTTTTGCCACCCATAGGGAGCTCAGACAATTCTTATACAGGACTGCCACTGCAGCCTGAGTGAAATAATGTCCATGTTATTTCACAGCCATTTTACACTGCACTTAAGTAACTTATAAGTCACCTATATGTCTAACCCTCACTTAGTGAAGGTTAGGTGCGAAGTTACTTAGTGTGAGGGCACCCTGGCACTAGCCAAAGTGCACCCACATTGTTCAGGGCAAATTCCCCGGACTTTGTGAGTGCCACCATTACACGTGTGCACTACATATAGGTCAATACCTACATGTAGCGTCACAATGGTAACTCCGACCATGGCCATGTAACATGTCTAGGATCATGGAATTACCATTCTGGTATTGGGGGAACAATTTCATGCATCCCCGGGTCTCCAGCATAGAGCCAGGGTACTGCCAAACTAACTTCCCGGGGTCTCCACTGCAGCTACTGCTGCTGCCAACCTCTCAGACAGGTTTCTGCCCCCATGGGGCCTGAGCAGCCTGGTCCCAGGAAGGCAGAACAAAGGATTGCACCCTCTCCCTTTGGAAAAAGGTGTGAAGAGCCTGGGAGGAGTAGCCTCTCCTGGCCTCTGGAAATGCTCTGAAGGGCACAGATGGTGCCCTCTCTGCATAAGCCAGTCTACACCGGTTCAGGGATCCCCAGCCCTGCTCTGGGGCAAAACTGGACAAAGGAAAGGGGAGTGACCACTCCCCTGACTAGCACCTCCCAGGGGAGGTGCCCAAAGCTCCTCCAGTGTGTCCCAGACCTCTGCCATCTTGGATGCAGAGGTGTGAGCGCACAATGGACAGCTCTGAGTGGCCAGTGCTAGCAGGTGACGTCAGAGACCCCTCCTGATAGGTGGTTACCTTTCTCAGTAGCCAATCCTCCTCTGTGGGCTATTTAGGGTCCCTCCTGTGGGCATCTCACCAGATAACAAATGCAAGAGCTCACCAGAGTTCCTCTGCACTTCCCTCTTCGACTTCTGCCAAGGATCGACCGTTGACTGCTCCAGGATGCCTGTAATACCGCAACAAAGTAGCAAGACGACTACCAGCAACATTGTAGCGCCTACTCCTGCCGGCTTTCTCAACTGTTTCCTGGTGGTGCATGCTCTGAGGGCTGTCTGCCTTCACCCTGCACTGGAAGCCAAGAAGAAATCTCCTGTGGGTTGACAGAATCTTCCCCCTGCCAACGCAGGCACCAAACGTCTGCATCACCGGTCCTCTGGGTCCCCTCTCATCCTGACGAGCATGGTCCCTGGAACACAGGAGCTGGGTCCAAGTGTCTCCCACAGTCCAGTGGCCCTTCTGTCCAAATTTGGTGGAGGTAAGTCCTTGCCTCCCCACGTCAGACAGTAATCCTGTGTACTGTGTGATCTGCAGCTGCTCTGGCTTCTGTGCACTTTTCCAAGACTTCCTTTGTGCACAGCCTAGCCTGGGTCCCCAGCACTCCGTCCTGCATTGCCCAACTCACTGAGTTGGACTTCGACGTTGTGGGACCCTCCTTTGTGACTCTGAGTCGAACGCAGTCCTCAGATCTTCTAAGTGCCTGTTCCGGCACTTCTGCAGGTGCTGCCTGCTTCTGTGGGGGCTCTCTGAGTTGCTGAGCACCCCCTCTGCCTCCTCCTCCAAGGGGCGACATCCTGGTCCTTCATGGTCCCCAGCAGCACCCAAAATCCTCAACCGCAACTCTTGCAGCTAGCAAGGCTTGTTTGCGGTCTTTCTGCATGGAAAGAACTCTGCATCCTCCAGCATGCCGTGGGACATCTTCTGACCAAAGGAGAAGTTCCTGGCACCTTCCGTTGTTGCAGAATCTTCGGATTCTTCCACCCGGAGGCAGCCCTTTTGTACCTTCATCCGGGGTTTAGTGGGCTCCTGCCCCCCCGGACACTTGCATGACACTTGGACTTGGTCCCCTTCCTTTACAGGTCCTCAGGTCCAGGAATCCGTCTTCAGGGTTTTGCTGGCAGTAGTTGTTCTTGCAGAATCCCCTATCTCGACTAAACTGTCTTTCTGGGGCAGTAGGGTAACTTTACTCCTACTTTTCAGGGTCTTGGGGTGGGATATCTTGGACACCCTTAGTTTTTTCTAACAGTCCCAGCGACCCTCTACAACCTACCATAGGCCTGGGGTCCATTCGTGATTCACATGCCACTTTTGGAGTGTATGGTTTGTGTTTCAACTAGGCCTATTTCTACCTATTGCATCATATTGTGATTCTACATTGTTTGCACTACTTTTCTAATTGTTACTTACCTGATTTTGGTTTGTGTACATATAATTTGTGTATATTACTTACCTCCTAAGTGAAGGTATCCTCTGAGATACTTTTGGCATATTGTCACTAAAATAAAGTACCTTTATTTTTAGTAACTCTGAGCATTGTGTTTTCTTGTGATATAGTGCTATATGATATAAGTGGTATAGTAGGAGCTTTGCATGTCTCCTAGTTCAGCCTAAGCTGCTCTGCTATAGCTACCTCTATCAGCCTAAGCTGCTAGAACACCTCTATTCTACTAATAAGGGATTATTGGACCTGGCACAAGGTGTAAGTACCACAAGGTACCCACTATAAGCCAGGCCAGCCTCCTACACTACCCTACCAAGTTCGCCCTGGCCTAGGGGAACCCACAGCCCACATCCCCCACCCAGACACCTCGTAAAGCGTGCAGAGTCAGCTGAATGAGACTGTACTCACCCCCTTGTGGCTGCTGTGATGCCCTCAAGCGCCCATCCAACTCCGGATATGCCACCGCTAGGATCCGGAACATCAGGGGGGTCATGGTGCGACAGGCACCCCTTCCACGTTGGGAGTCCATCCCCAGCTAGGCCTCCGCCGTCTTCTTGCTCCAGTGGCGCAGGTCCTCCTATTTCTTGTGGCAGTGGGTGCTCCGTCTATGATAGACCCCCAGGGTCCGCACTTCCTAGGCGATGGCATTCCAAATACCCTTCTTCTGGTGGGCGCTGACCTAGAGGAAAGGTAAAGTAAGAATGGAACTTACTCCCCCGTCCTGTTCTTCATACTCATTGGCCACCAGTTCCCACCCATGTCCTGAAACAAATACACTGACCATCATCACATGCAGGCCTCGCCCCCCCCCCCCCACAACATGTATCTTCCATCCAGACCACTCCATACATTCACGTCCCATGCATCATGCTCACAGTTTACTCACCTGGAGGACTGCAGAGTAGCGTGTACTGGGGAAGGACCCCATCGACTAGTCTCCCCAACATCTCCGAACTGAAGGCAAGGGCTCTTTCCCCAGACACTCGGGCCATTTTTGCTTCCAGACTGAGATCACAGCAGCACTTGCAGTGTAGGTCCTCTCCTGTTGAAGGTCAGGTATCAAGTGAGTGAACAGATAGAAAATGGCGGTCACGTCCGCGGTGGTGCGTACCGCCAGCGTACATCGTCATTGGCTCCTAGAACCCATAGGGCCCAATGATAACCAATGCTGAATTGTGCAGCGGTATTCGACCGCCTACTGCGACGCTGCACAACGCCAGCGCAGTTAACTAATTTCCCCTTGTCCCTCCTTACATGTCTGGCATCCGCCATTTCAGGTGGGCATATGGCAGGACACCTAACTGCATCACAGCACATTTGGGGAGGAATACGGGCAGACAGCGCCACACACCGAATAAATCACATTAGTGCAAATCACCATTGTCAAACCTATGTGGTACATGACCCTCTGCTCACCATTCTCCTCCATAGGGCACATCCGCTGGGGCAGATGATGAGATGGAGTCATCCTCCGGTGTACATACCCCTGGTGGACCTGTCGACAATGGAAGACAGACACATCATTATCACCTACAGACTTGATCGTGCCACAATCCAAGAACTGTGTGCCCAATTGGAGCCAGACCTGATGTCAGCTATCCGCCATCCCACAGGTACCCCCCCCCCCTCTAGTGCAGGTCCTGTCAGTGCTCCATTTCCTGGCCAGTGGTTCCTTTCAAACAACAGTGGCCATGGCATCAGGAATGTCACAGCTAATGTTCTCTAACGTGTTGTCCAGAGTGTTATCGGCCCTGCTGAAACACATGCACAGCTACATCGTTTTCCCCCAGGTGGAGGATTTGCCCACAGTGAAAGCTGACTTCTATGCCCTGGGACATATCCCCAAAATCATTGGTGCCATTGAAGGTACACATGTGGTATTTGTCCCCCACTGCAGGAATGAACAGGTGTACAGAAATCGTAAAAGCTACCATTCAATGAATGTGCAGATGGTTTGTTTGGCAGAGTATCCTGGCTCTGTGCATGACGCTTACATTTGGAGGAATGGCAGCATTCCTCATGTGATGGGGCAACTCCAGAGGCACTGTGTGTGGCTAATAGGTGAGCCCAAGGTCCCCACACAGTATGAATAGGTGTCTGGGTATGGGATAGTCCCTAAGGGTTGGTATATGTCTAACAGATATCCCTCAACATATGCAGGTGACTCTGGTTACCCCAACCTGTCATGGCTACTGACCCCAGTGAGGAATGCCAGGACAAGGGCAGAGGAACGCTACAATGAGGCACATGGGTGAACTAGGGGGATTATAGAGCGGACTTTCGGCCTCCTGAAGGCCAGAGTCCGATGCCTCCATCTAACAGGTGGCTCCCTATACTACTCACAGAAGAAGGTGTGCCATATCATCATGGCATGCTGTATGTTGCACAACCTGGCTTTGCGACGCCAGGTGCCTTTTCTGCAGGAGGATGGGCCTGATGTTGGTCTTGTGGCAGCTGTGGAGCCAGCGGACAGTGAGGAAGAGGAGGCAGAAGAGAAAGATATTGACAACCGAAACAACATCATCATGCAGTACTTTCAGTGACACACAAGTAAGAGGCACTGCTCATCATCATATCAGACTACTGTGGGACACTGTATAAGTCTCCCTTATTACCTCTGTGCATGGACCCTGACAGTTCACTTTGGCTTTCATTTTCACAGATCTGGGTACCACATTCTGCCTTCTGCTATGTTCACTACTGCCCAACATCTGTCATACTTTGGTATGTGCAAATTAACATTTACTATGTTATTTGTCAAAGAGGTTATAATAACACATTAGTGAAAGTACAGACTGACTCCAGATTGTTTTGTGATTCAAGGGTGTTTATTTAAGTGCTAATAAGTGGAGGGGCATGTGCAATGGGCTGGGGTGATGGTGGAGGAATATCCATGGTAGAGTCCAGTCTCTTTGGATCACGGGTGCATTGTCCAATGGGGCATAGGAAGTGGAGCAATGGCAGTTCAAGGTGGTCAGGGTGACATAGTGGGACAGAAGGGTGACAATCGGGAGAGTCTTATTTCCTGGCGGGGGTCTTGGCAATGTTCTCTGTCTTGTGCCTGGATCGCAGGGACCGTTTGCGGGGTGGTTCTCCTTCTGCAGGGGGTGGGGTGCTGGTGGCCTGTTGGTCCTGTGGCGGGACCTCCTGTCCACTAGCACCGGCAGATGTGGAGGGCTGTTCATCGTTCGGGCTGGTGTCAGTGGCCCGGTAGTATGCCACTGTCTCCCTCATGGTGTTGGCCATGTCTGCCAGCACCCCTGCAATGGTGACCAGGGTGGTGTTAATGGACTTCAAGTCCTCCCTGATCCCCATGTACTGTTCCTCCTGCAGTCGCTGGGTCTCCTGAAACTTGGCCAGTACCGTTCCCATGGTCTCCTGGGAATGGTGGTATGCTTCCATGATGTTGGAGAGTGCCTCGTGGAGAGTGGGTTCCCTGGGCCTGTCCTTCCCCTGTCGCACAGCAGTCCTCCCAGCTTCCCTGTTGTCCTGTGCCTCTGTCCCCTGAACCATGTGCCCACTGCCACTGACCTCAGGTCCCTGATCGTCCTGTGTTAGTGGGTTTGCCTGGGGTCCCTGTAGTGGTGGACACACTGCTGATTGACCTGTCCTGGGGACAGTGGCATCGGCCCGCTGGGTGGGTACTGTGGTGGTGTTTCTTGAGGGGGGAGATTCAGTGGTGGTTTGGAACTGTGGCATGGGAACCGACTGTCCAGAGGTCCCTGATGGGCCGGGCTGGTCATCTTGATCCAGGCGTGCAGAGCTGCTGTCGTCACTGTGGGCCTCTTCTGTGGGGGGACTGGATACGGCTGGCATCTCCTGTCCGGTGACGTTGGGTAGGGGTCCTGTTGGGGTGTAAATGCATAGTTATTGTATCTGTGTGCACCATCTTGTGCAATTGGTGAGTTTTCCTCTACTCCTGTGCTTGCATTATCGCCTTGTTCCTTGTGTGAGTGGTGATTGTGTGCCCTGACTGAGTCTCTCTACTGGACATGCTTTGGTGATCGGTGTCCATGCAGGTCAGTGATGGGTGTCCATGCATTGTTGTCACATGCAGGCCTTGGTATTGGGATGTGTGGGTTGTGATAGTGGGGTATCTGTGAGGTGTTGGGGTGATGGGTGTGAGGATAGGGGTAGAGGTTTGTGATGGCATGCAGGTAAGGTGTGGGGGATATAATAGTAAAGATATGACTTACCAGAGTCCAGTCCTCCTGCTACTCCTGAGAGGCCCTCAGGATGCATGATCGCCAAGACTTGCTCCTCCCCTGTCGACAATTCTCCACCATAGCTCCATCTTCCTAGCAATGGACGTCTGCAGCACCTGTGATCCGAATAGCTGTGGCTCTACCCGGATGATTTTCTCCACCATGACCCTGAGTTCCTCCTCAGAAAACCTGCGGTGTCTTTGAGGTGCCATGATGTGGTGCGGGTGATGTGTGAGGTGATGGTTGATGTGATGTGTGGAGTGATGTGTTGGGGTGTGTTCTTTGATGTGCGTGGATGGTGTATGAGTGATGGTGTTGTGTGCCTCTGGATGCTGGTGTTGTCTTTGCTTTTCTGTCTCTCTGCTTCTTCCAAAAATGTCATTGTAAGGGGTTGTGGGTAATGTGGGTGTGTGTTTTATAGTGGTGTGAGTGTGTGGCTGTGGTGTGTGTATGTGTATTCAGGTTTGTGTATTTTGATTTGTCCAATGTGGTTGTATTTTGTAAGTGTGTGTGCATTTTGAGCGTGGCGGTGTGTACCGCCAATGGATTACTGCGGTTGAATGACTGCCGCGTTGATTCTTGGGTCATGATAGTGTGGGCGTATTCCTGTTGGTGTAATGGTGTGGATTTTGTTATCGCCAGTTTATCAATGATCTTTGGTGTGGCGGATTTGTGTGGGTGTCTGTATTGTGGAGGATTTCTAAGTGTAGGTCATAATACCTGAAGCGGATTTCAGCCGCAGCCACGGTATGTTGGCGGCCGTCAGCACGGCGGTCAGCAGCCTTTACCGCCAGGGTTGTAATGAGGGCCCAAGTGTTCACTTCAAATGTCTTTTTTTTTTTTGCACAGTTTTAAGCATTGGATTAGCATAGTACCATTCATGCTGAGCTAGAAAAGTAACAAAGGGCCAGATTTATCACCATTTTATAGTCTCTAATTGCAAATCATTGTGAATCACAATTACAGACTCACAAAATGAAATGTACAAATGTGTCTCAGACACATGTAGCGATTCCCAATGGGTCGCAAAGGACCTACCTCATTAATATTCAAGGGGTAGGTCGCAATTTGCGACTCCATTGGGAATGGACGCACTAACAGGGATGGTGGCCTGCTGGGCTCAGCAAACCACCACGTCTGTGACTGTTTTTCAATAAAGCAGTTTTTTTTAAATGGAGCCCGTTTTCCTTAGAGGAAAACGGGATGCATTTCAAAAAGAAAATTGAAAAGTTCTCTTTTCAATTTTCAGAGTAGGCAGTGGCCCGTGGGACCACTACCTGCTCTGAAAAAATATTTTCGCATGCATTCACAGCAAAGCTGAGTCCAGACACAGGGGAGCATTCAGTATAAGTCAAAGAAATACCTTTTTCAGGTTACGAGTAGTGCATAAATTATTAATGATGAGGAAGTAGAGAACTCTGGGCCGTTCCCAATTTTAGGTGGAGAGAAGCTCCTTTAAATAGATCCCTCAACACCACTGACCCTCTAAATGTCTGTTTTTCTGGGAGAGTTTTTAACCACAAAATCAAATACTGGTCACAAACATGTGAAGCACAATTTGTGGCCACTTTTTGCAACCAGTGGCTTAGTACTTATGCCCCATTGTGCCTTCTGCTTTTAGTTCTCTCCTTTTACTCCAGTTGGGGTCTAGTATGTTTTAATAACTACCTGCTTAACAGTTCAAGTCTGCTATTTCTTTCATTTTTCTGATATATTTGTAAATTATTTTGCTTTTTCATGGACAGCTGATGCATGTGAATTTTATTTTATCTCATAGAGAATTTTGTTTTGCTGAATTGTAATTGCCTTTTATACATGTTCGCTCCTAATGTTCTAAATCGTATATACACTTGTAAATTAGTAGTGTCTTGCAAATTTGTTGAACATTTTCATATTTGTTTCATATAATATGATTGTAATGTTGTTAGGGTCAATTAAGCAAAACAAGCAAATGACGTACTATCTATTTTTCATTAAATGCTCACAAATGTTCAATCTTGATGGGGTCAGAATGGCACCTGCTCCAGTATTAAAAATGATCATTGTCCCTGGCAACACATAAGTCTTAAGATACTCCCTGAAACCATGCTAGTGAGTTTCACTGCACAGTTCAGGTAGGAGGCTGTTTCAAATCTTCATTCTGTATGTTTAAATGTGCATGGTAAGATTGCAAAGAATGTATTGTGCCATACATTATCATACATATTAAGTAATAGTCATTTCAGGCCATGGGATAGCTCTATAACAGGTATCAAACTTCCTTAATAGCTTAAAGAGAAATTGAAAGGCAAAGCCCCTTCCCCTCTGGTAAAATGAGCACCATATTTGGCAGTTTTAATTGAAAATCAGAAGCAAACCATAGAAATTCAAAGGCAAAAGGCAGAACTGAATTTACATGTCTTTTAATTTATATTTGTCAAAAAATAAGAATGGGAATCAGAAAAATAACATCGGTTACCACAAACTAAAGAGCCCCAAAATAGGTGAATATTTGCAACAAATAATAACATTTGAGCACATTCTAACTAAAGTTATATATGTCATCTGCACTGCAACGGTCTCAAAGAGCATCCCTTGCCACCACGGTCCTCTCATTTTAAACACTCTTTGTATTTTCACTGTTTTCTCCTGAGAATTATTTTGTTTTGTTTTATTTTTGCAACAAAAAATAGAAAATGTCTAAAAGAACTCTCCAGTGAGTGCGGTGTGTTTATCTTTGCATCAGGAGTGGATATGGACATGTTTATTTATGCCATGCCAGAGCGGACATTAAATAGTTTATTTATGTAATGCTAGTGGACAAACCTCTGACCAAAAATGTTATTGGCAACAGAGAAAGTAATAAACCTATAATGGCATTTATTATTCTAGTGCAGTGGTAAAATGTTATCTCATTGCCAAAGCACAGCCTAACTAGAGCAATCGCTGCCTACTATGTTCCAGGTTAACTAGTTTTGTGAAATTAATGGGGAGAGTATTCTCTCTTTTTTCTCCAGTTTGGAGCAAACAGGTGCGAAGTGTTAACCAGGTTGCAGCCCCAAAAAATGTTGGGAAACATCTGGGCTCACGGTCACAAAACATATTTAAGGAGATCTTTTTTTACTGAACAACTTTAACCCCAAGTGCTCTGATTAAATACTTTTCTAACTTCACACATGAAAAAGAGCATAGCATAACAACTCATTATAATCTGCCTCACCCGAGACATGGCACCTACCCACAGAGGTAACAGCATCTCACATGAAAAATCCTGTTTGTTATTGCACACATAAAGTGGTTTTAAAACCCATTAGTGATATGACATCATTATTGCAAACTGTGTATTTTCAACCCTGGGAAGCCAAATGTTTTCTTTGCATGAAATATAAAAAATACAACTTGGGTAATAAGGAGCAAGAATGTCATCCTAAAGACCTCGTAATGTTAATAAGGCACTCGCTTTTAGCCTTATGTCTTATTAATGCCCAGAGATGACTTTCCAAACTGTGAAGAAGTCTGTGGTCAGTAGAGTGAAAGGGGATGCATCTGTGCTGAGCGAGGCCCGGGGCTGTATACGTGGCCTTTACATGGAATATGTGTGGCATACCTGCAGGAAGCATCAGTACTATTGCATGCCTTAATAGCATGATAGCCTTTATGGGCCATATTGCACGCTTACACTTTATTTATTTCAGAGTTTTAGACAATGTCATGTATCTGATTGTTGGAGGCAGAGTCACAGCCCACAGAAGAAGCTCATGGTGTGCCCATTGTACGGCATAAAGTATTCCATGCAGTACATTTTAAAGATATTACAAGTCGCTATGGAGGTCTGTGACCATATAGAGGAACAAAGCTGAATTCCTTTATAGCGTCATGAACATTCTAAATGGTCTGCAATATCCTTTCAGATTATGGCAGAGAATATGTTATGGCTTAAAATAAATGTTCACACCATCACCTTTCCCACAAATCACTTAAATCCTTTGCGGCTTTCCCCTTCACATGAAAGAGGTAGTACGGTTGTGGACATGAAAAAGAAAAGTGAAATCTATAGTGCAAAAATACATGCACCAAAAAGCAGTAATTTTTGGCAAAAAGATATTAGAATCACTTTAATATATATCAGACTAAAAAAGGACTGTAGCTCATAATGAGCAGTAATATGCAGAGAAATGCCTTCTTACCTGTAAGAACTATGGGGCATATTTACAAGAAACTGGCGCATCAATGCTGATGCACCAGTTTTCTTGTGTCGCCCCTGCACCACATAACGACATCATGGGTGCGCCGTATTTACAATACAGTGCACCATGGCACGTTAGGCCAATAGCGTCAACATTTTTAACGCTATTGTGGTGCTTAGCTGCACTAGCGTCAAAGTATTGACGCTATTGCAGCACAGTGCAAGGCCCATTGAACAAAATGGGTACGTCACTTGAACACCTGCTTTGAGTAGGCGTTAAAAATTATGCCAAAAATGGTGCAGTGAAATCTTGTAGATTTCTCTCTCCATTTTGCGGGCCTCCTAACTCTGGAACGCCCCATTGCATACATTATGCCTGACGCAGGCATAATGTGGCGCAAGGGGTTGCAAGTGGCACAATGCATGCATTGCGCCACTTTGTAAATATGGTGCAGCAAAAAGTGCCTCCTTGAGCCACATTAGCGTAAAACAAATGACACTAGTGTGGTGCACGGAGGTGCTAGGGGCTTATAAGTCTGGCCCTGCGTGTCAAAAATAAACATGTTGACACAAATAACAAATTGTTGCTGGTCACTGTTCATTTTACGAAAACAGATCAGCGCAACAAAAAGCCAGTTCTTGTTTTTGTTGTTTAAACTGCTGCTGTAATTGGGGTCCGTGACCTCCCTCTCACTTTGAAAGCTGGCTTTGGCAGTCCGCATTATAGGATCAATTGAAATACGTTTTTTCAAAAGTTACGTAATTTTCTTATTACAGTAGAAGTGACTAGAGACCTCACTGCTTAACTATAATAAGGAAATTACAGACGTGTTTTTATACTGTGATTGAAGGCTCCCAGGGTAAAGCTGGCCTATGGGGCAATAAAACAATGGCTGACGAGCTAATCTGACCGGTCAGTGTGCGGCCCGATTTTTAGGGTCGAGCCTGCGTTGCATGCGCTCGCGCATGCGTTTCGCAGCGAGACTCTTTTGTATTTAGAAAAGGGCTCGGAGCCCTGTCAACTTCACGTCAGTGTTTTTTATTGGTTCGTGGGCTTCCCTAATAAAATCTGCTTGCTTTCATTAGTCGAAGGCACGCATATGGCATGCCTTTTCCAGTGGCTAGCCTCCTCCAGCGCAGCGACCAAGTACAGAAAACATGCGAGGCTCGCTGTTTTCCATCAGGCTCGTGGACTTTTTTTTCTCTAATTTACGAGCCCGATCTCGCTTGGCAGAAGTCGAGCGCTTTACATACTTGATTTCACTTTTTCGGGTTATGTACATAAATGCACTTTTGCCCGATAGGTGAAAAGTCGGGTTAGGAGTTTACAACGCGATCAGCTCTAACATGAGCAAACGCGAGACCCGTTGCATTGTAAATGCTTGTTGGTTGTTTGTTGACTGGTTTCATGGTCTCTGGGTCGGTTTTTACTGTTAATTTCCCTGATATAAAAAAAAAAACATTTACCGTAGGAAGCGCAAATCTAAGCAGTCTTCCATACCTTGCAAATTACTTATATAGTACGTCTTTACAAATTCAAAACTGCCCCAATTGGAAAACGTGGGCAACATTTGTAGCTATCTAATTTGTTTAAAGGGACCGCTTTTATTTTGGTACCCATGCCTACTTTGTGTCCCAGTCTAACCCTGCAGGTCCCTATGTAGTATATTCTTATATCTATGTAATTCTATCTGTACAGCTGAATATCTGTCAGTAAAAAGGAATCCAAAATTTGAATGATGTCTAAAGGGTCTAGCAATTAAAAGAAAATACTTCATTTGTTGTTCCCTAATCCTGCAACAGTACTAATAAGAATTAAAGATAGTTCCTTGTTAATGTCTAGTTGGATTTTGTGAACTATTGTGCCTTCATTTACCGAAAGAGCATTTATGAAAGGTGTTAGTCAAACATTGATTTCAGGAATCGGGGCATAAGCATTTTAAGGCATTGGAGGTTGGTCAGATCACCAAAAGCCAATTTTGGGGGTGTTGAAATTTGGAGGTTAGACTTCTGTAGAGCAATGACCAGGGATGAACTGGTGTGGAGAGATATTGGAAACACGTTCAACAGGTTGCTGTCTAGAGGTGCAGAGGTACAGTTTACACCCATTCTAGTCGTTTAAAGGCACCTGCCAGCCTAGTATTTACTTATAATCCACTGAACATGTTACCCAACATCGCTTGCACCCATTTATGAATCAACATAACAGTGCAGGTTACTGAGTTGCCAATTTGGCACTTATTAATGAAGGACACAATATACATACATTAAAAAAAGACTACCCACGCTTCTGCATTTAAAGGTACGCGCAGTCACATGGAACATGCTGAATGACATATTAATGAGGCGCTTGGCAGGGCGATGGTCTTTTTCAAAGCACCCACTGCTCATGGCACAGCTGGAGATCATTTCTGTGCTGCAAGTGCAGCATCCAAGGCGTCTGTCACTTCTTGTGGCACTCCACCATCTGCAGTCTTTGAGAAGCAAGAGGGAAAAGGGACATTAGCTGTGAAAAATGGGCTTACTTTAGCACTTGTTGCCTACTGTTTCCTATTTTAGATCAACATTTTTTTTTAAATACCCTTTGCCATTAGCCTGAGAAATCTGGCCACTTAAAAGAGAAACGTGGCAGTCCTCTTTTAGTGCGACAAAATCAGCTTAAGGGCACAGTGATGTCAGTCAAGATGCAAAAGACTCAATCCCAGATTATTAGCGTTATTAATAGCATAAAGTATCATACGTAATGACATACACATTTGTGCAGGAATCAGATGTGAGATGATGATTTGCATATGAATTGTCAAAGTTTCAATGCCAGAGAAACAGTTTTCATAAAACGTGTTATAGTAAGTAATGTGTTGTTCTCCAACACTAGATATTTTATGGAAGGGCGTGTTTTTGTGTAGATTAGCCATCAGTAAGGCTTTTAATTTTGTAGGATTGACGCTATATCATCTGCAAGGACAAGAGGTGCACTTGCCAGTATGCACATGCAGTAATGTTTTCAGAATGTAGGCAGCAAGATATACATCACTGCTATTCATCTGCCTTTCAGAGAGATGTTGCACGCCAGTACTGCCATCACCATGCTTCCATCATTGGAAAACATGGTGACCAACCCTAGAAATGGCCTATTAGCATTATCTTGGCACAATTTAAAGCACAATGCAATTCACCTGGCTATGACCTGAAGGTCAAAGGGGTCATTTGGGCATTGCTAAGATTCACGGGCCTTTGACGGCCCCACACACTCTTCCATGCTATAGCTGGTCACCATGACAATGAAAAATGTCTGTGAAGGGAGAAATTCATGCCAATTTGAACATCCATTCTTGAGTCCAATATCCCTCTTGTTCAGCGTGCTATGTTGTTGGGTGTTGCGATTCTCAACAATTTCACAGATAAACACATGAGATACTTAACATATTGATAGGAGAGCGTCTGCTATCCAGTAGTACCTGGGCACAAGGGTTGGGGGGGTCTCTGGATCACGTGTATACTCAAAGTTGAACAACTGTCACCCATGGGTATTCCTGTATGAAGAATAAGGTTGGTTTTTCAATGAGCAAGAAACGAGGATGAGATGCCAGAGGACGGGGTGAGAGGGGTTCTATACAATAGATGAGGTGGGCTAGGTGTGTCTTGCTCACTGTGCGGTGCTTGCACATGTTGACAGGCTATTAGTGGTACTGGCAGTATGTATCTGTTAGGTAAGTTTGTAAAGTGCTGTTTTCAGCAGTCTAATAGTAAAATATACATTTCACCGGAAATGTCTGGAAATACAATTGATGCATATATAATTTGTGAATCACTACTGGTAAACTCTTGAGCAAAGCCTGTCTCACTTGTCACACCAATACAATAATATTTTCTGAATTATACGTTGTATTGCAAAGCCTCTCTCTCTCATAGGTCCACTATTAAACATGAGTTTTTGGTCCTTCCCGAACTAAGAGCAGAGGGGCCACCGCAAAGCAATCAGCTTAGTTCAACCTAGGGTAAGGTATTAAGGAGTGAAACTGCCATTCAAGCCACACTAGACAAGGCGAGTGTGAGGACTTGGCCTTGAACACCCTGTGGAGGGTTCGTCTTCTAAACCTGACACCTCCTCAGAGGCTTGAGCACCCCATGCCTTCTGAAACTCCTTGGCTTCCCACTCCTGCCCTCTCTTGTTCCTTCCAGTCATCTCCTGCTCTACCACCCCAATACCTCTCCTGTTCCTTTCTTTCTGCCTAATGGCTAGGTGCCTAAATGCTGCTTCTCACAAAACAATATCTCTCTGCCCAGTGGGACGCTTGTTTTTTGGGAAACATTACTTCATCCACAAGACTTATTACTCATTCCCCCTAACTTGCCCCCCCCTTGCTTCTCTTTGGCTCTCTTTTCCATGCTTCCTTTCCTTTACACCCTCACCATCTTCAGTCAAATTCGAGGTGATTTATGTTTCTTAAGAAATAAGTGACATAACATTTGAGAGCACAATCATAAAGCAGGGCCCAATGCCTTATGATTTAGTATTAATAGACTGCGTTACTTTAAAACACATGATTTATAAAAAGGCAATTTTATTCTGGGAAAAGTGCACCATGTAGATACAGTTTTTCATGTAGCATGAATGAACAAGTTACTTGCTTCTGTAATGCTTTTTCTGATCAATATGCTATCTAACCGCAGGTTCCTCACCTTTAGAATATCCCTAGGTGCCAGCCTTGATCTGTAAGATTTAAACAGCAATGCTCCCATGTGTCTGTAGGTGGTGTCTTTTAGTTCTACACAGACTCTGTTTCACCCCAGAAATGACGAAGGAAGATGCATACATGTACCACCCCTGTGTGCTGAAGTCAGTTGCTTTCTTGCCTGTCTGTAACCTCAGACACGCAGCTTAACAATAATTGATTATACCAGCATGCTCATTCCTGGATTGGAACCTTTTTAGATTGGAAAAGAGACTATTCCATTGAATGGGGAGGCAGGAGGGCAGCAAGGCACTTGCTGTTAGATACAGTATCCACCAGAAAGAGTGTTACCAAATGTGAGTAACTAGTTCTTCTGATGACTACACCCAACCGCAGATTCCTCGAATTTAGAATAGATACCAAAGCAGTACCTCCCAAAGTGGTAGGTTTGTGGAATATCTCAGATCAGGAAGTCCTGCAAAACCAAGCAAACAAAATGTCCTTCCTGACAGACCCAGCTAGCAAGGTAGAAAAGCATCATGGACGTGTGCACTGACGCCCACGTCACAGCCTAGCAGATGTCAAGTACGACACTGCGCATCTCAACGCACCGGTAGCTGCCTTGGCTCTGGTGGAATGGGCCCCAAACCCTCTGGAGGCTGCTTCTTGGCCAATGAGTAGCAGGTTTTGATGCAGAGTATTATTCACCTTACACCAAAAGGGGTGCTGTTCCTATAGAAAGGGTGGAAAAGGAAAAAAGAGGCAGGTTGGAATATGAAATGTAATGGGGAACCATTGGAATCAGAGACTGGTACCCTCACATACCCAAATGGCTGTCATGCGCTGCAATGCCCAATGGACCCCACTAGAGGAAGGAGAGATTTTTTTGTAATCCGGCGTAATGATGAATGTGTGTGTGAGGGTATAAAGAGTGTAGGGTGAATTGGGGGAGAAAGAAAGTGGATTAAAACTATCTCAGGTATACTGGATTCATTGTAATGCAATGGTTCCCTGGACAGAGCTAAAACTGAGAAAACAATGATTGCTATCATGTGCCTAAATGTGCGTAGATAGCCTTAGTGTATGTTATTGAAGGGTCGACATGTTTAATGTCTAGAGGTCCTGCCAGATCCGTGGAGTTTCTAAATATTTAGGTTTCTCACTATGAAGGCAAAGGATATATGTGAGTTTCACTTCCAGTTTGTGGCACAAGACTGCATAAAAGACCCCCCCCCCCCCCTCGTTTCTAAGTAAAAAGGCTACATACATCTTGCAGAGTGTGTTTAGGTGACTGCTTAATCTGTTTCTGTGATTTAAATAGTGTTTAGAAACTGTCTGCATCCCCTGTTTTTTGCCTTAAAAAAGCCACATTTCAGACAGCGCAACAAGCAGTATTTCAGTGTTTTTTTAAACAATCCCTCCCTTACCTGGAAAATAGACTCTGCTAGCTTCGAAGTGTGGATTCAGCCTGTCTGTATCCAAGGAGATTCTGAAAAGAGCAGCAGCTGCCTCCTCCCTGCCCACAGGGGCTGGGCTTCAGTTAACTTGCCCCTTATATAAGTTCCTATTGGTTGTTGCATATGGTGTTATGATAGGTTGTTGGGGGCTGGTCTTTCTATTGGTTTAGGGGTTAGAGTTGGGCTTGTGATTGGTGGTAGGGCTGAGATTCTGACTGGTTCCTGGTTCTAGGGCTGGGGTTGTGATTGGTGGTAGGGCTGAGATTCTGACTGGTTCCTGGTTCTAGGGCTGGGGTTGTGATTGGTAGTAGGGCTGAGATTCTGACTGGTTCCTGGTTTTTAGGGTTGGGGTTGTGATTGGTTGTCAGGATTAGGGGTATGATTGGTGATTAGGGCTGGGTCTCCCATTGGTAGTGAGAATCAGGGTTACAAATCTGATTGATTAGGGTTAGGACTAGGTTTCTATTGGCCAGTAGGGCTATTTAAGCCTAGGGCTGAGGATGTCTCAGTTAAGGGCGGAGAGGACAAGGGCAGTTGCCTGTTTGGGCCTGTTCAGGGAACAGGTAGGGCCTGGGGCCAGAAATGCTGCCCAATTCTCTATTGACCTGAAAGGACTTTACTCCCTACACATCAATCAACAGGCAAACACATTATCTGCAAAGACATCCAACTCTTGCATCACAAACTGACTGCGGACAGATTGCAATGTCCCATTATCCAACAAGATACCCCTTATACAACACATATACATATATCCTCCACAACTACAAGTCAAACCCCTTCATTCTCACACCAAACACTACTCTGTCCACTCCCACTCACATAACCTGCCATCTCCCACACAACCCAAAACCACACTATACATTACTTTCAGCCTTCCAGATACACACTCCCTGTTTAGACAAACCAACAACACTACCCTCTGTTTGCTCCACACAGACCACCATTCATCATAACAATCCCCAAACACAGCCTTCCAACACACCATCTACAAACGCCCTTCCCCTCTCTTCACCAATTACACAATTACACACAACCATACAATCCTCACACTCCACTCCACCACACATATTACCTCTTCCACTCATCACAATTAACTCAAACTCCACTGACACACATCCATCCCCTCTTACACACCTCATACATTCATCTCCAAAACACAACACCCCCTGTAAGACTAATTCAACTCACCAGCACTAACTCACATACAAATTCCTCACCGAAAACAACTACATCAATATCCCCTCTCACTATTCCACAAAAACAATACAGACCACTCACATCAGCACAGCAAATCAACACAAACTTTCATTATACTTATTGTCACACCCACTCCCACCCTCATGACTACACAAAGAATGCAAATCCCATCCTATCTTTACCCCTACGTTCTCACTCTTCACAAACACCTACCACAAGCACCCCAACCCAGCAACTTTCATTCACTCGCCTCTCCTCCATTGCACAATTTAGAGCCTTACATCATGATCCACATGCTCCTCCACCACCCCTAACCCATACTCCATCCACACTAAACAGACGCAAACAAAATAAAAAACATGCCACTCTTAACAACTTCGCATCCCCTTGTCTATTACATATTAAGACTACCCTACAAAAAACAGTACACACTTCATGTCTCTCTTAGCCACCAAGTCCACTACCCACACACACAGACCCAACAAAATGCCTCCTAAACCTGCTGGAAGAGGAACACTATATTGAAAAACAGGACTATTGTGACCCTCACACAGTTATCACAACTAACACACCTGCTTCAAGCTCAAATTATACTGCTTACCCTTCTCTTAAGCAAAACAACACCGCCTCTAACACACTTTTTCTAAACTGCCAGCTCATAAATGCTTGGTCACTCTCAAAAAACAAGCACCACATCTACGACCTGCTCACAGACACACAACCTGACTTACTATTCATATCAGAATCATGGTTGGTAGATGACATGGCCCCAGTGTTGCACGAAGCCCTTCCTCCGGACTATCAAACCATCACACAAAACCGTATAGGCAGGAGAGGAGGTGGACTAGTTATTATATTCAAACAGGCAATAAATCGTAATAAAACAGACAACATTTCCATACAAGGTTGTGAAGCCCTCCTCACCAGATGCCACCCTACTCCAACTTCCTCCTGTAGCTTTTGCCTCCTTTACAGACTTCCACCTAACAACTCAACATTCCCTGACGCTTTGCTAGATACAGTCTCAAACCTTATTACATTATACTCAAACCTATGCATTTTTGGGGACCAAAAACATTTGGTTTGACAAACCCAAAATGCCCCATCCAAATGCTATCACCACTGGCCTAGTCGCATTGAACCTACATCAGATTGTACACAATCCTACACACATCACTGGACACATCCTAGATGTCATTTTTGCTAAGACTGAACTATTTACCGTTCATAGCATCATGCCAATCACATTGTCAGACCACCATTTGATAACTTTCCAACATAAAACCCCACAAATCAACACACCCTACAACTACTTACATACATGCACCTATCAACCTTGGAGCAAACTCAATTTTGATGACTTAGAAACACAACTAACAGCCAACACAGATCTAGATACAATTAATTATGTTCCAACACTTTATGAGTGGCTACAGGAAGCTTTTGATATCCTAATACCACTCAGAAAAACTAAACACAACAAAAGAAAACCAACATTTTGGAGAAACACAGAACTTAAAAAGATAAAGCAACAAATCAGAAAGTTGCAGCGGACTTGGCTCAAAACAAACAAGTCAAGACAAACTGCAGCTACACAAACTTAACAGAATATACAAATCATCAATCAAAAAAGCTAAAAAAAAGGTACTACTCAGACAGAATTCAAAATGCTAAATCTGCAACCAAAGAATTTTATACAATTCTCATTGAATTTCGAAAACCTACATGTATGGAAGGAAGTCATCCCACTACTCAAGATTTCACAAACAAACTGGCAACTCATTACACAACCCAGGCAGACACATTGGACTCCTATTTAAAACGGAAGAAAACCATCAGCACCAACCCCTTTCCTAAAATACCCTCTAAGAATAAACCAACCCAGCCTCTACAGTCTTTCAAACAAATATCCCAAGGTGAATTTATGGATTTGGTCAAAGCAAGCAGACCTTCTGGTTGCCCTTCTGACCCTTGTCCACCACACATCTTCAAGAGCATTCTTTTATCTACTTCTGCTGCCACGCCTGTAAGAAGAATCATCAACAACTCTTTAACTATAGGAACTTTTCCTGTAGACCTGAAAAAGGCATACATACGACCATTATTAAAGAAAACATACCTAGACCCGCAAGACCCCAACAACTGCAGACCAATCACAAATGGACCTTTCCTGGGCAAACTGATAGAAAGAGCAGCACACGCCCAGATGTCACAATTCATTGAAGACAATTCTATACTTTCAGACTTCCAAACTGGATTCCGCCCAAGAAGAGGCACTGAATCGGCACTCATAGCAATCTGGGATGATCTTAAAAACACAGATGATCGCAATGGAGTTGGTGCACTGCTTCTCTTGGACCGCTCGGCTGCCTTTGATACGGTTGACCATGAGGCCCTAATTCAAAGACTCCACGAAGCCGGCATGGAAGGGACTGCTCTCGACTGGATTACACCCTACCTTCAAAAAAGATCTAATATCATCTATTCTTCCCCCCCCCTTCTCATCCAAACCCTACCTCACAAAAGCAGGATTCCCCCAAGGATCAATCATCTCACCTTTGCTTTTCAACATCTACATGATATCATTACCAGAACTGATCAATGATTTTCATCTCACATGTTACAACTATGCAGATGATACACAAATACTACTTAAATTAGAATCCCTCAAAAACATTGAAAACTCAGAAATCTTCAGTTGCCTCAGAGCCGTTGATCAGTGGATGACCTCCAGTAAATGCCTCCAAAACAGAAATACTCATATGTGGTGACTGGAAAAGTTATGACCCACTGTGCGCCTGGCCTGATGATCTCGGACCACCTCCTCAATTATCCAAGGAAGTTAAAAACCTTGGAATCACCATGGACTCCAAGTTAACTATGAATGCCCAAGTGGACAAATTAGCATGAACAAGCTTCATCACCTTGAAGACTCTATGACGCATCTTCCTCCACCTCGGATTTCCACACAAGGTGCAAGCTACTATCTTGCTTTTACCATCCAAATTGGATTATACCAATGGCCTCTACCATGGATCATCTCTATCTATTATGAAAAAACCACAACGTATTCAGAACTCCGCTGCCAGGCTACTATTACATGTAAAGCCACAAGCCCACATCTCCCCTGCCTTGAGAGCACTACACTGGTTACCCGTTGCCGGAAGATGCACTTTCAAGCTGCTTTCTATCACCCACAAAGCTATACATAGAACAGGACTGCTTTTTATCAGAAACAACATAACCAAATACATTCAACAAAGAAACCTCCGCTCAAGATTGGCACCCTGCCTTAGAACACCACCATACAAGAAAAGACTATAGGTGGTACATCCTTCTCCGGACAAGCAGCCAAACTATGGAATTCATTACCCCCAACTATAAGAGCCACAGATAATTATCTTGTCTTCAGAAAACGACTCAAGAGTTGGCTCTTTCCTTCATAACCACCATATTCAAACACCTATGGACTGCATATGCCTATGTTGATAAATATTTTTTATCTGATTATGTGTGTATTCTAGTTATATATAGTTCTTTAGAAAATATGTATTGCTACTATGTCATAACAATAAACTACACACACACACTCTTTAAACCTGTTTAACTAATGTATATTTACTCATGGTTTAAACATGTATATGTATGTACATATATGTGTGCATATGTGTGTGTACTCATGTGTGTATGTGTGTGTGGGTGTCTGTGTGTGTTTATATATATATATATATATTTGTGTGTATGTTATTCTATGCTTAACATGTTAATAGGTCATTGCATAACTCCTAGATAAGTTGTTATAATAGATACTTATGAATCCCTGCTCTCATCTTATATCACACTTATCTACCCATCACCATATGGCATGTCTCTATCAATCTATCCTCCATTTCCACTCTGACTCATCTCAAATCCATTCTACTACTTTCATCTCCTAAATAACGCTGCCCAGCTCTTCCCCCACTTCCACATCTAACTCACCCAAACCTCACTTCACTACCATGATCTCCCAAACAACCCTATTATATTCTCCCTCATTTATCTCACCCTGCTACTATGATCTCCCTAACCCTTTCCACAGACTCTTCCCAGTTCCATCTCCCCTTTGCATATCCCAAGCCTAAATCCTATTACCATAAACTCCCAATTAACACTTCTGGATTCTTCCCTCCTCCACCCCTCCATTACTCCAGCCAATCTGGAGTAGCGTGCTACTCGCCGAAAAGTGCTTCGATGCCTCGTCAGGGGTAGTAAGCGCTATATAAATACTATTACAATACAATAGAATATTCAAGCAAAAATATGTCAAATTACAAATGATCCAACGGTTGAAAAATTAAAAATGTACATGACAGAAAAGAGGCAAGGCTGTATTCTCAGAATTGATTTCAGGTCCTAGTGTTTCAATTTAGTTGCAGGCCTTTCTTTTTTTTAACATCTTGCACCAGTTACACATACACCGTATAAACCATCTGTGCAACAATCATATCCTGATTACCCATTAATTCCCTAAGCCCAGAATGAACCTCAGAAGTGAGGGAAAAGAGAGGGGGTCAATACTTGTGAAGCAGCGCTGAACCACATTCTTCTTTCTTTCCTCAGTAGCCTTCACTTTGTATTTGCTATCTAGTGTGACCAATTTAGATTAATGCACTTAGATAACGCCCTCCTGGTTCAGTATCACTTTCTGTTGCACTATGAACAACATTTACTTCTGACTACGACACCTGCACAAGCAGATAAGTAATACATCACTTACGCCCCATTTCCATTTGCCTGGAATTCAGATGTTGGGGGAGGATATCGGACCTGTGTCTCCTGCCCCATACCCTCCATAAATCCAGGAATTAACTGTTAAAGTACACAGAATGGAAGCCTATAACCTAGTGTAGCTCATTTGATATTAGCCCCTCATTTAAAAAAAACAAGACACGGTGCTGCCTCCTTTCTGGCACGCTCAGCCAAAATATGGAATGTCCTTCCAGTTCAGGAACTTAGAAAGTGAATCTGTCTTTCGCAAATCCTTGAAGATGTATCTCTTTAGCCAGTAAACTTTTAATCTACTACGTTTTCAAGGTTGTAGCGCCGGGACACTCTTGAGTAGCTGTTAGTGCTCTACAAGTAACGTCATTCATTCATTCACAGAATGGGAAATAACATGCACTGAGTCCTTTACCAAAGAAAGAATCTAAATTTCAGGATATTTACCTCATACATTTTCGCCCACTCTTAGTAGGATGAAAATGCAAGCTGACACATGGGTTGTTTAACAACGTGCAGAAATGCACCTGGTTAAACCAGACCTGATGTTCCTGTACCCGGTAGGTCTGGGTGAGGAAAACATCATCCCACGGAAAATCAATCAGAATGTTATCACCCTTTCTGGGTACCTCTCCGACTGAGCTCTGAGGGCCTCTGTTTCTTTTTAATACATTTTTACAAATGGCTATGATTCATGCACCACGTACAACTAAACATGCACCTTTCTCAGACCTACAGCTTCCTGTTGCGCACCCATGATTCAGATGGCATAGTTAGTTATTCTTTCATCTCTACAATGCAGAGCATAGCCATAACACTTTTTCAATGAGAGCTCTCCACCTTGGAAACAGGAAATAGCAGCTGACTGAGGCGCTTCAACTCGCTCTTCTTCGACATGATGAGATTTTCCTTCCTGCAGCAAAAAGATACACTAATGAGAACCCATCCGATTTTCTCCGTCCATTGCTTAATATACTTTCTCTCAGGGGTAACAGTGAGCCCTCCCTTGCAATTGTGCGTTTCAAATGTGCAATTTAATAGTATTCCAAGATGGCTACCCTATTCTGATGCCAATCAGCGGCTCCTATTTTAGTGTTTCTTCTACTACTATGGTGTCCATTGCACCCATGTTGCCATACCAACTTGCGTACGTTGAATATATTGTTATTTATTCACAGTGTTAAAAAAGAATTGATACAAAAGCAAAAGAAAATGAATTGACCTCTGACTATCTTCAAAAAGGAGGTGGAACTTTACAGAAAATAAGCTGAATTCTGTGGGTTCAAAAAGACCACCCTCTGCAAGAGGCTACATTTATTATTTTACGAGATTATTTAACATAATAATGTGTATATAGAATTCCACACAAGTTCAATAGTAAATCTTCATGGAGCCTAGGTCTACACTGGTTTACCATCCGAGCCACACAGATGGGTGTCCACTCTGCTCCTTTACTTTGATTGGTGATCATGGGGTCTGGCCCTGTCACTTACTCAAATGGATGATGTGAAAGTAGTAGAGGGGTGCTAGCTTGCTCTGTATACCTGAGGAAGTCTTTCTTCGTGTCCAGCAGACTACGGCTGAAAGCAGCACTCTCCCGAGATCGCTTGTGGTACATGGCCTGGATCTTAATATCTGACTGTTGCAGGCGCCTGAAGCCTCGGTGGATCACGCTGGCGTAAGTTTCAGCGGAATGGGTAGGCTCTGAAAGTTAAGGATAATTGGTGAGGTTGTCTACCGCTAGCCCCTCACCAAGTTTGATTCATCCCTACTTTGTCTACCCGTGCACAACTCCATTTTAGTTAAAATGTGTGCAATTAATTGTGGAGGTGGGCTGGAATTCAATATAATCCCCAGGTGCTTCTGAATTCTTGCAAAGTGGCATTGTGTTAGGTCTCAACTCTGGGCATGGGGCACAGCTAAGGTAAATATAGGAAATGGAAGATTGGTGTATACGTTCACATGTAGGCTTGCTTTATTCTTTGGGAAAGAGCAACTGCTAAGATAAATGTAAGAATTGCCAAATAGGTGTAAAGGAATCATCATATGGCAGGTTAACCTTTAAGTGCGGTAATAGCAATAGTGCTACACAGGCAATATATGAATTTCAAGATTTTTAAAGTGACCAGTCCAACTTGACAACTGATGCATTTCAACTGAACAGTCCGGCTCAATCCCCAGGTGAATGCATAGGCCACATATGGTACCAGAATATTGTAAAACCAAAATATCAAGTGACAGAAATATTATGTCCTAAATACCATTTACAAAAATATTACCTATTAAACTTAATAATAGACAATCTACACCCAATAGGATGATATTTTTGTAAACAAAATATTCCGACATACAACCTGCAGAGCAATTGTCAGATGGTTCTCCACCCTCGGTACCACCCTACCAAGCTTGAATCTATAAAGGATATGAGAGAGGCTTCTGGATCTCTGTCCAAGGGACCAGTCTGTCATAGCCGGCCCTTTGCTGAGCATCCCGCTGCAGTAGATAATGCTGGACCAGTGGGCTGTGGCCTTTCACATTGAAAAGATTGTGTACAAAGTCCGGCCCAGGGCATGCTGGGTGAGACTGAAGCCAGTTGGGAGAAAAAACAGAAAATTAGAGATACTATCAAACAAAGAATGTATCTAGCTGTGCATTCTCTGGGGGACATATTTTACCTCTTTTGGCACCAAAATTGACCGCGACTCAAATAATTTCGGCTGTGGTGGAATTGCTGCCTTCAGTGGAACACCTTTGTCAGTCTGCAACTGGAGTTGTTTCTGTACAGTGCCTGAAAGGAAACTACTTCTAAGTGAGAACACACATTTTGTCCTTCCATGTAAATGTAAGGGGTCATTAAAGGTAACTCCAAGTTACTAATACTGGTGGGCTTAGTCGTGTATTTGAAGGTGAGCGCAAGTGCTCTTAGACATTAGGACGCTCTATTCCCTGTATTAGAGGTAAGGAATCAAATAGCCTAGAGCTGTAGAGTACTTGCGACTGGCAGGGTGGGCCCTGTTATTAAAGGTAGAGGGGGCACAGAGCTCCAGGGCGCTACATACAGGCTGATCCAGACCTAGTGTTAAAGGTAGAGGCTCAAAGGCACTAGCGAAAGACAGTCCAATCCTGGTATTAAAGGTATAGGGTCACAGAACCTTAGTTCACTATAGAAAGACTGCTACCAGAAGAAGGGGGGTATAGCCTTCCAGGTGACAAGAACAAGTAGGTCCAGCCCTGGTATTAGAGGCAGGGCTGTGGGGCTTTGGGTCCAGTCCTTTTATTAACAGTAGGGGACCACAGAGCTGCACATCAATAGGGGCAGATTGGAACAGTTCTGGTAATAAAGGTAAGGAAAACACAGAGCACTAGGTCACTAGATTAGTGCCAGAGAGGCAAGGGAGCACAGATCTATAGAGACCTAAAGGTAGGATTGTCAAGTCATGGTAATATATGTTGAGGGCACAGAGCTCTAGGTCACTGAAGCAGGCGGGCCCAGTCCTGGTACTATAGGTTGAGAGTACAGAGCTCAAGGTCACTGGAGCACGCTGGTCCAGGTGAGTATTTTAATGTAAGGGACAAAAGAGAGTTTGAACTCATGAGGAACAGGCCAATCTAGCACCATTTCTGTATGGGAATATTGAGGACATTGCAAAAGATCTGAGTGTATTCATCAACTCTGCCACCACACACATACCTGGCATGGTGGATGACCTGGACACACCTCGCTCTTCCCTGGAAGGGTCGCTCATTGAGTTAGTAAGGTTGGAGGAATCCTCACTTTGTTTCAGCTCATGTGATAATGAGCTCTGAGAAGTAATAAGAGATCTTATTTCAGTATGACAATTCCTTGACAGCAAACCAGTACTATTTCTATTCTGTTGCTAAAGTTGGAAACATTTCACTAGTTCCCTTGTCATAAGGGGCATCTTCCACACTAACTGATATAAGAAAGTGCTACTACCCACTCTGCAGATTAGTACAATATACCTTTAGCACCATGCCTTAGATATCTTCAATAGCAGAATGGTCGGAGTGCTTCCCAGGAGAGGCAATACCAAAGTATTGTAATACTGTGTTACACCCCATCCACTTTACTGCCGATGATGGAATTATTGCATTTTGCCACAACTGAGCTAAAGCTGCACTAGTATGGTACCTTTTTTAAACAATGAATGTCTTGTACTGACCATTAAGGGATGGTGCTAATATCTGACTTTAGAGTAGGAAACCATATCGCTATAATACATTCACGATATTTTTTGCTATGCCTGCGAATACCTGACACCGAAAATAAATAATTATGTCTCAAGACGAAGCACTATATTGGCACAGTACTTTTTTTCAACAATATATATCCTACACTGCCCTTGTTCACCTGATTAGATGTAAAGAGCGTGGTTTGATTATATTTTTTTCTCAAATTCGTTTTCCAATATTTACCTAAGTATTTTAAGTATTTTATCAGTATATATTCACATTTGTTTTGTATTCCATGAACATTTAAGTTGCACCTAATTTTTAAATATTTATACAAAAAGAGCACTTGTGCTAGGATACATAGGTAGGTTTTTTACACTGTGTTGCCAAGCTGTACGCATCAAGACAATACATTCTCATTATATTTTTGTTCAACTCTGATTTTTATAGCATGTCTATAGAGCATAGACATGTAAGAATCCAAAACCAGAAAATAATACTTTTAATAATACTACTGTGCCCAATGTCTTATTTACAAGGTAATCTTACTGTTAATTTTAGAAATGTTTTTAAATTGTTGATTAATTTTAGATTGGCACAAAATAGTTAGTGTATAATAACAGACTAGTTGATGGTGTGAAATGTGATGGCTGCGTACAATGGAAGCGGAAGTTCTGCACAGCAGTCTAGGGTAGCTGACACGTCCCATCAATATGCAGTGCATCTATTTCTGGGAGTGAGAAGGGAAATAAGTTGTTTCTATGCAACACTGTTGATCCGCCCAGTTCGTGCACGGATCACAAACAAGAGACCACTAAGAATGGTGGTTGCAGAGGAGGTGATGCGGCATAGATGACGAGGCGCAGTTCCTTATGACAAGGCGGGGTCGATGAATCCAGCAGGTTAAGATGCAAGGTGTCGACTTTGTGGTGTCGAGATAACACCACGGGACCACAGGTGCTGCCGCAGAGTCAGATGCCCTGGAAGACAGTGACACAGCACTCTGGACTCTAACGGTGGGGGGACTTAAGAAGTGCTGTGGTAGTGTCGGGCCAGCGTTGTAGGTCTGGGTCATTTCACTCAGCAGAGACCAAGGCTCCAGTGCAGGCAGCTGCGTGTGGTCAGAGAGCGGTGCTAGTTCCGAAATCGTTTTGGAAGTTGATGCACTAGTTTTTTTCTTGTTGCACCATAACTCACTCCCAAGGGGCCAGGAACTGGATTTGGCACAACTTGGCAAGTCCGGACTCTCAGCAAGAGAGTCCAGGTGCTGGCAGGTGAAGTCTTTGATGTCCCTGAGGTTTCTTAACAGGAAGGAAGCTCAATCTAAGCCCTTGGAGAACTTTTGGAAGCAGGATGTAGAAAGCCCTGTCCTTTCACTCCCAGATGCAGCAAGCAGCAGGCCAGCACAACAAAACAACAGACAGAGTGGCAGTCCATCCGACAGCATCCAGCTCTTCTTCCTGGCAGGATTTCCTCAGTCCTGAAGGATTCAAACTATATGGTGTCAGAGGTCCAGTACTTATACTCATTTCTGTCTTTCAAGTAGGCAGACGTCAAAGAGAAGTCTCCAGTCGATTGGGGACTGATTTCTGTGAGGACAGGCACAGACCTATCAAGGTGCGAGTGTCTGCTCCGCCCACCACTCTGACTCCGGTAGAGCTGTCTGCCTGGTGATGGGCCATTGGGATATGCAGGGCACACCTCAACTCCCTTTGTGCATTCACTCTAGACAGTCACACAAACAGCCCAACTGTCATCGTGAGCCAGAAGTGTATTCAGCAGAGAGGCAGAGGCACAGAATGGTTAAGCAAGCCACTTTCTAAAAGTGGCATTTTCAAATTACAATTCAAAAAACAACTTCACCAAAAGATGTATTTTTAAATTGTGAGTTCAGATACCCCAAAGTCCATATCTCTATCTGCTCCCAATGGGAAATTACACTTCAAGGCAATCCTCGTGTTACCCTAAGGGAGAGGTAAGCCTTGCAATAGTGAAAACCAAACGAAGCAGTATTTCACTATCAGGACATGTAAAACACACCAGTACACGTCTTACCTTTTAAATACACTGCACCCTGCCAATGGGGCTGCCTTAGGCCTACTTTGGGGGTGCCTTACATGTAGTAAAAGGGAAGGTTTGAGCCTGGCAAGTGGGTGCACTTGCCAGGTCTAAATGGCAGTTTAAAACTACACACACAGACAGTGCAGTGTCAGGTCTGAGACATGTTTACAGGGCTACTCGTGGGTGGTACAATCAGTGCTGCAGGTCCACTAGTAGCATTTAATTTACAGGTCCTAGGTACATATAGTGCACTTCACTAGGGACTTACTAGTAAATCAAATATGACAATCATGGGTAAACCAATCACCAATACAATTTAGACAGGCAGCAATTGTACTTCAGCATTGGGCAGCAGTAGTAAAGTGCCCCAGAGTCCTAAAGCCCTCTAGAACAAAATTCAGCCCAGGAACAAAAACAGGAGGTCAGAAGCAAAAAGACAGGGGAAACCATGCAAAGAACTGGCAGGTCTAAAATGTCACACCCACCAGCTGAAAGTGGGGAGAAATACACAAGCTCTTGGGACTTCTCATCACTAAGGCAGAAGAACCTGGAAAGACCACCAGCAATGGTATGTTCTGTTCCAGAGCAGTGTTTTTACCATAAAATCCATTCCATGTAAGGAGATGAACCACCTCAACAGTTTAGGATTCTCACCCTTCATCTGTATTAGCCATCTGAGGGGGCTGTGGTCTCTCTGAGCCCGGAAGTGAGTCTGAAACAAATAGGGTCTTAGCTTCTTCAGGTCCCAGACCACAGCAAAAGCTTCCCTTTCTATTGCGCTCCACCTCTGTTCCCTACTAATGAAGGCTACAGGTTGATCTAAGCCTTCTTTGTTTAGCTATGAAAGCACAGCTCACACACCATGCTCTGAGGCATCTGTTTGCACCACAAATTCCTAGGACAATTTAGGAGCTTTGAACATGGGGGCAGTGCACATGGCCTCCTTCAGAGCATCAAAAGCAGTCTGGCACGTCTCTGCCAAGATGACCTGGTGTGGCTGCTTCTTGGAAGTCAGCTCTGTCAAGGGGCAACAATGGTGCCATACTCCTTGACTTTTCTTTTGTAGTATCCGTTGAGGCCTAAAAAGGCCCCTGCCCTATCTGGCACTTACTGATCTTGGTACTGAGGCCTGCACTGTGCAGGGCCCTCGACACTTCCTGGAACTGGTGCATGTGGTCCTCCCAGCTAGAGCTGAAGGCAGCAATGCCGTCTAGGTAGGAGGCACCGACGTTCTCCAACCTAGCCATGACCTTGTTGACCAGCGTCTTGAATCTGGCAGGGGAGTTCTTCTACCCAAAGGGCATAACACGGAACTGATAATGCCCCTCTGTGTTGAGAACACAGACCTCTGTTTTGGTCCCTCAGTCAAGGCAATCTGCCAGTACCCAGATGTTAGATCAAACGTACTGAAGAACTTGGCAGCTCCCAGCCGGTCAATGAGCTCCTCAGCTTTGGGGATGGGGTTCACGTCAGTCTTGGTGACGGCACTGAGCCCACAGTAGTCATCGCAAAACCCCAGTTAAGATGTGACACTGGGTGGAGAATCCTTGGGGCCCAGAACCACTGGGCTGGACCAAGGACTGTTGCAGTGCTCAATGACCCCTAACTCCAACATCTTACAAACTTCCTCTTTGATGCTGTTCCTCACTCTGTCAGTTCACCTATAAGATTTGCGCTTAACAGGCAGGCTGTCCCCAGTGTCAATGTCATGGGTATACCATTGGGTGACTCCAGGGATGAGTGAGAACTTGGAGGTGAACTGTCTCAGTAACTGGCACCAGTCTCTCTGCTGTTCTAGGGTCAGAGTAGGCGAGAGGTTCACATCCTTCACTGATCCATCCTGCTCTTTAGAAGACAGGAGGTCGAGGAGAGGTTCACTCTCTTCTTCCACCCCATCATCCGTGACCAAGAACATGGTCAACTCAGACCTTTCAAAGTGTGGCTTGAGGCAGTTCACGTGTAGGACCCTCAAAGGGTTCCTAAGGGTCTTCATGTCCACCACATAGTTGACATCACTCTTGCAACCTTTCACCTCAAATGGCCCAGACCAACAGTCTTGGAGAGCACAGGGCTCTACCAGTGCCATCACTCACACTT
The DNA here is from genome assembly GCF_031143425.1 of Pleurodeles waltl. NCBI lineage: Eukaryota > Metazoa > Chordata > Amphibia > Caudata > Salamandridae > Pleurodeles > Pleurodeles waltl. The sequence goes on from NC_090443.1 coordinate 325,527,399, forward strand.
TCTGACCAGGCTGAAACTTAACCAGAGTGGTATTCTGGTCATACCAGCATTTCATGCCCTCTTGGCTAGCTTCCAGTTTCTACTGGGCGAGTTCCTGGAAGTGGGCTGTCTGGTTCCTGAAGGCCAACATGTAACTGAATACATTCTGGGGTGACTTCTTAGGAGGTTGTTCTCAGCCCTCCTTCACCAAACTGAGAGGCCCTCTCACAGGGTGCCCATACAAAAGCTTAAAAGGGCTGAAGCCAACCCCTTCTGCAGCATCTCCCGGTAGGCAAACAACAGGCATGGCAAAAGGACGTCCCACTTACGCCTCATGGGTTCGGAGAGACCCATACTCATGCCCTTCAGGGTACCGTTGAATCTTTTAACCAACCCATTGCTTTGGTGGTGGTAAGGCATGGTGAACTTGTAGGTAACAGCACATGCCTCCCACATGGCTTTCATGCACAACAACATGAAACTGGTACCCCGTCAGATACCACCTCTTAGGGGAAACCCACGTGCGTGAAGATCCCCATAAGTGCCCTGGTCACGGTGGGCACAGTCACTGGCCTCAGAGGGATAGCTTCTGCATACCGGGTGGCATAGTCCAATAAGACCAGGATAAACCTATTGCCCATGAGTGCCTTGGGATCCAGAGGCCCCACAATGTCCATGCCCACCCACTCAAAAGGGGTGCCCACAACAGGAAACAGTTAAAGAATGGCCTTGCACCTCTTCCCAGATTTGTCACTCGCCTGGCAGGTTTGACAAATTCTCCGAAATGCATCTGAGGTCTTCCTCGTTTAGGGCCAATAAAAGTGGTTGTCAAGCCTGTCAAAGGTCTTCTCTTGCTCCAAATGACTTACCAGTGGCACATGATGAGTCAGACCTAGTAGGAAGGCTTTGAAGCACTGGGCTACCACCAGCACACTGGTTGCCAAGGCTCAGCAACCCTAGGCTTACTATACAGTAGATCATTCTAGTAAATCAGGTGAGGTCCAGAGGCGTCACCATGTTCCTGGCCCTCAGCCTGTTTGTGAAGACCCTCAAGAGTGGGGCACTCTTTGTGTGGGCCTGGTGAGACCTCCTTCCTGGTGCCAATGGGTCAGCTCGGGTATGTCCCCCAGTTCAGCCACTTCTACCTTTGTAGGTTTTGGGCACCCCCCTCATGTTCAGCCTCCTCCTGGACCGTGGGAATCTCAGGAGTGGAATTCCCATGGCCCTAACCGCCCCCCTGCTCCTGGCAGGCACTGAGCCACTTTTTCAGGCCCAGGTCCTTCTGTTTGCCCTCTCTGGTGGCCATTGACCATGTGGTCATGCACGCCCACTCTGGCAATCCTAACATTTGGAAGTGCGACCAGAGCTCCACCTCCTTCCAGGCAGTATACTCCAGGTCATTCCCTAGCAGAAAGTCAACAGGCATGGATGGACTCACAACTACCCTCAAGGAACCTGAGCCCCCTCCCCCAAACTCAAAGAGAACCTGAGCTACCAAACATTGGTGCTCACTGTTGTCTACTGCTACAACCTGGTGGACCACACTAGGGACTCCTGCTCCTCAAACAACAGATGACAGCGGACAGTTGTCATGCTGGATCCTATGTCTCTCAGAGCCTCCACCGCCTCTCGTTGATGGTCACCCACTGCCTGTACTTCTTAGTGTTGTCAGGCATGCTGGTTCTCTGGACCACCTCACCCAGGGAGACTAGGGTTAACTCAGCCGGCTCCCCACCACTAACTGGGGCCAACTGCTCCCCAAGCACTATGCTGGCCATCCCTAGTGACTGCCCACTGGTGGGGGGCTGTGCCCACTTGGGACACCTGGGACTCCCTCTGAAATGCACTTTCTGATTACAGGTGAAACACTTTAGGGGTCCCTTCCCTGCAGCAAAAGGAACCAACTCTTCTTTTCAACAGGGGGTTGGTAATCGTTACCCTGGGAACTTGTTTGGGGCCCTTTTGAGAGCTCCTTACGTTGGAGGGGCCCCTATAATTAGAATTAGAATTAGAATTAGAATTAGAACTGAAGTAACTTCCTGGAAAGTCCTATCACATATTAATCAATCACATGGTTCCCTTTCTGTGGAAGGATTTGGTTGACCCCCCTGCCTTTATATAACATGCATGAACTATGAAAGGACATAATTTAAAGACCATACAGCGTTACGATTCGGCCCTGTGGGATGGGATCCCTGGATATTTTTAAGTCTTGGGGAGGAAGGCTGCATGGCCGCCCTCCCCTTTTTAGTTCAATTTGGCTCAGGGAGGTGGGGTCCCGGGAGCTAGTAAGGCTTTGGGAGTGGGCTGCACGCCCTAACTCCCCTATATATATATATATATGTTTTGGCCTGGATTCCCTGCCTGTGCTTTTGGGGGTGATTTGGCCACAGGGCATGGCTGCAGTGTGGGATTGGATGCCTGCGACCAATCCCCCGCTGTTGCATGGCCGAAGGCCGTGCGTGGGGGGAGACTGACTTTACATATGGTAACAAAATACTACTTTACTTTTTTTTTTTTTTTAAACCTGGAAATTCACTGAAAAAGCCAAAGGTGAAAGTTATGTAATAGCTAGGTGAAATGTTCAGTAACACTGTAACGTTTTAAACAGAAAAAACACAGAAATTCACCAGTTATAGTTATCTCAAGAAACTATAACTTGTGCCCTAAGGTAACTATAACTCAAGCCCTCCCCGTGCACTGCTAACTACCCCACATATTACATCTCTCATGACATCTTCTATGCCATCACTGATAACAACACTGCAACATTTATAATTATTGATAATATAACTGTGCATGGCAGGGGCACGAGTTGTAGTTACCTTGGGGCATGGGTTATAGTTAACTGAGATTACTATAACTATAGCTGGTGAATTTCTGTGTTTTTTTTTTGTTTAAAAACGTAACATTGTTACTGTACATTTCACCTATCTATAACATTACTTTAACCTGTGTTTTTTTCAGTGAAAGTGTGTAAAGAAAATATCCTCAGTCATGCTCGTATGGACCCCTGTTCCCTTAGAGAGATGGAGTGCACGACCAGACGAGCACACTGGTCCAACAAATTGACAGTCCTGAAATTAACAGCACTCAGTCCTTCATGATGCATTTCGGCCGAACCGAGCAAGCTGTCGGTTCGGCCGAAACGCATCATGAAGGAGAATAAAATCTTTTCTTGATGATCTTATCTACACCTGAGCGAGTGCTGTTAATTTTGGGAGTGTCAATATATATGTGTGAGTGTGAGTGTGTGTGTGTAATCTTATGCATAGTATTTAGCTTTATATGCATTTATATAGTTATTAAAAGTAAAAATACTGAGCTGGGAAGGATTGAGTGTTATATGAGTGCTGACTTTCCAACCCTTATAACCTCCATGGAGAACCTTGGACTGTCCTGCTGTTATTAACTTGAGAGTCCAGTCCTAAAGATGTGTGCTTAGTTATGATTTTGGAGTGATAGTGGCACTGGGAACTCTGAATACCAGTGGTGAACAACCTCAATTGATACAGTTGAGACACAATATCCCTGGATGTCCTTGAGCCCTCTGCAAAAGGTCGACACAAGGGGTGTCAGCCTAGGTCCAGGAAAGCCAGAACCGTGTTGGATATTTAGGATATCCACAGTAAATACATTTAAATCCAGTTAATCAAACTTGAGCTGAATTACATAGTGGTTATCCTTAAAATTGGGCATCGATCCATTTCTTCTGGACTCACATTGGACATCCCAGGTCTACCCTCGAGTGTACAGCCCAGTGGAAGAGTTATGGTCTCTGAACCTTTCAGCTTTTTCTTAGTTGCAGGAATTCACATGTGACAGTCTCACTTCAGCTCTACCCATTTGTCAAAGACACTGGCTATGTGATAATTTCCAGATTTTTCCCATTGGATAGTGCTTTTGAGGCTAAATTCAAAACCATGAACATTATAAAAGACTGACTCACGTTACGGGCCATCCGCAGCAGGGGGACACACTTCAGTTTATGCCGGCGCATGGAGGGAAAACGGGAGGACACAGATGTGCCTGTGGGATCAAGGCGCAGTAAGGAAATGGAGGAATCTGGAACAAGGAACAAAAGATTCAGAAAGGTTACAACACAATGATAACTGGGTGCAATACTCCAGGTATCATCCACAGAATTGGATATAATACTCTCCAGATCTGGGCACAATACCACAGTGGTGGCTCGATACTTGGAAATAATGCTCCTGATGAAACATTAAGAACTGGAATCAATATCCTTAGCAAGGCTTCCAGAACTGGGTTCTACAATTATGTTCTCGGGAACTTGACACAACCATGCAGACCACACCCACAGAACTAGACACTGTACTATAGATGCAGCATCCACAACAGGGCCCCCTACTTTGAATGAGGTCCCCAAAACGGCCACGATGTAGCATCCAGACCTTGACGCAGCACTTCAGGTATGCTGTTCAGAACTCTACATAATACTGGAGACAAAGCAACTGGACTTGAACACAATACTGCATAAAACACAGAGCTTCGGGTGCAGATAACTGGACTCAGATGATTACATCCACTTCGGTCTCATGCCTGGATGAAACACAGGTGGCTAGCCCTAAGAAGATTCAAGACTGAAATCCTCATTACAGATTCTTCCCCACCCTGTCAGCAGAGATTCTCCTGGCCACCCTTCACCAATCAAATTCAAGATTATCAAGAACCTGAGGGTCACTATCAACAAGAGAGTCTATTTTTAGCAGTCACATCAGTCAATTCCCATCTGCACCTCACTCAGAATATCATTCCTATTCTTTCCATGAAAAATCAGCCATCACCCATAAAGACTGTAATCTTGTCACACTTTGGGTTATCAACAGTTCCTGGTCACAGGACATGAGTTTCCCATCCTTAAATTTCCTTTCACAAATTAATGTTTTGACGTTTGTCGGTCTCATCAGTTCAACTGAACAGAATCAGAACTACAACTCCCAAAAAACACTGATTTGTTAACAGAAAGCCAAATACTAGAAACAAGCTGCCTGGGTGACATGATCTCAAGCTAGTAACACTAGTTGTACCTGGAATAGGTACTGCCTCTCTACTTCCTACATCAATCAGGAATGATAAAAAAAATTAGACTGAACAAACTGAGCAACAGGGCTGCACAGACAGCACTAGCCACTAGGTAATCTGGAATAAATGTACCGTATACCTTTGCTCGCACTTCTCTGGGTACCACCCATCAGTTCGATTCATGTCATTTTGGTCCTGGCAGAAGGAGATTTAAGGATGGTGGAGAGAATTATTTTACTAGGCCCAAAGTCTTTGAACTCTCCACTAATCTGCATAAAGAGAATTTGAGATCATTTCTCCTACAGGTGTGCTGACCCGGAAGCAGTAACGAGAGCTGCAGCCAGGCCGCAGCCGCAGCCCCGAACTGAGCGAGCGAGCACCGCCAGCCATCCGTCAGTCATCCGCGCTCACCCGCGCCGCCTCTGTACCTCTGTGCCCTGCGGGAGTGCCGTGGTGCCGCAGACGGGACGGGACGGGACAGAGAGGAGGGGAGGTAAGGCTGGGCGCCGAAGGAGTGCGTGAGGCAGCGCGAGAGGAGAGGAGAGAAGGTGGAGATGGAGGAGGTTGACGTAGCAACGTGCAGTGTGGTGTGCAGGGGCAAGAGAAGTGTCTGGGTCAGGCTGGTTGGGCCAGGCTGTCACTGTGGACGCGGGGGGTGCTTGAGGCTTGTGGTTGACCACCCATTGCCTCCATCTCCTGGCTTGCCATCCAACTGCCATCAGCATCTGCACCCCTCCCCGCCCACCCAACCCCCTGGTTCCTCCCCCCGGCTTACCCCTCTTGGTTTTGCCCTCCCCATCCACCCTCACCAGCTCTCCCTCCCCTCCTGTCACCACCTTGCGGTTGGGGCCCTAACCCTCACCTATGCTCCGGGAACTTGCCTTGCACCTTGCCGCCTGCGCCCCCTTGGGCCCTAGTGCCCTCAGCTCCTGAGCACCTGACCTCCCGATCCTCCACCCCAGCACCCCCGCCCCAATCAGGCACCCAGTGGCACTGACAAGCAGGCGGGGCCAGGCAGAGGGGAGAGGGTGGCAAGGAGAGTCGGCACTGGCCAGACCCCACTGTGTGCTGGCGACAGGCAAGTGCAGTGACTGTACCCAGTCACCGCAAAGGGTGTGCCCCAGCATCTGCCGAAGTGGGCCTCCCAGGGTGGGTGTGGCTTGCGGACGGCCGGTGAGCCCCACTTGCCTAGTCAGCAACATCAGCATCGAGATCTCCATACTCTTCCTCTACCTCAGCGGAGCCCAGTGCCCTCACGAGTGGAAGTTCAACAGCTGACCATCAATTCATCCATGTCACCACTTCCACTTCCACTACCACAATCACCACCACAATCACGCGGAAACCCACGGGCTCCATAGGAGGAAAAAAAGGGAAGGAAGTGTTGGAAGGAAACCATATGACCATGCGGTCAGGCAAAATAAGAAAGACGCCCCCCACCCAACAAAATCAAAATGGGAAAAAGGAAGAGGAGACCTCAAGCTCCGGATTGCCAACATGAGGCACAGACTGCCTCACTCCTCATTGAGATCGAGTCAGAGCCACTCCAGGGAGGATCAGAAGAGCAACCCACCTCCAGACCTCATGCTGGGCACAGTCTGGAACCGAGAAACAGCCTGGAACAATCCAAAAAACGCCACACCTCCAACTCCCAAACGAAAATCTACACTAAGTTCTCCTTTTTTAAAAACGATAGACCTGTCCTCCTCTCCAAAGGGCAATGACACACAGGGGTTTCAATCACCACTAATCCTGTTGATCCTCACATATACAGCAGACAGCCTGCCATCAAGAAATTACTCTGCAACAACTCTCCAAGCCCAACCCCTGCTCAGCCTCCCGCAGCTAGTACAATCTTGACGCCTTTGGGGCACTCTGCAAACTTCCTCAGGGCAGAGGTGCACGAGGAGCCCAGACTACTCCAGTGAATTCACGGTTGACTTCCCCCCAACAGAGTGCAGCCCACCAAATTTACCTAGGACTCCGTGGACTGAAAGCGGCGCAGCCTGACTTTGTCAACAAGGTGGGACAGCTGCCCACAGACGCTCTGGCCACACCTTCACTGGCCCCTGATGATGCTCGTCTGGAAAGGGCAACAAATGATGGACCTCCGGCCCCCTCCCCTTCATCTTCTTCAGCAAATATGAAAACAGAGGGCCTCAACACAGGGGCCGACGTAGAAACTCTATCCTACCAAAACACTCAAGAGTGGGAAGATATGCTTGTTGCATACTCTCAAGACTCCCCTTCTGCCACTCGACTCATCTCAGAACCCAGCCAGCAGTCTCCAAATGAAGAAGCAAGGAACAACGTGGCCACTCCACTTCTCAGTCAACCGTCTCCTAGTGGCGGTGCAAGGACCAGAGCAAGCACGAACACAAGCGCCACATCAACAACTAGACAGGACCTTGCCTCAAACCGTCTCAATCTGCATACGGATGGCACCTGGGCTTCCCTGCTTAACACCAGGCATGCTCCTAGTTGAAACACTCCACTATCAATTGTACAAAATGGACGTACAGCTAACCCTGCTCAACACCTTGGCAGTATTCGTAGCAGGCATTGATTAGAAATTAAGGGACCTCAAATCCCTCTTCGTGCACTCACATGAAAACTCCATGAGCCTTCCCACAAACTGCTCATGTGGCCCCATAATAGACAAACTAGCCATACTACCTTTGATGCTAACCAACCTCTGTGCATCTCTAAAGATGGGAGCCTCCAGCCAGTCCGCACACTTGCATCCCTCAGCTGCCTTTCCACACAAGTCCTGGGAAAGATTCACTTGGATCCACTCGAGACCACAACCATCGGCCTGGGAACAAAAAGCGATGACAGAGCAAACTGCCCCATCCAGGAGACTCCAGCGATAGCATACTCTTGTAATCTGACCCCAATAGTAACCGTACCCGTACCTTTAAGGGATATACTCTCCACTGGCAGTCCTGGGGACGACAACGCCATGATGAATCTCAATGCCAAGCAAAGACGCACTCAGCGGAGGAGAGGCCGCAACAAGCGATTCGCAGGGAATGGAGCAATCCCAGAAGCAGCCCCCAAACTAACAATACCTGGCATCTGGGCCACCAATGAAGCTATGTCTCCCGGGCCACCTGCCCAAACAACAATCGCTGTGGTCCCATCCTCGAGTTTGGCCACCAAGCAGAAGAATGCTGCCAAAAGCGACAACCCCTGGTCTGTTGAAGGGGCGGGCATCACTGGGGAACTCCAATCTTCATCTTCCGGAAGTCACAGACAATCTACACAAGTAACTTCCCCCAATCCCTCCCCGGCCCAGCTAACGACCTGTCCTCCACAGGCCCTGGGAGCAACTATTATACCTCCTAGCCCTACATATCACGTACAAGTGGGAAACTCTACAACTAGCAGGTCAAACAATTGCTGGAATCTGGAGGATACCCCCCTCCCCCCAGGAATCCTCTGCATCTGCCACAGAAATTCAAAACTTGACCAGATTCCTCAACCACCACCTCACTAATTTTTCATCCTCACTACAAATCCAAGGGATCTGGTGATATCTTGAACAGGGAGAATGTTCTTTGGCTACTTTCACACATTCCCTCCACAGGCGGCCTCAACTCAACTGAGTAGTAAAATTTCTCCACCCAACTAACATCACTGCTCCCGAATCTACTAAAGCCACATGGAAGACAAGCCTAATTGCCCAAACAATCCTAGGAGAAAGCACAACCTTCGAACACTGGGGTATCAGTATTACCACGCACTGTGAGGTTGGCTACCCAACTCCTCAGCTATCACTGGATTCTGCTCTTGAATCAGGCCCCCAGTGCAGGAAACAAGCTCCTTACTCAGGAGCACTCAGTGTTGCTCTCCGATGTTCTCAAGTTCCTCCACAACTTCAAGGGGCAAATCTCGGCCCAACAAATCCATCACGTCAGCCAACATCTTTTCAAACAATAATGATTTAAGGTGGTTTTCAAAAACAATCAACAACTGCAATAGGCAAGGGTGACAAACCTCAAACAAAAAGATGGGCTCTATATTGTCAAAGGAGACCCTCCACATGTGCTCATGGAACTTAAATGGCCTCCTCTCCAAAGCTCTGGACTCCGACTTCATCCAATACATCAGCACTTTTGACATTATACTAATGCAGGAAATCTGGCTGGAAGAACCATTTCACTTGCAGGGCCATATGTGCTTCATCACTCCAGCAACCAGGAAGGCGAAGTATGGACACCCGCAAGGCGGCCTGGCCACTTATGTCTCTTTAGCGCTCTCGGCCAGGGTCACCCCTTTGCACCCCACCTCCTCCTCCTTCAATATTGTGTCAATTGCCGCCACGATGAGTACTCCCACAGCAGAGATAGTTCTCGTAAACACCTACCTTCGCCCCAAACTCAAACTCAGTGACGCCAATAATCTAGTGGCTCTACTCGAGAACTACATAAGCAGCGGCGTCATAACCGACATCATCGTCTCAGGCGACTTCAATTTGCATCTACTAGGATGAAACCACAACTGCCCTTTCAAGCGCTTGGGACCTTCCCATACAAGGGGCCAATAAACACAGCCGTCCCACAAAGATCAGCAGGGCTTTGCTCAATGGCTTAGAATTATTACAGCTAAGAGCCCTGAACGGCAGATTTAGTGAGGACTCGCCTCCGGCAGCATCATATTTTTCAACCACTGCCTCTACCACAATTGACTACACGTTTGTTTCCCTTCCACTATTTACGCAAGTAGCCTCTTTCCAGCTAGGCAACAGGATCGAGAGCGATCACTGCCCACAGGAATTATCCATCATCCTGGGGATAATCAAAATGGAGAAAATTAATACTGCACACATTACCACTTTCACCACAGACTGTAAACGTGCCAAATGTGGGTAATCAAACATTGATCGAGTCATCGAAACAGCTATGGATCTTGCACTCGAACTAGAAACACATGACAGTGAAGTGCAGAAACGGGTACAACTCACAACCAGGCTTAGTGGAATTTTTGCAGAACCAATCACTAACAGGCGACTGCCACCTCCTGCAGCCGTAACTCACCTGGCACAAGCCCACAGGACAGCACTACGAGATGCAAAGAGAAAAATTAATTCCAGTATAAGGCGACTTTGTGGCAGCCCGGGCAATCCAGACCTTCTGACAATCTAGGGCACCACAAACAGGCACTGAAGAAGCTAAAATGGGCTATCAATAGGAGCTGCAGTGAAGACTTGTGGGCCAGGCTACACTCGGATGCAAGGAGTAACACCAGCGCACGCTTCTGGCGTACAATATGCAACCTCACACGTCCACATCATGGTGCCATTACATCGCATATACCAGAAGCCGTCTGGGCCAAACATCTTGGGGTCCATTTCAACAGACTGATATCACTTAGCATGGTCACACAAAGCACGATCTCGCAAGGAAGTCTTCCCCCACAAAGTCCTCACTATAGACTATGCTCACATTACTCACTGACTCGGTCACTATAAAAAAATTAGATAGCCAAGGGCCAGAGAGAAGGGGCCCGGGACCAAATGGCCTCCCACCCGCAGTCTTCAAGCACAATAGTCCCTTCTGGAAAAAGATTCTCGAACGCCTCTACCTGGAAATAGGAAACAGGAATGGTTCTGCAGTCCTGGAAGGGGTCCATAATCTCCCCCATCTTTAAAACGGGAAACAGGACGCTCCCACTTAGCTATCGTCAGATTGCCTTAATTGACAATGACGCAAAGTACTTTGCAGGCCTGTTATTGGATCATCTGCTTGCATGGTCTACTGAAAAGGGAATAATCCCTACGACTCAAACAGAATTCTCCAAACATACCAAAACTATCACGAACATCATGGCCATTGCCCTTTTAACCGACAAAGCTATAACACTGAAACGTCATCTCCATCTATGCTTTGTTGACTTCAAGGCCGCATTTGACCATGTGGACAGGAATCTGCTGTGGAAGAAGCTTGAAACCTGGGGGCTTCCACATCCACTCCTACGCCTGATAATAGCCCTTCACACGGACACATGGGTCCAGATAAAATTGGGCGCAGGCACTCATCTCTCAAGGCGGAGCCCTATTACCAAAGGATTAAAACAGGGCTGTGTTCTGGCCCCTACACTGTTTAATCTATATCTAGCAGATTTAGCGGGTGTACTCACCCTCACATACTCGCACCCTCCAAAAATTGGGGACCTTGAACTACTATGCCTCATGTACGCCAACAACCTCGTACTGATCAGCCACACAGAAATAGGCTTTCAGAGACTACTGAACGCCACTCAGCACTACTCACCCACTAACGCCTTGACAGCAATCTTTACCAAAACACGCACACTGTCAATTAGATCAAAGGCACCCTCGAGAGCCTGGTATTGGGGTGAGACACAACTTGTTCAAACAGACAAGTATAAATATCTTGGAGTCGTTATTGACAAATCGGGGAGCTTCACGCACCAATGGAAAAGCCTAATGGGAAAAAGCCTAGCCATAGAACTATCTCTAAAAAGACTGCAAACCCTCCTGAATGGACCCTCGTACACCCCCCTCTTAAAAGTGCTAAAAGCCAAGCTCCTCCTCACAATAACATACAGGAGTGAAGTATAAAGAGGCAGGGACTCAGATATCTTAAACCATGCAGTCAGCAAGGGTTACCGGACGATCTTTAACATCCCCAGATACACCTCACCTGCCCAACTGAGACTGGAGTTTGGTCTGCTGAACCAATCCCTGGCTCGAAGTGTTGCCTACATAAACTTCTGGAGCAAAGCCCGTGGTGCCTCCCTCGGCACTCTTAACTACCATATGTGGCAAAATCTTGAAGGCAAGAACACTTCCCCGTTCAGAATCCACTTAGATGATTCACTTAAGACCGGGCTCACCGACTTGTGGAGGACCCCAATCCCGCACAAGGTCTTCAAGAAAGCAGCTGGGAAATCACTTAGGCTTCAGTCACTACTGGAGGCCAAAGCAGCCTTCTCACGAAGGTCTCATGGAGGTGCATGGATGACTTTGCACACCTACACGTCCATGACACCACAGTCATACCTAGGCCAGGGCTTCTCGAGACGAACAAAGGACCCATTCTTAAAGTATCAACTAGGTCTCCTACCACTTGCTTTAAATGCGGCCCCCTGGCTTAGGGACGTAACCAACTCTATCTGCCGCCTGTATGTTGAGAACACGGAAGACCTCCTCCATGTCCTCTGCTCATGAAACCATCTTGCACCAGAACGAAAATCCCTACTAAAGATCAAATTTAATGAAAAAGGCATATGGACACGGAAACAAGCAGTGATGGTGTGCTTTGCACCTGGGGACCTGTAGTTGAACTGTGCTTTGGTAAAGTTTCTAATGCAGATGTCACAAAAGCAAGATTTAATTAATCAGCACCACCTCCCGCCTGTGATCCACAGGAGGTTAGCTCACAGCTCAATGCCTGACAATGGACTATAATGGCATCAAGTGATGCTCTACTCACACTGGAGCAAGCAAAATCTTAAGTAGCAACACTCTATTAAGTTTGAAAACGATCTCCTAGGGAGCTCAAATTGAAACGACTGGACGATGTGTATAATCCCTCGATGGATACTTAGTAACATCAGAAATGTATTTTTCTTTTTTTTTTAAGTGTTTATCTCTTTTTTTCATTTTTGTTATGGTTTTAAGTAACCAAACAATAAATCTTACTATACTTTTACTTTTTTTTACCCTACAGGAAGTAGCTGAAGACTTAGGGCCTGATTTGGAACTGAGCAGGCAGGCTTCTTTGTTACAATGGTGATGGATATCCCATCTGCCAAAATCTAAATCACATTCTGTCCAAAGGGATTTAGATTTTGGCAACTTCCATATCCGTTGTGACGGAGTAACCCATCCATTGAGTTCTAAATCAGGCCTTTAATATTCTCAACAGTCTGTTTCCTTTGACATACAGTGGATGCCTGTCTTCCACCATGAAGTTCTGGTTTTAATCAGGATGTTCTCTTGACCGTAATTTCGGACTATGTTCACTCTAAAGCAACCATTTCCCCGTTAAACACAGAGAGCACAAGAGTAAAGATGGCAGTGGCTAGAGTAGAGGCTTGCATTTGAGAGCCTATCAATATGGTTACTTGTTGCAAACAGTATTCCCACAAGTCATAGTCGACGGTGGCCAAAAACAGCTGCAAAACGTTCAGGTATGACTCTACATGTGCATAAGCAAAATAATGACTTGATGTTACACCTAAGCCTAACAAAAACGGAAAAATGCAAAGTTTAGTATCAGCCAATTGTCCTGCTCAGACAGGTAGCCAGGGAGTTTATACTTGTCAGAAAATTGATGGAGGTGCTCTGGGCAGTCTTGAAGTTACCAAGGGAAGGCATCCAGGTCACTACGGTGTTCTTGTAGGGTTATAGAGAGCTCCCTTGGGTACCAAGACAGTTCATGTAGATGGCCAGAGAGCTCAACTCGGTGTCCAGAGTTTGCTTAGATGCCCTGTTTTGTTTATGCAGGAGTACAAGGTTCATGCAAATTCCAAGAGAGTTAGTGTAGGCGCACAAAGAGTCTATGCAGATGTCCAGACAACCTGTGCCCAAAGAATTTGTAAGAGTGCACTGCGTTTGTGCAGGTGCCCACAGGGTTTGTCCAGGGTCCCAGTCAGCTCCAATAGAAGCCCAGAGATTACATTAGTTGCCCAGGAAATACATATAGGTACTCAAAGAGTTGAGATGAGTGCTGGGCGAGGCTGTGCAAGTGCCCAGATAGTTCCTGCAGATGCACATAGAGGCTGTGCAGTTGTGCACCTGCCAGAAGTAAGGCAGGTGCCCAAATAATTTGTGCAAGTGTCAAGAGAGTTCATGAAGGTGCCCAGAGAGTTTATCCTGGTCGTAGACAGTTTATCTGCGCTCCTACAGAGTTCACAAAAGTGCCTATAGAGCTACTGCTGGGGCACAGATAGTTTGTGCAGATGACCATATAATTTATTCAGGTGTCAAAAGAGTTAACGGAGGTGCCCCGAGATTTCTTCAAAAACTGATAAAACAAGAAACATATGATAGAGTTGGATAGTAGTAAACACTGTAATTGGCGGTGCCATTAAGCAATAAATCTAGGTCCTTAAATCCTATGTAAAAACAAGCTCTAATGATTATCCAGAGACCACAGTGTTGACTCACCTTTCCTCTCTTTTTCGTTTTGTATGGTTTGGTCCTCAATCTCTTTCTTCTTATGTTCCAGTGAACTAAAATCCCAAGCATTGGAGATGTCCGAAGAAGTCCGGTGCCCTACAGGGTGAGGACATGGTGCTCAGCGGAAGAAGGTGATCGCAGTGGGACGTTCAAAGGAGAGACAGCGAAAGAGAAAAAGAGAAGAGGAGGGAGTGGAAGACAGACATATAGGTCTATGTGGATAGATGAAGAAGCAGAGGGGAAGGAAATAATGAAGTAAGGCAGGAGGAAGTGAATTACAGTAAAGGTCAGAGAAGATAGAAAGGGTGGAAACGCAAAAGGACAGCAGCGGTAGAAAAATACAGGGAATAATCAGACATGGCAAGAGAAAGAGAGCGCCAAGAGATAAGTATAGATATGAAGAGCACATTACAAAGGCAAGGACCACATAGCCCACCCTCTTCCCATGTTTGTGATAGCAATTGTAAGAAAACTGCATATAGTCCCAATAAGACTTATTTTACAAGCCTATTTCATGACCCATTGTTCTAGATTGACATCCTTGCTAAGATATGCCCACCTGCTACAGCGTTTCTGTGCCCCGAGCTACGAAATGTCTCTGGCATAGTTTTTCTCTCCCTCCACTACACAGTCCATACCAGAGACGTATTTAAATGTTTAACATCTCCATTCTTCCCTACAAATTATACAAATTTAAACACGTGCATCTCTTTGTAAAGTTTCTAATGCAGACTGCTGCCACTAAAACTGGACACAACGCTCCAGATATGGCTGACGACTCAGAGGCCAGCTGTCATTGGATTAGGCCTTCTAACTTGTTTATGGAGCTTGAGGGTAGCACTCAACAAGCTTAGCAGTGTTTCTTATGCTTCTTTGAGTCAGGTTTCTCAAAACGCTACCTCTTAAAATGGACATGATCCTTCAAATGTGTCTTCCAGATCTACTCTATTCTGAAGGTAGCCTCCACCTATGACAAGATACAACTGGTGAAAACTTCAAAAAGGGACATGACACGCAGGGTCTGACACCCGGAATTGGGCTGAATAGTCCGAATCTTACTGTTTTCAACTAAGCTGAGAAATAACGGGAGTTTTTACACAATTTACCTGTGATCCTATGTGTAGAGGTTTGAGCTAACACTGAATTTCTTCTCACATTCACTAAAGGGGCGCCTTGGCTCTCTGGCTCAATTTCTCCGAGTTGTCCCAACTTCCTTACCTGCGATCCACTCCCAGAAGGTATTACAGATCAGAGTCCGGAAATCATCAGAACGGAACTGGAAACTAGAGTCGGGGAAAGACAAGCAAAAGCAGCTGTAGACTGCTTGGCTCATCAGAGAAGGGAAATGCTGCAAGACAAGGGGAAAGAGGTAATGAAAAATACATCCTTAATGCTGCAGCACGTCTGTATGCAAGTGCTGTGGGGGTCTCAAACACATAGAAACAAGCGCACTGGGGACAACTCCTTGTGTGTATGTAGGAGAACTGCAGAAACTGTATAAAAGCACTGAGGGGTACTTCTGTTTGTGTATAGGTACACCAAAGAGACCTCATACATATATGTATAGGAGCACTCAGGAGACTTCTGACATCTGGATACGAGCAGAGGAGACCTTGTGTGAAAAGGAACACTCAGGAAACCGATTATATATGTTTAGAAACGGTGAGGAGACCTTACACATACATACAGCAGAAATTAGGAAAACGTATATATCAGTGTAATAATACTATTAAGGTGCCTTGGTAGGGGGGTGGGGGTGTTACATGTTACGAACCTGACTAGCAATCCGAACATAAGGGAAATATTCCACCCACAAATGTAATTATGAATATGCAATATATATATATCCTTTTGCTAACTCCACATTAATGTTAGTTATCAGTATACTGTACTTGTACATGTTCACATGACCAATAAAAGTTTTTGTTAAAAAAATCAGTATAATAATACTGAGGAGACCTCTTATATATGTGTATAGAAGCACCGAGGAGACCCTGAATAGGTGTGTGTAAAGAAAAAAAATGAGGAAATATGGGTGCATATGGGGCACTGAGGAGACCTTTTGTGTGTGTAGGAGCACTTTGGAGACCTCATATCTGCGTATAGGAACACAGTGGAGACCCCTTATCTGTGTCAAATATGTACACAGGGAAGACTGTATATGTGTATATAGGTGCACTGGGAGACTTTCATTATATGTATATGAGGTTTTTGTTACGTAACTACCTAATTTCATTGAACTTATCTCAGGATGGAACTCGCACTCACCCTCATGAAGGAGTACCAGCTGTGCCATTTGCTGCCTTGGTGAAGGAGGTTCATGTAACTTTCTGCAACTCGATCAAACAACTGAGTCTGTATCTTTTGGTCTGGCTGCAGGAGAGGAGAGTGAAGTAGATGTGCAAAAATGGGAATCAGAATGTTTCCAACATCTTACAAGAAGGCTGTGAATCTTACATTCACCAAGAGGGCCTAGAGTCTTGATGACACACGACAAGCCCAAAAACGTAAACCTCACACAGGTCAACCCAGTTTTTCATTTTGAGGAATACAACCATTCCCACCTCAAATGTAACCTATACATCCCAACATTTGACCTTACACAGGGAGTTAGTGTAGGATCCTCACTCGAGAAGTCCGAGCATCTTCCCTTCACACAGGTGCTAAGTGTCTCATCCACCCATGCAAGCCAAAGAGCCTCTCTCAAGGAAACCACCAACTCTCTCCCTTTTACCTGGTACTTGTTGAGAAAGATCCACCAGAAGCTGTCAAGCAGAATGTGTTGGACAGCTGGGGTGTTGAGAAACTCGAGGAGTCCTTTTGTTGAGAAAAACTACAAGAGGAGAAAAATGAAAAGAGAGAGGAGGGAAAAAGAGAGTTGGCATATATAAATGCATAAAAACACATTAGAGATAAATGAACATGAAATCTACTTTTTGTTTTAGTCCATCATAAAAGTATATAGCCGCCCAACTTGGCTTCTCTCATAAGCAGAAATAGTTGTAGGGAACATTGCTGTCAGTAATGGCCCCTCCTTAAGGGCGAAGGGGACAACCCCTCCCACTTTTTTACAAACATAAAGAGTGTCTGTCAAGCTGAGCAAAGGTCAGCCCCAAAGACACACTTCATGTTTGGGTCAGGCAGCCAGGCGATGTACTGTGCTAAATGTCCTGGTGTCTGGCTGCCTGAACGGAACTTTGCCAGGCTGAAGATTTCACAGCCCCTGTGGATGTGACCTCCTCAGCCCAGCAAAAAGCTTGGAGGTTCTCCCACTAATGGCAATGGGGCACATCACAGATAGGATTTTCTTATTCCTCAGTGTCAGTAAAAGGCTGCTAAGGCTAGAGATGTGAGTCACACATCAGCTATTTCCTTTAGAAATACAGGGCCTGATTTAGAGTTTGGTGGACGAGTTATTCTGTCATAGCATGACAGATATTCCATTCAGCTGATCACACTTGTACTTGTAATACGGCAGCCAGGATACCTGTCACGGTCTGAAACGGGGCATAATACAGGGGAGTTAGTCACCTGTTGGACTCTTGTCGGAAAGGCTTAGAGGCCTCAGGTCCCCCAGCCTTCCAGAGGTGTCACGTGCCAGCTACAGATGTATGTTTTATTAGTGGCTGTACTGGTGCACTAAGGAAAGATTGTTGCTTCAGTGTAGATTAAGCACTCTTCACATCCCTGAAGGCTGTATTTGTTTCCAAAGGGGCGGGCTGCCAGTATTTGCTTGCTGCCACTTCTTTCTGCACACTGCACACGTTTCTACTAAATATATAATTTGGGGCCTAACACCCCGATCTCTAGCCAACAGTACAAACTGCTTTCAAACCAAGCCATTCTGTGAAGAGTATTCTGATGAGTAGAATTAAAAAGAGAAGATCATTCCTGACTGCTTTGGACAAGACAAGCAAAGTTATTGGGTGCAGGCCTTTACGGGCCCTTCCTTCCCACCCTTTAATCATTGTCCAGCAGACATATGGCTTTCCGCTTCATACTGTTCTGCAAGAGTTTTAATTATTTATGGCGTTTTGTATTACACTCTGTATACCTTTGGTTACTTCAGGATCAAAAGGAGACAGGAGTAGAGTCCAATCTGAAGAAGGCGATGAAGGGTAGACTCTGGCTAGTGCCTTAGGTTACAAGTCTAAAAGTTGAAGTTCTGAGATTGGGCCCCTCAGACTCCATTTAGAAAGCACGTTTGAGTACTTCAAATTTTTAGCAATTTTCCGAACCTCGTGTGTTTCAGTTTAGATGTCAGGGAAGGACTTAGAGCATTCCACCATCTCGTCCTTTTACTCCAAAGAATCTGCCTATGTTTTATCCACTTGAAATATCTCACTGTGTAACTATGGCAGTCTAAAGGATAACACTGACCTTTATGATGCTTGAATAGCTATTTACAACAATCAATCCCTCTGTCATCCATGGATCATCTACCCTGGCCCTTTCTCTCCAACACTGGCTTCCTCTTCAGGTCCTGCACCACATGATGGCACATCTTGTCAGGGGCGGCTCAATACCGCTATGTTATTATGATTTTATTTTTCCTGGGAGAAGGGGCGGGCAAGGCTAGAAGTAGGGGGCCAGTGGAGGGCTATGTGCACACAAAGTGTGCATGTCTGCTTGGCCGGCCGTGTTGGACCGGCCAAACAGACATGAGCACTTTGCATGCTCTCTACCCGGCTGTATTGCACAGCCGAGTGGGGAACATGTCCAGGCTCTCATTCCCAGTGTGAGCAGCAAAGCAGGTCGCTCAAACCAGTCACAACACTGCTGTCATGCTGGTAACAGCAGCGTCGTGATTGGCTGGGAGCCTGTGTAGCCGGAAGAGGAAAAGGACGAGAACGGAGTGGAGACGAACGGGTCGCCCCACAGGTATGTTCCTTTTTTTTTCTTGTTTTTATTCATCCCCCAACCCCCCCCAGCCACCCCCGTTGAGTGGCAGCCACCTTTGCTCCTCATGGTCAACACTCTCTAACACTGGTTCATTTTCCTCAGGACATTCACTCCCCACCTCTTGCTCACCTCCTTCAGGTTGCTCACTTACCACATCATCTCACCTCCCTCATGGTGCTTACACCCTACCACCCCATCACCACTCTGTAGCCATTGCTCCCTACCACTGGTTTACTCACCTCAGGGCTCTCGATCTCCAGCACTGGCTCACATGCCAAGGGAACATGATCCCCACCACTGGCTCACCTGCTAAGCACCTTCTGTCTCTGCCACAGGTTCACACTCTTCACTAATGGCTCACTGCCATCTGAGTCCTTGCTGTCTTCTTTCACTGTTCTGCAGTATGTTATCTCTCTCCTGGTATACCCTCCCCACCTCTTCTCTCTCTCACTTTCTTCTACTTATCGAATGTTCGAACACAAACGTTAGTGCCAGCACACAGTGATTTCCATCCCTTTCCAGTTGTCCTCAACCACCTTTATTTCTACCACCCTCAAGCCAACACTCTTCCAAGCCCAGTATCTATAATTCTGAAAATATATATGCAGGAATACCAAGGGGCACATGCATTACATGCCAGACCTTGCAACAACTCCTTCCATGGGCGGCCACCACATTCTCAAGAACTGTGCTCAAGGGCGTTTTATTTGGCAAGGGAGTCGGGCCATCCTTCAAGTACCCAGGGAACCGCTGGATTTCCACCAACATCGGGGGCGTTATCAGTTTCTATGACGAGAAGAAGAAAGGGTCTGAAATTGAAGTGAAGTTAAGCCCAAAGTCCTTGGAGGGGATTACTAACTCCCAAGGAAATGGAATTACATGCATGAAAACATAGGCTATGGATCTAGGTTTTGAGGGAAAAGCCTGGTGTTATGGTCTTACCTTCTTGTGCACTTGCTTTGAGAGAAGGTATTTTGCAGAATCCATCTTCTGCATTGACCTTTCATATTTCTGTGCAAATATCCGCAGCTCCTTTTGATCCCTTTCTAGAAAAGTCAGAACAGATCATTCACAGACAGCCTGAATGCCAGCTTAGACACAATACCAATGTGGAGAGAAAACCTAACAGCCTTTTAACACCTCTGCACAGCTCAGTCTGACAGGCAGAATCTCTTCAGGATCTCATCCATGTGGCTGACTTTTCCCTTGCCCTACAGGCCTTCAATTAGAACTATACTGTTAAATATATATTACTAACCTTGTAGGCCAGTGCGTCTCTGGGTTCCCTGCAATGGAATGTCAGGATCTTGGATAGAGAATAATGATGTTTGGTAGCGAACATCAACAATACAATGTGTGTGACAGGATTTGACCGGCACATGCAATCAGCCAAGATGGGGAGTAAAACCAGAATACATCCAAAAACGACAGAGTCCAATGTGACATTTTCGTAGTCAGAGAAGTACTGGGGCTAGGGATAAAGGAGGATGCGTCATGTACTCGGCGGGAATGTTAGGAACCGTTAATGTGTTATGGACCAGCTCCAGCAGGCGAACTACAGTCTATCAACCATAAACAGCCCATGCCCGCCCTGTAAGTGCCTCTTTTCTTGCCTCTGGTCAGCGCGTGTGCTGTGAGCTTTCTTCTTGTGCATTCACCACCCTTCTTTGGCTCCTGAGTGCGAGTCTCTGATGCAGAGGGATTCACCTCCCCACCTTGTGCCTGGATCATAGTTAAGAAAGAGGTTTGGGTTACTGCTGTGGAACACTGCTTGCTGTATTAGTTTCATTTCATGTTTTGTTTTGCATGCTGTTGTGGGGGATGTACGTTCGCCACGTGTTGTGAAATGATATTTCATTAAAAATGTAAGTAATCTATAAAATACATTTTCAGTGTGATCAATATTTATATATCTCATGATTTTATACATTTTTCCTTAGCTACTTAGTAGAGATAGGATATTTTTAAACTTCTGTTACTCGTTTGATTTTAAATCATAATACATACTAAACTATTTTTTTGCGTATTGAAAATGTAGATGTATTTTCTGTACTTCAATGAACAACAATAAAACAGTAAAAAAATTTTTTAATACAAATTGCTTTGCATATATATGGTTGTGATATACACAATTAACTAACGAAAATTCTAAAAAGACACCACCTCTCTCAAGAAATGGAAGGATATTTCATAAAGCTATAAAATGTATGCATTAATAAAATCCAAGTATAATCCAGCACTTTTTTGGAAAACATTCTTTTAACTTTTTTCCGTAGTCAAGGTCACACATGTACAGCATTTTCAAATACAGCAATGTTCTATACAAAATCTGTGAATAAAAAGTCCCTTCCTCCCCACTCCCAACCTCTCATTCCCCCTCAACATGCGAGGCCAATACCAGCAGAGGCATTAAGCGAAATTCTGGATTCGTTGTCTACAGATCTTGGTTTAATCCTGCTAGGTTCTAGAAGAAGTCCCATATATTGGGCCCAGACCCCCACATCTTGTGATATTTGTGCATTGTGACGGCAGCTTCTGGCTGCATACCTCGGAGTCTAGACTCATGAAATTATCAAGCCCTCTTTTACACTCCTTCAGGTTGTGGGAGGGGGTGTATTGTTTCTCCAATGTTTCATAATATCTCTTTTGGCCACCATTTAGGTGACCCAAAGTTTTATACCTGGTACTGTCTAGATCTGGCTGTAGGTGGAGCAAAACTAGCTTTGGCTCTCTCTGGGTGTGCCAGCCCAACACTTCTCCAAGCGTGAATAGCACTCTGGCCTGAAAGGGGGTCAATGACCCACAAGACCACACTGTGTGTACCAAATCTCCTCCTTCCTCTTGGCACCACAGGCACGTCTATAGTCTTTATTTCGTCCCGTATGTATGGTGTAGATAGTGGATCTTTATGAGCCTAAATTGTGATGCTATGGCAGCTTCTCGTGGTGAGGCAAGGCTTCTCTTCCTTGAACAGGCCCAGATCCGATTCCCTTGCCTCCCACAGATTTGGGAATGTGTCAAAGGTGCTGATCACCAAGGTTCTTTAAATCTGTGAAATCTTATGAGGACCTAGGTCTTCCCCCAGAATTTTGTTCTCCAGAAGACTGGTTAATAGTGTGTGATGCAGTTGGAAGTACCAAAAAGATTGGCTGTGGTGGAGGCCAAATTCCAACTGCAGTGTCTCAAATGATTTCGTAGTGGTGCTCTGCATCACGTCCCCAAACCTGGAGATTCCTATGGTGTCCCAACTGCAAAATTCCCTCAGGCGGGTCACCTGGGGGAGCCGGATACCCTCCCATAATGGAGTCCCCTCTCAGATCTTGTCTTTCCACACTAGGGATTTCACTGTGGCATGCCAGGTTTGTAGCGTAACTATTGTAGCTCGTGGAAGATCTAGTGGTTGTTTACTGCTGTAAAGGAGGTGACAAGCCCTGCATCGCCCAAAGTTCAGGGGCAAATGCTAGGTCGTTCTCAGTGTCATGCCACCATTCATGAAGGATTGTTAATTCTTCTGCTCTATAGTACGGTGCCATATCCTCTGCTGCCATTCCTCCATTGTACGTGGATTTGTAGCATTTGTCCAATGCGATTCTCGCCACTCCATCCTTCCATAAGAATCTCTGCAGAGTCCCTTCCACTTTAATAAAGACATTCTTCGGGAGCAGGTATGGCAAACTCTGCAGCTGATAAAGAATTCAGGGGAGTGAGACCATCTTGAAAATGGTCAATCGGTCTAGGAGTGGTAGGGATAGGGCAGACCAAAATGAAATATCTGCATCTAAGGCATCCAAGAGGGGTTAAAGGTTACTATGCCAGGCCCTCTGAGGGTCTGGGGTGACAGAAACTTCCAGGTATCTGAAATCACCCTCAGCACTTTTAATGCTGCCAGCCCACTTCAGAGCAACCAGTTTGTCCCCAATGGCATATAAGGAGGGCATGGTCTCGTAAGGTGCAGACCCAAAAATTGTCAAATACACGAAGGATTTGCAACAGCTGAGGACCAACCACTGCAGGTCTGCCAAGAAAACCAACACATCATCAGCACAGAGTGTTATTCTATTCTCTAAACCTGTTGCCCATTTGAATCCTCTGGTATGCACATCAACACAAACCCATTGCACCAATCGCTCTATTGCAAGGGCAAAGAGGAGCGGGAAGAGGGTGCATCCCTGTTGGGTTCCCCAGCTGATCATTAAGCCATCTGAAGTGGCTCTCCCAACACTGACATGAGCTCTGAGGTCTGTGTCCAGGATTTTGATATATCAGCAGAAGCTAGGTCCCATATTTTATTTCTTCAGAAGATGAAAGAAATAGTCTCAACTTATCGAATCAAAGGCTTTTTCGAAGTCCACTAGGAACAGTGCCAGCAGGCCTTTTAATGTGTTACTCGTGGCTAGGGCACTGAAAACCAAGCTCATATTGTGCTGAGTCGCATGTCTCAGCATGAAGCCAGATTGATCTTGCAACACAAGTGTGTTCATGACTGTTGTTAGGCGATTTGCCAGGGCCTTCATCAATATCTTGGCTTCAACATTATGTAGGGAATCCAGCACTTTTGATAGATTATTGAAACCATAGTGGGATATAATTCCATAAGTAAATGGGTATACCATGTAAGTTATTCTGAAATAATGATCGGCAAAGATCTCACTAACCTCCATTTTGAAATGAAACAAAATCGGTTTGCATTGCCTGTTTTCCTTGTTCGCCAGTTTTGGCAAGGACCCAGGACTGGTCTAAAGTATGAAGACTGTCTTTATAGGCCGTGCAGTACGAATTGAATCTATGTGGCATATACTGCTCAGATGTGTAAAGTCTAAGGAATTTCAACATTTGGTATCAACACTAAAATAGATGGAAATGGGTCTGGTGTCAGAGGAGGAAGTATATATGAAGCTATCAGTGCTGATAATAAGAAGCTCTTCCTCCAGCCTAAAGAATTTCTTAATATACTTGCAGGGTTCCCCTTGTGTGCAGTAAATACATTTCTAACTTACCCTGGTCAGAAAAACTAGAAAGGGCAGTTGTGTGCGCATTTTGTTATGTACAGATAAAAACGGGAATGCCCTCCCTTGATCCCTGAAGGATACTTCTAACCACCTTCAGTTTAGAAAACTACAGAAAAATTTGTAATTTGACTAATCTTGCAAACTTGTTCACTGATTCTGGTTTAATTTGGTTAGCGCAGGGCAGGACACCCTTCTATGCAATAGAGGGTGTTATAAATATTAATAACACAACACTGCAACTACATAGAACTTTTCTTGGTATAAGATTATCATTATCAATTATCCAAAATTCACAAATTTAATATTGTTCATATTATTGTCATTATTATTATAATTGATTGATACAATGTAAAAATACACCAAGTCTCCATAGTAGCGAATGGGAAATGTATAAAACTGTTAGATATATTGTTTTATAAATGTTAAGAATAATTTCTGCCTAGGTATAGATTAATACAACTATAATGAGATATGACTTAATAGTTTTAATGCACATTGTACGTTATTATTAGTCTTATTCATTGTAATCAGGCATCTCTGTGAATAAATGAGTATTTAAATATTTTGTTTTTTTCTGTTGCTTCTCACCCTCTTGGCGTTTCCAAGTTACAATGTAGAAAATGTCTGCCATGTGTGTTGAAGCATGCAAGTGAGATATTCCCCATACTGCTACGCCAACGTGGCTTTTACTTCCCCCTCACGTTCATGTCAATGCAGCTATTTTAAATCCAAGCCAGTCTGGAAGCTGACGAAAGACTGAAGTAAATGTGTGGTGAAGAAAAGTTTACGCTGAGGCAATTGTGCAGGGGCAATAATTATGCCTTTTACAAGAGAGGAAATCGGTACTGTGTAGTGATAGACATGGTGTATGGGCTAGGTCAAATTGACTCTGGTTTCTTTTAATCCATCAATTGTTAAGGAGAGGCTGGCAGTAGGCCGGGTCTTTGGAAGACTATCTCCCCTGAATGGTTTTGGATGTGTTATAACAATACAATGCATGCCTTTACTACACAGATGCCTTTACCACTTATGATAAGTATAAAAAGGTAAATGAAACCCTAACTCCTAACCTGCCTCTACCACTATCCTTCCCTAGACACTAAAATGACCCTTACCACCCTCTACCACTACCCCTACCTAAACCCCTACTGGACCCTTACCACCCCTAAACCATAAAATAAGATTTACTATCCTTTGTCACTATCCACCCCCAAACCCTACATTTATCCTTACCACCATTACACCATTTCCCAAACACAAACGCTACAATTACCCTTACCACCACTAAACCCTTAAATTACCCTTACCAATTTACCACTACTCATCCCTAAAACTTTGCATATAGTTACACTTACCAAAACTTACCATGTGTGGTAGAGACAAAAAACATACCTATGTGGTGAAAGCATGTATGGTAAAGGTAGCGTTGTAAAGGCTGTTTCCCATTCTGAGGCAACACTAAGCTGTGGGGGATTTCTCCATATCATCTGCAACAATTTTCAAAAGTTATTGTAAGTTTCTTTCCTGTCAGACATTGACAAATCTAGCCCTAATGCCTATGTTGCTATAAAGGGTTTCTGTGTGAACTTCTCTTTTTTTTATGTAAATAGTTAGCGCCTGATTATGAGTTTAGGTGTTAACACCTGGTAAATAACAATATTATGGTGTACGTTATTTATTGGGTGTGGTAAATAACACATATGATGAGTTTGTGTTTAATAACATGCGGATATTGGTGTTTGGCGTACCAAAGTCCGCATGATATGGTAAATAGTGTATGCTTTTCCCCTATTAAATTTCGTTAGGTTTGACCTGCCAAAATGTCATTAAGATTGAGTTAACGCATCCAATAATTATCCAATGTGTTAAATACCTTCAAACGCCTAATTCCAACCCATGTATAAACAGGGATTTACGTATGGGTCAGAATTAATCGGCCCGCTCGTAATCAAGCACTTAATGTTCTTCCTTTGAAAACAATTGGTCTGTCATTTCACACTGAAAGACTCTTGATTCGGTAGAACCACCAGGCTGTCATTTATGGTTTACTTGCAACTTCTGCATGGCCTTTGTTGTAGTGGATGATATGTATTCGTAATTGTCACCACTCACTGGATCGTCACTGTTGCATGTCTTCAGCTGTAACTCCAGAAGGGCGATCTTTTGGTTCACTGTCACCATGGAGCCAATCAGAAACGCTGTGGGAAGTAAGGAGTTAAGGAGCCTGTGACATGACTAACAACAGTTATTGTGATTCTGCCTCCTAGGCTATATACCAGTGTCTTTTTCACTTTCGTCTACTGCCTTAGCAATATGGGTATTTTATTACACTACAGGGCTTTATACATGTATTACACTGCTCATGGGACCTGTTCTTGTAGCTATTGCACTATCCTTAAGAACTTATACTTATGAAACTGCTCCAAGGCTTTGGTCCTGTAGTGATTACACCTCGCTCTCAACTCCTATTCTTGAAGTTATACCACTGTCCCTAGGTTCTGACACCTGTATTTATCACTTTGCCTCGTTTGTTTTTTTCCTGCAGCTATTACACTGCCATCTTGAGCTATGTCTCTTTAGTCATTACATTATCCCATGGTCTTATTCACATTGTCTATATATACCCTTCGCCCGCATCTTCGAGGTTTCACTATAGTGAGAAAGTTTCACAGTCAGGATTTCCTGCGGTCCTTTTCTCATCTCCCACCACTTTCACATTGCCCAAGACCTCAACTCTGTGACAGGATACGAGCTGGGGGCTCCAGCACGCTACGGCGCACTGACTCCCGCAGTCTCTCCTGCGCCAGAGGATTATCCTGCAGATCCTCCTGGTACAGGACCATCGGTGAAGCCAGGCGACTGATAGAGTCCATAGTGACTGGTCTCTGGGGCCTGTCAAGAAGGACACATAACTTTCAGTTAGTATTAATAAATATACAGTATTTGCTCTCATACTTACAAAACCAGTCTCACGGACAAAGAGTTGCACACACTATAAACAGCATACTTTCTCTTTAACCCTCATGTATAAATGACCCATCCTAATCAAATAACAACTTTATCACATGCTTCTCGAAAATCACATTTATCATACTACCTGCTACTCTACCGCCTTCTTATACCTCCACCACACCCCAATTCTAATCAGCTGTGCACCCACACTGTGATATTACATCCCCAACCAAACGAATTTTCATAATGAAAGCCACCAAACCACCCTGTGCACCGCTGGACCTTTTCAGCCGAGGGACCATCACCCAACGTTCTTCTTTACTTTGAGTGAGGGAATAGTATCATGACTGCCTCGAGCCTTCCCCTCTTATGAGTCTTGGAACATCCCCACACTCAATAATAATACATAACATGTTAAACTCGCGCATCAGCAAATATTATTATGTATATACATATATCACTCAAATGACCACAGTAGGAAGCTGGCTCAGTATATACTATATCAAAATGAAATATAGTGTGGACAGAGTCCAGGGGGTCATCAGAGGCTTGACTGAGGCAATAATAGATAATACTAATGCTCTATTTCTGGTAGTGTGGTCGAGCAGTTAGGCTTATCAGAGGGTAGTGTTAAGCATTTGTTGTACAAACACAAGCAATAAAATAAACACACACTCAATGACTTAACTCCAGACCAAGAAGATTTTATATAGAAAAATATGTTTTGTTAATTTATTTCTAGAACTACAAGATTCAGTTTGCAGGTAAGTACATAAAATGTAAGGTACTTACATAGTTCTAATCAGAACTTTGAATGGAATCAACAATGTATACAGTTTTCTTTAAAATGGCAAAAAAAAGCTATTTTAAAAGTAGAAACTGCAATTTTCAACAGTTCCTGGGGGAAAAAAAGATTGTACAGTTTTCCAGGTACGTGTTGAACTTATAGTTCCTGTCTGAGGGTTTTAGGTAGTCCGTCGTGGGGGTTCAAGCTAACCCCATAAACACCCACCACCAGCAACACGGGGCCGGTCAGGTGCAGAGGTCAAAGGCAAGTCCAGTTAACATGGGCTCCTATGAAGATAGGGGGGTACTCGGAATCCGGTCAGCCAGCAGGTAAGTACCCGCAACTCGGAGGGCAGACCAGGGGGTTCAAGAGAGGGCTGAAGGGGCCCCAAATAGGCACCAAACACACACCCTCAGCGGCACCAGGGCAGCCGGGTACAGGGTGCAAACAGGACATTGGGTTTCCAATGGAACTCTATGACGGGGATCCTGGGGTCACGTAGAGGCTGCAGGCGAGGTCCTGGGAGGTGTCTCGGGCACACCAGGGCACACCAGGGGTCAGACAGGCAAGAGGACCGCCTACTGGTCGATGCTGCACAGGGGGTCAGGTTCTCCAAGGCCTGGGGGCTGCGGGTGCAGTGGGTCCTTTAGGCGTCCAATATCTTTGCCCGGAGCTTGCAGTCAGGGAGTCGGAGGGTCCTCTGGATTCTCTCTGCAGGCGTCGTCATGGGGTTTGGAGGGGTCAACCAAAGATGGGCTCTTGCTCCCAATTGCCTGGGGACCCTCTCTTGCTGGATGGACCACCTGGACACGAGCCGTGGGCATCGGGTGCACAGGGGTCAGGACTCACGCATCCGGAGTGAGGTGGGAGTCCTTGGTTGAAAGTTTCTTTTGGACAGGGCCGCTGTCCTCTGAGGTTCTTGGTCCTTTGGGGTGCAGGGCACTCCTCTGGAGTGGTCGGAGGTCGCTGGGCCCGCTGGATGCGTCGCTGTTCTTCTTGCAGGTTCTTTGAAGCAGGAGACATGCCAGTAGGGCTGGGGCCAAAGCAGTTGTCATCTTCCTTCTTCTCTGCTGGGGCTTTCAGCTTAGCAGTCCTTCTTCTCTTTGTAACAGGGAATAAGAAAAGGTCCAGCCAGTTGACTTCCTTAAGTTGCCAAATTGATTGAAGTTGTTGTGAGAGCCCCAACCGGAGGCCTGGACCCTAAACCTCCCAAATGTTAAGGTACTGAGTTTAGTTGATGGTGAGCTCCCACTTTCAAAAATTTAAGATACTGAGCACAATGCTTCAATGTTGATTTATTCGCAGAATCAATAAAAGTTAGTTCCAAAGCTTTTTATTTCAAGTACAAAAAATGGATTTCCTTGAGTTGAAAGAAAAGAAGGAAAGAAATAAATCCCAGAATTGACTGCTTTGTCGTCCAAGCCAAGTTGGTCAAGATTGGAAAAAAGGATGAAGAACAATGTTCGATGGAGGACAACCAACACGTGTTTCACCCCATTAGCGAGTTAGCGGGGGCTTTCTCAAGGCTGTGAAAGATATGTATGGACAGTTATAAGTTACATGTCAGATCTTACCCAAGTGAGAATGCATTCCATGCATATCATGCAGGACATGTTGTGATGCTCATCGTGATATATATAGAAAAAGTGAGATAGTGCCATAGCAGTCTCCCCAGTGTGAACCAAGGATTGGAACCCTACAAAAATATTAGTAGAGTGTAATGATAGATCAGTTTAGAGAGGTCCACTGTTCTTATTCTTGTTGTAGAAGGGAATAAGGTAATAAAAGATAATTAAAATCCTACTGAATAATAAGTGAGAAGAGGAAATTCTATACAAACTGGCACTCTCGTGGTGTAAGTACATGCTAAAGAAAGAAAATTATGAACAGGTGCTATTATAAAGTCAAGTTGTGTGAAAAGGAATAAAACTTGTGATATATACACATTTCTGAAACAAAGAATAACGTTACCCAATTCAAAGCATAGTAACAGACTTCAGACATCAATGGTCTCAATTGTCAGTGCAAATCTGAACATAAGAACCAAGTGGTAAAAACACACTTGTATAACCAATAAATACAATACAGAAAACAAAGATGACAACTTCCCTTAAAAAATATTTGGAAAGTGATCGAATCCCCCGGGGATTACGTATTCTGATCTTTCCACCTACAGACACCACCTCCCAAGAAAGTCTTCAGAAGTGGGAGGCTAACTTAAAAATGGCCTCGATGAATATGATTCACCAACTCATTGATATCTCGCAGGAACAGTACGAACGTCACAAACAAGAAGTTGACCAACTAACACAACGGATAGATGATGCCAACTGGGGCGACATCATAACTAAGAATTATGCCATCCTTAACAATATAATTGATAACTATGAGGCAGATATCATCCAGAGGAAGAATCGAAAATGTAGACGTGACCTTTGGGATTACCAGCAGGGGAGGGTGTATACCTTCAGTAAAAAATATGATCATGTCCAAGACTCTAATTTATCGTTGGACACTACAAGTTGTCCAGATAGTATTACTTCCTCAGAAGTTGAAACTTCTGACAATTCAGACAGAGATTCTAGCATTAGACCCAAGGTAAATTTTTTAGAGGAGGCAAGGCGCTTTCGCCTTGGATCTCTTCAAGAATCGCGGCCAAAACCACCAGATATTACAACGGCCACACCAGGTACTTCTGGCATACAGACAAGGGCACGCAGCTAGAATCTCCGGCCCCCAAACTCGATGACCAACTAGTTGTCAATCTTTCAGATTACTCTCTCTCTCCACTTGAACTCCATATTCTCAATAAAGGTCTATCCTTTTGTCTGACTAATTCTTGGAACATAACGCAAACCAAAATTGACTTTTTTAAGTTTATACGTAAGCTCAAACTTAAATCTTTTTTTTCGACACCTACTTCTTCTTCTCTTCAGCCCGCTTCCTTACCCCCTTCACAAGATCTCTCTGTTCGGGACCTTGAAGGAATTGGGCTACTGTGTAATCTGGCTAATGTTTCTGAACCTGATATCTCTCTCTGCTCACTAGCTGAACATTTGGAGCTGAACAATAATCAGTACTACCCCTCGGGTATGAGACCTAAATCTACTTTCACTCCCACCTTACCAGCAGGGAATTCTATTGATGTATTTGCACAAGTAGTTTTGAAAGATCTAGACAAAGAACACAAAAGCTATTGTAAAAAGCGCAAATTTGTCCCCCACAATATTACTAACCAACAAATATCAGCACTGACTAAGTTAAGAATGAATCCTAACATCATCATCAAGGAAGCAGACAAAGGGGGAAATATTGTCATTCCAAATACCTCAGATTATCTCTCTGAGGCTTATCGCCAACTTAACAATGTCCAGTGTTATAAACGCTTAGATTCGAACCCAACAGTACACATACAACAGCAACTTTCGGTTCTTTTGGATCATTGGCTTTCTCGCCAAGTCATCTCACACCAAGAACGTACAGCTCTTTTTCTTTCCCACCCGACTGTTCCTACTTTATATCTATTGCCCAAAATTCACAAAAAAGATTTTCCCCCTAAAGGTAGACCTATAATATCAGGAGTTAATTCCATCTGTTCCAAATTAGGGACTCTAATTGATCAAGTTCTTCAGCCTTTCATGATCAATTTACCTTCTTATGTAAGAGACACGAAAGATATCATCTGCAAACTTCAAGATATTGATTGGCAATCTGATTATCTTTTAGTAACAATAGATATCGTCAGCCTTTATACTTCTATCAAACACCAGGACGGCATAGATGCTGTCAGACAAGCACTTTCGACTAAACCAGTGTCATTCACCACTCATAATAGTATGATACTGAACATGTTACAGTTCTGCCTAGAAAATAACTATTTCCTCTTTGATGGTCAGTTCTACCTACAACTACAGGGTACGGCGATGGGGGCGAAATTTGCGCCCCCCTATGCCTGTATACTAATGGGAGCAGTAGAACGAGAGTGGCTATGGAGTGATCAAAATGAATGCTTCTCCCACAATATCATCTTCTGGGGGCGCTATATCGATGACATTCTGTTGATTTGGCAAGGACAAAGAACTCTCTTAACACAATTCCTGCAATCTCTGGTTCCAAACAAATGGGACATTGACATTACATATAACATCTCTGATTCACAGGTTGAGTACCTAGATTTACTGATCTATGTGGAACAAGCTAGATTACAGACACGCTTTTTTAGAAAATCTACAGCGGCGAACGCAATTTTACATGCCTCCAGCTGTCACCCTTCAAGTATTATTAAAAACATTCCACAAGGTGAATATAGACGAGCAAGAGTCAACTGCACCAACTCTAGAGATTATGACCTGTTCTCCTCACAAATAACGGAGAGACTGTTGAATAGGGGATACAATCACAAGTTACTGCACTTGTCCATCGGTAAATTGGGTCAAATGGACCGGATTAAGATGATTAATTCATCACCACGACGGAAAGAGGATACTACTATCCGCTTTATTACCCAGTTTCATAATGGTCACTATCTAATACGGAAACAGCTTCGTAAGCATTGGCATCTTATCAGCAGCAACACCTCTATTCAAAAGTACATTACACAACAACCAAGAATGGGTTTTCGTCGGGCTCCTAATCTTCGAGATACACTTTGTCCTTCCTTTTTTCAACAAAAAGCCTCTGATCCTTATTTTTCTAAACCTAAAGGTTTCTTTACCTGTACCAAGTGTTCAATATGTAAACTGGGACTTAACAGAACAACTACCCTATACATCAATAATAACAAACTTGTGATCAAGGATTTCATCAATTGTGAAAGTAGAAATGTGGTCTATCTGATTGTATGCCCATGCCACAAGGTTTATATTGGCAGTACGATCCGTCCTCTAAAACTTCGCATCCAAGAAAATTTTCGGAACATTCTCAAATTGGAGACTCAGGCGCCCCTAGTGGATCACTATAAAACATTTCATCATAATGAACGGCGCTTTGAATTCAGTGGTATACGTCGTCTTACGTCATCCCCACGGGGCGGGAACCTACAATTACGCCTCCGCCAGGAAGAAAGCAGGATGATTATCCAATACGACACAGTGAACAATGGCCTGAACCAAGATCATGAATGGCACTATTGGCTTTTGTAAAAACTTGTCTTTGCTTAAACTATTGTACTGCACTATTTGCTTTGCTGTATCAATTTTTTGACACCCGTAGACTTATTACTATTCCTCTTCTCTTCTTTTTGCTTGTTTTTACTTTTCAACTGTTGGCTTTGCTTATGAGTCTAAACCAGCTTCTTTTTTATTGATTGGCTATTTTAACTAATTTCTCCATTTACTTCTTTTTCCTTTTCTACTTGGATTATTTGCATTTGAGAATTCATTTGGGAAAACATTTTTGTTTCTCAGTTAATATGATTTTTAGCATTATCTTTATTATTTTCTGTTATATTTCTTTCTCTTGACTATTTCTATGCCCTTTTTCTTTTTCTTTCTCCCATTTAATTTCTTAAGCTCTCTGTTTTTCCTGAGTTCTGTCTTTAACATCTATTATGGGTCCAACTCTTTCAATTATATTATTTTTCTACTAACTACCTTTTTTCTACTATTACTACCATTATCTATCTCCTTTGCAAATGCCTAATATGGCCCTTTTGTCACTTTTGAAGCTTAGTACATTGCCTTAAATATTCTTCTTTCAATTTTGCCTCCCACTATTCCATTACGACTAGTGCAGCTGCTGCCCCGGCAATATCCAATATGGCCGCCGTTGTTTTTTGGTGTGTGTTGGTTACTTGTTGTCCCTTCTCTGTTTCGATACCTCCGAAACAGAGAAGGTACACTTGATCACGCCTATCAAACTGCAGTGAGAACGCGCCTGCAGCGTTTGTACGCGGGACCTATCGGCGATTTTTCGCCGTTTTCTTCATGCGCTTATTGCGCTTTCAGGTACCACTGTTTATTTCATTTATGATTTATGGTGAGTTTAAGACTCACGCTCTTCGGCCTAAAATAACTTTTTTCATAAAAATCCCCATTAATGCCTTTGGCTCTTTTACATGGCATGAATGGCACTATAGGTATAAACAAGGTCTTGTGGCTCTGTTGATTACTTGTACCATTCTTATTTTACCCCTTATTGTGATGCCTCTTTACTGATTTGATTGGGGTATATATCTCACTTTATTTGAGTGAACTTAGAATTTCTGTGTTAACGAAGCTTCCTTTTTTCTTTGGGGGATTTAAATAGGCTCATGACAATAATGGGCTTTGTTTGATTATGTCAGAGGAGGGTAGTTGCTTTCCCCAAGAATTGAAAAGTTGTCATCTTTGTTTTCTGTATTGTATTTATTGGTTATACAAGTGTGTTTTTACCACTTGGTTCTTATGTTCAGATTTGCACCGACAATTGAGACCATTGATGTCTGAAGTCTGTTACTATGCTTTGAATTGGGTAACGTTATTCTTTGTTTCAGAAATGTGTATATATCACAAGTTTTATTCCTTTTCACACAACTTGACTTTATAATAGCACTTGTTCATAATTTTCTTTCTTTAGCATGTACTTACACCACGAGAGTGCCAGTTTGTATAGAATTTCCTCTTCTCACTTATTATTCAGTAGGATTTTAATTATCTTTTATTACCTTATTCCCTTCTACAACAAGAATAAGAACAGTGGACCTCTCTAAACTGATCTATCATTACACTCTACTAATATTTTTGTAGGGTTCCAATCCTTGGTTCACACTGGGGAGACTGCTATGGCACTATCTCACTTTTTCTATATATATCACGATGAGCAGCACAACATGTCCTGCATGATATGCATGGAATGCATTCTCACTTGGGTAAGATCCGACATGTAACTTATAACTGTCCATACATATCTTTCACAGCCTTGAGAAAGCCCCCGCTAACTCGCTAATGGGGTGAAACACGTGTTGGCTGTCCTCCATCGAACATTGTTCTTCATCCTTTTTTCCAATCTTGACCAACTTGGCTTGGACGACAAAGCAGTCAATTCTGGGATTTATTTCTTTCCTTCTTTTCTTTCAACTCAAGGAAATCCATTTTTTGTACTTGAAATAAAAAGCTTTGGAACTAACTTTTATTGATTCTGTGAATAAATCAACATTGAAGCATTGTGCTCAGTATCTTAAATTTTTGAAAGTGGGAGCTCACCATCAACTAAACTCAGTACCTTCTTCTCTTTGTAGGTCGCCAGCAATCTGGTGAGCTGGGTTCAGGGAGGCCCTTAAATCCTAGATTTGGGTGTGTGTTAGGGGTCAGAGGGCAGTAGCCAATGGCTACTGTCCCTGAGGGTGGCTATACCCTCCTTGTGCCCACTCCCTTTGGGGAGGGGGGGGGGCACATTCCTATCCCTATTGGTCCCTGTTCTCCAAAACAAGATGGAGGATTCTTCAGGGAGGAGTTCACCTCAGCTCTGGACACCTTAGGGGTGGTCCTTGCTGGGATGGTCACTCCTCCCTGTTTTCCCTAACGTTCCCGCCAGGCTTGCTGCCAAAAGTGGGGCCTTGTCCGGGGGCGGGCATCTCCACTAGCTGGAGTGCCCTGGGGCACTGTAACCCAAGGCTTGAGCCTTTGAGGCTCACCGCCAGGTGTTACAGTTCCTGCAGGGGGAGGTGTGATGTACCTCCACCCAGGACAGGCTTTGTTTCTGGCCACAGAGTGCACAAAGGCACTCCTCCTATGTGGTCAGAAACTCATCTGAAAGTGGCAGGCTGGCACAGACTGATCAGTCCTACACTAGCAGTTGGGCTAACATATAGGGGGGCATCTCTAAGATGCCCTCTGTGTGCATGTTTTAATAAATCCCACACTGGCATCAGTGTGGGTTTACTGTGCTGAGCAGTTTGATACCAAACTTCCCAGTATTCAGTGAAGCTATTAGGGTGCTGTGGAGTTCGTAATGACAGACTTCCAGGCCATGTAATTAATATGGCTACACTGCACTTATAACGTCTAAGAATGGACTCAGACTCTGGAGGGGCATATTGCTCATGCAGCTATGCCCTCACCTGTAGTATAGTGCACCCTGCCTTAGGGCTGTAAGGCCTCCTAGAGGTGTGACTTACGATGCCACAGGCAGTGGTTTGTGGGCATGGCACCCTGAGAGGGGTGCCATGTCGACTTTGCCTTTTTCTCCCCACCAGCACACGCAAGCTGCAAGGCAGTGTGCATAGGCTGAGGGCGGGGTCCCCCAGGGTGGCATATAAAGCATGCTGCAGCCCTCAGAGATCTTCCCTGGCCACAGGGCCCTTGGTATATGTAGGAGGCTGGCCTGGCTTATAGTGGGTACCTTGTGGTACTTACACCCTGTGCCAGGTCCAGTTATCCCTTTTTTAGTAGAATAGAGGTGTTTCTAGCAGCTTAGGCTGATAGAAGGTAGCTATGGCAAAGCAGGTTAGGCTGAACTAGGAGACATGCAAAGCTCCTACTATACTACTTATATCATATAGAACAATATCATAAGAAAACACAATACTCAGAGTTACTAAAAATAAAGGTACTTTATTTTTATGACAATATGCCAAAAGTATCTCAGTGAGTACCCTCAGTTATAAGGTAAGTAATATACACAAGTTATTTGTACACAAACCCAAAACAGGTAAGTAATAGTAAGAAAAGTAATGCAAACAGTGTAGAATTACAATAGGATGCAACAGGTGAACATAGGTCTAGGGGCAACACAAACCATATACTCCAAAAGTGGAATGCGAATCACGAATGGACCCCAGACCTATGGGAGCTTGTAGAGGGTCGCTGGGACTGTAAGAAAACAGTCAGGGTGTACAAGATACCCTACCCCAAGACCCTGAAAAGTAGGAGTAAAGTACACCTACTACCCCAAAAGGACACAATAGTCGTGATAGGGGGATTCTGCAAGAACCACAATCACCAGCAAGGCACTGAAGACGGATTCCTGGACCTGAGGACCTGCAAGGCAAGGGGACCAAGACCAAGAGTCACAATAGTGTCCAGGTGCGCAGGAAACCCCAGATGAAGGTGCAAGAAGGCTGCCTCCGGATGGAAGAAGCCTAGGATTCTGCAACAATGAAAAGGGCTAGGAACTTCTCCTTTGGAAGGAAGATGTCTCACGGCGTGCTGGAGGTTGCAGAAGTGTTTCCACGCAGAAATACCGCAAACAAGCCATGCTAGCTGCCAGGGTCGCAGTAGAGGTTTTTGGGTGCTGCTGGGGACCAGGAAGGACCAGGATGTCAACCCTTGGAGGAGGAGACAGAGGGGGCGCTCAGCAACTCTGAGAGCCCCCACAGAAGCAGGCAGCACCCGCAGAAGTACCGGAGCAGGCACTTAGAAGATTTGTGAACCAGAGCTGGCTCAGAGTCACAAAGGAGGGTCCCACGACGTCGGAGTCCAACTCAGAGGGTTGAGCACTACAGGACGGAGTGCTGGGGACCCAGGCTAGGCTGTTGTAGGAGGCTGGCCTGGCTTGTAGTGGGTACCAAGGGGTACTTACACTCTGTACCTGGTCCAGTTATTCCTTATTAGTGTAGAAGAGGTGTTTCTAGCAGCTTAGGCTGATAGAAGGTAGCTATAGCAGAACAGCTTAGGCTGAACTAGGAGACATGCAAAGCTCCTACTATACCACTGGTGTCATATGCACAATATCATAAGAAAACACAATACACAGATATACTAAAAATAAAGGTACTTTATTTTTATGATAATATGCCAAAAGTATCTCAGTGAGTACCCTCAGTATGAGGATAGCAAATATACACAAGATATATGTACACAATACCAAAAAATATGCAGTAATAGCAATAGAAAGCAATGCAAGCAATGTACAGTCACAATAGATTGCAATGAGAGCACATGGGTATAGGGGCAACACAAACCATATACTCCAAAAGTGGAATGCGAACCACGAATGGACACCAAACCTATGTGAGCTTGTAGAGGGTCGCTGGGACTGTAAGAAAGCAGTGAGGGTTAGAAAAATAGCCCACCCCAAGACCCTGAAAGGTAGGTGTAAAGTGCACCTATAACCCCCAGAGAGCACAGAAGTCGTGATAGGGGGTTTCTGCAAGGAAGACCAACACCAGCAAAGCAACAACAGTGGATTTCAGGACCTGAGTACCTGTGAAACAAGGGGACCAAGTCCAAGAGTCGCGACAATGTCGAGAGTGGGCAGATGCCCAGGAAATGCCAGCTGAGGGTGCAAAGAAGCTGCCACCGGATGGTAGAAGCTGTGGATTCTGCAAGAACGAAGAGGACTAGGAACTTCCCCTTTGGAGGATGGATGTCCCACGTCGTGAAGAAGCTTGCAGATGTGTTCCCATGCAGAAAGACCGCAAACAAGCCTTGCTAGCTGCAAGGGTCGCAGTTAGAGTTTTTGGATGCTGCTGTGGCCCAGGAGGGACCAGGATGTCGCCACTTGGATGAGGAGACAGAGGGGGCGCCCAGCAAGTCAGAGAGCCCTCACAGAAGCAGGCACCCGCAGAAGTACCGGAACAGGCACTTGGAAGAGGAGTGAACCGCAGTCCACCCGAAGTCAGAAAAGGGAGTCCCACGACGCCGGAGGACAACTCAGAAGGTTGTGCACTGCAGGTTAGAGTGTCGGGGACCCAGGCTTGGCTGTGCACAAAGGAAATCCTAGAAAAGTGCGCAGGAGCTGGAGCAGCTGCAAATCACGCGGTACCCAGCAATGCAGTCTAGCGTGGGGAGGCAAGGACTTACCTCCACCAAACTTGGACTGAAGAGTCACTGGACTGTGGGAGTCACTTTGACAGAGTTGCTGAGTTCCAGGGACCACGCTCGTCGTGTTGAGAGGGGACCCAGAGGACCGGTGATGCAGTCTTTTGTTGCCTGCGGTTGCAGGAGGAAGATTCCGTCAACCCACAGGAGATTTCTTCAGAGCTCCTGGTGCAAGAAGGAGGCAGGCTACCCCCAGAGCATGCACCACCAGGAAACAGGCGAGAAAGCCGGCAGGATGAAGCGATACAAGGTTGCAGTAGTTGTCTTTGCTACTTTGTTGCGGTTTTGCAGGCGTCCTGAGCAGTCAGCGGTCGATCCTTTGGCAGGAGGTGAAGAGAGAGATGCAGAGGAACTCTGGTGAGCTCTTGCATTCGGTATCTGAAGTATTCCCCAAAGCAGAGACCCTAAATAGACAGAAAAGGAGGTTTGGCTACCTAGGAAGGAGGATAGGCTAGTAAGAAAGGTAAGAGCCTATCAGGAGTCTCTGACGTCACCTGATGGCACTGGCCACTCAGAGCAGTCCAGTGTGCCAGCAACACCTCTGTTTCCAAGATGGCAGAGGTCTGGAGCACACAGGTCAGGGGAGTGGTCACTCCCCTTTCCTTTGTCCAGTTTCGCGCCAGAGCAGGGCTGGGGGATCCTTGAACCGGTGTAGACTGGCTTATGCAGAGAGGGGCACCATCAGTGCCCATCAAAGCATTTCCAGAGGCTGGGGGAGGCTACTCCTCCCCAGCCCTGACACCTTTTTCCAAAGGGAGAGGGTGTAACACCCTCTCTCTGAGGAAGTCCTTTGTTCTGCCTTCCTGGGCCAGGCCTGGCTGGACCCCAGGAGGGCAGAAACCTGTCTGAGGGGTTGGCAGCAGCAGCAGCTGCAGTGAAACCCCGGGAAAGGTAGTTTGGCAGTACCCGGGTCTGTGCTAGAGACTCGGGGGATCATGGAATTGTCTCCCCAATGCCAGAATGGCATTGGGGTGACAATTCCGTGATCTTAGACATGTTACATGGCCATGTTCGGAGTTACCATTGTGACGCTATACATAGGTAGTGACCTATGTATAGTGCACACGTGAAATGGTGTCCCCGCACTCACAAAGTCCGGGAAATTTGCCCTGAACGATGTGGGGGCACCTTGGCTAGTGCCAGGGTGCCCACACACTAAGTAACTTTGTACCCAACCTTCACTAGGTGAAGGTTAGACATATAGGTGACTTATAAGTTACTTAAGTGCAGTGGTAAATGGCTGTGAAATAACGTGGACGTTATTTCACTCAGGCTGCACTGGCAGGCCTGTGTAAGAATTGTCAGAGCTCCCTATGGGTGGCAAAAGAAATACTGCAGCCCATAGGGATCTCCTGGAACCCCAATACCCTGGGTACCTCAGTACCATATACTAGGGAATTATAAGGGTTTTCCAGTATGCCAATGTGAATTGGTGAAATTGGTCACTAGCCTGTTAGTGACAATTTAGAAAGTAGAGAGAGCATAACCACTGAGGTTCTGGTTAGCAGAGCCTCAGTGAGACAGTTAGGCATCACACAGGGAACACATACATATAGGTCACAAACTTATGAGCACTGGGGTCCTGGCTAGCAGGGTCCCAGTGACACATAAACATACTGAAAACATAGGGTTTTCACTATGAGCACTGGGCCCTGGCTAGCAGGATCCCAGTGAGACAGTGAAAACACCCTGACATATACTCACAAACAGGCCAAAAGTGGGGATAACAAGGCTAGAAAGAGGCTACTTTCTCACAGCTGTGCACAAGGGAATCCTTGGAGATGTGCACAGAAGCCGGAGCAGCTGCAAATCACGCAGTATACAGGTTTGCAGTCTAGCTTGGGAGGCAAGGACTTACCTCCACCAAACTTGGACTGAAGGATCACTGGACTGTGGGAGTCACTTGGATATAGCGCCTGTGTTCCAGGGACCACGCTCGTCAGGATGAGAGGGGACCCAGAGGACCGGTGATGCAGTGTTTTTGTGCCTGTGTTAGCAGGGGGAAGATTCCGTCGACCCACAGGAGATTTCTTCTTGGCTTACAGTGCAGGGTGAAGGCAGACAGCCCCCAGAGCATGCACCACCAGCAAACAGTCAAGAAAGCCGGCAGGTTGAGGCGCTACAATGTTGCTGGTAGTCATCTTGCTACTTTGATGCGGTTTTGCAGGCATCCTGGAGCAGTCAGCGGTCGATCCTTGGCAGAAGTCGAAGAGGGAAGTGCAGAGGAACTCTGGTGAGCTCTTCCATTCATTATCTGAAGAATACACCAGAGGAGAGACCCTAAATAGCCAGAAAAGGAGGTTTGGCTACCAAGAAAGGAGGATTGGCTACCAAGAGAGGTAAGAGCCTATCAGAGGGGGTCTCTGATGTCACCCGCTGGCACTGGCCACTCAGAGCAGTCCAGTGTGCCCCCAACACCTCTGAATCCAAGATGGCAGAGGTCTGGGACACACTGGAGGAGCTCTGGGCACCTCCCCTGGGAGGTACTGGTCAGGGGAGTGGTCACTCTCCTTTCCTTTGTCCAGTTTCGCGCCAGAGCAGGGCTGGGGGATCCCTGAACCGGTGTAGACTGGCTTATGCAGAGATGGGCACCATCTGTGCCCATCAAAGCATTTCCAGAGGCTGGGGGAGGCTACTCCTCCCCAGCCCTTCACACCTATTTCCGATGGAGAGGGTGTAACACCCTCTCTCAGAGGAAATCCTTTGTTCTGCCTTCCTGGGCCGGGGCTGCCCAGACCCCAGGAGGGCAGAACCCTGTCTGAGGGGTTGGCAGCAGCTGCAGTGGAAACCCCGGAAAGGCAGTTTGGCAGTACCCGGGTTCTGTGCTAGAGACCTGGGGGATCATGCAATTGTCCCCCCAATACCAGAATGGTATTGGGGTGACAATTCCATGATCTTAGACATGTTACATGGCCATGTTCGGAGTTACCATTGTGACGCTATACATAGGTAGTGACCTATGTATAGTGCACGCGTGTAATGGTGTCCCCGCACTCACAAAGTTCAGGGAATTTGCCCTGAACGATGTGGGGGCACCTTGGCTAGTGCCAGGGTGCCCACACACTAAGGGGGTCATTCTGACCCTGGCGGTCTTTGACCGCCAGGGCGGAGGACCGCGGGAGCACCGCCGACAGGCCGGCGGTGCTCCAATGGGGATTCCGACCGCGGCGGTAAAGCCGCGGTCGGACCGGCACCACTGGCGGGGTCCCGCCAGTGTACCGCGGCCCCATTGAATCCTCCGCGGCCGCGCAGCTTGCTGCACCGCCGCGGGGATTCCGACCCCCCCTACCGCCATCCAGATCCCGGCGGTCGGACCGCCGAGATCCGGATGGCGGTAGGGGGGGTCGCGGGGCCCCTGGGGGCCCCTGCAGTGCCCATGCCACTGGCATGGGCATTGCAGGGGCCCCCGTAAGAGGGCCCCTACATGTATTTCACTGTCTGCTGCGCAGACAGTGAAATACGCGACGGGTGCAACTGCACCCGTCGCACGGCTTCCACTCCGCCGGCTCGATTCCGAGCCGGCTTCATCGTGGAAGCCTCTTTCCCGCTGGGCTGGCTGGCGGTCTGAAGGCGACCGCCCGCCAGCCCAGCGGGAAAGTCAGAATTACCGCCGCGGTCTTTCGACCGCGGAACGGTAACCTGACGGCGGGACTTTGGCGGGCGGCCTCCGCCGCCCGCCAAGGTCAGAATGAGGGCCTAAGTAACTTGGCACCCAACCGTCACCAAGTGAGGGTTAGACATATAGGTGACTTATAAGTTACTTATGTGCAGTGAAAAATGGCTGTGAAATAACATGGATGTTATTTCACTCAGGCTGCAGTGGCAGGCCTGTGTAAGAATTGTCTGAGCTCCCTGTGGGTGGCAAAAGAAATGCTGCAGCCCAT
Organism: Pleurodeles waltl; assembly: GCF_031143425.1. Classification (NCBI taxonomy): domain Eukaryota; kingdom Metazoa; phylum Chordata; class Amphibia; order Caudata; family Salamandridae; genus Pleurodeles; species Pleurodeles waltl. Next base: position 325,569,848 of record NC_090443.1, read on the forward strand.
AGGGATCTCCTGGAACCCCAATACCCTGGGTACCTAAGTACCATATACAAGGGAATTATATGGGTGTACCAGTGTGCTAATGAGAATTGGTAAATTCAGTCACTAGCCTGCAGTGACAAAATTAGAAAGCAGAGAGAGCATAAACACTGAGGTTCTGGTTAGCAGAGCCTCAGTGATACAGTTAGGCACCACACAGCGAACACATACAGGGCACATACTATGAGCACTGGGGTCCTGCCTGGCAGGATCCCCGTGACACAAGGGCTAAAACAACCATACATACAGTGAAATTGGGGGTAACATGCCAGGCAAGATGGTACTTTCCTACAGTACATGGGTACGTTTTACAAGGGACTTAACTGGGTGCCAGGGCTGTGCCAATTGTGGAAACAAAGGTACAGCTTTGGGAAAGAACACTGGTGCTGGAGCCTGGTTAGCAGGGTCCCAGCACACTTTCAATCAAAGTTTGCATCAACACTAGGCAAAAAGTAGGGGAGTAACCATGCCAACAGTGGCACTTTCCTACACAACCCCCCACCCCCAAATGAAAGAGGATGAGACTAACCTTTCCTAAAGTAAGTCTTCATGGTCTAAGTGAAAGAATCTGTAAAGTCCATCTGCATTGGCATGGGCAGTCCCAGGTCTGTGTTCCACTACATAATCCATTCCCTGTAGGGATACAGACCACCTCAAAAGTTGTGGGTTCTCACCTTTCATTTGCATAAGACATCTGAGAGGTCTGTGGTCAGTTTGAACAACAAAGTGAGTGCCAAACAAGTATGGCCTCAGCTTTTTCAGGGACCAAACAACAGCAAATGCCTCCCTCTCAATAGCACTCCAACGCTGCTCCTTGGGGAGTAATTTCCTGCTAATAAAAGCAACAGTCTGGTCAAGGCCCTCATCATTGGTTTGGGTCAGGACTGCTCCTTTCCCACGTTCAGAGGCATCTGTCTGCACAATGAATTGCTTCAAAGGCCTTTTGACAGTCTAAGGTCCAGTTAACTTTCTTGGGCATTTTCTTGGAGGCAAGTTCTGTGAGGGAAGTCACTATGGATCCATATACCTTCACAAACCTCCTGTAGTATCCAGTCAAGCCAGGGAATGCCCTGAATTGAGTCTGGGTTTTTGGAGGTTCCCAGTCCAGGATTTTCTGGATCTTGGGCTGTAGAGGTTGCACTTGGCCTCCACCTACCAGGTGGCCCAAGTATACAACTGTGCACTGCTCTATCTCACATTTAGATGCTTTGATAGATAGGGCTGCTGCTTGCAAGGCCTGCAAAACCTTCCCCAGGTAGACCAGGTGATCCTGCCAGCTGGAGCTAAAGGCTGCAATATCATCTAGATATGCTGCACTAAAGGACTCCAAACCAGCAAGGACTTGATTCACCAACCTTTGGAAGGTGGCAGGGGCATTTTATAAGCTAAAAGGGCATAATAGTGAACTGATAATGCCCATCAGTTGTAGAGATTGCTTTCTTTTCTTTGGCTCCAGGTGCCATCCTAATTTGCCAGAACCCTGCTGTTAAGTCAAAGGTACTTAGGAATTTGGCTGCACCTAACTTGTCAGTTAGTTCATCTGCTCTGGGTATGGGGTGTGCATCTGTCTTGGTGACAGAATTGAGTCTTCATTTCTCTCATTCCATCTTTGGTGTGAGGTTTGGGGACTAAGACCACTGAGCTAGCCCAGGGACTGTCAGAGTACTCTACTACCCCTAATTCCACCATCTTGTGGACTTCCACTTTGATGCTCTCTTTGACTTGGTCAGACTGACTGTAAATGTTGTTCTTGACAGGTAAACTGTCTCCTGTTTTCACATCATGGGTACACAGGTGTGTCTGACCAGGGGTCAAAGAGAAGAGCTCAATATACTGCAGTAGGACTTGCCTGCGGTCAGCTTGCTGTTGGGCAGGGAGAGTGTCTGAATAGGCAATTCCATCTACTGATCCATCCTTAGGGTCTGTTGAGAGGAGGTCAGGGAGAGGTTCACTCTCTGCTTCCTGATCCTCATCAGTAACCATCAGCATGGTTAAGTCTGCCCTATCATTGTACAGCGTCAGATGGTTAACATGGATCACCCTCTTCGGTGTCCTGCTAGTGCCCAGGTCCACTAAGTAAGTGACCTGGCTTTTTTTCTCTAGGACTAGGTAAGGGCCACTCCATCTGTCCTAAAGTACCCTGGGAGCCACAGGCTCCAGAACCCAGACTTTCTGCCCTGGCTGGAACTCAACCATTGCAGTCTTTTGGTCATACCACAACTTCTGGAGTTGTTGGCTGGCCTCAAGGTTCTTGGATGCCTTTTCCATGTACTCTGCCATCCTTGAGCGGAGGCCTAGTACATAGTCCACTACATTTTGTTTAGGCTCATTGAGAGGTCTCTCCTAGCATTCTTTAACAAGTGCCAGTTGTCTCCTTACAGGATGGCCAAACAGAAGCTCAAAGGTGGAAAACCTTACTTCCTTCTCAGACACCTCTCTGTAGGCGAAAAGCAAGCATGGCAGGAGGACATCCCATCTTCTTTTGAGTTTTTCAGGGAGTCCCATGATCATGCCGTTCAATGTCTTGTTGAATCTCTCAACAAGTCCATTGGTTTGTGGATGGTAGGGAGTGTGGTGAACTTATCAGTCACCCCACACTCATTCCACATGTGTTTCAGGTAAGCTGACATGAAGTTTGTATCTCTGTCAGAAACCACCTCCTTAGGGAAACCCACTCTGGTAAAAATACCAATTAAAGCTTTGGCTACTGCAGGGGCAGTAGTTGACCTAAGGGCAATTGCTTCAGGGTATCTGGTAGCATGATCCACTACTACCAGTATGTATTGCTCCCCTGAGGCTGTGGGAGGTTCAAGTGGACCCACAATGTCCACACCAACCCTCTCAAAGGGCACCCCACCACTGGAAGTGGAATGAGGGGGGCCTTTGGGTGGCCGCCTGTCTTGCCACTAGCTTGACAGGTGACACAGGAGCTACAAAACTCCCTTACTTTCTGGGACATGTTGGGCCAATAGAAATGGTTCACAAGTTTGTCCCATGTCTTGGTCTGTCCCAAATGCCCAGCTAGGGAGATGTCATGGGCCAAGATAGGATAAAATCTCTAAACTCATGAGGCACTACCACTCTCCTAGTGGCACCAGGTTTGGGATCTCTAGCCTCAGTGTAAAATAGTCCATTCTTCCAATAGACCCTGTGGGAGCCAATGACATCTCCTTTCTCCTGTTCAGCAACTTGCTGTCTCAGGCCTTGAAGAGAAGGACAAGTATTTTGTCCCTGGCACAGGCGTTCCCTTGAGGGTCCCCCTGGGCCCAAGAGTTCCACCTGGTAGGGTTCCAGCTCCATGGACTCAGTTCCCTCAGAAGAGAAGACATCTTCCTGAGAAGAGAGGTCTTTCTTCTTTTGCTGTTCAGGGGCTGGTCCCCAGTCCTCTTACCTTTTCACTTGGAAGGTTGGGCAATTATTCCAGGCTCCAACACTTCTTTTTCACCCTGTGCTCGGCTATGTGCTCTAGTTTTCACACACACCAGTTCAGGGATCCCCAGCATGGCTGCATCGGTTTTGAGTTATACCTTAGCCCATGCTGAAGACTTCAAATCATTCCCTAGCAAACATTCTTCTGGGATTGCAGAAGAGACCACCACTTGTTTCATGCCAGTAACCCCTTCCCATTCTAAAGTCACCACAGCCATGGGGTGGACTTTAGTAACATTGGTAACTGGATAAGTTCGTCCAGCCAAATACTGTCCGGGGGAAACCAGTTTTTCTGTCACCATGGTGACACTGGCACATGTATCCCTCAGGGCTTCTACCTTTGTCCCATTTATCAAGAGCTGCTGCCTGTATTTTTGCATGTTACGCAGCGAGGCAACTAGTGCAGCTATATCCACCCCACCCTCAGAGACTAATGTAGCTTCAGGGTGAATCCTGATTTGCTCTGGGTACACTGTTGATGCCACCTGGAGACTGGCTATTCCAGTGCTAACTGGAGTAGAGGTAGTGGGATGTTTCTTGGGACAGGCCATGTCTCCAGTTTGGTGTCCATGCTGTTTACAGTTGTGACACAAGGCCTTCTTGGGATCAAAGTTGTTACCCTTGTACCCATTTGTGGACTGAGAAGAGGCTTGGGCCCACCCTCCTGAGCAGGTGTTTGGGGCCCTTGAGAAGACTCTTTAGTTTTGTCCTTGGATGTCTCATCACCCTTCCCCTAGGGAGGCTTTGTGAACCCTTTCTTTTGGTTACCCCCTGTGGAAGTCTTGGTCATCCTCGCCTTGACCCAATGGTCTGCCTTCTTTCCCAATTCTTTGGGAGAAATTGGACAGACGTAGGTCTACCAAATGTTGATGCAACTTGTCATTGAAGCAGTTACTTAACAGGTGATCCTTCATAAAGAAATTATAAAGCCCATCATAGTCATCCACTCCACTGCCAGTTATCCAACCATCTAGTGTTTTCACTGAGTAGTCAACAAAATCAACCCAGGTCACCTCAAGGTTTTGTGAGCCACCTTGAACCTAATTCTATACTCCTCAGGAGTGAATCCAAAGGCCTCAATCAGGGTAGCCTTCATGAGGTCATAGGGTTCTGCATCTTTACCAGAGAGTATGAGGAGTCTATCCCTACACTTATTAGCAAACATTTCCCAAAGGAGAGCTCTCCAGTGAAATCTGTTTAATTTTCTAGTTGCAGAAGCCCTCTCAAAAGCTGTGAACCACTTGGTGATATCATCACCCTCTTCATATTTTGAGACAATCCCTTTGGTGATTTTTAGGATATCAGTATTCTCTATGACCCTATTTAAGTTACTGCCACCATTTATGGGTGCTAAACCCATTTCTGCTATCTCCCTTTCTATAGCTAGGAGTTGTTCCTACAAAGCTAACCTTTTTGGCATCCTTGCTAAAAGGATGTCCTCTTCTTTGAGGCCTCCCTCAATGTTACCAGAGGAACTGGACTCTCCTGTGGAAGATCCAGATCCAGTGAGTTCTATCCTTGGAGACAAGGGTCTGGGGACCATGGTTTCCCTAGTTAGGGGAGGAGGGGGAGATCACCCCCTCATCTCTAACATATTCCCCTTCTAAGTGGAGTTCTTCCTCCTCAGTTGGGTGGTCCCGGTGTACTCTGCCAAGAGATCCTCAAGCTTGACCTTAGTAGGGTTAGAACCAGTTCTAATCTTTTTCAGCCTACAGAGTGACCTTAGCTCTTCCATCCCTAGATGGAGGTAAGGAGTGAGGTTGAGTTCCATCACTATTTCCTCTAAGCTTATTTTAAACTTAAAAAGAGATGCTAAAAGGACCTTAACCAAGGCCCTAGCATGACTTTTAAAAATTTAGAAAAAATTGTCAAATTCAAAAGTCAGTTTTCTAAAAGCAATTTTGGAATTTAGTCGTTTGATCAGGTATTGGCTGAGTAGTTCAGCAAATGCAAAGTCGTAGACCCCACCGCTGATCCACCAATGTAAGAAGCTGGCTCTGTATATACTATATCAAAATGAGATATAGGGCCTGATTACAACTTTGGCGGAGGGGGTTAATCCGTCCCAAATGTGATGGATATCCCGCCCGCTGTATTACAAGTTCCATAGGATATAATGGACTCGTAATACGGCGGGCGGGATATCCATCACATTTGGGACGGATTAACCCCCTCCGCCAAAGTTGTAATCAGGCGCATAGCATGCACATAGTCCAGGGGTTCCCCGGAGGCTTGACAGAGGCAATAATAGATAATACTAATGCTCTTTTTGTGGTAGTGTGGTCGAGCAGTTAGGCTTATCAGAGGGTAGTGTTAAGCATTTGTTGTAAATACACAAGCAATAAAAGAAACACACACTCAATGGCTTAACTCCAGACCAATAGGGTTTTATATAGAAAAATATGTTTTGTTAATTTCAGTCAGTCAAATAACTTTATTCGGCAATTGCCATAAAAGTGGAAACCAAAACACATTTACCGATCTATAAATAATATAATATAAAACAAAATAAAACTTAAAAACCATTACTAAAAACACCGCATGAGCATCCAATCTGAAACCCCTTGACATAGACAAATAAATATACTAGACATGATTAAAATCACAAAATCAGAAAAGTACAAATATTAGCTTAAAATGATAAACTATACGTACATTAAAAAAAATAAAAAAAATAGAGTAGGCCTTTTCCTAATACTTAAAGAAGCTGTAACAAAGTCTAATACATGGTGACAAATTTGGATATCTGGCAATCTCTGAAGATATAATAGAGCTTCCTTATAGTGAATGGGTCTAAGAAGACGTAAAGTGGGTAAAATAAAAGCCCCTCTAGGAGCAGCATATAAAGGGCAAAAAAGAAAAAAGTGCAAGGTACTCTGGGTTGATTTGGAGTCACAGGGACAAAGTGGTAAGTCCTTTTTCCAAAAACATAGTTCGGGGAAAGTTACCTTAAAATGAATTAGATTAAGTCTAAAAAGTGTTAAAAGAGAAATTATTCTAAAACTTGAAAACCAAGTCAAATAGGGTTCAAGGCATGGAACAGTCACAATCCGAGAGTAGGAATCAAAAGATTTCAATTTCAGGGAACTATAAAATCTCAGCTCTGATATATGCTCGGAGTAAGTAGACTTCAAGACAGACCTAGAGTTTGTAGTTAACAAATGGGGTTCATCAAACATGTATCTAAGCCCTAGGTTCTCAAAAGAGTTTCGCAGAAACATAAGCCAGGGAATCCTATTTGAATTTTCCAATTGTAGACAATCAGAAATACAGTCTTGGACCAATCTCGCCATAGGGTTTGACCAACATCTAATCCAGAGCAGTAGGGGAGCCATAAAGACCCTATCCTCCAAAAAGCACTGACCAAGTTCTTCATGGCAGATTATGTTTGCGATGCATCTTGGGACCAACAGTAATCTGCGCAGGAATTTATTTTCAACACTCTGGAGAGACGGTATTTTATTATAGCCCCAGACGCCTGCCCCATAAAGGACTGATGCAGTGCACTTAGAATTGTAAAGAGTTTTCATCTGTGCAGGGGGTCTATGACCTAGTTTATTTGAAAAGCGAAAGATCGCTTCATTATTCCTTATCAACTGTTGGAGCTTAAAATTAATGTGTGTCTTCCAGGACAAAGAAGAACTCATGTACATGCCTAGATAACAAAATTCTTTGACTTTATTAAGAGTACGCCCTCCCATAGTAAATTGTTTAGACTTTGTGTTACGTGGGCCACAAGTCATAACGAAAGTCTTGGGGTAATTTACTTTCAGATCAAGGTTCAACATAAAATTAAAAAATGTATCCAGTAGTCCCTGTAAACCATTTGCAGTACGAGCAATTAAAACTGCATCATCAGCATATAATAAAACTGGAAGTAGTCTCTGGCCCATCTTCGGTACGTCCTTTGCATGTTTTACCAGTGAATCATAGAGCCCATTTATGTATATCAGAAAAAGAAAAGGGGCTAAGATACATCCCTGACTTACACCCCTAGATGACGGGATGGGGGAGGTTCTCTGCCCATGTGAGCCGGCCTGAACAGAAATCGTTAAGTCTGTGTGTAGGCGTTTAATAAGCTCCAATAGAGCCGGATCACAGCATAAGACTTCCAAAATTTGCCATAACTTTGACCTATTAACCATATCAAAGGCACTGGTTAGATCAATGAAAGCCATATGAATACTGTAGACTCTTTTTTGACTATCACATATTTACTGAGTATCATCTGCAAGTTTAAGACTTGCTCAACTGTGCCTACACCGGGTCTGAAACCAAATTGAATAGGAGATAAAATCTGGGCCTCGGTCACCCAATCTTCTAAACGGGACAAGATCACGCTACCTAAAACCTTTGCCGTCGAATCGATAAGAGAAATTGGTCTGTAACAAGAAGGATCTTGTCTGTTTCCTTTTTTGAAGATGGGGACAATAATAGCCGATTTCCATGAGAGGGGCACGTTACTGTTTACCACACTATTCAACACATTTGTAACTAACGGACCCCAAAGATCAATTTCTGAATTAAAAAGATCAGCGGGAACCCCATCGAGGCCAGGAGCCTTTCCCTGCCTTGATCTGTCAATAGCACTTTTGACCTCGTGGAGATCAAAAATAATATTTGGGGCCTTAGTATTAGAGTCTAAAATAAAATGTGCAGAAGGATTAACTGTTACATGCGGATTCTCATAAGTTCCTGAACAGAAGACTTTCCTAAAATGAGTTACCCAGACGTCCTCAGCGATAAGACAGTCATTGGCCAAAGAGTTGTTGTCAGAAAAGTAAGAGTGATTTATCACTTTCCAGAATTTAGAAGTATCCTTCTGCTCAGATGCAGCCAAAAGTTCGCCCCAGGCCCTAGACCTAATTTCTGATTTCCGTTTATCAAGGGCAGCCTTATAATCGTCTCTAGCTAATTTAACTAGTTGACGGGAGAGAGGAACTGCTTTAAGAGCGTCTTTGAGTTTTTTATGGGCGGATGAGCACGCAGGATCGAACCATCTGTGGGCCACCGGCCCCTTCGCGGGCCTGTCCACCGCCAGGGCGCGTGAAATGTCAGTGCTTAAAGATTCAAATTCACGCACTATGCGGTCAGGATCTAACTGCTGGGACAAACACATATGAATCGAGTCAGAGCTACTTCTTACAATATCCTGGTTAAAAAATGTTGGATCTATTTTGTCCCATTTTATACGTATGCCACAATTTGGATTATAAACCGTAGCAGCGCTCAAGCTTTTATTCTTGGATGCCTGGATAATTTTTAGGTCCAATATAATGCTAAGGGGGTTATGATCGCTCGCACAATGAAGCGTAATCTTAAAATCTTGAATTACGTAAAAATCAGAGGAGCCGATAAGTATAAAGTCGATAATACTCCCCCTCAAATTCCCTGTAAAGGTTGGTATATTACAGGCGTCGGGGGCCAATTTCTCAGTGACATGAACCAGATCAAATTTACAAGTAAAAAGGTTTAAGGCATCTCCTTCAATAGTATGATTAAAATGAATTACTGACTCTCTGCCCTCAGCAGGAAAGGCACACAAGTCCATGTGTTCTTTGCTACACAGAGGAGTATTAAAATCGCCCACCCATAGAATAATTAGATCACTATTCTGCAAAACATGTGAAGAATCTATGAGGTCCGTTACCTCTTCCAAATGACCCATAAGAAGGCCCCGAGGAATGTTATTGTAAAAATTTTAAATTAGGATATCCTTTTGTCCACTAATAGAGACTAAGACAACCATAAAATAAAGGGAAGACCAGATTAAGGACACATTTAAAAGCGGAAGATGTACAGAAACAAGAACTAAAAGGCCGCCGCTAGCTCTCCCCATTTGGGAGGTTAATGCAGGCTGACACAGAGAGGTGAAACCGTTCAGAAGGAACGTATCTTTGGACCAAGTCTCCTGTAGGCAAATTATATCGTAAGAGGAAATAAAGCTCTTCCAGTCCGAATTATCAATTTTGGATCGCAGCCCTGCTATGTTCCAGCTAAGCAGGGTTAATGGTCTAGACACAGGACATGACATTAGAACTTTGGTATTTATAGGAACTTGCAGATCCATTACAGGCTTTCCTGTGTCCCAGGTACATTCAACGTGGACGATCCCAACCTTCGGTCTCTCCATGTTAGAAGAACAGGGGTGGATCACCGTCAGTCAATCGTTCTCGTCAAGGTGACTAAGAGTCGAGAACCGATTGCTAGAGGGTACATTAACCTGTAAATGAAAACTTTCTGGGTCTGGTCTGTGAATACTTGAATTAATGACAATGCGATTTGGTAGGAGCACAGGGTCGTAAAAATTACACAGGGGATGTATTTGAATCCTGTTAATTGACATATTACAGTGGTCCAAATTGGTCAAAAAATAGTTTACTGAACGAGGATTAGCAAAATTTAAAACAACATAGTCTCCCTCCTCCAATCCCTTTGAATATCCTACCCTCCTCACTCTTCGGGCCATAAGAATCTTATTGTTATGAAAAAAATTAGGTTTGAAATTGGAGTTCAACCAGTGACCAGCTTTTCTAATTAGGGAGTGGGTATCTTCTTGTTTGGAGCACTCCAGAGGAGGAACGTTTGAGAGAACCAAAACGTACGGATTGCAGTCAGGTGGTAAATGTAAAAAGTCTGCATGGTTAGTAAGTTTATTTGGACCTTTATCTTGCAACCTAGAGGAATAGACTTCCCTTGTCGGCCCTAATGCAGGGTTGTCAACGAGAGTTCCTTGACCAGAGACGGCTTGTGGATCAAGCGCAGGATTACTTACTCCTTGGGGTACCAAAGTAGAGGGAGGAGTGGATTGATAGGCTGGTTCAGGGCTATGATGTATTCCTGTACTTAATGGACCTGGTTTTAAAAAACTAGATAAAAACCTGGTCACGTCATTACAAAAGCAATCAAGCTTCCTAGTGATCAAAGTGGTAATTTTTGCCTCTAGAGTTGCGCAAAAGGATTTGAGTGTCAAGTCAATAATACTAGAACGGTCTTCAGGAGCATCCTTACTCAGAGGGCATTCAGGGGAGGAAACCAGGGAGATTGGGGGTTGGTCACTTTGGGCCGGGAGGGTAGGTAGTTTCTTTTTGGAGCCCAAGGCCTTTTTTGTATTTTTGGGCTTTTTCCCGGCTCTCCTCTTCTTCAAGGGAGGAGAATCGGCCCGAGAACAAGAGCTTTCAAGAGGAGGAATAACTAATAGGGGAGAAGAATTGATTCGGTCGGTAGTGGGAAGTATATCGTCGCCCAACTGTCTGGTATTCAGAGGCAAGATCGGTGATGAAGGACCAGTTCTTGGAAAGGTGGAAATGTGGACGATAGGTTCCAAAGGGGGGTGTTGTACAGTACTTTGGACAGCCCCAATCCTTTCTTCTACATGTTCAAGTTCAGATTCGATGGCCCCCATCACAGAAGATAAATAACTAGTAATGGAGGACTGAAGGGAGCTGGGCCCACCTTCCCCCTTTTGAACATTAATCTTTCTTTTCCCCATATTTAATAATGGGCTCACACAGTACCTGACACAGCACCCAGATGAAGTTACCACTGGTGGAAGGAGTAGACATTAGGGGGGGGGCCCAGCCCAGCCTCTTCCGGTCGATGACGGGCGAAGGACGGGCTCGCCCTTGGCCCGGGCGCCGCCCGCGCGCATCCAGCGAAGCGGGAGCGCTGAGAGTAATTTAAAGGGCTCCTGCCCACAGGTGTTCTTTCCGCCTCCTCCGGCCCCCAAACAGACGCTGACGGCGCGCTTCCCGCGAAGCAGGAGCGCTGAGAGTAATTTAAAGGGCTCCTGCCCACAGGTGTTCTTTCCGCCTCCTCCGGCCCCCAAACAGACGCTGACGGCGTGTTAATTTATTTCTAGAACTACAAGATTCAGTTTGCAGGTAAGTACATAAAATGTAAGGTACCTACATGGTTATAATCAGAACTTTGAATGGAATCAACAATGTATACAGTTTTCTTTAAAATGACAAAAAAGCTATTTTATAAGTGGAGACTGCAATTTTCAACAGTTCCTGGGGGAAGAAAAGATTGTACGATTTTACAGGTAAGTACTGAACTTACAGTTCCTGTCTCCGGGTTTTAGGTAGTCCATTGTTGGGGGTTCACGCTAACTCCAAACACCCACCACTAGCAAGATGGGGCCGGTCGGGTGCAGAGGTCAAAGGAGAGCCCAGTTAACGTGGGCTCCTATGGAGATGGGGGGGGTACTCGAAATCCGGTCAGACAGCAGGTAAGTACCAGCGACTCAGATGGCAGACCAGGGGGGTTCAAGAGAAGACTGGAGGGGCCCCAAATAGGCACCAAACATACACTCTCAGCGGCACCAGGGTAGGCAGGAGCAGGGTGCAAACAGGGCATCGGTTTCCTGATACAACTCTATGAGGAGAACCTGGGGGTCACTTAGAGGCTGCAGGCGAGGTCCGGGGGGGAGGGGGTGGTCTCCGGCACACCACGTGTCGGACAGGGAAGAGGGCCGCCTGCTGGTCGATACTGCACCGGGGGTCAGGTTCTCCAAGGCCTGGGGGCTGCGGGTGCAGTGGGTCCTTTAGGCGTCAGATATCTTTGTCCAGAGCTCGTGGTCGGGGGGTGTGGGGCTCCTCTGGATTGTCTCTGCAGGTGTCGTCATGGGGGTTAGGAGGGGTCAACTCAGGGTGGGCTCTTGCTCCCAATGCCTGGGGGACCTTTCTTGCTGGGTGGACAACCTTGACACGGGCCCTGAGTGTCGGGTGCACAGGGGTCAGGAGTCACGTATTCGGAGTGAAATGGGAGTCCTTGGTTCAAAGTTTCTTTTGGACAGGGTCGCTGTTCTCGGGATGCAGGGCAGTCCTCTGGAGTGGTCAGAGATCGCTGGGCCTGCTGGATGCGTCGCTGTTCTTCTCACAGGTTCTTTAAAGCAGGAGATAGGCTGGTAGGGGTGGGGCCAAAATAGTTGTTGTCTTCCTTCTTCTCTGTTGGGGTTTTTAGCTTAGCAGTCCTTCTTCTCTTTGTAGGTCGCCAGGAATTTGGTGAACTGGGTTCAGGGAGGCCCTTAAATCCTAGATTTAGGGGTGTGTTAGGGGTCAGAGGGCAGTAGCCAATGGCTACTGTCCCTGAGGGTGGTTTCACCCTCCTTGTGCCCACTCCCTTTGGGGAGGGGGGTGCATTCCTATTCCTAATGGTCCCTGTTCTCCAAAACAAGATGGAGGATTCTGCAGGGAGGGGGTCACTTCAGCTCTGGACACCTTAGGGGTGGTCACTCCTCCCTGTTTTCCCTAATTTTCCCACCGGACTTGCCACCAAATGTGGGGCCTTGTCCGGGGGATGGGCCTCTCCACTAGCTGGAGAGCCCCGGGGCACTGTAACCCAAGGCTTGAGCCTTTGAGGCTCACCACCAGGTTTTACAGTTCCTGCAGGGGGAGGTGTGAAGCACCTCCACCCAGGACAGGCTTTGTTTCTGACCACAGAGTGCACAAAGGCACTCACCCCATGTGGTCAGAAGCTTGTCTGAAAGTGGCAGGCTGACACAGACTGGTCAGTCCTACACTAGCAGTTGGGCTAACATACAGGGGGCATCTCTAAGATGTTCTCTGGGTGCATGTTTCACTAAACCCCACACTGGCATCATTGTGCTGAGGAGTTTGATACCACACTTCCCAGTGTTCAGTGAAGCCATTATGGTGCTGTGGAGTTCGTAATGACAAACTCACAGACCCTATACTTAATATGGCTACACTGCACTTACAATGTCTAAGAATGGGCTTCAACACTGTAGGGGCATATTTCTCATGCAGCTATGCCCTCACCTGTGGTGTAGTGAACCTTGCCTTGGGGCTTGTAAGGCCTGCTAGAGAGGTGACTTACCTATGCCACATGCAGTGGTTTGTGGGCATGGCACCCCGAGAAGGGTGCCATGTAGCCTTTGCCTTTTTCGCCCCACCAGCACACACAAGCTGCAAGGCAGTGTGCATGGGCTGAGTGAGGGGTCCCCCAGGGTGGCATTATACATGCTGCAGCCCTTAGAGACCTTCCCTAGCCACAGGGCCCTTGGTGCCAGGGGTACCTTTTACAAGGGACTTAACTGTGTTCCAGGGCTGTGCCAATTGTGGAAACAAAGGTACAGTTTTAGGGAAAGAACACTGGTGCTGGGGCCTGGTTAGCAGGGTCCCAGCACACTTTCAATGAAAGATGGCATCAACACTAGGCAAAAAAAGGGGGGGTAACCATGCCAACAGTGGCACTTTCCTACAGCCACAGTTGCAAACTGAGTTATAGATCTGGTTCTAGCTTGCAAAACCACTGAAATTCACCAGCTAGGATTATCAAGGCATGAAACACATGCCTTAACTTGCGCAGGTTACCTAGTTGGCTCTTCTTTTTGTTTATGTGCATTGACAAATTGGTGTTTTGAGCATGGTGGTTGGTGCAACAATGCTGTGCATTGTGTGTGTTGATAACCTTAATTTGCGAATTTCAGTTTTTTGTGCTTGAGCCGGAACTATAACTCAATTTTTAACTGTGTTTTTTAAGTGACTTTAATTGTTTTTTATGATGCATGTCATTTCCAAACCATGCCATGCACAGTGACGACTGAGCACACAGCCTGCCCACAGGCAAGGCCCTGCAACCAATCCCCTCCCATCAGTCATTCCTTGGCCATGTGCAGCAGTTAGGTGTGGGGCCTGGCCTGCGGCTACATTCTGCACCCAATCCCCTGCCAGCAGCCAACACCTATGGCACAAAACCTTCGACCCAGACAGCAGGGGTTGGGCAGAGGATGCGCCCAACTGCCTGCCTTGAACAAACACCAGCAGTGCGCAGCCTTAGACCGAGGGCACTGGGGGCTCCTCAAGACCTGGCTCTTCGAGCAGTAGCAGTCTCCACCCCCTCCCCCCCTCAGCGCCTTGGAACCCTAACGGGTAAGTAGCGCACTCTATAAATGTCTGTGATTGATTGATTGATTGAAGGGTGTTGTGCCTCCCATCAGCCAAACCCCGATTTGTCCTAGACGACAGGCCAAGCCTTGCCTCAACTTCTTGCCATCTACCCATCATGCAACCACCCCGCCGGTTCCACAGCAGGCCAGAACCTGGGCCCAACCCCCTGCCATCAGCCAACCACCGCTGTGTATGTCACCAGTGTGTCGTTATGGTTCAGCCACACTTTCCATTGAGAAGGTATTTATTTGATTGGCCTACAACTTTATACCACAGAGAAGGATCTGAACCAAATGTGGCAGTGGCTTGGCAGAGTCAGCTCAGGTCCAGCATTGAACTTTTGATCAGATTCGTTCAGGGAAAAAATAGAAGTGTTTTTCCATTAGGTTATGTAGGAAATTTTGTTCGCACCTAAAGCCAGGCGCGCTGGACAGACCTTCACGAAGCTTAGCTGACCGATTTCACCGATTTCCAAGTTTTGTGGATATCAGTTCTAGAGACAAAAGTTATGGGCCAATTAAAAAAAAAAAAAACCTTTTCAATTAAAAGTCTGACTGCAACATAACTACACAGTGACTATTGCCAATGTGTATGAATTATTCTGTTACAGGAAATCAACAAACAAATAGTACCTCTGAATCCTGTCTTGAAGCAAGCTCAAATAGCTCAAAACTCGCCTCCTCTGCTAAAAAATAATAAATTAAATACTTTACTGTAGATATGGGCTGGTCCTATATCTCTCGGAATACTTAAAGAAGGAGAACGACTTTTCTGTGATAAAGAAGAGAGAGGTGCTACCTCCACCAAAAAGCTTCGCCATAGAGTGGCCTTTCACTGATGTGAGGGGGGCCGTGGTGTGGGGTGGGGGGGGAGGCACCCTCTTCTAGAATATTTTGTGAAGATGATATCCATTCTCTTCGATGGCTAGTCGTGCAATACAGCTCCAAGTAATGCTTTGTCAAAGAAGCTTATAATTTTCTTGGCAGAGGCTTCTCGGGAACCACATAAGTCTAGCTGCAGAGTACAGAAGCTGGACATTCTTTAAGAAGAGCACACTTTGCTAAACTGGAAATAGGAACTACATTTCACAGGATGCGTAAAAACAAGAAATGGACTACTCGGTTGGGGATACTGCAGGTCCCGTGAACGCTTTGTTTCCGAGTAGTGCTCGCTTCCCTTTTACACCCAACCCAATACACTTTACCATTTGTCCATAAGCACACTTACAATCTGCTGTCTACGGCGCCTCGCGGCCCCCCCATTCCTCGTAGATGAATGGATTCTCCCGCTGCTGCTCCCGCGGCATACTCTGACGCGGTCGCCATAGTGACGGACGCCAGACGACACTATCTTGCCCATTGGTGGTAGGGAGTGTACTTAATAGCGTTGGCAGTTTCTCTTGCAAGCATCGTAAATAAACTGTATATTCTCGGTAGACAGGGGTTGGAGGGCTCTAGAAGTTCTCTGATCGGCCTCCCACGATACAGATAATCCCTCTTACCTCTCCCATTTGGTATCCCCCAAGGTTGGGCCCTGCAGTACGCACGCTCCTAGGCTGTGGCGCATGCGTCGTGTGGGACAGTGTAATCCAGCTAATTAAAGAGACAGAGGACAAGCAAGGTAAGAGATGGGGAGGTTTTAGAAAGAAGCCGAAAGTGGAACACTGCAGCTTGTTGCGTTTAGCAGAGGGGTGGCAGACCTAACTAAAGGAGAGGGACAATAAATATAATTGTATTTATATAGCGCCCCTACTATCCCTGACAAGGCATCGAAGCGCTTTTCGGCTTGTAGCACGCTACTACGGAACCCAAAAGGATTGCTCGCTTCTGTTATGCGCCCATAAATCCGTGCGTCCCTATGTTTATTACGTTAGCCCTGTCAGATGTCCAGTTGTTTATTTATTCATGCAGTATTATAGAACGCGGGCTTTTCCCAAAGATGTGCACTTTGCTGTAGTGCCAAGTAAGCAGCATAGATTACCTAGTCAAAAGAATGCTTAGCATTAAGAGCACAGGTGCAAAGCTGGGAAGGTGCCAAATAATTTGAGGTAAAACAGAAGGTTGATACGGATGATTAAAGCAGACAATCCGGGGCTTCTTCCAAATCCCTCCTTTAACAATGACAATGAGTTTTATTGTGTGATTACTGAAAATCATTTCAAATGTGTGCATTCGAGATACATGGTGGGTTAAAAGAGATATAGTTCGTGATATAGAGTGCTAGCAACTATTACGGTCCGTGATAAATACCAACAATAAACCAAGACACTGTTTAAAACCCTTGATTAGTGCAAAGTGTTAAGCAGTGGGCTACTAAAGCTGTTGACCATTTTTTCCCTTAACAAGAAGCGTGAGTGAGATATACATTTCCCAATAGAATTTGGTGTAAAGCACGTTTCCCACTCCCCTCCTGGTGAAAATGATGTTTAGCTGTACGGATAGTTAGCGGCGTCATTTGGGAGTCATGTAGTGCCTTTGCCAGAAGTGCTTCCATGTCCAATTCATGTGAACAGATATATAATTGCTTTTTTTAATTGCAGATTAGGTGCTTGTGCAAATAATACCGTTTGTGTCCCAGTTATCCATAGCAAGTTGCAGGCTTTCTCTTGCCGCGGTAAGCTTTGTGCAACAAGGGTTATTGGCTGTTGTGAAAATAGTTTTTATGAGTATCTTCATAGTGTTAGCGGCAGTTATCTGAAATAAATATTTTGCCAGGACGGCCATGCTTTCAAGCTTTTGCTGAACGAGGCCGAATTCCAACCCGATCAATGTGTTCCTTGTATGGGAGGGAAGGTGAATCAATTTCTTGTTGGCTGTGCCATGTATCTCTTCGAGTTTGGTCGCCAACATTCCGGGAAAATGCTTGCTGTGCGTTAATTGGCCGAGGGTTTTTGCCTGAGTCACCCTCCTTATAGCCATGGTCGCTGGGCTGTCAAGAGTAATATTTGACTTGCAGAGTGTGTACGTTATCATCTTCCCTTTTTTTTCATTTTTTTGTAGATGCACTGTTGGTTTTCCGGTTTTGCACAGGAATGCTCCCAGGTAGTTATAATATTTTACGCAATCCAGCCTCTGTGACGCCACCCACCATCTCATAGACCTTTTTTTTTTGGATATTGTCTGGGGATCTCTATTTTGGTT
The DNA here is from genome assembly GCF_031143425.1 of Pleurodeles waltl. NCBI lineage: Eukaryota > Metazoa > Chordata > Amphibia > Caudata > Salamandridae > Pleurodeles > Pleurodeles waltl. The sequence continues at coordinate 325,587,369 of NC_090443.1, forward strand.
TTTATTTACGCTGACTACAAGCTCATTCTTAAGGTTGTATGTGTTCAGAGCGTTGAGGCCTGCTAGCACGCTCAGTCCTTAGTAAGTAAACTTACAAGGGGACTCGTATAGGTTGATGAACCTTTTGAATCGCATGGAGTATCCTAGTCATACAGTGATCACTGAACCAATAACCAACAACAAGAAATCAATATCAAACATTTAAAACCATCACTCATGGAAAAGGTTAACAACGTTTTATTCCCTATTGATTACAATTCTAGGTGATCTGTTAGTTCAAAGTTTATTCAATCACTTCTTTATTAATTCATCAGTTAGAAGACTCTGGGGGTCATTCCGACCCTGGCGGCCGGCGGTATGTTGGCGGTAACACCGCCAACAGGCTGGCGGTGTTCCGCCAGAAATTCTGACCGTGGTGGAAAAGCCACGGTCATACCGCCGGCCCCTCCACTTTCCCACCAGGCTTCCGCCTGGCGGGCATAATCCCCAGGGCAGCGGTGCAAGCACCGCTGCCCTGGGGATTATGAGTCCCAGACCGCCCGCCTGTCCGTGGCGGTAAACACCGCCATTGAAAGGCTGGCGGAAAGGGGACTGGGAGTGCCCCTGGGGGCCCCTGCACTGCCCATGCACTTGGCATGGGCAGTGCAGGGGCCCCCAGGCATAGCCCCATCGTGCATTTCTGAAATGCGCGACGGGTGCTACTGCACCCGCTGCACATCAACATTGCCGCCGGCTCTATTACGAGCCGGCGGCAATGTTGATGTGCCATTTCCGCTGGGCCAGCGGACGGTAACGCTGTTACCGTCCGCTGGCCCAGCGGAAATGTCGGAATAGGGAGGCATGAATACCGCCGGCAATGGCGGTATTCTGTCTCCCCCGACCTCGGCGGTCTGGAGAAAAGACCGCCGAGGTCGGAATGACCACCATTATCTCTTAGAAAAAAAAACATATGCGACCCAGCAACAACATAAGCTGTGAATATCAGCATTAACAATGTAATTCAGCAATAAAGTTAGTCAGTGATTTGTCACTGTCCACGTCACCCCTAACAGCCTACCTAACCAAGATTAGCAATCGCATGGGAGTCTTCATGCAAAAACAATTTAGAGAAAAACATTAATTTGGAAACATCTACCTAAGAGAGAATTTCTATAAAAACAACGCAGTTGGTGCCTAGACGAAAAGGCACATAAGTAGTCAGTCACATTTTAATAGCTACCTATCCAGGATGGATCAGCAACAAGTCCGTCTTCGTCCCCAGGTCATCAATGGTCAGCTACGGATCAGGCTCACAGAGTATAAGCCCAATGGTCAGCACCTCGGACAGCGTCTCCTGACGTCATCAACTTTCTCATCGCAGTTCTGATTCTACACCCCTTGACATGACTTTTTGTTAGGGTCTCCCAGTCCATCCCACTAATTGCTAATTGGTCAGTCCGTCAGAAGTTATGACTCTAACCCAGAGGTCTTCAAACTGGGGGCGGGCCCCCCTAGGGCGACCTCAAGTGATCACAGGGGGGGCGCCAGACTCTGGCCAAAACATAACAGGCCTTTGTTTTAAGCAGAAGCATGTTATTGCATCTTTAAAAAGATAACAGTACTTAACTGCAATATTTAAATAGGTCTAGACATATTTAAACATTGCCATCTTTATACAATAATTGTGCAAAATTCTGAGGAGGGGGCCTTATGATTTTTATTTTTCAGCTGGGGTGGGCGTGGCATTAAAAAGTTTGGAGACCTCTGCTCTAACCTATAGTTCTTGTTGATCAAATCTCTAATTTTGAATATACATCCCATAAATCTGATTGGTTCTTCTTGCGATGAGAACATCATCCGGCTCTTCAGGTAACAAAATTGTTGCATATAAGTCTTTAGTCATTGCCTCTATTGTTCAAGTCCTGGGAAAGGACATTTAGCCTACACTACACATAATTGTATCAAATTGTCTTAATTATCTCATGCCCGTTGGTACATTGCAGAATGTTCCACCTAAGCAGTCTGAACTTTGAACAGTTCAATCAATCAAACAATTTATATCAATCAAACAATTTATAAAGCGTGCTACTCACCCGTTAGACGCGGGGGGGACTATTGGTCAAAAAGCCATGTCTTGAGGCGTTTTCTGAAGGCCAGGAGGTCTTGGGTCTGGCGTAGTTGGAGCGGCAGGGAGTTCCAGGTCTTGGCGGCGAGGTAAGAGAAGGATCTTCCTCCAGTGGTGGTGCAGTGAATGCGGGCGGTGGAGGCGAGGGCGAGGCTGCCGGAGCGGAGCTGGCGGACGGGGGTGTGGAATGTGAGTCTGTCGTTGAGGTAGGCCGGACCTGTGTTGTGGAGGGCTTTGTGTGCGTGGGTGAGTAGTTTGAAGGTGATCCTCTTTGATACGGGTAGCCATTGTAGCTCTCTGAGATGGGCTGAGATGTGGTTGCGGCGTGGGACGTCAAGGATGAGTCGGTGGAGGCATTCTGGATACGTTGCATTTTCTTTTGTAGTTTGGCCGTGGTTCCTGCATATCGCGTTGCCGAAGTCCAGTCTGCTGCTGACTAGGGCGTGGGGGACTGTTTTTCTGGTTTCAACAGGAATCCACTTGAATATCTTGCGGAGGGTGTTATAGCAGGAAGAGGAGACTGCGTAGACCTGTTGAGACATGCTGAGGGCTGAGTCAAGGATGATTCGCAGGTTCCGTACTTGGGTGGTGGGTGTGGGGGCAGCTCAGAGGGAGGTAGGCCACCAGCAGTCGTTCCAGGCGGAGAGGTTGCTGCCAAGGATGAGGACCTCTGTTTTGCCTGTGTTTAGCTTGAGGCGGCTTCAAGGTCTCTCCTTCCAGTTACCAGTCCTCGCAAAGCTTTCCGAATTCTCCACGTTATGAGCAAACAAGGCCCAGCGAATCCAGGCATTTAGTCCGGATAATTTAAGAATATGAATTAGCATTAAACATAGGTTATACACTCAGTTATGATATATTAATACATTTGTTATTCCTTTTTCATTATTTTGCATCTGTTAATACACATGGTGACCATTCTCCGAAGGGCACATTTTCAATTATACACATTATTTTCTAATATTAATTTTTCTATGCATTTTTCTCATTAATAATCACACATTAATCATTAGCAATTTCTTTAATTAACATATCTACTCCATCAGTCCCTCCTTTGATGACTAAATGTGTCATCACACCTTTCTTGTCAATTCTTTACAGATTTGTCTCAGATGTATTTTGCCTTCTTCTTGAATTTTCCCTGTACATTTGTCTCCTAGGTGGTTCTTCCCTCCTCTGATCATTCTTGGATTTTCTTAATTTTATTTTCTGCCATAATGTGCATGTACCCCATAATCCTAATATGGAAACAATCACAATTCATATTCCCTGGACAATTTTCCATAATACCCCATTGCAAATTTGACTAAACCAATTTCCCACAGAGGCAAATCCATTTCCAACCTTTTCCCAAACCCCTTCTTCCTTCAGTTCTTTCAAATCCTTGCTTGAATTAGTTAAGTTAGTAAGTAAGTCTCTTATCTCCTTATCATTGTCAGGTATGTACGAGCAACAATGCCTGGCATTAATCATTTTACAGACTCCGCCGTCTTTCGCCAAAATTATGTCTAAAGCAAGCCTATTTTGAAGCGTCATAGCTCTATCCGCGCAGCCAATTCAGTATTGCCCCTGTAAAGTTTGTCAGCATATTATCCACAATAGTAGACAATTTTCATATCTTGTTTGCATTCAAAATAACTCCTACAGAAGGAATTATTGCACCAAAAATATCCCCTACAGTTTCAGAAGAGGTTTCCCTCCTCTGTCGTTTATGATGTAATTCAGTCACTTTCGGTATCTTCTTTAGGTCATCTCTCTGCTATATCTTAGGGAAAACTATCCCTAAATAGCATGTCCCATATCATCCTCCAGGAAGACGGTAATAAGCATTAAGTCCACAGATATAATAAATTCCAGGAATCACAGGGTCCGCACCATTCAGCATAAAAGTCAATTTACTCTGAAACAAAAACACATGCCTACATTCTCTCGTTCCCACAAACAGAGTGTCAGTGCGCAACTCTTAGCTATATATACAAAGCTTGCCTACGTGAAATGCATCTAAGGCTAATCTCCCTTGTGTTTTAATAGCTGTGTAAGCATAATCATTTTTGTAAGTCCTTTTCTCCAGTCCTTTCTCTAATTTCTCCTTCAATGCCTTCCTTGTATCGTCGGTATGCCCTATAAAGCTTTTTTCTAGCAGAGTTAATAAGCAAGTTAAATTGTTACGGTGAGCATAAACAGTTTCAAATGTCAGTGTTGGTTCAAAAAATCCCCTAACTAATACTGTATCATGCTCCTTAGCTATTTTACTCAAATATTTAATGATGGGTACAAAAGAAAATACTAGATCATGATTTGAATAGAAATATTGAATATACTCTTGGTTATAGAATCTGGTTAGTAGCAGACTACACTTTATGCCATAAGTTAAAGGCAGGCTATGGTACGTAACCCCTTCTTCCACAGAGGAAGGAATTTGCGTACACACAAGACAATTCTGTGCATCCATTGTTTCCACATACTCACTCAACATCAGATAGAAAACATTAGAAGAAAGCTCTCCTCGTGCTTTAGTATAGTCATGCAAATATTTGTCATCTAGCTTAAACCTTTCTAACGCTGTTAGTGTAGTAGTCTCAAGAACAGGAGCGATAGCAGCTTCTTTCATCTCATGAATAGACACACCCACAGTCATTATTATAAACATTATTCCACACATAATTGCCACTCCAACATTCAAATATCTGCAATATCTAATATTTTTAACACAATTATTTAACTCAGCCTTGATCTGTAAAGAATCAGAAAGTAGAAATAGCTCTTAGATAAGTTGCAACATAAAAAATAAAAAATTGAAAAATCAAAAATATGCTTCTTTCTCGTAATTCAATTTCACACACAGTAACCCTTTTTCTCCTTTGCCAAAATCGGTTAGCAGCTTGTCACATCAGGTTTTCGAATGTCATATCAGGTTATCAATGTCTTTTCCGGGTTTAATTAAACACTCTCTATTTATTCTTCTTCAGATTAGCTCAACAACTCATTCAATTGATTCCCTTCAGATTGCATCAAAGTACTGATTCAGAACTTCTCTGTCAAAGCAAAAGGACATAAACTCGTTTTGCCATTCACTTGTTCCTGCATATGCCCACTCAGGACTTGCAAATCTTCGACTAGCTACACTTTTCCTTTTCAACCTTCGTTCTCCAGCTAATCTCCTTCACTTAGTTCATCTTTTCTTGTAGTGCCTACTTCTTCTTCTCTTGGCTCATTTATGACCAATTCCTCCTTCTTTCCAATTTGCGATTCAGGCCAATTGTCTCCTTTCCTTGATCCTTCTGTCAGTATTCTCTTTAAGATTGGACTCTATCTACTGTGTTTTCTCTTGACGGACCTGCAACGGGTTCAGGAGGAGTCGGACCACTTTGGCTTTGATAAGTCTCAACTCTATCCCCCTCTTGATCTGGCACTTGCTCTGTTTGTGCTTCAGCACTGCCTATTACTGGGAGAATCCCTCCTGTGCTTGGTTCTCCAGTTGTCTCGGTTGAGTTAGACTCTTGCTCACCCTCTTGTATTTCCGCACCTTTGTCTCTCACAGGGGTGATTGACCCTTCTTCCACCAGCTCTGGGTCAATTTCAGGTTCAACTTGTTCCGGTTCTGGCTCAGGAAGAGCCACTTGTTTCACTGCTGATGGTGCTCTCAACAACACATCTTCATGATCTTGCGGACTCACTACTCTCTTGGTATGGCTCGCATGTATCCAGTTAGGTAGTCCTGCACACTTCACAGCTGTCGTAGTTGTCAACACCACTTGATATGGGCCCTTTCAACGCGGCTCTAGGCAAGTCTTTCGAACATGCTTTTTGATGACGACCCAATCTCCAGCTCTCAGATTGTGACCTGGATCATGGATGGGTGGCAGGGTAACAGCCTGCACCTGCTGAGAGAAAGATCGAACCACATCAGCCAGACCTTTGCAGTAGTCCAACACCATATCATCTGTAATATTGACAAGAGCATTTGCTCGACTTGCTGGAAACCTCATTGCTCTGCCCGTGAGAATCTCATGGGGTGACAGTCCTGTCTTTCTGTCGGGTATATTTCGCATCGACATCAACACCAAAGGTAATGCATCCAGCCATTTCAGATTTGTTGCAGCACACATTTTGGCAATTCTTGATTTCAGTGTACCATTCATTTGTTCTAAAAGTCCTGATGCTTCTGCTTGATAACTGCAATGCAGCTTCTGCTCAGTGTTTAATGCTGCACATAAGAGTTGGATCACTTCGTTAATGAAGTGTGTTCCCCTATCTGATTCTAAAGAGATCGGAAATCTGAACCTTGGTATTAAATCGCTAAGCAACAGCTGTGCAACTTTGAGACTATCATTTCTACGTGTGGGGTATGCTTCAATCCAATGACTAAACACACACACAATCACCAACGTACTTCAATCCACCACATGCAGGCATCTCAAAGAAATCCAGTTGCATTCTGCTGAATGGTCCTCCTGCTCTTCCAGTGTGGCTCAAATTCACCACTGTCCCTTTTCCCACATTTAGTTGCTGACAGATTACACACCGATGACATACTGCCTCTGCTGCTTGTCTTAACTTTGGGTTAAACCAATCAACTTTGAACAATCTAACCATGGCATCCCTTTCAATATGTACTTGGCCATGATAAAATCTGGCTATCTGAGTCAACAAACTAACTGTCAGTACCATCTGACTCTCCTCAGAAACCCAGATCTCATCAGGTCTTTGAACGCACTTGAACTTCACCCAAAGCTTTTTCTCTTCCTTGTCTGCATTTTCCTGAAATGTTTTCAATTCTTCTAGTGTATCAATTATTTTCAAGGCAAAACTTGCACAATTGGTTTCTTCTTCAGGCATTAGTTCCCACTTGTCTTTAAACGATATACAGTTCAATGCGCAAAACCTTGGGACCTGATCTGCATAGCCATTTCCTAAGGAAATGTAATCCTGTGTCTTTTGGTGTGCACTGCATTTTACCACAGCAATTTCTTCAGGTAACTGAATTGCGTACAACAATTATTTTATCCGGTCGCCATTTCTTACTGGAGTTCCAGTCGAGGTCATAAAACCTCGCTGCGACCATAACTGGCCAAAATCATGAACAATTCCAAATCCATATTGACTATCAGTATAGATTGTGGCTCTTAATCTTGCAGAGACGTAGCAAGCCCTAGTAAGAGCTACTAGTTCTGCCACTTGTGCAGAATATACTCCTGGAAGCCAAGAAGCTTCTATTGTGCCTGTAATTGTGCATACAGCATATCCTGCTCTCAATGTGCCTGTTCCATCTCTGAGACACAAACCATCAACAAAGACAATTTGGTCATTTTCCTCTAAACGCGTGTCTCTAATGTCAGGCCTCGGTTTGTACATAGCTCAGTTACCTCAAGGCAATCATGTTCAATATCTTCCTCCTTTTCAGTTTCAACAGTGTCACTTGGAAGTAATGTTGCTGGATTCAGCACTGTGTATCTTTTCAATGTTACATTTGGAGCACCCAATATGCTCGTCTCATACTTTGTCAGTCTGGCTCCCGTCAAATATTGTGTTTTTGTCCTTGTCAGTAAAATCTCAACAGAAATGTGCTACCATTACCGTCAAAGGGTATCCCATGACTACCCCTCACATTGGGGAAGACTTTGACCAATTGCGTCTACTGTGCACAGACAACCTGGTAAAGCTGCTGCAACCGGGTCCAAGGTAGCTGAAAAATAAGCTTCTGGGTGATAAGCATCTCCATGGACCTGTGTCAAGACAGGCAAAGAACAAGCATCACGTTCATGTCAAACAATGTGAAAGGCTTTGTGTAATCAGGCATTCCCAACGCTGTAGCTCTGCACAAACTCTCTCTCAATTCAGTGAATGCTTTCATCTGGTCCTCATCTAGGGTAATGTGATCTGTAACTCCCTTATATGTCAGCTGCTGTAAGAGTTTGGCAATTTCAGAAAAAAATTGGGAATCCACTGTCTACAATACCCAACCATTCCCAGAAACATTCTGACATCTCACTCTGAAGTCGGGGATTTCTCTGCAGTATCATGACAATTCTCTCCCTGGAAATTCTCCTTAATCCCTTTTCTATCTGATGTCCCAAATATTTCAGTGACTTTTGGCAATACTATATTTTCACAGGTGAGACTTTATGTCCAAACTCTCCCAAATGATTCAACAGGGAAATTGAGTCATGTTTACACTTGTCTCTTGTTCTGGATGCAATTAGCAAGCCATCAATGTACTGTATCAGAGACGATTGGCATGGCAATTCCAGCGACTCCAGATTATTTTTCAGGATCTGATTAAACAGTGATGGTGACTCCGTATACCCTAGTGGAAGCCTGCACCAGCTGTAGACTCTGTCTAGGAATTTGAAATTAAAAAGAAACTGACTATCCTCATGAAGAGGCACAGAAAAGAAAGATTGTGACAGATCTACTACTGTGAACCACTCTGCATCACAAGGAATCTGAAACAGTATCACTGCTAGATTGGGCACTATCGGACAACACTTAACCACCATGTCATTCACTTTTCGCAAGTCCTGCACAACTCGTACTTTCCCACATGGCTTTTTCAAAACTATTATCAGTGAATTACATGGGCTGCTCAACACTTCTTTCAAAACTCCTTGTTTCACAAAGTCTCCGATTATTTGTGCCACTTTCATTAAAACATCCAATGCCATGTTATACTGTGGAAGCTGCTGGAACGCTACATTTGGCTTCAAAGTGATTTTAATCATCTCCATTCCCTTAATTAGACCTACCTCCTTTCCTGACAGATCCCAGACTTCTTCCTTCACAGTTCCCTGTAAATCCACATGCAATTCTTTCGCGGTGAACATTGGGAAAAGTTCAATCAATGGGTATTCTTCGTAGGCATTGTTAACTATCATTGCAGTTGCCTGCTCTTCTTCATCATCACTATTTGTCTGGACCTCTATCCCTGTGTCTGAACAATTGATGGAACATTTGGTCTTGCACAGTAAGTCTATACCCAATAAGGATACATGACTTGAGTCACACACCACAAATCTATGCATTCCCAAATAATTTCCAATTTCGACCTGCACTGGTTCTGTGATTGGATTTGTCAACTGTCTGTTCTCCACTCCCACAACTTGTACTGTTCTGCCTGAAAGAGGTAAATTAGGGACTTCTATGCTTCTTACTGTAGAGCGTGTCGCTCCTGTATCAACCAAGAATGAGACCTTGTAACCCATTACCTTTCCCTTTACAAAAGGCCCTCTCTGATCTACTTCTAAGGATGTAGCAAGCATTCAGGCTCCTTCATCTGAACTATCACTCATCCATTCTTTGTTTATTTCATCCTCACTGTAAAATGGAAACTGATGCACTGTGTTATTATTACTGTCTTGTCTTTGACCTGTGACCTGCTGAGTAAGCATCACCTGTTGCTGCTCCATCAGGGCTTAAGGTATTTGCATTTGCTGTCTAGGTACCATGGGTACCTGCTGCTGTATTGGCTGTAATAGAGCAAATTGTGCACGCGGCACCAGCATTTGCTGCACCGGTAGGAAATTTTGTCCTCGATTATGAGTATTAGGAATAAATTCTTTCATTCTTGGGACTTTCACAGTTTGAAATGTACTGACGTCACCTTGCTGAACCGTACCATCCTGCACCATCAACGGACACTCCCGCTTCCAGTGTCCCACGTTTCCGCACAAATGACACGGTAATATCTTTTTCATTCCCTGCATGTCATTCTGAATAACCACAGTCCCTAAATCCGGACCACGCATCATGTCCGTTCCACACCCTCTACCCCTCACTTGAGGTTGGAACATAACAGCTCTCTGTTGCGGCGGTATAGGCGGTACTAAAGTTCCCTGCACTCCTGTTTGAGCTGCCTTGATTTCCATCACCATCGCTTTTTCTTTCAACTTTTTCTGTTTGAATTCAATATCATCACTACAGTACTTCGCATATTGCAACACCTCATCAATGGGCTTTGCTTGCCAGCAAATCAAATGATTTTTAATCATCTGCCCTACTTCTGGTCTCAGACCTTCGACAAACCTGAACACAAAATGCAACATGTCTTTCGGCTCAATTGCCTCCTTACCACTGTATTCCTTGAATACTTTCAACAATCTTTTATAGTAGGTATGTATTGATTCTTTAGACTCTTGGACCGTTCTATCAATCCGCTGCCAATCAATGTTTTTGGGAGAAATCCATGTCTTCAGGAACTCAGTCACCTTATAATAATTTTTCATTACCTCAGGTGAAGGTGCACCTGTTACTTTATCCCTTTCCGGCTCACTTGTTGGCCAATCCACAGCCCTCTTACCCTCGACCCACAAATCTGTCGGCACCACTATCTCCAATAAAGTGTTCAAGTCTTCCCACAAACATTTGGAAAGCTTCACACATCTCTCTGTCTGTTGATACCACTCAACCGGCTTCTCTCTCATTTTTGGATAATCATTTGTGAATGATAATATGTCACTCCTATGCCACGGGACATGAACAAACTGCCCTCTTGGGATTTCTCTCATGGGAAGCATTTTGACTGATTCCCCTTTGTCAACACCTTCCGCCCCTTCTTGGGAATCCCATTTTCGTTTATCTTTTTTCATTGTCCATCTACCTTCCCACTTCTCTAATGCTCCCCAAATATGTGCACTCTGCAGTAATTCTCTCAAGTGTGCCTTCTTTCCTGCTGATCTCATGTGTTCAAAATCCTTTGCTTCAAAATCTAATCTGTAGCTGCATTTCAAATGCTTTGTTTTCTGAATGTCAATGTCATGTTTTTCTGCTAACTCTGCCAATTTCTGATGTATTTTACTCACTCCTCTTGTAATCTTTAGGCATAAGTACCCCAGCTCTTCTTCTGTGTAAGATTCTAATCTGTTCACCCCCATTGTTCCCTCAACTAATTCAGTGGCTTCTATATTTAACCTTACACGATTGATCTGATCCTCGCCCTTGGATGCATTCTGAGGAGTGTTTAGACTGTCTAACCATTCACTTAATTGCTGAGCTGACAATCCCTGTAATGAAATGTTATTTGCATTTGGTACTGGTAGCTGCTCTACCACTGCACCTGAAGTTTGCGGTGTCAGAAGTCTCAAACTCTGACTCGCCTTCGGGCCATTCACTGCATCTGGAAGTGCTACAAGTGGACTAAGATCCATTAGAGGTCTAGATCCATTGAAAGTTTGTCCTGCAGATGACATCATCTGTGCAGGTTCATTCACTCCCCTCCTTACGAGGCTCTGTGACATTTCATTCTGCTCCCCGCATCTGATTTCTTCTGTGCAAATAAGGGTACAGCTGGACCAACATTAATTGGTAGCGATATTGTATCTGGAGCTGCCCTAGCACTTGCACCTTGCGGGAATGTTACCCCCATTGCCTGAATCATATCTGGTGTGATATCTGATTGTGTTCCTGTCAGTGGTGTAAACTTCGGTAGACCCTGTGCTTGAGCTAAAGGCAATAACATAGGTGTCGGATCTGTCTGTATCAGCATTGGCTTTGGAAGCACTTGCTCCCTCTGCACCATGATGTTCGAGACTGTCCCAAGAATTGGTACATCTGGATAAATTCTCTGCACTGAAGGTTGATGTATCTGTGCTTGAACTACAGTAATAGTTCCTACATTAGGTGTACTCTGTACTACCCCTGGTATCTATCCGCCTTCTGCCTGTACAGCTCCCTCGTTTCCCTGGGCTTGTGCCGTATCAGCTGTAGGGGCAGTAGCATTAGTGCCTGGACCCCCTGCATAGGTTGTTGAAGGTGCAGGTCTATCTCTCAACAACTGCGTAATGAGATCCTCAACATCAGAATCATCATCATCTACATCATCTACATAGGATTTTCTCTTTTTCTTTTTCCCTCCACTCTCGTCCTCTTTGGCACTATCTTCCTTCTCTGCCTCATCCTCCTCCGCAATAGCAGGGAACAATGTAACCTCCTGTAGTGTCGCCATTCTCCATCTCTTTTACTCCCAATCCCATCTAGCTTCAGCTAAAGACTTTTCTACGTGCTTCATCCCCCTCTTGAACTTCATCTCTTGTTGCTGTCTGGCCACTAGCTCCCAAATCGCTAAAGCTTTAAACTGCGCTGGTCTCGGTAATGGCTTCATATCATACAATGACATTCGCAATTGATCTTCTCAAATTAAATGTTCCATGCTCTTGAAATGCTAAAGACCCTTGATTTTTAGCTAACTTGCACCATTGCTTCAACCACAGACACGGTGCCACACTTTGCTCCGCCATCACAATATAAGCCGGAGAATCCTCTGGTGGAGTCGGCTCCCCCACTGATGCCTTAATGTAGTTATCGCCCTTCATTGCACTGTTAAATGCCTTGAAAAACTTCATTTTGCCTGTTTTGTCTGCTTTTAATTCAATAATGAAATGACCTTTACTCCCAAGATTCCCTTCACCTGCTTAATCAACCAATTGCCTCTTACAGACGGCTGCCAATCCGGTTGCGGCTCTTCTTACTAACCAACCTATCCCAGAGCGGCACACTCTGACGTTACACCGCTGTGTGGGCTGACAAAGTCTTGCGGCTCGTGCTCCTGAACTCAATTCACACAACTGATGCAAATTATTGAGAGCACTTACCAAAACCCAATAACTAAAATAGACCTGCTGGTTTACTACAGGAAAGGATACAATCGCTTTAGAGACCTTACAGATTTTCACCAATGGCTCTTTTTGGCTCATATAGCTATTCCTCTTTCTAAGTCTCCCACATTCGCAGCAAAATTCGACGCGCAAATTTTACTCTCAACTGATCAGTGGGTCTGTTCTGGTGCACATAGAACTCGCCAAATCTCAGTCGAAATCTCTTTTACCCACTTATCGCACACACTGACTTGTTGACCACACCCATTCAACCTACTAAACCAGACAGATTACAACATATAACCAAGTGTCCCCTACACTTGTCAATATACTCCGGAGTCTTAGACCATGCAGGGTCCGTACATCATCAGCAACCACGTGGACAATTATTGAGCACAAAGCGCCACACACATGTGAAGTTCGACGACTTCCCTACTCTCATACTATGGCGTACGCACACTCCTACTAACCTCAACTGGAGCACGCAGACTCCCTACTATACCTCACATACCTCACAATTCACCTGCGATTTCCTTAAGCCTGTGCAAGCGCAACCTGCCACTTTCGTACTATCTCAACAACACACCGAGAACATACCCAACTTTACTAGCAGGATCTGAGAAAGTCATTTCTGGGTTTAAGGAGACATCATCTTTGCTACCAGTGCCATTTCAGAAAAACAAAATTCAAACCTCATAAAATGCGAACAACTAACCCTCACTTAAACTACTACCATAACCAGTAATCACCACATAACTAGTTCCCCAAGGAAAATAACCATCAAGCTGCTACCAAAAACTGCTAGCGCGCCCGGCCCTTAGTATGTAAACTTACAAGGGGACGAGTATAGGTCGATTAACCTTTTGAATCGCATGGAGTATCCTAGTCATGCAGTGATCACTGAACCAATAACCAACAACAATAAATCAATATCAAACACTTAAGAAACCAAAAAGAAAACCATACTAATCAGAAATAACCATCACTCATGGAAAAGGTTAACAAGTTTTATTCCCTATTGATTACAATTCTAGGTCATCTGTTAGTTCAAAGTTTATTCAATCAATTCTTTATTAATTCATCAGTTATAAGACATTATCTCTTAGAAAAAAAAAACGTATGCGACCAAGCAACAACATAAGCTATGAATATCAGCATTAACAATGTAATTCAGCAATAAAGTTTGTCAGTCGTTTGTCACTGTCCACGTCACCCCGAACAGCCTATCTAACCAAGATTAGCATTAGCATGGGGTTCTTCATGCGAAAACAATTTAGAGAAAAACATTAATTTGGAAACATCTACCTAAGGGAGAATTTCTATAAAAACAGCACAGTTGGTACCTTGAAGAAAAGGCACAAAATTAGTCAGTCACATTTTCCTAGCTACCTATCCAGGATGGATCAGCAACAAGTCAGTCTTCATCCCCAGGTCATCAATGGTCAGCTACGGATCAGGCTCACAGAGTATAAGCCCAGTGGTCAGCCCCTCGGACAGCGTCTCCTGACATCATCAACTTTCTCCTTGCAGTTCTGATTCTACACCCCTTGTCATGACTTTTTATTAGGGTCCCGAGTCCATCCCACTAATTGCTAATTGGTCAGTCCGTCGGAAGTTATGACTCTAACCTTTAGTTTTTGTTTGCCAAATCTCTAATTTTGAATATGCTTTTCATCCCATAAACCTGATCGGTGGTTCTTGCGATGAGAACATCATCCGGCTCTTCAGGTAACAAAATTGTTGCATATAAGTCTTTAGTCATTGCCTCTATTGTTCAAGTCCTCGGAAAGAACATTTAGCCTACACTACACATAATTGTATCAAATTGTCTTCATCATCTCCTGTCTGTTGGTACATTGCAGAATGTCCCAGCTAAACCGTCTGAACTCTCAACAGTTCAAAGTACCAGTCCTTGCAAAGCTTTCCGAAGTCTCCACGTTATGAGCAAGCAAGGCCCAGCGAAACCAGGCCTTTAGTCCGGCTAATTTAAGAATATGAATTAACATAAAACATAGGTTATACACTCAGTTATGGTATATTAATACATTTTGTTATTCCTTTTCCATTATTTTGCATCTGTTAATACACATGGTGACCATTCTCCGTGGGCACATTTTCAATTATACACATTATTTTCTAACATTAATTTTTCTATGCATTTTTCTCATTAATAATCACACATTAATCATTAGCAATTTCTTTAATTAACATATCTGCTCCCTCAGGCCTTTTTGTATGCGGATTTTTGTATGATCCAACAGTACTAAGTCATCAGCTTAGTGCATGAGTTGGATTTTCCTGGCTCCAATTCTTGTGGTGAGTAAGGCTGCACTGAATAGGGCCGGGCTCAAGTCAGCTGTGTATAGATTAAATAAAAGCAGGGCCAGAACACAGCCCTGTTTTAGCCATCAATCTGTGGAGATTTTTGGTAGTGGCAGTCTCCCCCATGAGTTTCGCCCTCTCCTAGGAGGTTGTGGTGTAAAGGGACATGATGGCATGCAATAATTTAGGGCAGATATTCCATCTTTCTAGTTTTTGCCAGAGGATATTCCAGATGTCACTGTACAAAGCTGCAGAATAGTTGATGATACAGGCAAAGACCGGGGGAGATGTATAGGTTACTGCTTGATGGGCTAAATATGAGAGGGCAACAATGTTGTGCACAGTTGACCCGCACACTCAAAACCTTGTTTGGTAGAAGGGTAATAGGCCCACAGCGGAGGCCTGATTTGCTAGCTCCTGCAGTAGTGTGCTGGCGTAGGCTTTGCCTTCTATATCCAGCAATGCTATCAGATGATAGTTTCTTGGGTTAGTATTGGAGCCTTTCTTGAAGGTAGGTTTGCTCAATGCTAGCTGTTCCGTTGATGGCAGATTCTTTTCTACGTCATTTTCTTCTGCAGTCCTCTGGAGTTGTTTTTTTTGGGGGGCAGGGATTGTTCTGGCACTCGGTGTAAAGGAATTCGAGGTACGATCCAATCACCTGCTTGGTTACTGTTCCCTCTATAGAAGTCCCCATGGCATAGGGTGTTAAGGTATTGGCATTATTATAGCTGATTATTAACAGCTATCAAATAAAAAATGTTGATCCACTTGGCCTCCTGTTCTCCATACCAGATGCTTATGGCTCTTGAATGCTATCCATAGCTGCTCCTTTGAGGAAGTAGTTTTCATTTTCCTATGCACCCTTTGTTTTGTCCTTAAGCACTGTGTGCTTTTTTTAAATCTCTGTGGATGGACCTAGCATATACATTCAGTTGTTTTTTACTGTGATTAAAGATTTCCCCTGAAGGAGTACATTTAGATCCGATGTCAGCCTGGACCAGCTCTTGATGATAACTGCTTTTTGGTGTATTTGAGGCCGCCCTTCCCAGCTTGCTTTCCAACTTTTGGAACTTCCCTATGGACATTGTTGACTATTTGATCCTCCTCAGGAGTTTGTAGTGCTCTTTGCCATTACTATTTCCTAGTGTACTTAAGGGATTGCAGGTTGTAGCTGATACGTCTAGGCCGGCCAGAAAGGCAGCATGATCACTCTCATTTCGTTGGATCACTTCATAGCTAATAATGAGTTTGCTTAAAACCTGACTCAGGAAGACATAATCAATGGATTGTTCTTTTTAGCTATGGAGTGAGCTGACTCAAGATTGTATGTCTCCAGGGAGATACTAAATCTTACTGAGTCACCAGATGCCTTGAGACTTGCGTCATCTTCTCTCAAAAGATGCATGTTGAAATCGCCCGCTAAGATGATTTCCAAGCCTGGGTGCTATGTTAGTAATTTTTCCAGGTGACAGGTCCACTGGTCCAGTTTTTCTGGGATACCCATTCCATGGACATTGAAGTAGACATTGATGATTAGTGTGGATAGGTGGCCGACAAGGCCTGTAACCTTTAAAGAGGCCTACTTGGAGCATTCCAGAGGTTCTACTTAGATCCAAGAAAGTCAGATTTTTTAAAAGTGTTTGAGGTAAGTAGAGATCCCTCCTGAGGGCCTTCGGAACTAGTGTGTTTTTTGGCATACTTTTTAAATTCGGCATAGCTGGGTTGCAGCATTGGTGTTAGTGCCCATGTCTCCTGTAGGCAGACAATGTCTGCTCTTTCTAGTAGTTCAAGCGCCGCTATGCTCTGGAGGGTCTTGGTGATTCTGGCCAAGTTCCTTGTCAGAATATTGATTGTGTTAGTTCGGCTTGCTGTGCTTTGATCAATCATGCACATTATGCTAGGAATGTCTCAGGTTCTTTTGGGCCAGAGTCACACCAACCCAACCCCAATAGTCGGAGTCTGGTGTGTAATAGGGCGCAGTGCTATGGTTGCTGGTTACTTGCAGAGCCCCATCCTGACTGCCTAGCCTGCACTGGATGGTGAAGTTCTCAAAGCTGGAAGGGGTCTCACCCCTCTTTGTCCCTTTTAGAATGCCCTTCTTGGGGCTGCTTTTAGGCTGGACCCATAGAGTATGCTGGTATTTTTTTTTGTCCGTTTACCGTACTTGTATTCCCCATTCTGTGAACTGTCCCTTATAATTAAACACCTTTATGGGTGTGTTGCCATCGCCCCATGTTACGATGGTCAGCTCCTTCCCTCTGTCCGGAATGATGGCATCAAACTATACCTGGGTATGTCTTTGCTGGTGATATGTGACAATGATGGTATGTACTGCAACAGCATTAGAACATTAGCTGTATTAAGGATGTCCGTGTAGCGTCTAGATGTGTACTGCAGGGTGAATATTGTCTTTTGGGCGAAGCAGCCTTCTGCCATGTCATGAGTAGGTATTGGACACGTTTCACGATGAACCTCTGTTTGAGGTAGTTGGAATGGTGGTGTGCTTAAAGAGTCCCTGCTGTGACTTCTCCGGGGCAGTATGTTTGAGCTTGTGGAAGGGTTTCTAATGTCATTTTTTCAGTGTCCCTTGTACCTGGTGGATACAAGTTCCATTCTCTCACATCAGTTTCATCAGTTGCAGATTATTTCTGGTGCTTTGCTGGCCTCCTGGACTCTGTCATGGTGGTTCTTATGTATTCTGGATCCTGGTTTTGGGTGGAATTTGCCAGGTGTCTGCTGGTCGAATGTATCCCTGGTAGAGCAGCTGGCTGGCTGTTCGTTGTTGACCCAGTGCTGCTGCCCCTGTCATGAAGTGTACTACTTAAGTGAGGGCATCCCTGCCTAAGATGCCATGACTGGGCAGCCTGCCTGTGTGCTGCGTGAGACATGACTTGTCTCAGTGGGGCTGATGTATCCCAAAGTGATCGTAGGTCGAGGTGGCCATTGGTATGACCCTGCACAGCCTATGAATAAGTCAGCTGATTTCATGATGTGAGAGACGAAGTTGCTTCCTTTGGCACTGGAGCAGAGTGTCTGCTTGCCTGACCCTAGGTGGCCTGAAAGTAGGTCGGCTGATTTGTTGATATAAGAGCTGTAGTTACTTCCTTTGGCGAGGCCAGGTGTTGCAGCCCTTTTTGAAATACTGGATACAGTGGTAAGGTGGATCCGGTGTTTGTTGGCAGATGATTTTTCTTTACCTGCGGTTTCCTTGCAGGCTTTATCCTATGTTTTCACAAGACCTCTCTCATAGTCTGATTTTTCCTACTTCTGATGTTTTCTTAGATGTTTCTTTGCTCTTTGGGTGAGAGGTGTTGTTAGGGGAAGGGTGAGGGGGGGGGGGCACTTGCCTTGTTGTGGACCTGCACTACATTTTCTGTGGTGAGCACCTTGTCTCTGTCTCTCGCTACCGGATGTATGTGGGGCACCGCACTTGGATTGATGTTGAGGCTCTGTGGAGCAGATTGGCTGACGATTTCTCCGCTTTATCCACTTGTGTGGTTGTTTGATTTTTTTGAGTGAGCTACTGTTAGCATAGGCCCTGTGCCCGCCTTGTATACGCCACCCGTGTTGACCCCTGTGTTGTGCGAGCCAAATCGATTGTTATTTATGGCTTTCAGTTCTGCGACTAATGTGGCTAGTACCGATTGAAGCAAAGTCAGTTTGTCCACAACAACAGACCATAGTCAGTCCGGGTCACCATTTGCAAGAGAGTGGGGGAGCACACCCAAGCTGCAAGCCGCACCCATACCGAGGCGGGCTGCTTCCGCAGACTACAGGGCTTGACCTAGGCAATGGAAGCTACCCCACAGCACCACCCTAATTTGCGCACTATATAGCGTTGACTGCATCTGTGTGGCGCCATTAGGGTCCCCCTCCCCCCACTCACCTATGGCCAGGGAAGGCCTTGAAAGCACCTCTCCAAACTCTTTTTGTATCCTTTTATCTCCTTTATTTTTATCTCCTTAGGGGTGTGGGTCCTGCCTGGCAGTCACTTGCAGTTGCTTTGCCTGGGCCTTCCTTGACTAGGCTAAACACCTAGGGCCCAAGTTCAGTCACCTGAGTCCGGGCGTTGAGGAGGCCAGGGTGCAGGGGAAGGTGGCTGGTGGCAGGCAGGACCAGCCGCTCTTTTGTGCTTTCAGTTGTATGAAGCAAGCTAGTTGCTGGGAGCGGGAGCGTGCAGGGTGCTTTGAGCTTCGGCAGTGGACTGGGGTAATCAAGCTCCACGGCTGCGCTCCGACTCGACACGGCTCAGCCCTGCCGCGCTGCTCCTCTCCCCATGCCCCCACAACGCTGGAGCCTGTCCGTCTAGCACAGAGGTCTTCAAACTGGGGGGCGGGCCCCCCTAGGGGGGGCCTGAAGTGATCCCAGGGGGGGCCCCAGATTCTGGCCAAAATAAATATTATACAGATAACAGGCCTTTATTTTAAGCAGGAGGATGTTATTGCAGTTTTAAAAAGGTAACAGTACCTAACTGCAATGTTTAAATAGGTTTAGACATATTTAAACATTGCCATGTTTATAAAATAATTGTGAAAAATTCTGAGGGGGGCCCAATGATTTTTATTTTTCAACTGGGGGGGCGCAGCATTACATAGTTTGGAGACCTCTGCTCTAGCACTTGTCAAGACACTGGAATCCTGGAAGCAGCCTCACGGATCCAGCAGCTGGCAGCAGCTCCCGTCGCAAACCTCCCCTCTTAGGTTTCAAGGCCCTCTGCCTCTCACGCAGGAATGTTGCGACTAGAAGGGCACATATTGGCGTACAGTCCCCAGTGTACATCTTGCACATGGATTACACAGTCGACATTATTGAGTGTCAGAATGAACGTTTGTACAGTGTTATATATATTATATTGTCACAATAAGGCATGCAGCTATCGGATATTAAGACAGCTGATTATTAATTAAGGCCTGACCACTGCACACAACATTGTAGAAATATGACGCTAAAAAGCAGATGAAGTAATAATACAAGACAGATGGGCCGAGGCGCTCACTGAGAGTGTTCAGCCGGCTGATTATGACACATCCCACAGCAAAAGGAATTGAGCAGAAGGAGCCCAGGAATGTGGCAGGGGTAGCTGATGCCCTTTATGGTTCTGAGTCTACAGGGCCTACTTCTTCCCTGTCAGTGAATCTATTGGATGCCAACAATCACAGTTGTAGTGAGGCCATAGAGAGAAAGGCCATTTTTAGACCTTCTTTGGGGCGAATAACTAACTTTTATCTGAAGGTGGATAATTTGCCCAACCCCCCCCACCCCCCCTCTCCCCCACACACAGCAGATCGCTGGGCTAGCGGGGTTAGAGGCGCAAGCAACGATACAGGGACATGTCCCAGAGGATGTTGGAAAAGAGCCTTATGGTGGAAGTCCAGAGGGAATTAGTGAAATGAGAGTTGATGGAGATGCTGAAACTGTTCTGTCTGGATCCACCGTGCCAGTGCTCACGTGTGAACAAACCCATAAGAGGTTATGTGCTACACACAAGATCCAACAAAGTTTGATGGATATTTTAGAGGAAGCAAAGGAATCTGCGGCTCTGTCCCAGAGAAAGACGGAAGAAGAGACCCTGTTCTATAGCTGCCCGAATAGAGAGTCAATGGTGCCAAGTTATTACCTGGGAGATGGTAAGCGAAAAGGGAAAAGTGACTATTTGAGTGAAAACTCCCTTATGTTCCTCAATTATACACTCCCAGGTGTACCCTGTAGCCAAGTAGTTTTTAAGAACAAGGCAAGTGCAAGAAGAGCTGGATCCTGTGAACTGCTTGATGTTCCATCAACAACAGATGACAGTTCAGATGAAGTGCGGATGGAGGCCGTGCTTGTTATCAAATCTGCCAATTGCATTATTATCTCTAGTGGGGGGGCTCTGCCTGGATGACTCCATACTCCAGATCATCCCTGCTAGTCAGTACCTGAGGGGCACCCCCATACCCTCGGAGTCTCCACAAGGTTTTTTCATTTCTAAGGCCATGGCTGCACTAAATATTGTTTTATCATCAATCCTTAAATTGATCGAGAAAGTTCTTGGGAAAAATGACCACAATGAGTCACTTTTAACTATGATATTACAGGCCCTAGTCCCAGATGGAAGGAAGCAGGATGTATTCCCTCAGTCCCCCCCAGCGAGATGGCTACAGTAGGACTACATTTCCAATATTTAAAAGGATCACTGTTAAGACACAAACTCAAATACAAACTCCAATACAAACTGAGATCCAAATGCAAACTGATGCCACTATAGTCACTCCTTGTGTTGATGACACAGTTGTGGAGAGAGTGATGGGGCTGTGGGAGTGGGGGGGGGGAGGGTTGACAGACCATAGGTGAGCACGAGGTTAGTAGCCTTGAAAACTCTATTGCTACTACCAAATCTAAGTAAGTATCGATCAGCAGTGTGGAGTCCGAAGTGAGAACCTCTGGGCTGGAAGGAAAATCCTCAAGCAAAGTAGGCATAGGACTGAGTGTGGGCATCAGGAAGAACGGAAATGCAGGGGAAGAGGGTTACACCATTCCCAGTATAGTCTTTAAAGTGGTTGTGCTCCAACTCCGAGGGACGTGCAGGCATTGTATTTCCGACCACTAGCCCCAAGGATTTGCCAGTAGAGGAGAATGTAGATGTTTGTAATTGTCCCTCTATCGCTGGTTGATGCCCCATGGCAGGACAGAAGAAGCTGGGACGAAGCAGGGGTTTCCGAAACTACCCAAACATCCTACTATAAGGACAACCAAAGTTTGGGAGGTCCAACTGAAGAGGCAACGTGTTCAGAACACCCTAGAATGGCAAGGATGTCTGGGGGAAAAAAGGCTTTAGGAAGAGTGCAGCTGCAAGGAAGTGTGCAAGTAGGGCAGTTAAGGTCCATAGTCCTCCACCTTGCCTCCAGGATATAGTGGCAGCCCAAATCGGGCATGGAGGTGCATGCACTGCTAAGGAACCGGAGGTGTCTTCTAGTCTCAATCCTGATGCTTTACTATTTATCGCACCTCCAGTGACTAGACACAGAAATAGTGTAGAAGACCCTGACCCGCTTTACTACCGTACTGCTGCTTCTGTTGGCATCTTTTCTGCAAGAAGGAACCGTGGACCTTTTTCCTGATGCCGGGTTAAACAACCTTTAAATGGATCAAGGTTGCTAGCTCTTTTTTATGCTGTCCCAGGGCTGAGAGTTCATTCTTCCAGCGATGTGAGATTAGTGAAACTGGGGAGCAAACAACAGTGGTATGACCGAAGCGGAAGATGTGCCCATCCTACTGTTCACTCAGATGGCCTTGCTGCTTCTTGTCCCTCTGCTGTAGTCAAATTTGTGCTGCCTGGTATAATGAGTCATTCTCAGGCATATAGATTGCTCTCATACAATGGGGGTCAATGTGCTGCCGTGCCCTGATATTATCCAAGAGGAAACTGGCCTGGACGAGCGGTACAGGAGTAATATAGGCATGTTAAGCACTGGCAGCCTGCACGGATATGGACCTGCAGTTATGTGAACAATGAGGGGGTCCTCGATTGATGGCAATAGAATGCGTGAGACTGACCATCACTACCAGCAAAAACAATAGGCAGGATTCCCAATTGTGGCGAGAAGAAACTTGGGAACAATTGTAAAGAAGGATTTCTCCCCCTTTTCTGCCATTTCCCCTGAATATGCTGCTTCTAAACCTTTCCCTTGTGATAGCTTTGAGGGGGAATGCATACAATTTTTTTCGTGGAACATAGCAGTTCTCGCTACCAAAATGGAGGATAATGACTGGTTAGAATGTGTTAGCTCACATGATATTTGTTGCTTCCAAGAAACCTGGGCCCTTGGTAAAATTTGGGTAAATGGGTTTTTAGGGGTTGACACATTAGCTGCCCATTCTAGGAAGGGGCAGCCATCTAGTGGTCTTTCAGTATGGGTTTTGTGTAAGCTAAATTGTAAAGTTGACTTGCTATCTTTGTCGCTTTCTGCTAGGCCTGGGGAAGGTATGGGGGTGGGGGTTTGATATACTGGATGTATAAATGCCGCCAGGCTGGTCCCTGTAGGTCCAGGCACTCTGGAATGACTGTTCTGTATACATTGGAAGTGTCAAGCAAGATGCAATAGATGATGAATCGGTGAAGGAGGGTAAAGGAGGCAGGAATCTGATGTTGATCTGTGGAGATTTTAATACACAACCCTGCAATGCCATCAATAATAATGAAATCTTGATGGAAGATCACAGCCTAGGGATCCCTGAGTCAGCTATATGCCATTTTAAGTCCACAAGAAAGGCTGAGGTATTCACTGATTTCTTGTTAAATTACCAACTCCGCTTTGCTAACGGCCGCACCAAGTCGGATGGTGCTGCCAAGGCAACCTTTGGTAATGGGAGAAGTTTTTCAGTTATTGATTATGTAATTGTTGATCACAACCATGTCAAGAATGGACTCCCAGGCTTCCACATTAACAGAGTGGAGAGTGATCATAACCTACTTCTCTTAGTATGAGGATGAGTGTCATGGGGAAAGAAAGCGAGACAAGGCGGGCTGTGGGGAATTATGAGTGTGAGATTGTGCCGTCTAATTGCAGAAGGAGAATAAAGTGGGATGGTGAAAAGTATTTGCAGGAACTTCCGAAACTTGAACATATAGTGGCCAACTATGGGCCACCTATTTTAGATGGTCTGACCACTGATAGTACCTTGATCCTCACCATGTATGACAAGATGATAAGCGAGTCGAGGGCCTTCTGGTCTAAGCCTGCAGCGTCTAAGGTAGTTGGTATTAACAGAGGGGGGCAGCTGGGGGAGACAGGTTGGAATGAT
The DNA here is from genome assembly GCF_031143425.1 of Pleurodeles waltl. NCBI lineage: Eukaryota > Metazoa > Chordata > Amphibia > Caudata > Salamandridae > Pleurodeles > Pleurodeles waltl. Next base: position 325,611,162 of record NC_090443.1, read on the forward strand.
GAGGAGTGTGCGAAGATGAGTAGAGATGTTTCTTATGCCCTAGCATGGTGCCGTGATAGCTGTGCTAGCGAAGATAAATTTATAGAGTGTAGAAAAGACTACAAGTGGCTCTATGGGCAGAATTGAGGGAGGCAGCAGCCGAGAATAATTCCAAGAAATTCTGGGAATTGGTAACTAGGGTGGGGAAGGGGATGGTAAATTCTCTAGAAATCTGTATAGGTCCATCTGTTTGGGTTCACCATTTTAGTACCTTATATAGTGCTGCTTTAGTTGACCCCTTGGATTCTATGTTGATGCAAGATGCCCTGCGTCCTCCTGTCCTAATGTAGTAGACATAATTCCAGAAATAATAAGAGCACTGGGTGCTATGAAGAAGCACAAGGCTCCTGGCCCTGATTCGGTGACCATGGATCTTTATTGCAAGCACCCTATGTTTGGGCTAATGTCCTCACTAAAGTGTTCAATGCAGCCCTCGGGGTGGGGGAAATGCTGTATGCTTTTGTCCTGGCGATCTGCCATTATTGTCCTGATTTACAAGAAGGACGATTGAGGCTGCCTTGCTAACTATCATCCGATCTCCCTCCTTGATGGAGCTGGGAATGTTTTGGGGAAATTCTTGTCCAACCACTTGCTGGGATAGGCTGATGCCCAGGATCTTTTGATAGAAGTGCAAGCTAGCTTATGATCCCGTGTAGGAACTATTGATCAGGTTATTCACCTCTATATGATTTGACAAAATTTACAGTAATTAGGAGGTCCTTGCTGTATCTGGTCATTATAGACCTAAAAACAGCCTTCTTTTCAGTGGATAGGGGCAAACTATGGAGGTCATTTCTGGGCACAGGGGTTGATGCTTCCCCAGTTAAAGCTATAGCGGCACTGCATTCGGGTAATGCGGCCAGAGTGAGATACAAGGCGGGTGGGGAGTGTACAGACTCTTTCCAGGTTTAAAAGGGTGTCTGGCAAGGTTGTGTTTTGGAGCCATTACTTTTTAGCCTCTTCTTGAATGATTTGGTAGATTATCTCCTAGAAGAGCAGCTAGATGTTCCTTTTAAAGCCGATAGGAAGGTCCCAATATTACTTTTTGCGGATGACGTGGTGCTTTTAGCTCGTACAGAAAATGCAACCCACAAGCTACTTGGTCGCTTAGCAAAGTATTTAGAGGAAAAATCCTTGACCATCAACTGTAGGAAGACTATGAGTATGGCCCTGCAGCCATCTCTTAGCCTTAGACAAAAACTGGTGATTGATGGTGAACCAATTGATATCACCAAGGATTTTGATTACCTGGGTGTACGGTTTTTGGATGACCTAAATTGGGACAGCCATGTACGGAAGGTGGCTATAGTCTCAAAGCAAGCTGCTGGGGCAATACTGAAGTTTAGGCACAAGGCTGGCACACAAGTATCAGTACTATCTTGGAAATTGACGCCCCAAAGGCAGCAGCCCCAGCGCTCTATGTGGCAGAGCTTTGGGGATACGTGAACACCAGTGTGCCGCAAATAGCTGAGAATAATTTTCTAAGATCCTTGCTGGGGTTAAGGCCGGGAATCCCCGTGAAGGCCCTTTTTGCAGAGCTTAGTCTGGTGCCAGTATCAGAACTATCAGCCTTAAGGCCATTATTATACTGGGTAAGGCAGTAGTATATTTGGAAATCCTTGAAGAGGTCACCTCAAGTTCCAGACTTTGGGGGGGGGGGTGTTCCTGGGGGGGGTCATGTTAAGAAGGTCTTAGGAAACCATCATCTAGAGGCTTTGTGAGTGAAACACAGCAGAGTCAGGCAGGACACAGCGGGGGCTAGGTAAAGGACTGGTACTAGATAAGAAGAGTATGAGAGAAGGCCTCTTTTTGCATGGTTAGTCCCCACTTTTTGCCTGATGTTGATGTATCCTATAAGTAGTAGTGCCCAGGGCCCCTGCTAACCAGGTTCCCTGGGCCAGAGCTCTTTCCCTAAATCTGTTGTGATGCTTGGCACAATTGTATACACTCTTAAATGTCACTGTAAGTCCCTAGTAAATGGGTACACCCGTACCCACGGCATGGGATATTAGGGGTATGCCCCTGAGGGCAGCAGCACTGATTGTGCCATCCTGTAGAGCCCTGCACCCAGCACTGCCATTGCAGGCTGAATGTTCAGGGTCAAACCTAAAAAGACAAATTCGACATGGCACACTCCCAGTGTGCCCTGTCCACCTTACACTGCATATGTTATGGGTAAGTCACCCCTCTGGCAGGCTTTTAAGCTCTAAGGCAGGGTGCACCATACTATATCTGAGGGCATAGTTTCATGAGCAGTATGCCTCCATTGTGTCCTTGCCAAACCTGGGACATAGTGAGTGACCAGAGCAGCCATTTTAAGTATATGTACTGGACACTGGTCAAACACGAGTTTCCAAGCTACTTGATGGCCACTCTGCACCCTGGGTTGTTTGGTATGAAACTAAACTGGTACCAGTATTGGATTTACCCCTAAATGTACAAAGGAGTCACCTTTAGAGGTATCCCCTGCAAAAGCTAACCTAACTGGCATGGTTGCTGACTGGTTCCATCCAGCATGCCACGTCCAGACAGCCGATACACAACCCTTGGGGGAGAGCCCTGTCTCTCTGGTTTCTGAGACAATGCCCTTCCTGGGTGGAGGAGCTAACACCCCCCTCCCTCCGGAATATGCATTCCCCTGATGGTGATCTTCAAAGGGCTACTGCCCTTGAAATTTGAGCCCCCAGGCCTGTTGCTAGCAGCAGATGGCTTCCCCCTTTGCCAACCCCCACTTTTGGTGTGAGATAAGACGGGAAACCACAAGGGCAGGAGGAGGGGGTCTCACTGAGCATGCACCACCCTTAGGGGCTTGCAGGCAAAATGGACCCTCTGTTTCATTTTCCTCCATGTTAGATGGCCACTACTAGGTTCCCCCTAAAACGCCCACTAAATTCCTTATTTAGTGGGCTCACCTAGACCAAGAAATCGGATTCATCAGGAAGAAAAGACAGCACCAAAAAACCTGACAGCATGAGAACCAGAGGCCCTGCTGCACCAGAAGAGGCTCCAAGACCCCTGCTTGCTGCACCAGAGTCCCGACAATCGCTGCTGCGGAGGAGCTGACCACTGGACTGACCTCAAAAGACCCAGAGGACCTCCAGGCTTCACAAATAGCCCGACATCGCTCTCCTGAGTGGAGGCACCACTCAGGAATCAAAAGAAACCAGTAAGAACCAGCAAACCGGTAAGGGTCACTTCACCGACTGGCCGATATCTCCGCAACTGGAATTCACAGCCGGACCTGACGACAGACCGACAGCCCGGACAAGACCTACAAGTGTGCTAACTTTGGTGGCACTGCGCCCTCCTGTGGCCGAGTCATGCCAGTACCCCAGGTACTGGTCAGTGCACGTCGGACTACAGCAAAAACAGCTTTCCCAGAGCTGCAACTGAACCAGGAGGAAGCCCCTGTAGAGGGACTTCAAGAACACCCCAAACCACCCACCAGAGTGCCCTCGTCTTCCTGCAAGGCCCACCAGCTCCAAAGAGCTCCAGTGCGCACAGCCTCCAAGACCTCCAACTCGCCCTGCATCGCGGAACCAGCTGTGTGCCACGTGACCCTAACCCTTTGCGACCTCCACAGCCCAAAGGGTCCCTAAGGCACCACCTTTAAACCTGCAAACCACCTCCTTTTCCATGTGGTCCCTCCAAGTGGTCCTGTGCCTGTGCCAAGAGTCTTTCCAGCACTGCTCCTGCGGGAACTGGGAGCCACTTGAGATTCTCCAGCTGGCATGGGGTGCCCACCATTCTCATCGACCATCCTGCAAAAGAAGACTGGTAACTAGTTGTTAAATACTGTACCAAGGAATCCCAAAGCTGTTCAAGGCGTTTGGAACCCTCATTCAGGTTGTGGGTCGGATTTTCCATCCCCAGGAGAGGCCACAGGCGCAAATACCAGTGAGCTATGTCTAGGGGGCATTCTTCTGTAATTCTGCAATTGTGGTTTTTGCTGCTCCCGGACAATTCTATATGATAATCTCGTACCCTGTAGCTTGGCACTGCATTTTGATGGTGGAAACAACAAAAAAAACAAATGGCAATGATTCCGAAAGAGGCTATCCCAAAATAGTCCGCATCCCATAGAAGATTTTCCTCCAGAAAGGTTTAGGTTTGAGACAGTCCCACCATATATGAGGCAAAATTCTCCCCAAGCCACAGTTCCTCCAACAGAACAAGCTGACTTGTATAAAATCAATGAAGCCTGGGAAGACAGACATTCCAATCAAGAATGTTTTTAGTGGGCCTCCGTTCTCTAAACACTTATGTTGGCTTGTTGAGATCTGTCTAGACCCATGCCCATTGAGTATCTGAGTTCTTTCCCAAACCAGTGTCCCAGTTCTTTTTGTGAGGATCAGCTGTGGTTATAGTTACTAGTAATAGGAAGAGTGTAGATTTGGCTCCCTCCAACCCCAGTGGCTGTTCTTATGAACTGTTCTGTGGAGGTAAATTCTTGTGTCACTGCTGACACTATTAAAGGCTGTAGAACCCAGTGGCAAATCTGTGATTTATGTAATCTCTCTTCACTCAAGCGAAATTGCCTCTTAAAGTCATTGAAATATTTAAATGTGCCATTGTGAAACATATCACTTGCCATGAGGCAATCATCTTCTCGCCTAGTATAAAAAGGTCCCAGCCTTCATGCTGGTGTAAAATTGGGATTAAAGTGGATCAGAGTGTACAGCGAGGGATATGATGTCAAACCCATTTACCTATTCACTTCATCCCAGATCACCAGGCTCATGTTCATTGGTGCACTATGATAAACATTGGGTGGACTATCCTGTCTGGGATTCCATATCAGGTCCCATCGAGAGGAGCCCGCTACAGCCCTGTCAATGTATAGCCAGATTTTCGAGAATTACCAAGAGCTCCAGTCGCCTAGCACAAGCAGCTGTGCTGCTCTGTAGTATATATGTTGGTCGTGGAGAGTCAGCCCATCTTTCTTCCTGGATCTGCACAGTATTTTATATGCAATCCTCAGTCTACTGTTTCCCTAGCTTTATTTCAAAATCATGCTTGTAAAGTTCATAAAGAAGCTGAGGGATGATCTGCACATGCAAAGTGTTGTGAAAGCTGGGGAGGATTATTATTTTAATGGAGTTTATATTATTAATCCAGGAGCCTTATAGGGTCGTACAGAGATTGAGGTCTCCCCATACCTCTGTCAACTAGGATACAAGGTTGGCCCTGTACAGCTTGAATACATTTGATGTAATCTACACCCCAGTTAGGCGATGAATCTTGTGGTCCACAGAAAGCTTGTTAGTTCTTAGTTCGCTAGTCTCCCTTTGGGGAAGGCTCATATTTGAAATCACAGACTTGTGTATCAATCTTAAACCTGCCACTTGCTCTGTGGCCTCTATCAGAGTCCGTGATCTAGGGTAGAATCTCAAGGGATCCGATAAGGAAAGGAGCACATTGTCCGCAAAGAGCATTATGTTATGTTCGTCCTTGCCAAATGTTAAACCCACTATCCCACCATCCTCTATGTGGTTCACAAACTATCCTGTAGTCCGGGCAAAGAGGACAGGAGACAGCGTGCAATGCTAGCGAGTGCCTCTTTCCATTTTAAATTACTTGGAACTCCCCCCATTAAGTGTCACACTCCGCACTTGATAACCTGCCCTTGCTTATTTTATAAAGTTTGGACTTCGCCCCACCCTCCCAAGCACCCATGCCAAGAACTGCTTGTCTACCTAATTAAGCATTAACATGATCGCTGGGATATCTTCCTTCATGACTTTCTCCACTTGGTGGACCAACCCACTGATATTGTCATGTGTTTGATGAATCCTGATTGGGTGTATGACCATTGGAAGCACCCTGTCCAGTCACATGGCTAAGATATTCATAAAAATCTTTGTATCTACATTTAAAAGTGCAGTCAGTCTGTACGATGAGCACTTTGGGATCTTGCCCTTGTTTGTGAATCATTGACAAAGTGGCTTCAGTCATCGTGGGTGTCATACTATCTGTTTTCGAAAAAGAGTTTGAGTTTTGTTGAAATAGGTGCCTGCATTCCAGTGAAAGCCTTGTAAAACTACCCAGGCCTGAGGTTGATGACTTTCAAGGCCAGCTTATTTTCAGTGTCAGATACGGGGATATCTAATTGAGTTGTCAGATCTGGAGTAATCTTTGCCATTTTACAGGATTTCTAAATATTCATCTTGAAGAGATCCTGTGTCCTGCAGAATAGAGTGTGGCATAATGATTATGAGATGCTTTCAACTTCCCCTCCTCTTTTGTAACATTTTCTCCATCACAGGGAGTATTTCTTTAACAAATCCCTGTCCCTGACTGATTCTGAGAAGGCAAGACAAATGGGACCACACTTTATTTACCGCTGTGTAATAGAAGTGTTTCAGTCTCAGCAGGGATTATTCTGCTTTATTCATGTGTAAAAACAGGCGTAGGTGACCTTTGAGTTAAGTTTACATAAGAGGCAATATGATGGAGATGCTTTGTATTTTGTTTCACCTGCTTTAATCTCTGACTCCAGACCCCATGTGTGACCTTGTTGTCGAAGTAGTCTTAATGTGAGAGCGAAATTCCTCTGTTAGGCGGCGTCCTTCATTTAGGAAGGCAGGAAAGGTCCAATAGCCCTGGCTCCTTAACCTTTCTTACAAGGCTATGTTCAGTGAAAGTGGTGCATGATCTGATATTAATATCACACCTGTCTCAGAATGGGAGCTTATTGCTAGCACTGGGGTACTAACAAAAATGTAATCTAATTTTAAATATGTTCTATGGACATGGGAGAAAAAGGGATTCTCTTGTGAATTGCCATGTTGCTCTCTGCAAATTTCCACAAGCCACAGCTCCCCAAGTTTGTGTTCAAGCACCCTAGAGAAGTCACCCAGTCAGGGCAGTCAATGCAGTTCTATGTTCCTTAAGGTGCCATACTGCATTAAGTTCACCTAGTGATATATATCACCCTCCACAAACTGTGCAAGATAATTGCCCTTCACTAGTTTAACTTCTCCCCGGTCCCACGGTGTTTGGGACTTTTGGAGATCTTATAAGTTGGGGTCTCAAGGCCTGAGTCTTGCATTCACCTACTCATGTGCCCGGCCTTTTTTGCTCTTATGATCACCTTTGCATTCTTAGGTGGCTGCTCTGGAGAGGCTAATGCGTTATTGGCCTGACGAGGGCTTGAGCGTGTGCCCGGGGATACCTGAAAGATGATGGCCACTTGCTCCTGCACCATACCCTGTCTGCCTCTGACTTCCTCTGGTCTATTTCTTCACTGTCACTATTAATCGAAAATGGAAGTCACAACATAATTAGCCTGAGCTATATGACACCATGTTGGCAACGGGTCATAATAACTTGCATATTAACTCTAACAGTGCAGATGAGTACACAGCACCCTTAGTTATTCTCCCATATGTAATAGTCTCATGCACAAGCTCTCAAATTGTTATAAATGCCCCATTGCTGGCAGGTCTTTGTCACATTGTTTTGAGAGAAAGTTCTTGGGGATGGTGGCTTTGGAGAGGTTCAAAAGGTGTTTCCATAAGGATGGTTGGTTCATTGCCTCTGTACTATTCCTTGATAAGTATATAAGATAATTGGTCTATTACTGTAATTCTTATTACAAGTCTAAATGTCACTGCAAATTCTGTTACACAGTGCATGATATGATCTGGAAACTCTTATTACATGCTTACTATAAAACTAATACAAATATTTTATTTAAAAAGAAAAGAATGAAAGATGATGGGTACAGAGCTCTGCCTATAGCAAAGCAAATTTTCTGGGGCATCAACGCAAAGGAGCTTTTTAAGGTCTAGATCTTGTAACTACAGGCCTCCTTGGACACTAGTGGCAGATACTGGCACTATGACAAATCATAGTTTGGCCACCTCACTCCTTGCCATCCAGGACCTATTTACTGTCCTTGGCTTATAACCCATAAATCATAGCTATTAGGGCCCATATTAAAAATAGGGGGTACTTCCCTGTTTGCACCACAGCGCACCTTTTAACAGGTGTGTCAGGCGCAAACATATAAAGTGCACCCTGTTATGATAAATGCACTCCCATTAGGGCAGCTGAGAACGCGTGCTGTCCAGGGGTCGATCATTTAGTGAAATAGAAGCCACTGCTTCAAAGCTGCTCTGTATTTCTCTATGCGGGTGGCAACCCGCCTGCACTTTGAAGAGGAGAGAGAGATCTCCCTGCAGGCAGAGCAGGGAGTGACTGCATCTGGCTGCAGGGGTATGTCTTGGGGGTGTCCATGTTACTCCTTTTTCCCCTCCACTTTTTTGTGGCGCACTGTGAGAGTGCTTCCTGAGGACCTGTTTGCGTCTATATAATGATGCAGGAGCAGAGTCTGAGAGATTCCCTCTTTTGCATGGGGATACGCCCCCAGGCAAAAGAGGAAACGTCCTCTCGTGATAGCGCTGGTGCTACATGTGCACCATTGCTATCAGTATTACAGAAAGTGTGAGAGAAGTGTTTGCGCCTCTTCTATATTACCGTTGTGCCCCGGGCATACACAGTTTGCACCCACTCCTGTTGCAACAGCGTCAGCTGTGCTTTTTAGGCTGAGCGCACAAGTGCTTTGACCTGTTGTAAATATTGTGGGCTTTTAACCACGCCCATTGCACCCCTATCACTTTCACTCGTCCCTTGGTGCCTTTCGAAAATCTTTTGTTATCATAGGTAAATGCTTTACGTTTGTCCCTCCTAGGGGCGGTTTTGATACCACCTTGCAGACTCCCCCTGTAACATGGATAATTGCACGATTGCTGATACGTTTGACTGTGAGCTACCATCTTTTCCCTTTTGTGGCTCTCCTTCCCCGCATGCTCATGGCGCTTTGAATCGACTCGCCTATCTCAACTGTTTCACTTTTCATTTCAATTTATGTGGCAGGAAAAGTCCTGTTAGAAATTTACAGCGCTAATAGCGCTAATTCTAGAAAATGTGAGACCGATTGCATTGCCAATGCTTCTTTAATTATGTAAAAAAAAGCAGGCCATGGCTACAATACCCACAATGCTTTAGTGTGGCATTTCAAAGATCAAGGCCAGAAGCACCGTATGTGCTGACATGGAGTGAGGTGGTCACCATGGACAGAGATTGCCTTTGTACAGTATACTTCCTATATAAATTCGAAATAAATATGTACATACGTTCACAAGAATGCGTTGTGGCAGTCTCGTCTGTATCCCTTCTTTCACATAGTATTCTACTTACCTGGTGCACGGGCATCTTCTTGCATGACTTTGGTTGCTGAAAGTACACCCGGACCTTTAGTGCCATGAGTCTTAAGCTGTTGGTGATTGGTAATAGAGGAGCAGACTTGGCCATTGTTGGGATGGCGGAGTGGAGTGGGTGGTTTATTTTTCATAGGATCCTTAGGGCAGGGAAGTACGTTGCCCTGTCTTTTGTGCATGTTTCAGTTTAATGACGAATAGCTAGCAGGCCACGGTTGGCAAGATGGTTTTCAGGCAGTCCAGGTGTTAAATAAGTCAGTTTTATGTTTAAGAAACAACCTGCCTCAATTAAAATAAGATTTTCTTTTAGTTGGGGAGACTCTGTATGAAAATAGTTGCTGTTTATTAGAAGAATCGCTATATGAAAAAGAACCATATGTAGAACACATGCATAAATGGATTGTATGTGTGCTCAAACAAACCATCAGTCCACCTCATGATTGTGTTCCTCAGAATGCCTTATAAGAGCTAATGTGGTAGAGTTATAGCTCCATACATGCACTGTGAGAAGGATTTGGACTACATCTCGCAGTATGTATGTGTGAGTCAGCTCCCAGCATGCAACGGTGGAAAGGAGAACTATAGTTCCCAGAATATAGTTGAGGCTACACTTACCGGATTGGATCCGGAGACCTCACCTGCCATTATCATCCAAGTGGATATCAGCTTGGTCTTCACGTTGTTTGGTAAAGTGCTGTGAACGTACTCCTGAATGCAATTCTTGAGCTCTCATATTGTGACTCTTGGTTCATGGCCTTGGTTTTATTCTGTTTTGTTGTATAATTATCCCTTGGTTAGTTAGTAAGTCTGCAACATTTCAGAGTCTGTGACATTCAAGATACCCCACCATCTGTTATCCACAGGCTTCGTGTCCGGTGTTTCTGGGGACAGTCACTTGAGCTTTAGCTGTACGGTACAACTTTTCCAAAACCCTGCACCATGCCGCTCTTTGGAAACAACTTTAGTCCAAAGAAAACACCTCCCCGGAAGTCTGCATCACTCTCCAACCTACACACGGTAAGTCCTAAACACTGTCCTATGGGCAATAGTTTCTCTTTTCTCCCATTCATTCTCCCCCCACACCCACCCTTCTAATTCATCTCACTTTTCTCACTACCTGCTTACCCTAAACATTTGCTGCATAAAATAAAAAATCTGGAGTTGTAATATTTTTATGAACAAAGGTCAGAAATGGTTGGATGTGTCTAACATGCTTTAGCAAAGCCAAAAAGTCTGGTGTTGGCTGCTAACCTTTTGACTTAGTGCTTATTCTGTTTGTGAATGTTTTTCGTATGACGACACGTGACACACAAGAAGCCCGGAAGCAGTGCTGGGGAACCTACCAGGCCCTTGCTTAAGTAAAAAAAAAAAATTGTCTAAAAGCCAAAAGACATTTTTAATGTCAAAGCTCAGAATGCACCAGAAGTCCCTGGCACTCAGTGGAACTACTTACTGTGCGGATGTGCCCATTGTGCAAGAGCAGAGTGCTGTCATCCAGAGTTAGGTAAGCCGACGGCTGAAGTTGGCTGATCGGTGTCACATGTTGTGGTGGGAGAAGCAAAATTTGAATGACACTACAGCAGACAATAGATAAAGAAAGCAGACTGGAAGCCACTGTATGTAAGTATGTATAGTCTATATATTTTGTTTATATTAAAAACGAGAGGTCTGGGCTAACTAGACCTAACAAAAATAGTAACCCTAACTTCTTTATATGGATTGTATGTTGTGAAATAACTTTTTTTATCCTGTTAGTCTTTTCTCCACATCAGATAATAATGGACGGATTTGTGAATCTTAAGTCTGTTTAAAGTTCATGAAATCCCTGTGGTGTGTCTGGAGCAGCAGTTCATTGCCTGGTACTCATTTTAGATCCACTAGCATGCCAGGGAAATTTAGCAGTATGGATTCGTAATGGAGGTGCTGCTGCGATCAATGTATGGATTGACCGTGCCTAGTGAACCTTTGTAAATCATGTGTCCTGGGCTTCTCTAAGGTATGGTGTATGCAGATAACTCCAATAAGGCCAAAGATGGATTTGGCCCCCAAAATGGTCCCATAGTCTTATAGCAGTAGGTGTAAATCAACACTACTGGCTAGGGAGGGCAGTTGCAGACAGTGAACCCAGAGAGTGACCCTTACCCTATCTGAAAGTGTCCTAACTTCCATGCTGATCATTTAACAATAGAACATGATTTGGAGTCACCACTGAGCAGAGCGGGATTACCAGGAAGATCATATCTCCTCCTAGCACTCGCTCAATGATGCATGAGGCTTCTTTTCTTTTCTGTGGTTGTCTGAATCTGGATTTATTTCGGCATTTCTGTTAGCTTACAGTGTTTTAGAGCACTTTGAAGCTGCTTGAAGGGGGTGGCCATAGTTGCACTATATGATACACGTGTACAAACAAAAGGACTTTAATTACTATAACCTGAAGACCTAGTTTAAACACAAAAGTATATCTAAATACAAATAAAAAAGGATAAAGAAAGGAATGTAAACAGCATAGGCAAAGTAAATTATTATCCCACCTGCCCTGGCACTGAAGTGCATTTGATTTTAGGTGGAAATGCACATGATGAAGGAAATGCCGCCAGTCACAAGTGCAAGAGAACCTTTGACTGAAATGGGTAAACCCATTACCCATTCTCTTAGCTGTATGGGGCGGAAGTAAAATGTGAATGACGGTTTGTTATATTAAAGGCTAAGTTATGTAGTGATTCATAAAGATTTATTAGTGTGAATAAATAAGAACCAATACATACAAAGCCTCATAACAAAGTGCTGTTGGGAACCAACAAGCGGACATTTAGAACATTTATGTGGGTCTATGGGCACAACCAAGCAAAGATGGGAAAGAGGGGCGGGCGAAGGGAAGAGAGAGGAGTAGGATATAACATTCATCCAGAATAGAACAACAACAAAAAATCATAGATGATTCTCCAGGGCGGAGACCTGGTCCTTGCAAACCTTTTCCAGCAAAAGAATCATTACACTCAAAATCATTCTTAAGTTTTTACGTACCACATCGTTCTCCATAAATTCCTCTTCTCCAAGTTTAGGCCTTCTTTGGTTGTGGCTTAATCTTTCTACTGTGGCAGAAGGAACTATCATAAGAGTGGGTCTCTGGTTAATATGTGTTTTATTTATTTGACCCTTTTAACATTCCAACACTTACCATATTGGCAGAATGTTCTTATTGAGTTAAACAATTCGGTAGAGGATGGGAACATTTGGAACTCACTATTTTCTGTTTAAGGTGGTCTCCAGATCCTGACGAATTCACCCACAGCGAAATTGGGCTTTTAAAAAAAATAATTTGGTATTATCAAAGCGTTCCTTAGTGCAAGTCGGTTGAGACTGTATATGCCTCCTGACTTCAAGGATGTTCATTTTGGAAACATGGCATTTACCCTGAGACAGCTCACCGTTGAGCCTCCATGGACATACGTCAGAGGTGGGGAGTTTCCCTCTCAATAGGCTGGTATCTGTGGCACTATTGGGGGATATACTGTAAGTCCACAATCTGTCACAGAGAGCTACAGAAAACAGAGTGACCTTGGCAGGCTAGGTGTATACTGTCCTTAACTTGTTCAATCTGCTTATTGCACTGTGAGTCATAAAGGGCAGTCCTCAAGTTGGTTATACCATGAAGACTAATTAAATCTGTCATTTTGATGGAAGTAAGTTTCACCTCATTATCTGTAAAAATCATTCCAGGAAAGCCCTCCTTCCTTCCTTCCTTGAGGAGTTCTAGAATTTTGGAAGTGCTTGCTCTGTCAACAAACTTTACCTCTGGTCATTTAGTAAGATAACCAATAAGGACGAGAGCATACCACATCCCCAACTTTGCCACATGGATTCAGACCAGTGAACTGATTATGAAGGGGGTACATGATGGTTCCAGATTTGTGTTGCAGGACATGTAAAATCTCTGACGCAACGATCAGCATCCGTGGCCATTCAGCGCCACCAGAAATGCATCCTACAGAAACCATTAAGGCTGAAATCCTTGTGTGTCCTCTCTGGCAACAAGAAAGAATGTTTAAGTGAAGGAAGGGACACATACTTTATTGCAAAAGACAGATCCATTCACTACACTCACTTGGGCAAAGGAATGTATAGGTCCACCTAGTGATTTAAGGAGGGCAATATTCCAGCACGTATTTCTTCACTAAACCCAATCCATCGTCCTTATATACCTTGACCCACCACAGTTCATCATCTATGCAACCAATTTGGAGTGTGCAAACGTCACTCCAATTCACCACAATATCGATTTCCCAACACCCTTTGCATTAGTGTTCTACATTCTGACATGGCATGTGAGATAAAAAGTCTATTGGTTGATTGTTCCTTCCAAGGCTTAATAAGCTTCAATACACTGCTACTGTAGCTTGGAGCTCAGTCTAGCAATCCGTGCAGTGGACATTAAGCTTCCCCATAGCGACAAAATGCGGACAGGGTAATTTCTTTCCTCAGATGAAATGATTGATGGCTCAAACAAAAGACAAATGTTCCCACTCGATGACAGCATATCTCCACTCTATTGAGGTGAGATTCCTGGAACAAAAGGCTACTTACTACACATTCTTCACTCCCATGTTTTTGGGAGAAGACCGCTCCTAAGCCATATGAGCTGCCATCCACTGAGATGGTGCATTGCATTCTAGATAAAATAGTTTTAAAATTTGGGCTGTTGTGATCTTATGCTTCACAGCTATAAAGGCTTCTTGCTGAACATGTCCCCAAACAAAACTTTGACCTGTTCTCGTAATTTGTACAAAGGTTCCACAAGGGTTGCAAAGTTTTCCCCAAAATTGGAGTAGTATTCACGCATGACATATATACCTCTTTGTCGTTTGGTGGTGGTGCATTCTGCATAGCCTTACCCAAGGATGATTTTGACACTTAAACCATGTACTGATAATTGAGTGTCTTAAGTACTCCAAAGGCTTTTTGAATAACCTACATTTTTCAGGAGACAAAGTCAGATCTTTCATCACCAACCTTGAGCAAACTTTATGCAGAACAGCACAATGCTGTTCTTTATTTTTGATGAAAACCAAAACGTCATCTTGGAAGCATTTGCCATTTTTGTCTAAGGGCCTGATTTAGAGTTTGGTGGAGGGGGTTATTCCGTAAATATAGCATATGGAGATTGTAATACGGCAGACGGGATATCCGTCACATTTTTGATGGAGTAACCTGTCCGCTAATCAGGCCCCAAGCCTTTGGAGAGGTGAAACATGGCAAGCTGAAATACAAATGCAGCTGACTCTAGGCCAAACAGCATCCTACAGTATGGAACATCCTAAAATATTTGAACAGTCAAGGCGACGTGAGGAAGTCTGTGAGAGACTTCTCTGCAACTTCAACCTGACGATAAGCTTGTCTGAGGTCAAGGGTGGCAAATACTATGACACCATTCAGGTGTGCAAGGATGTCATTTATTCTAGGAAAAGGATGGCTGTTGATGACAGCTGAAGCGTTCAATGCACGAAGATCAACACAGAGAAGCAAGCTGTCTTCTTTTTGCCAAGACTGTGGGAGAGACCAATTAGACCATTAGTTTTCTGCAATGATCTTACCTTTCTTGAGCTCGTCTAGCAATTTTTGTACATCACCCACCAGAGAAAGAGGCACACCTCTTCCCTTTTGCTTGACTTTATTGGTTACTTCTCGGATCTTAATGCAGTGAACACAACCTTTGAGCTTGTCCACATTGTTATTGATGATGTTTATTATCAAGACGCACCCTGGAGAAGTAACCTAATCTAACACAGTTGCTGCACTCGCAGTAGAGCTCTGGACATCCTTTGAATCAGGCCACGTGGTTGCTGTTGCCAAATCAGATGTGGGCAGTTCTAGTCTCATGCTTCTTGCTTTGTCTTGGTTGTCTCATTTTTACATTAGACATAGTTATGTATATTTTCAGTTTGTCCTTCATTTATCTCTTCAATATGACACAGATTGTTCATAAGCCTTCAGCGTTTTAATGACCTTTTCCATTGTGGGGTCACTTAGTACCCATAGTCTTCTACTTGTGGTGTTGACCATGAGTTGGTCTCTTAGCATTGCGTCATTTGACTCTCCAAAGTTGCATGTAGTAGATAGGCTTGTAGGGACAGTCAACACATTTTCAAAAGTCTCACTGTCCTTTTGTCACCTAGTGTAGAAATAGTATCTTTGTAAAATGCAGGTTTGAAGTAACTATGTAGTCTCAACATTGCCTTTTCATAGTCATTGTATGCCTCCTCATCCTCTGGAGACTCAATTTTGGTAATAGTCCTGAAAATCTCCTGCCCTTGTGAGCACAAGCAATTTAGTAAAATAAATTTTCTATGATCTATAGGCATTTTATTAGTGTCAGTAGCAACAAGGTATATTATGAAATCCTCATTCCATCACTTCCATAGAATAGGAGTGAGGTTCTCCTTGGCACTGCTGAACTGTGGTAGTTCAAATTGCATTTTGGATGGAAGGTAGAACAGAATTTCCAGATAATTGATGACAGCAAGGGTCCAGGCAGGTTTCTCACCCCCAGCAGAGTAACACACAGCGTCACCTGAGTGGAATGGCTCTGCTACGAAGTATGCATGGAACATCCATGAGAGATGGAAACCAAATGTGGCCCAGGGGGCAGACTGAAGCAGTGAGATAGCGAAGAATGGGGCAGCTTCTGAATGTCATGCCAAGCAAGGATCAGATCATTAGATGCACCACGGACTCAGGAAGCATAAAAGAAATCCAAAGGTATAGAGGGTCACAGAGTGTGTTTGGCTCTGTACTACGATGGCAGCCCTCATTGGGGCTAATGCATCCTGTCCTCATCACCAAATGTAGCCTGTATAAACTAAAAGGCACAGGGCCTCATGTACTAAAATGCAATTTTTTAAATGCAGCCCGTTTCCTAAATAGGAAATGGCATGCATTTAAAAATTAAAAAATAAATGATTTACAAACTTTTTTTAATTAGTAAGCAGCGGTCTTGTGGCTTTCAATAAAGCATTCTTTTTAATGCAGCCCGTTTTCCTAAATGGGGAATGGCATGCATTTAAAAATAAAATAAAAAATGATTTACAAACAATTTTTTTATTAGTAAGCAGCAGTCATGGTATTTTTTTTTAAACATTCACAAAAGAGAAGGGGTCATTTGGGGACCTCTTCCCATTTGTGAGTGGGTGCAACATCCTTTGAGGTGGTGGTAAAATATTAATGTTTTGTGGCCGGACTTCGGTCAAAAACATTAATACATACCTTCCACATCTTGGTATTTGGAAGGGAAATCCTTAACGTGCCTCTTCCTTCCAAATACTGATTATTATTATTTTTTTAAACCTTTTCCAAATCATTAAATGATCTTTGTACAGTTAAAGGGTTTTAGCATTCACAGATCCTCTGGTTTACCAAATATGACAGCAAATACTAAAACTGGTAGTACATGAGCCCTATAGTTCTTAATAAAATGTTTTGGTGTTAATAAATTACAACCAATACACACACACAGCCTCATCTTGAAATGCAGTTCGAAACTATCAAATAGACCATTAGGTTGTTTTGTGAGGATAGAGCCAGTTGAACAGACCAGTGAATGTATAGTTCTTCTGTTTCTGTTTATATGGATGTTTTTGCTCTGATTGGTGACCAATGACTCGTTGCTGGGTGCACATGCACGGTCCAGCGCAGCTTGCTGAATCGGTGGGTCAGCATCCTCAGGTCTGTCAGTTGGGCCTGAAGTTGAAAAGCCCTAAAGCCATGAAGACTGACTTGAAATTGAATGGCCAGCCCACTGCAGAAGTATCGAAGGATCCATCACAAAGGCTGAGAGAGATCAAGAGTGACGTGAAGGTGTGAGAGGGAGGAGGCAGTTGGCAGTCCAGGAAAGAGGTGGGGAGACCTTGTGTTTGTCCTTGCCTACATACACTTCTGAGCGCTCATTGTGTCTGCTGTCTTCCTCTGTGCACCCCCTGTAGCCTTTGAGGAGGGGACCAGAATCAAGACGTTTTTGGGGTGATGGAGCAGCCGTCACGGCAAAAGTATTGTACACCAGCTAAACTGTTGGCAAGCTGCCAGAGCCATTCCCCATGCTGCCTCCCACGTCCCTCCCACGTGCCTCTGTGTGCTAGCCAATACCCATTATGCTCACTAGTACACGTTTGCGGATCTTCACATGTCTTCTAGGGGTTGGCTACGCGCAGCCGCCAGAAGGCGTAATATGGAACCCATTCTGACCGTTACACTTCACATCCTTTTCATTGCCATGCCAAGCAACGCATAACCTAAGATTTGAGCCGTATGACACCTCACTGATCACAGTGCTAGCGTATAAATTGTTCCAATATTTCCACTCCTTAGCAGCACTGAATGAGCTGTGTAAGAATGTAGTACTATGAAGACAGTGAGAGAGTTTGAGTGGGTCACACTGCGGGTAATCAATAAGGTGAAATGTAGATTTTCCTAGTAATTTATGACGGAAAGTCTTAATTTTATTAAAGACACGGAGGCGAGTATTATGCTTCTCGATCTTGCTTTATTTTGAATAGCAGCAGTCAAGAAACTACACTTCCCATGAGGCTGGAGTAAAAAAGCAGCCAATGGGAAAGAGAAACGTATCGGCATTGGAACCAATAACAATGCTTGAACACGGTATAAACAATACACTTGACTGTGACCAGCCCTCTTTCTTGATGCGAGAGGCTAGTTTGTGTGAGAAAATAACGGGATAATAGAAACAATTATGGCAACTGCCAACATGAGAGAGCAAAGTTCTTGGCAAAAGTTCATCCAGAATTTAAGTAGTGGAAAGAAATGGTGCGATGATCGGATTTTGCTGCGGTCTTGAGTTGGAAGGTTGGTCCAGCTTGGTGGTGTTGAGAGCTTGTTCCGGGAATCAGGAAGGATTCTGAGGCTGGCTTGTTGTTGCTATGGGAGGGAAGAATCAACAAAATTAGTGAATTTGAGGTGGGATAATACTCGCCTCTGTGTCTTTAATAAAATTAAGACTTTCCGTCATAAATTACTAGGAAAATCTACATTTTATGGCAAGACCGGAGGCTCTTATTATGCTTTTTTAAAGCATGTTAACTATTATAGAAGTTGCTGTATGAATAGGTTTACAATAAAAAGTTCTGAAAACATAATCATTGGACCAGTCAGCCGATCTCAGAATGTCTTCGAGTCTGGAACCTACCCAAAAAGCTTTGGAGGCCATGGCACCCCTGGAGGAGTGGGCGCCAAATACAGAGGTGTCTATACCTGCTAAAGTCATGACCCAACGTACCCATCTGGCAAGAGTAGCGGATGAAACGGGCTTGTGGGGTTTGCGAAAAGAGATAAGGAGTTGGGATGAAGACGTTCTGAGATTGGCTGTGCGATCTTCATATATTTTGAGACACTGTCCTACACATAGTTTGGGTTGATTGGGGAAATAAGGATAGAACACTGAACGTATATTGGTTTTAGTACGTTTGTTAATAGTAAATAAAACACCTGTGGGGGAGAATTGTCTGGATGAAATATCCAGTGCTTTAACATCTGAAATACGTTTAATGGAGATTAAACAAAGTAACATTGTTAATTTAGCTGAAAGCATTTTCAGAGAAAGATCTGCATTATCCTGCCAGGAAATAAATAAATTTAAGACAACATTGACATCCCATAACTTAGAATACTTAGATAATGGAGGAAAAGAGAATTTTACTCCCTTCAGAAGTCGGCATACCAAGGGATGTTCTCCAATCGGTTTTCCGGCAATGTGAGAGTGTTGAAGGGAAATAGCTGATCTATAAAGGTTAATTGTCCTGTAGGATTTGCCTGTGCCAGCTTGTGCAGCAAGGAAGTTTATGATATAATTTATATCGGTTGAAAGGGGATCGATATTCCTTCCCAGACACCAGCTTGACCAAAGAGACCAAGCGGATTTGTATGCCTTTCTGGTGCCGGGAGCCCATGCGTTGTTAATGAAGCTTGAAGCTTCCGTCGAAATTGGAATGGGAGGTTGGGGATACCTGAAACCTTCCAGGCCGATAGGAAAAGGGAATTGTTGAGGATGAGAGGGTGAGGTAAACCGGAGGGATTCCGGAGGAGGGAAGGAAAAACTGGAAGGAGAACTGGAAAGTCGATAGTTAATTCGAGGAGAGGGGGAAACCACACTTGAGATTGCCAAAATGGAGCTATTAAGATTAGAGAGGCTTTTTGTCGCCTGACCTGAGCGAGCACTCTGGTAATCATTAGAAAAGGGGGAAAGGCATAATTGAGCGTGAATGACCAGTCCTGGAGGAAAGCGTCGGAAGACAGGGCTGAGGGATCCGGACGCCAACTGAAAAACAGAGGAAGTTGTGTGTTCAGGCGGGACGCAAATAAGTCTATTTTGAAGGGACCCCATTTGTGCAGAAGAGATTGGAAAACTGAGGGATGGAGTTTCCAGTCGCTGGCATCTCTGAGATAGCGGGAGTGCCAGTCTGCGACATTGTTGAGAGAACCGGGGAGGTATTCTGCTAACAGGGAAATTTTGTTGTGGAGACAGTAATCCCAGAGACTTTTTGCCAGATCTGCTAGGATTTTTGATCTGGTGCCTCCTAGGTGGTTGATGTAGCGGACAGCTGACACATTGTCCATGCGGAGGAGGATGGTACACTGGACTCTGTCTCTTGCGAGGCTTTTGATTGCAAAGGAGCCCGCAAGCATCTCTAAATAATTGATATGCAATTTGGACTCCTCTGAAGACCAGAAACCTCCAGTCGAGATTGTGCCACATCGTGCGCCCCAGCCCGTCAGACTTGCATCTGATTCTAACACAAGATCTGGGGCTGATGGAAATATAGTCTTGCCGTTCCAGGCGTCTAAATGGTCTATCCACCATTGAAGTTCTAGGCGGGACTCGTGGTCGAGAGTGATGGACTCTGAGTAGGAGAGACCTCTTCTGAGGTGTCGGATTTTTAGTCTCTGGAGTGCCCGGTAGTGGAGGGGTCCGGGGAAGATGGCTTGTATCGAGGAGGCGAGGAGTCCTACGACTCTGGCTAGGGATCTGAGGGAGATTTGGGAACTCCGGAGGAGTTTCAGAATTTCTGATTTTGTGGATTTTACCTTTTGTTGTGGAAGTTGGAGGATGGCTGCGGAGGAATCGATTATGAAACCCAGAAACTCTATCCTTTTTGAAGGAATAGATATGGATTTTTCTTTGTTGACTAGGAAGCCCAATTGGGCTAGGAGGGAGCAAGTTATTTGTAGGTGACTTTGTAGGGAGAGACGGTCCTGATGCATTAACAGAATGTCGTCCAGGTAGATGAGTAATCTGACTCCCAGGGACCTGAGGTGTGTTGTGATCGGTTTCATTAGTTTTGTGAAGCACCAAGGTGCGGAAGAGAGGCCGAATGGGAGAGAGGAGAAATGGTAAGTTTGTCCCTGCCATTGGAATTGGAGACATTTTCTGTGAGATATGTGTACAGGAACGGATAGATATGCGTCTTGGAGATCTAGACGGACCATGTAATCTTGTGGGAGAAGAATGTCTCTTAAGTGAATGATGGTTTCCATTTTGAAATGTCTGTATACAACAAATTGATTGAAATTTCTTAAGTTGATGACTGGTCTCGGTTTTTTGTTTTTCTTTTGGACTAGGAAGAGGGTACTGAAGAAACCGGAAGGATCCGGACGGGAAATCTGAATGGCTTGTTTGTGTAGAAGTAATTGGATTTCTGATGAAATTAGGGACGACATTTCTGAAGAGAAGAAAAGAGGGGGGGGAAAGGACCGTTGGTGTGGGACTGTATAGAGTTTTATGGTGTAGCCTTGAACTGTGCTGAGTATCCATGGATCTGAGGTGATCTCTTTCCATTTTTCTATGAAATGACGTAGGCGCCCTCCTACAGGAGGAAGGCCATAATTGGGGCTTACCTTGTTGGTAATTGAATCTGGCGCCGCGATGTCCACGACCTCGGTAGCCTCTGCCGCGTTGGGGATAGAACTGGGGTTTGTATGATTGTGAATCGTACATGGAATTGTAGGTGTTATAGGCGTTGAAGGAGCCTCTAGACCCTTGTGGTCGGGCGGGGCGGCCGGTAAAGCGGCTCCTGCCTGTACCGGCCTTGCCAAAAACCCGTTGGTGGAACACCTTTTTTATTGATTGTTGTGCCTTATCTATAGAGGCGAAAGTGGAGACAAACTTTCCCAGGTCTTTTATGAAAGAATTTCCAAATAGGAGACCATCCGCTTTGACACCAGGGTCGATGAAAGCTAGATTGGCTAGCTTAGGGTCCAATTTGAGCAGGAGACCTTTCCGTCTTTCATGAATAATGGCCGAATTGGCGTTGCCTAAGAGGCAGAAGGCTCTTTGGATCCAAAGAGATAATTCTGTCGGGTCAATGTCCGTATCTTCTAATTTGGCTGATTCTGCCATGTCAAAGATTCTGGCCAAAGGACCGACCAGGTCCAAGAGTTTGTCTTGGCAGTTGCACCAGGCCTTATCGACGCCCTTACGGGGATCTTTGCTAAATTTGGAAAAGAAAGTAAGGAGGGATTGGTCAATGGACGGGGTAGCGGTAATGTTGGAAGAAAGTGAAGGTC
The DNA here is from genome assembly GCF_031143425.1 of Pleurodeles waltl. NCBI lineage: Eukaryota > Metazoa > Chordata > Amphibia > Caudata > Salamandridae > Pleurodeles > Pleurodeles waltl. The sequence continues at coordinate 325,632,992 of NC_090443.1, forward strand.
TAGGGCATTCTGATCTTAATTTGGACCTAGTGGGTTTGTCTAGGGGAAGTCTCAGTCTGGAGGAGATATAATCAGACACATGGGAGGAGGGTAACCATTCGGTAGAATTGGGGTGTTGGATAAAAGAAGGATTGAACATGGGGTTACCGTCTGGGTCTAGAACTTGTTTGGCTGTGAAGGTATTTGTGGTTGACTCAAGTTTTGTTCTCTTGGTGGGGGGGGAGGACTGAGTCTGGGAACCCCAGATATCGGGGTCGTCATCTGGGTCGTCTAAATCGCCCATTTCGTCATCTGTGTCTGAAATATGGGAAATGGTGATTTTCTGTGGCGTAGCAGATATATGTTTGGTCTTTTCAGAGCATTTTAATCTAGGGTTCCCCTCCTTGGAAGGAGGCCTTGGAGGAGACTTGTCCTCAATCTGGGGTGAAGAAGTTTCACCAGTCAAGCTAACGCCATCTGTTTTCTGTGTAGACAAATCCTTAATTTTTCTCTTTCTGCATTCCCCCGCAGAATGGGCCAGTAAGGATTTGGAAACCATATCCTGTATAGAGGATTGAAGGTTTTTTGTCATTTTGCCCATTGAATTTTTAATGGCTTTATCCACAGAATCACTAATAAAATTATCAAGGTCCTGGTTAAAAGATTCGTCCTCAATAAGGGAATTGTCAGTCATATTGAGAAAACAGGTACTGATAGGGTTAATGGGAAAAATGTAGGGGCAAGACCTGGTAGAACACACCCACCGGGGTGTTACCGTTGTAAAAGGCACAGACGGGAGCTTGAAATCGAGCTGAGAGGCTGAATTCGGGCCGTGTGGGAAGAAACGAAGTATTTCAGCCTACGCGCGCGTCGTGAGAGAAAGACCGGAGCTCTTGTGAAGAGAAAGGTGACAGTTGGAACGTTCGCGTTCCTGGAGGCCGGCGCGAGGTGGGGGGGGGGCGGAATAAGAACACCTCGGGCGAGTATTTCTGGTAGAACAGAATTAAATAAATTTCATGCAAAATAGTACATTGTAAGAAAATAACGCGCAGTTAAGAAAATGTGAAGAAAATTTTGGAACACTTATCTTGACTGTGAGCAGCAAGAAAGAGGGCTGGTCACAGTCAAGTGTATTGTTTATACCGTGTTCAAGCATTGTTATTGGTTCCAATGCCGATACGTTTCTCTTTCCCATTGGCTGCTTTTTTACTCCAGCCTCATGGGAAGTGTAGTTTCTTGACTGCTGCTATTCAAAATAAAGCAAGATCGAGAAGCATAATAAGAGCCTCCGGTCTTGCCATAAAATTAAGAGACTTAAGACAGACATAAGCCCATAATGGAGTTTTAGACCATACAAATTCATCCACCAATGCTCTCTGTCTGGTATCTTCATGCTTCTAACAGGGGAGTCAATGTTACAACCAGTTGTCAAAGTGCTCAGGTGCCAATCCTGGCCCAACAGGTTGCTGTACCAAAGACCCCAGGCAACATTACAGGCAGTTCTCCTAACTGTATACAGAGGTAGCTGTTCGGACTGTCAGTGATGAATGTAAAGCAAATGTGCGTTCTGCATCACTGTGGATTCGGTGGGACAAAGCCCCTGAACTAGCATAGGACAAGGTTGGTGCAGGTCAAGATTTGGAGAGACCTCACATTGATGTCCTCTCAAGAAGCCAGTCAAATTCCGGAAATCTTTGAGCAAAGCAGTAGATGAAGAAGGCTGGAGGCATGCAAGGCGAAATAGGCGAAAGGGTCTCAAAATAGCAAACACAAAATAAAATATAGGTCCATTCTGATATCCAATCCTTATCTAATAGTGCCCCTACATTGAATATATCATCTGAGTCTGAAATGGCAAACATCTGGAGTCCAGGGAGGCATTTAATGCAAGGTGATGCTGCTCAACCTTTCCTGCCCCCCAATCTCACACGCATTTCTGGAACGGAAGAGCATGAAAGCATAGGCAGTAAAAAGGGCCCCTTAAACGCCTGTGCAAGGAATAGGAACAGATGCACTCTTAAGTTGAATGGATGGCCAGGGCTGAGAGGGAGAACCCTTAGAGTTACAGAGCAGCAAAGGAGCCTGATAGCCATAGTAGAGGTGACAATGTCAGCAAAAGTGAAAGGGACACATCCCACGAGCCATAAACTAGTGACAGAGTTAAGTCTCCAAAACTAGGTTTATCCAGTACACCTCTCAACAGAGAGTAAAAAAGCCACACTCAGCCAGGAAGGACACAAGTCTCTTTTTCTCTCCCACCCTCGTTTAGTGGAACCTCCATGACTACTCAGAAAACCTGCTGCTTTGATAAGGCTTTGGAAATGGAGTTGCTAATCCCTGAGAAGATGGGATCTCTGGACTAAAACTCTTCCTACAGAATGAATGATGCTAAAAAAAAAATAACTAGAGTCTGGCTGTCACCAGAAACCCAGAAAACACTACCCTTTTCTTTGATTTCCTCTCTGGAGTTTAAAATCATCTATGCCACTGAACACCGAAAAACAAATGTAGTCCTTAGTTAACGAGACAAGGAATCATATTTTTATTATGAAGATGCCTAATATGATAAAATGGGAGCCTTCTGGTCCCCTCAAATGTTTTATCATGGCTAAGGGATAATGTTGAACCTAGATACGTGTGGTCAAGCACATGACATTTGGGATCAGGATTTGCGTTGTTGATTGGGACCAATCATCTGATTGCATCATCATAGAGCGTGAAGATAGTATCTTACCATGTTCCCTGAGAAGAAGCTGGAATGGTCAATCTTACTCTCTAAAATAAAGTTGTTGTTATGATCAATGACAGTCTTCAATCATAACTGTTTTGATTCTGTCCAGAGTTGGCTGCTGTCTTGCGTAATACACTTTAAACACCCTTTCCTTATATTTTGAGGAATAAAATGGAAAGTAAATGAAATGCTACTACACATGTTTGACTGCTACAGATGTTTTATCAACTTACAACAGTCTTTTTCCTTGAAGTTAAACATTTTGTACAACCTCGTTGTACATTGTAATGTATTATTTCTCCTGATTTGTCTGTGCATGAAAGGCTGCCAGAGAAAAGTGTTTAATAAACTTCGTGTGTATTTTTTTTTTTTTTAATTACGAGAGGCAGGGGCTGTCTTTAGGCCAAACTTAAATATGGGTAATATTTTTTCATAGATGTACAGTTCAAAGCAATGCAATAGTTCATACAAAAAAGTGAGGTTTTGGAAAGCCAGTTGCTTTATACACAGTCAGCCCCCTATTTTCTGCTCCTTCAAGGGGATTTTTGGGTTATGTCCATGCACTCCTATATAGCATGGCTGTTTGATGCTGAGGCTTTTTAATCATGCTCCATTCTGCTTCCTGTGCACCCCCTTGGAATTCTTGTCGCATGGGCACCTAAAGTGCAATGATTGTAAGATGTGGCGAGGGGCTTGAAAACGTGGCTATCAGCTGACCCTATGTCGTTATGGCTGCAATTTCCAGCTTGCTGTTTCAGATAGCGGCACCAAGCATGCTGGAACTTGTAGTTTCACTTTTCCCATTATGCATATTGTTTGATATGTACCTCCATGTAGCGCTGCTGTCTGAAAAAAACAGGACGGACTCCTCGCCACATAACGACCTGGGCTAGTTAACTATTATGATGCTCTTGCTCTGTTATATCCTTCACTCCTCTTTGTTAGTTTGTCATAAAGAAAGAGACTCCATTAACTTTGGGCTCACAGAGACTTGGATAAAAGGTAAGATTTGGAAATCAGTACCCTGCAAACTAATATTTAATGGAAAGGACAGTTCACTCTGGGTATGTCACACACTTTGGCCTAGGGGCCACTGACCTTTCTTCTTCCTGCTTCCCTTCCTCATATTACCAAACTGATTTGGTCTCTGTGTATGAGAGAAAAGTTACTCTGACCAAATTGCATCATGGTCTTCCCCACAAATATTTCCAGATTTCCGAAAGAAGTAGGGTGACAACTTCCATGAGGTCTTTACAGAGGCTGTTTCTACCCTGGAATTTTGTGCGTTAGGCTAACGCATTGTGGGTGTTGTAGTCTAGTTCTGTTTCCACTAAACTAGTTAGACACGAGAGTCCAGCGAGGACACTCTACAAACTCCAACTAGGAAACCAGAAATGGGGGTTAGGTGGGTGATAGAAACTCAAGATGTCACATTTGTGTTTCCTTCTTTAACCTGCCCTCGATCCGTGCTCATGCTCTTCTTGTTGGCCCCTATACACATTTTTCCTAGGTTGCCCCAGTTGCTGACTCTGAGTGTTAGTCTGTGTCTAGTCCTGTAGAAGACAGCGCAGTTGGGAGACTGGGTCTTTCTTGCAAGGACAGAGAGAAAGACTACACTAAGAAAATGCACAGAGACAACTGATGATGTGATTACTTTAGGCAGCTACTAGAACGTAACCTCAATGCAGGGGCTGCTGAGTACATAACAGCAGAATTTCAAGCATTCAATGGTATTGTATCTCCCTGGTTAACACTTTGCCAGAGTGCCTAGGCTGCAATAGTGTATGCTTGGTCCTCACCATATAAGTTCTCTCTGTATGAAAGAGGCAGATCAGTGCTCAGGGAAGTCTACCTGATACTGTTTCAAAACAGCAAGACTGTATTTTTCCTATGTTTTTTTAATTTTATTGCTCTAATCTCGCTTTTTACAAAGAGTTGATGGCACTTTGAGGATGCAGAATCCTTCTACCTTTGACAGATTAAAAAACCTTGAATAATTTGTCATTTTGGTTGTGCAGTGAATTTAAGCATTTCTTTTCTCTCCCCTCTCATCTTGTGCTCTCCACTGTTTCCCTCTAACGTCCTTTCTTCCTTCATTCTCTTCTTGTATATTGCTATTCCCTATCTCAATTCTACTTTTCTCCCTTCTCCTACTTCACTCTCTTTTTTCTCTTCCTGTTCCATCTCATCTATGTTCTCTTCTGTATTCATCATGTCCCTCATCTATCCTTTCCCCTTTCCTTGTCTCGCTTTCTCCCCATTTCCCCTTTCCTTGTGCTCCTTTTGTTGATTTTTCAGTTGGATCGTAGTGTGAAAGAGATAGAGCTGGGATTGGAATACGGCCCTCCAAATATGAACATCGCAGGGCAGATCCTGAAGTTTGAAAACGGGCAATGGATAGCAGGTATGGTCTACTAAGCAATATAAAGGTGGATAGTCTGCACAGACCTGGCAAAATAGTTTAGCTAAATCCATATCTCCTGAATTGCATGGGGCTTGGGGGAGATTGGTATGGCATCAGACTGCGACCACTTTCACCGGGGTTAAGGAGAGGCACTTTCAGGACAGAATATGTACATTTTTTAAACCTTGCAGAGGAGGAGGTTAATGTAGCATGTTATAATTTTTTATTCCGTTTTTGTATAAGCTCTGCTGGGCAGAGATTACGCTGCACAGCAAAAGAGCTTTTATTTTTTCAGTCCATCCGTTAGCATTGACGGCTTACTATACCTGTGGTAAACAGACTAACATCTTCTATAGGGGCGTGAAATATTGAGAGGTGGGATAGATAGCATGTTTCACTGCTTGTAGAAGAAAAATCTATGTTTGCACCACATTTTCTCCAAAAATTAAGTAGTCCTCTAAAATAGCTTCTTTACTTTTACTGGTGACAAACAGATTGATTAAAAAGAGTCCAGGTTAAGGGCACAGTAGAAATTCTTCTCCATATTTCCTTTTGTGCATCTTCCACATGAGTGTGCAGCGGAAGTGTACATTGGCACATAACTCACCATATAAAATCCCTGATGCAATCCTTACACGGGTTGATGTGTTGGGCCGCACATTGTTGTGGGCAGGAGGGCAGCTTGAAGTTGCCTTGCGCACCCTTCTGAGGTTTGATTGTGGGGGAGGATGGCTCTCCTGCACATCCGGAAATACTACGGGTGGCTTATGTCTGTGTAGGTAATCGCTGGGCCTATGCCCCCTTAGATGGCCAAGTGTTTCAATTGGACTGACAGGCCCTGGAAAACAGAAGCTACCCCCACTGGTTATGCAGTGGTAAACCGAAATGGGTAATGGGTCCAGCTACAGAAATGGTGGTTTGGACCTGGAGGAAACTAACTAAGGAGATGGGATGGGGTGATAGACTGTCCCCGAGAATACCACTGGGGGAAGGACCTAGGCTCCCAAGAGTAGCAGCCCTGACTGTTTTTCAGGGGTGGGATAAAATGGGCATTTCAACTCTAGCAGAGGTCCGGGATGCTAACTGGGTGGTCAGATCTCTCACTTGCGGACAACATTTCAGATGCCTGTTGTGCAGTGGTTGAAATATGCTAAACTGCGAGCTGCCTTTCTCTGCACTGTTCCCCAGATTCAGAGACCCAAGAAGACTCACCGTAGGAAATGTGTTTACCAGACAAACCTGTGGGGGAAAAGTTAATCTCCTTAACATACGGGACCCTGATGAGAAACACACACCCTCCCCTGGGCTGTCTGCGGGATAGATGGGCAAGGAATTTTGGAGACCTGGATGAGGATGAATGGCAGGATGCATTAATGTTCCCAGAGGAGGTGGCCATTCTAGCAGCTCTCTATCTGATCCAGTTCAGAATCCTGCACAGAGTCTATTATACTCACACACTGCTTTATAGGCTGGGCAGAACTGTTAACCCAGATTGTTTTAGGGGATGTGGGCAGGAGGATACATTCTATCACACGCTTTGGAACTGCCCTGAACTTGGAAGCTTAAGGTAAGCAGTTAGGGGTACATTGGAAGATGCAATGGGAATACCTTTGGAGCTCCAGCCTGGGCTTACACTGCTAGGAATATGGGGACAGAGCAACCACACACACTATCACAACCTCCTGGTGAACTTAGGTTGTCTGGTGGCAAAAACAGATATAGCTAGGAAATGGGGCTCTGGAACTCCTCCCCGACAACAGGTTTGGGTGGCTGGCATGGAACATTGTAGGGTGATGGAAAGGGAAATTTATTGTAGTAGAGGATTTGACAAGAAATACGAGGAAATCTGGGGAGGTTGGCTTTCTAGCATTGATTGATTGGTGAGATTTACCAGATGGGAATGTAGTGTCTTTTTTTCTTCTTCTGACATGTAACTTGTCCGATAGACATTGGCAGGTGTTATGGGTTTGGTCCGGTGATGTTCTGAGCACTTTTGGAGGCTGCTGCAACATGATGGAATGGAGCTGCCTTCTTCTTGTTTTCTGAATAAATGTGATGCATACAGTGGAGATTTTGGGCGAGGGGAGCTTACACTGTGTTATGGGTATTTCTTTACCTTGCATATATACCAAAAAAAAAATTCTCCAAAAAGTGTACATTGGCATTTTATAAATGCTGTTTTATTTCCTCCACTTTTAAAATATTTTGTCACATGTAGGAACTCCTTTGTGTACACCCTGTGATAAAATACGGGTATTTGGAAAAAAAATTAACATCTGTTTACACCATTGTGGGACTAGCTTTTGGTGGATAAATGGGAGGCAAAACTCCTGGCCCTGCCCTCTTTTCTCATAACAGATATGTCTTGCCCTAAACGTATGAGTACAGCCACCGTCTTGTACAGTTTGATTGTGAAACTCCACAGCTGTTGATTTGGTTATCGAGAAGTGGAATTTTGTATTGTAGTTTTAAAACACCCTGTTCTGCAGCTTCATCAAATGCTTCCCCTAGTCTTGTAATAAAAAATGCCTAGAGCGGCCTTCACCTCCACTTCACGGTGTCCGGTCCTACGTCTGTGTTACAGTCAGTTCTTCCAAATGCTAACTATGCTAGAGCTTTTCGTGAGAGGCTTTGGCTGCAAACAAAAGGATGGAGAATTACCCAGATGTAGAGAGTTCCATGAAGTCTGGGTTGCTTAGCACTGTTGCAATTTTCCCATTGTCTTGGATTTCTTTCTCATTGGCTTCAGCTAATTCCGGAGTACCTTCTGCATTTATTAAGGCGAGAGGAATCTTAATAATACTGATCTCTTAAATTTTAAGATTCTTTTAGTACATGTTCGAAAATATGGCAAAAATGGATCTCTCCTGACCAGTCTTGCTGAACATGCACACCTTCTTTTTGAAAATCCTCCCTGTAGCAAAGGGGATAGAACCCAGTACTGAAGATTTTCGGGGGCAGAACATTTCTTTACCCTATGTGTAAAAAATGCAAGAATCTTTTAAACAGAATGCCTAATATAGCAATGTCCTGCACACAGGCAAAATTGGTCATTCATTATAAGTGACACTGTTCAGTCTAAATTTGCAAAGTTTTTTGCTTTTGCCTACACATGATGCCTCTGAGCTTGGCACTAAGGAGAACCCTTTTTTTTTTGTTGAACGTTTGTCTCCTAAACAGAATTATGGTAGTGCAGAGATTATGTTAAAAAATGCAGGTACCTTCCTCGAGTCTCTGAAGATCAGACGTGTGCTGACCTAAATAAAATTTGTTAGGTTTCTCAAACATCCAATAATGCTGTTGGCACTGTCAATTTAGTGTCTACGCAGTACTCCAGAAAGGTCTGTAAGACTAGAGTAGAACAACTTACATGTCCCGCGAAAGCCTCATGTGTGACTAACTGCTCCTGTCCCATTACCTTTTTAGAGGCAGATTGGCTTGGTGAGAAATGCTCCTGGTAAGGCCAGCACTTGCTGGCTGTGGACGTGTCAAAGGGGTTTCACAAGCAGGGCCAAACAGTGACGAGGGGCACATGGGTGTTCAAAAGAACCCCTAGCGATCATTAGGGTCTGCTACCTGAATCTTTGCACTGATAGTTTCTCAAAATAACCTAATTGCTAAGTAGAGCCAGTGCAATCGATTCAAGGAAAAATGAATGCCCCTCCTGACAGTGCAAGTATACCACATGCACGGAATTAGCTATTCGGGCTTGCTTTGCCATCATCCAATGAGGCTGCTTATGTTTAATTTTCAATATTTTTCTTGTGTTGATTAGAGTCTGGGGGTACAGGAGCACAGAAGGAAGTGCAACGCCTCCGAAAACGGAACCAGCAGCTGGAGGAGGAGAACAACCTGCTGAGGCTGAAGGTGGAGGTTCTGTTGGACATGGTGAGGGCACAGCGGTGAGATCTAAGAAATAGCTCTGCTGTCTGTAAATGATCTTCGAAACTTAGGGATCAGTTCTTGTGCACTAACTTGTGAGATGTGCATAACTTTGGTAGTGGCTGTGCTGTCAGTAGATATGCGATATGTATAATCTGAAAAAATTCTCCTGTGTGAACTCTGGATATAAGAAATCTATATACACAAGGGATAGTTCTGTAACATCTGTGTACTAAAAAGTATATATGTGTGCTGTTGACCCATGGAGATCTCTATACCTTAAAGGGTACCTCAGCTGTCCCAGCCTGTAAAATATGTAAAACCTAATATATCTGAAGTCTGAACCTCTGTGATCTATGTAGCCTTAAGGATAGTTCTGCTATTAAACCCTGTAAGATGTCTACAAAGCCTTGCTGAGGAACTTTCTAAGATCAGACACCATATGAGGTGTCTGATGACCATGCTGCCTAAGCCTGTATGATTTCTGTAACATGCCATGATACTTAATAGTGTTGCTGTCTTAGCCTCTGAGGTCTTTTCATTTGGGTGATAGTTATGTTGCTCAATGTAAGAGCCTGTATTATCTGTTTAATTCAAGGGATAATTGCTCACTAGATTTTGATCTTTGTAGGTTGAGCGTAAGAGTTCAACCTTGTGTATACTTTTAGTTTACTTCTTATGGCTTAAAGCAATTTCATTTGTTGATTGCAGTGTCCTTTAAAAATTCTTACTCGCTAGTGGTCAGTTCTGCCTTTTTCTCCCTCCTTTGTCTGTTTCAGAGCAGTAACCAACTACTGTATTATTCCACTTTGGTTTCTTTATCTGTTGCTGTGACGGACTACTTTTGTCATTTCTTGGTTGCTCACTTTTCACTGTGGGTGTTTTAGGCTGGTAGCTGCCTCCGTTTTATTGCAGCATTCCGTTCCTCCCGCCTCCTCCCATGTTGCTGACATTTGTTTTGGGTCTATTCCAGTGCTGTCCTTGTTTACCTCTGGCTCCTAAAATAAACATATTTTACAAAAGAAACACCCAGTGCCTAAACATGTAGCTCACTGCTCATAAATGCAACAATATGCCCTTTCTCGTAGAATGTTGCGAAACCTAGAAGCAATGATGTGAAACTTGCAGATCCTCATCTGGAGTCTCTCTCCAGGCCACCTCCGTGCCAGCCCTCAGAGACATCCACACACAGGGCATTGCTTATCTCCTTTATTGAGGCCATAAATCTTCTCAGGCTGCTCTGCTATTGTTAACTTCATTAGAGGTTTGTTGAAATGCAGGGCAAAAATACTTGCAAGACTTTTCATTCTGTTAACATAAAAAGAAAAATACTTTTCCAGCCTTATGTTCCAGTTTCTTTTCAGACGTTTAAACAACTTGAGGTAGTGCATTCATCTTCTCGTCTTTGTGATTTCTGATGTCGGTAGCCGCCAGTGACTATGAAAACCTGGCATGAAAAGACAAAATTATGAGGCAGGGTTAAGCAAGTTATATTGCAAGAAAAGCCCAGTTCTGAATTTACAATACCAATAGCTCTAACTCAAGAAAATGCGAGAACTATTGGAGAAGTGTGGCTCAATGGTTAGAGCGGCAGACCCTGAAGCAGAGATCTGGCTCAAGACCAGGGTTCAAGTCCCGCTTCGGCAGGTCTTGGGCTCAATTCCCCTTGACCAGATAATTCTCGCCTCGGTGCCTAATCTAATTCATGGGTCCCACTCTGCAACTCTGGGCAATAGCTTGCTTAATCTCCACAACGGCCCCAACAGCGCTTGGATGCCTGGCTTCACCCTGGGGGTGCTCAGGAGTGGGCGCCTCACAGGGAAAAGCCAGGAGGGGTTCCATAGCGGTATGAGTACAGCGCCTTGAGACCCTAACGGTGAGTAGTGCGCTATACAAGTGCTAATTTACATTTTTACATTTACATTGCATTGCAAATGCTTGTTTTCTTTGTAATCTGATAGATGGATTTGTTGTATTAGAGTGCAAAACAGTTCAGAGAAGTGATGTGCTATTGGCTCCATCTGGTTAAAGAAATCTTCACAGTTTGCTTATAGAAGTTGACTATTAAAATACATTTTATTTTCCATGGCCATCATTAACCATCTCTGATACTTGATTCTTGTTTTCAGCTCACTGAAACAACAGCGGAGTCTCACCTGATGGAGAAAGAGCTGAATGACCTTAAGAACCTTGGTAGAAGGAGAAAGTGAAATGAACTGGTGGTGCTTGCTAAGAAAAGGCCATGGTGCAAACAGAAGTTAAAGGAATGGGACTGTTCTAGACCAAGCTTAGATTTCCCAGCCTTAAATGATGATTTAGAAGTGTCACTATACGTGGACAGATAATGTAGGACAAATCTCTTGGTGATCGCCCCATTTTTATAGGCACAAAACCAAAATAGCCTCCTGTTTCCAAGGGATTGTAACACAGATGGTGCAGCCTCTGCTAAATAGTATCTGTAAGGCAGCCATATTGAGATTTCAAAATGGAAGACTCACGATAAGACATCGCAATGAATCTGTTCTTGTAAATAAGGGGGCTTGTTGACTGGTACGCTGAGAACATTTCCACCAAATGCATTTCATGCAGTACATGTTCTGCAGCTATGGGGCACAATTGTCCCCCTTTTTTTATCCAATATATTTAAAGTCATGGTACGTTCTGAACAACTTATCTTTAGAGGCCTCGAACCTCCTCCTGGTACTTGGGTTCAACCAAAATTGTTGTTTGTCACTAGTTGGTACTTGAATTGAGACATTCTGTACACGTCTTCTGTCCAGCATTTTGAGTATTCCTTTGGTCTGGCTGAAGCTGGATCCACCAGTGCTGGGGGGTGAAAAATATTTTATATCAAAGTGTGTGTGTCTTTTTACATAGAGGTTTATTTAATTAAACACAATGTTGTAGAATTTCTTCGTTCTCTGCGATTGTGACTCCTTACATTTATGGGCGCTGCTTCTCTTGACCTAGTTAGTGTGAAAAAATGTGTGAATAACAATAATAGTTCAACGGAAAATCGTGAATGTGAAGAAAAGAGTGGGCAGGACTGTAGAGATATATTCTTAGAAAATTAATCTCTTCTTTTAGGGTGGGAAGAGCCCTGGTGAGATTATTTTATTTTCAATAATGGAGTTCCTTTTTTGACAATTTTTTAGCCCCACTAACTCTGCTAATGTCATGAAAATGAGAGCACAGAGTTTTGTAGCTCCCACTTGGTTTCAAAATACTGCAGGGGTTACATCATAATTTGCGACAAAATCAACAAATATAAAATTGATTCTAAAAATACTGTAGTTTTCTGCGCACTCCAGGTCTCTATGGAGGCATCACTTAACTGTTGATAAAATTCCAGTTGGACATCTTATGGTATGGTCAAGCTGCAAAGACATAAATATTACTTATGCAAAATAATGTGCTAATGTCGCCCAGGCACGGATAATCCTCCACTGACTGCTGGCTGAGAAGAGGGGAATCGTTTTTTTAAGCATTTTGTGTTGTTTTTGTTCAGTTGATGCTATCACAAACCTACAAAAAGTACTGAAATGGAGGGAGAAAGTGCATGTTTCACCTCTTTGAGCATGCACTTTTACAAGTAATCTTTGCAAGCACACATCAGTCTCTCATTCTCCCAGGTTGGTTTACAGACTACGAGGAAAGGGACTCACTCTTATGTAGACACCTACATAGGTTGGAGACAGCAGGCAGAGATTTGCACTCTGCCTTGGAGCGCCCAGGCATGAAAGCAGCATTAGGACTGGAATCAGGGCAGGCTTGGTAGCCTGTGCCTGAAATCGAGCGGATCTGAGCAGCGAGGCACAGCGCAAAAGGTACATTTAAAAATAATTATTAATTTTCTTTTGTTTTTTTGGCATCGTGCCGCCCCTTTTCCCTCCTACAAGCCACCACTGCCGTTGTGTAAACAAAATTCCACTGCACACCTACCCTTGCCCTGGTGGGTGGATATTCTGTTTTACATCTTAGAATTGCCCAATGCATGCCTTGTACTGGGAACAAATCAGGAGTCTCTTTGATGTTTGTAGAGAATAGGAAAGAATATAGAGAGAACTGGTGCCAACACCAGAGCTGCTACTGTGTTACATGAACCATGTTCCATTGAAGTATTAAGACATTCAGAATAAAGACAAATGTGTGGGGGATTGCAAGTTAGAGATTTAGGCCCTCATTCTGACCTTGGCGGGCGGCGGAGGCCGCCCGCCAAAGTCCCGCCGTCAGATTACCGTTCCGCGGTCGAAAGACCGCGGCGGTAATTCTGACTTTCCCGCTGGGCTGGCGGGCGGTCGCCTTCAGACCGCCCGCCAGCCCAGCGGGAAAGAGGCTTCCACGATGAAGCCGGCTCGGAATCGAGCCGGCGGAGTGGAAGCTGTGCGACGGGTGCAGTTGCACCTGTCGCGTATTTCACTGTCTGCGCAGCAGACAGTGAAATACATGTACGGGCCCTCTTACGGGGGCCCCTGCAATGCCCATGCCAGTGGCATGGGCACTGCAGGGGCCCCCAGGGGCTCGGCGACCCCCCCTACCGCCATCCGGATCCCGGCGGTCGGACCGCCGGGATCTGGATGGCGGTAGGGGGGGTCGGAATCCCCGCGGCGGGCCGCGGAGGATTCAATGGGGCGGCGGTACACTGGCGGGACCCCGCCAGTGGTGCCGGTCCGACCGCGGCTTTACCGCCGCGGTCGGAATCCCCATTGGAGCACCGCCGGCCTGTCGGCGGTGCTCCCGCGGTCCTCCGCCCTGGCGGTCAAAGACCGCCAGGGTCAGAATGACCACCTTAGTCATCAATACAAGAGACCTTCTACTTACTTGTCCCTTCAGTGAAAAAGCTTTGAGGTTCTAAAATGTCTAAAGAATAGCATACCTGCCAAGTGGCAGTAGTCATTTGATGCCTTTGTGTGGCTCTGGAGTTTCATCCAACAGCAGTTACATTCTTGAAATTATAATTTGGCTTTCACCATCATGAATTAGGCTACAAATCCCATAATACTTAGCTAAATAGCCTGAACTAGCTGAAGGGGTAACATGGTGTAGGTTTACTTGGCACAGATGCAAGACAGGGATACTAAATAAAAAGAAAGGGATACACGATATTTACAACTGTGTTCCAATTCTTCTAAAGGCATTAACATCTAAATATTGGCATAAACTACTGAAGATTAAGGCTACCAAGTGAAAAAGGTACCAATTAGGTGTATAGGAACCTCAAGTGGCTAGAGTTAGTAAGAAAAGGAGCACTGCCATATAGAGAAAAAATGGACAAAGGGTTGAGGCATCCTCAACTAAGCCACATTAAAGCTAACGCCGCCTAGTTTAAAAAATCTTTATACAGTATACAGACCTTTCAAAATAAAGAACTGGTGTCCCAACTTTAGGTCGGATGGGAATCCAATCAGATAGGCCCACACCTCCTTGGTGTCCAAGATTCTAGGTTCTTATATCAGACACACAAGCACCTGGAACCAGGCTCTGGGAAATGAGGGCAAAGGGATTGGGAAGGAAGAAACACCAGAGTACAAGACATACTGAGCCTGAACACCACCTGTAATTAAAAGACATTATACAATCAAACTCTAAGTAGGTTTTACAGATATTAACAATCTGAATGCATTGTAAAGTTAAATACATCAAAATTCATAATTGAACCCACCAACTTGACACTATTGGATCACATGTCAACAGGATTCCAGGATGAAACTTGAATAAGGAGGAGCAAGAGGTAAGTAGCAGCACCAACAATTCCTGCCTATGTGGAACTACTTGGAGGAATGTATGAAAACAGCTGAGGTGCAAATGGAAGGGAAGCCAGGTGCAAACTAGAACGAAGAGTGAGGAAGCACACCAGCATGCACAGTTACCAGGTGGAGTCCATCTGAAGGTGCAGTTGTTATATACTGTTCTGCAGTCACCAAAACAGCAACCTAATTGCCATCTTTGATAGATCTGACCATTATTTCCTACATCATGAGCTGCCACAATCTTAGAATGGTTAAGGCGCCAATACTCGGTTGCATGTTTCCCCTTCCTTCAACTATCTGAAAGCCGTAGACTCCATAGTGCCTTTCTGTCCCGTTCTGTACTCCTGATTCTTCCATAGATCAGCAACCTTGGGGAGTTTGAACTTAGAAGCATGTTCTCTGGTGAGTCATGACAGTATCCCAATCCACAGAAGAAAAACCTGGTTTGGTGGGAAATTGATGAAAGGCCTTGATCAAGTGAGGAGCATTAACAAACCAAGTAATCTCCAATGTTCGACCAGCTGGACTATTCCCCTCCTTTCTATGACATTATGTAGCTGTCCACAAATATATAATTGATAGTGAGCCTTGCCTTTTGCAGGGCCTTCAATCCACTCCCAAGGGGGACAAGGTGATCCTCCCAGGTGGAGCTAAAGACAGCTATATCGCTAAGAAAAGCTGCACTGAAACTTACCAAGCCTTGGAGAACTTTGTTCAATAGCTTTTGGAATGTTGCAGGGGCATTCTTCTGTCCAAAAGGCATCACTGTAAAGTGATAGTGCCCCCTAGGAGTGGAGAATGCAGTCTTTCGTTTGGCATCCTCTGACAACTTGATCTGCCAGTAGCCGGCAGTTAGGTCAAAGATGCTCATCTGCCCTAGGGATAAGATGAGCATCTGTTTTAGTTAAAATACTGAGGCCTCTGTAGTCTACACAAAACCTCATCTCTCATTTACCATTTTTAGAGTGGGGCTTTGGGCCAAGCACTACA
Organism: Pleurodeles waltl; assembly: GCF_031143425.1. Lineage (NCBI taxonomy): Eukaryota > Metazoa > Chordata > Amphibia > Caudata > Salamandridae > Pleurodeles > Pleurodeles waltl. The sequence goes on from NC_090443.1 coordinate 325,648,728, forward strand.
GGACTAGCCCAGGGGCTTCTGAAGGTTCAATAACCCCTAGGTCTAACATCTTCTGCACCCTAGTTTTGATGGACTCCCTGACATGATCCGGCTGCCTGTAAATTTTACTTTTGACAGGCAGGCTGTCACCTGTGTCAATGGTGTGTCCACACCATGTAGTTTGACAAGGGGTCACAGATAATAGTTCAGAGAACTGCCCTAGGAGGTTTCTGCAGTCATCTTTTTGTGACTCAGAGAGGCAGTCTGCAGGTACCACCCCATCTACTGAGCCATCCACTGTATTGCGGGAGAAGAGGTCAAGGAGAGGGTCACTCTCTTCTTCCTATCCCTCATCTGTTGCCATGAGCAATGTCATGTCAGTTCTATCATAATTGGGGTTCAGGCGGTTCACATAAATCACCCTGAGGGGGCTTCTAGGAGTGCCTAGGTCAACCAAATAAGAGACCTTACCCGTACTCTCCCCAGTAGTGTGTGGTCCACTCCATTTGTCTTGGAGTGCCTTGGGAGCCACAGGTTCTAGGACCCACACCTTCTAGGACCCACACCTTCTGTCCTGGCTGGTAAACAGTCAGCACAGCCTTCTGGTCATGCCATTGCTTTTACAATTCTTGACTGGCCTGAAGTTTCTTGGAAGCCCTCTTCATGTACTTGGACATTCTAGATCTGAGGCCTAATACATAGTCCACAATGTCCTGTTTTGTTGACTTGCTCCCAGCCTTCTTTTCCAAGAGCAAGGGGACCCCTAACAGGGTGTCCAAACAAACGTTCAGAGGGGCTGTAGCCCACTCCCTTTTGAGGAACCTCCCTGTAGGCAAAGATGAGGCAAGATAACAGGACATCCCACCTCCTCCTGAGTTTCTCTGAGAGTCTCAGTATCATAACTTTGAGAGTTTTATTAAACCTCTCAACTAACACATTGGTTTGAGGAAGGTAAGGAGTGTTGAATTTATAAGTGACATCACATTTCCTTCCACATGACTTTAAGGTGAGCAGACATGAAGTTTGCACCTCTGTGTGATACAACATCTTTAGGAAACCCACCCTTGAGAAAACTCCCAGGATGGCTTTGACCAGTGCAGGAGCTGTAGTGGTTCTAAGTGGAATGGCCTCTGGATACCTGGTGGCATGGTCCACCACCACCAGTAAAAAAAACAACTGTTGCCAGAGGCTGGTGGAGTGTCCAGGGTCCAAACATATCCATCCCTACCCTCTCAAAGGGTACCCCAATCACTGGTAATGAAATTAAGGAGGTTTTTGGGGTGCCACATGTCTTGCAATTGGCTTGGCAAGTGACACAGGAGCGACAAAACTCCTTGGTGTCTTAAGACATGTTGGGCCAGTGAAAGTGAGGGACAAGCCTGTCCCAAGTCTTACTTTGCCCCAAGTGGCCTGCAAGGGGAATGTCACGTGCCAGAAATAACAGAAACTCCCTGAGCTTCAGAGGGACAACCAGTCTCCTGGTGGCACCAGGTTTAGGTCCCTTGCTTCTGAGTAAAGGAGGCTGTTATCCCAGTACACCTTATGGGTGCCACTGACATCCCCTACCTCTTGTGCTACAACTTGCTTCCTTAAGCCTTCCAGTGTGGGACAGGTTTTCTGTTCCATACCGAGTTCCTCCCTGGTGCCCCCCGCACCCAAGAGCTCAGCTGTGTTCCCTTTGAGCTCATCTGGTATAGGTTCCACCCAAGGAGTAGATTCTTCTCCCTCAGGAGTTGAGTCTTCACTGGAGGCAGGAGCAGGGGGTATCTTTTTACTGTTTCTGCTCTTCTGTTTAGGAGCCTCCTGGCGCATTGTTCTATGAGCCAAGACTTCCAACGCCATTTATAAAGGGAAGCTGCCTGTACTGACCCATGTTAAGGGGACAGGCAACTAGGGTCGCAAAGTCAGTGCCCCCATTCAGAGACCAACACATCCATAGTGGTCTCCCTGACTAGCCCAGAGCCCACTACAGTCCCCAAGGTGAGCCCAGCTACACTTTTGGACTGACTGCTGTTATTATTGTTACCACTACTATTGCTATTGCTTGGGGCACTAGGAGTACAAGTGGTGTTAGTGGTGGGGGGCTTGGTGCCTTTCTTAGAACAGGAGCTATCCCCTGATCTATGGGCTTTGTTCTTACACATGTAGCACCAGGGTTTCTTAAAGTTGAAGGAAGAGGATTTAGTCCCACCCCCAGAAGAGTTGTGTGTGCCTGATGAAGTCTCTTTAGTTTTATATTTGTCCCTACCCTTATCCTGATGCTTACCTGCTTCCTTTTTTGTGGTCATACCCTGTGTGAGTTTTTCGACTCACCCTGTTTAGGACCCACTAGCCTGTTTTATTTCCCAGAGGTCAGATCAGAGTCCACCAGGTATTGATACAGCTGATCTGATATACAGTTATTCGAAACTACTACTCTCTTAGAATCAAATTGTATAAGCCCTGCTAGTCATTCACTTTGCTCCCATGCATCCAGCCTTCCAGAGCTTTAATTGAGCAGCCCACAAAATCTACCTAATCTTGGGAGAACTCCTTTTTGGTTTTCCTGAACTTTATTCTGTATTGTTCAGTGTTCAAGGCAAAACCATCTAACAGTGCATTTGTGAGTGCTGTATAATTGTCTGCATCCTCCTGCCTTGACAGTGGGGAGTTTGTCTCTGCCTTTGTCAGAGAAGGAGAGCCACAGGATTGCGACCCACTGCCTTTGGGGGACCTTTTGTACTTTACAGGCCCTCTCCAAAGCAGTGAACCATTTATAAATATCATCTCCCACCTTGTAAGGTGGAACTATCTTGCTCAGGTTCCTAGAATTATAGGAGTCCTCCCTGACCCTGGTGTCACTGAAGCTGATTGCTGCCACCATGGGGAGCTAACCCCAAACCCTGTCTCTCCCTTTCCACTGCCAAGGCTCTCCTATCTAGGGCTAGCTTTTGCAGCCTCAGCTTGGCCTCCTTCAAGCTCAGTTTCCTAATCTTCCTATCTAAGGAATCAGATACGGGGGAGACATGGGAGTTGACAGAGGAGGACCTATCCCTCCTCCTCAGGACTTTCTGAACCAATCCTCTAGGAGTAAAGGTGGTCCAACTGAAATTCCTCCACTACCTGCAGTGCTCCTAACAGGGCTGAGGTATTCCCCAGGTTCTTCCTGACCCTCCCCAGTGTAGCCTAAATCTACCCTGTCTAGGACTGGAGAGTCTGTTTGTACTTCTTCCTCCCCCTGGCTGCTGTCATTGTCCTGGTCAGCTTGGAGAAGTAACCCCAAAAGCAGACTCCTATTGGGATTTCTCCCTGTCTTTAGTTTTCTAGAGGCACACATCTCCCTCAACTCTTGGAAAGTGAGACCCTCATAGTGAGAGTCTGGGTCCCGAGAGGTGTGCTCTACTGAAGACATTGTTGTTATATTGGTGTGCATGCACCTAACTACTCTACCAACTAGGCTCCCTAGAAATGTTTGGAGCAAGGGCTATGCCAGACCCCTAACTTACCCACACTTAGGAAACTAGAAAACCTGACAACTAACCTTAGTGTATACCTAACAACTAGTAATGGTCTTTCTTGTGGAAAGTGACTAGGGTCAAAGTGATAAGGCAATTGCAAGTGTCTCATCCCACCACTGCATCACCGATGTAGGAAGCTGGCCTGGTGTTTGGTGAGTACCTATGGTGTTATCACCTTATACCAGGTCCAGGTATCCCTTATTAGTGAAGTGTAGGCAGTGTTTAGGAAACCAGGGCTCTCTAAAGGTAGCTGTGGATGAGCAACCAAGACTTGTCTAGGAAACATGCACAGCTTATGCAACACCACCATAGTCACACAGCTCTATCACACATGAAAGAACCACACAGTATTACAAAAATAAAGGTACTTTATTAGGCTAACAAAAATACTAGAATGCTAATAGGCAATCCCCCCCCAACTGGAGGTAAGTAAACACACTAATTACATTCACCACAGCAATCGGTAAGAAGCATAGAAACAACAAGCACTGGCAAAAGTATGGCAAGATGGTGGCCGAGTGAGCGGCAAATTCGGACCCACGTTCACACCCAGCCTGCTGCTTTTTGATTGTGGACTGCAGCTGCTTTCATCACAGTACTCCCCGGAATGAGGGAAGGCGTTATCTTGGTTGTCGCCCTACAGGTCTGTGTTTGCCGGCACTGTGGGATATGGAGCAGCTGGGAAACCTGGTACGGGTCCGCGCACAGACACACGGTGCGCACCCGTGGAGCAGCCTGGCGGTATGTGTGGCCACGGAACACCAACTCCTACAACCGGCTGGGTTTTTTATAGCCCCTAAAATAGTAAAATCGGCAAAGGCCCCTCGTCATTCATGGGTGAAGCCCGATTCTGGTCCTGATGCAAATATGAGGAATCGGAAGCAACCCCCCCACTTCCAAGTGGCCCGAATCAGCGAGCACCGTACGGGGAGACAGAGTGGCCTGACCGTGGAGAAAGCAGCTAAAAATGCGGGGGGGCCCCGGCAGCATAGTGGATGCAAAGACAATGTTGTGTAGGAGGCGGGGCCACTGATTCCTGATATGTTTAAGCATTTGTCTTGGACAAGGTGCTAGGCTTCTTTACTGCCTGGAAATGAGGGGCACAAGATGCCAAAGGATCGGTTTACGACCGGAATGCACAGGACAGGATCACAAGCGGAAAGGGGCTAGGCAACAAGGGGAAAACGAGGAAGGAACTGGAATGACCCTGGTACTTGATGATTTGGCTGATCTCAGGATCAGGGACTCTGAACCCCTGCAGGTCAGTCGACCGGTCGATATACTACAGACTGCGATAGTAGAGGGGGCAGCTTTGGGGGGTGAATCTGGCTCGATTCATTTAATCCACCAGGACATACTGCAGGAGGCTGTAAAGGGGGGTGCAAATGTAACTGGCTGCCAAAGAAACGTCACTTACTGCTAGTAGTGTGGGTGATAGCAGCGAACTAAGGGGTACTTTAGGAGACTCAAGGATGTTATCAGTGGGAGCAAAGCCGGTGAGAATTGGGGCACATGGAGATAGTGGAGAACTTTTTCTCATTATCTGATTAATCGAAAGATTCAGATGACAACACCTCATCATTAGAAATAGAGACTGTTGAGAGTTCGGCTGCCAGCACATGGGTCTCGAGCAAACTAACCCGCAGGAAGAAACTGAAACATTTACAGCTACTGCAATGGAAACTCGACTATGCAGGAATGACAGATATCAGATATTCAATAAATTTGGAAGATGCAGAAAATCGTCAACGCTGCAACAATTTCCGGATATTGGGCATCAAGGAAGCGACAAAAGGGCAAGACATGAGGGCATATATAGTCAAATTATTCAGGAGTGCCTTTCCTGACCTAGCGGGTTGGAACTGGGATGCAGAGGGCGCATCGGTTTCCACTCTTTAGAAAGAAACAGGAGGAAGGAACCTTTGACAGCCAGAGACATCCAAGGGCCATTATTATTTACTTTGGCAACTATTTGCTGCGGCAAGCAGTATTTGAAAAGGCCCGCCCGGATTCAATGATAAATGTGGATGGGGTGTCTGATTTTTTCCCGTCCTGATTTTGTTCATGCTACAGTGGAGAGGTGGTGACTGGGGCAATTGATCGATCTATTTCAGGAGAAAGGGCAGAGGAATATGTTCTGAGCCCTGCTTGCTTAAAGATTGTATGTAAGGGTGCAGTGCGAACCTTTACTTCAGAAATTAAAGCTAGGGAATATCTGGGACAACTGAGCTGCAGGAGCTCTGGTGGAGTGTTAAATTGAAGAAGGGAATTATGGGGAAAGTTACTTTGGGTTTATCCGGACTGCTGAGGGGCCCGGATTTAAAATTTGTGCATGCTCGGTTGGGTATTAGTGGTAGCATTTACGGGATTATGATTTTAAGGGCAGGTATGCAGTGTGTTGGGTGGTGGGTAAGAGACGACTTCAATCTTATGGACCTAGTGGTCTGGTGGTCTCACACAGCAGGATGGGGGGGTGGGTTAGGGTGGGGCAGAGAATGGGAGTGGGGGTGGGGCGTTGGCTTTTGGTCAAGCCACAGTGGGAGGGGAGGTTTTCCACATGGGGGCACACAGCTGGGTATTGGTTCAGATTGGTGGATTTCACACAGCTGCACAGGTTGGAAAGGGCATTTTGGGGCCCCGTTTAAGGGGAAGACTTCAGATTAGGACATGGTACAGAAGAGGAAATTACGTATAGCACTTATGAATATTTGTGTACTTGATGGCAAAAAGCAGCGATTGGTGAGTGAAGAGTTAAAATCCCTCAAGGCTGAAATTGTTTGTATGCAGGAGACGCATATTTCTGGCTTGCAGTAGCACTTGCTGGATTTTCCTGGTTGGTGGTTGTTGGCATATACTAGTCAGGGCACGACAACTAAAGGGGTAGCTGTAATGACACGTATCAGGTCACTGAAGGTTACAAAAAAGCTCACTGATAAACTTGGGTGGTGGGTGTTTTTGGCGTGTATTCTTAGGGGTGCACAATTTACACTCTGCTCAGTCTATGGATCCAATGTAGATGATATGGCGGTGTCGGATTTTGTCAATTTTGAGCTTGCGTCCTGGGGAGCTCCGGCAATTGTATGCGGGGATCTGAATATACATCTAGATAATGACCATCCTATTCAAGATCAAACAAAGTACCAGGGTGAGGAAACCTAAAGTTTTTCGGGCTTTACAGACATTAGTAGTGAGTCATGGAATGGTTGTCGTCTGGCAGATATATAGACCTTCAGATCCAGGATATACGTTTTATTTTTCCTTTACCCATAAGAAGTTAGTCTGGTTAGATTACTTTTTTGTGCCTGCTACCTTGCGGGAAGAATTATGGATTGAGAAGAGTCCAAGAGTAAGTTCGATTGGAGAGTGATGGGCCTCAGGCTAAGACCTGGTCATTTGGACAGTTTCTGATGCATCGGCAGGAATGCTATGAATATAGCGAAAAGGTTGGCAAGCTTCTGGCTTTAAAAGTAAGGCAAAAAAATAACCTATGGCTGCATTAGCGCGCTTGAAGATTTAGATGGGCAAGTGGTGAGTGATAACCTAGAAGTTCTAAGGGTATTCAGGGAATTCTATCAGAAACTCTATATGCAGGAAATGTATCCGCAAGAGGATGAGATAAAGCAATACCTGGCTAGTATCTTGGTGGGACAGATGCATGATGATGATAAATGTAAGTTAGAGGCCCCTTTGGCGGCTGGGGAGCTAGCAACAGCTGTTAACTCTCCATCAAGTTGTAAGGCTGCTGGTCCAGATAAGATTCCCCCTTGAGTTTTTTAAAGGTTTTTTTGGAGGAATTGAGGGAAGAGCTCCTCACCCTATTCGTGAGTGTGCATGCAGGATCTCAACCACCTGCATCGTGGCTGGAGGCAAACATGATAGTCTTTCCTAAAAAAAGAAAACGATCCACGGCTACCTGGTTCATATTGCCCTATCTCCTTAGTGAATAGCGATGCAAAACTTTCTGCTAAAGTTCTTGCTACTAGGTTGAATTCAGTGATCACTAATTTAGTCAGTCCATTGCAGCACGGGTTTATCCCGGGGAAGGATACGGCTGATCACATTAGACGAGTGATTGTACTATTGGATGCTGCGGAAGTGGCGAAGAGCCCTATGGCACTGATCTTGTTAGACACAGAAAAAGCCTTTGATTGGGTACATTGGGCATATTTATGGGCTGTTCTGCACAAAAATAATATTGGTCCAGGCTTTATTAGGGCTATCAAGAATGTATACCGAAATCCTATAGGCCAAATTGCAAATAGCAGGGTCAGAGTCGGAGCCTATTTTTATTTAGAGGGGCACAAGGCAGAGGTGTCTGTGCTCACCACTGTTGTTTGCTTTAAATATTGACCCACTTATAAATTGCTCTGTTATCTAACCGTTTTCCAAGTCAATGGAAACAGTAGGTGGGAGCACTAAAATACTTGTCTACTGTTTTGCTTTACTTTCGACTGAGCCAAGATATACACACTGAAAGGAGTTGAAAAGATTCTCTGGAATACACTTCTTAATCTGAAGGAGACATTTATTATAGCCTTTTGCAAGGTTCGTGAAGGAAGATTTGAATAGTAAAAAGTGTACTTTCAAAATGTGCAACAACAACGTGAGACAATGAATAAAAAGACTTCAACCTATAAACAGCAAATATATACAGGCAAGGATACAAACACTTCTATATTGATATATATTCATATGCAACGCACAGCAAATAATTAATAAAAATTTGTCACCGTAGGGCCTGCTAGAAGCTTCATCTTTCTCATGCCAGCAAGAAGACGACCCCTGTTCAACTGCGAGAAAGAGATCCTCACCCTCACGGGAAAATGTCAGGCATTTAATGTCCAATCCTGACTGAGGTCTCGGAATTCATCGCTACTGAGCAGGGCCATCTTTTTATATCTTAAACTACCACGAGATAACCTCTTGGAAAGCCCTCCCTCTCAGATGGAAATATAAAAAAATGCTGGCTAGTTTAGGTAAACCTTGACAGGAATGTGTCGGGAGCTGGCCATCGTCCTGATACATGCCCTTCAAAGTCAAACTGTTCTCTTGCCTATGATAAACACTAGCTTGTTACGGCCTTATCGTACTAACTGCTCACCTTCTACATGTCCTATACAAGCCCTGGCTCTTCCGTGAGAAGAAAAACACATAGAAGTAGAAAAACACATTGCATAATTTGTTTGCACAGAAAAATACTTTAACGTGGAGGCAAAGCTAACACTAAATGGAGTCTAGACTGAATACAAAATGGAGTCTGTAACCAGTGACCACTAAAGTGACAATAGGCAGCTAAGCCAGGTGCAAAGCGGTGTGACACGACATCAGTGGTCAATACTCAAATAACATTACATTCCACCCTTTGACCAATGTGTTGTGTAGTCTACAGGTTTAAAATCAACTTTTTTCGGTCTAAACATTGCAAGCAAATTAGGAATACATTGTACACAGCAGCATAATGATATAATAAGAACTAATACTACAAAAATTCCACCAAAAACTTGGCGTAATTGTCCAAAATCAGGTAACCATTGAAATAACCAGTCCCACAATCCCTGATCTATATCCTGCTTTACCCCTTTCACTAATGTATGTAGTGTATCACTGTGGCCCTGGATTGATTTAGAGTGTTCAGAAAGATTGAAACAACACATGCCTTCAAACTCATTACAGCTATGATTGTATTTTAGCAAAAGATAGTCAATAGCAGCTCTGTTTTGTAATGCAGCTTTCCTGGTACCACGCACATCTAGTAAAAATTCAGATAAAGCAATAGAAGTATGGTTAATATTTTTAACTATTAGACACGCTAATTTATTGATCAGCCTGGTGTTATATACAGTTAAACCAGGCACGCCTACTATGGAAAGAGTTAAGCTTAGATACTCTGATTGGGATAATAGTTTAATGTCGGAATCGCATTGTTCATCTAATTGCATAACATCTCTGGGATAGCGAGTATGTATTGAATTAGATGGAAACATCATGAGTCCCAGACGTGTAAAAGTACATGGCCCGCCCGTTATGTTAGCTGGAATGTCACTGGCAACTTGACATGTTTAATGTAACTGGCAGCAGTCACTATATGACGACAAACCATGTGATTCAACATATTTTTGCAATGTCTGTCCGATCGGTAAAAGTACAAAACTTTGTGTTCCCACTGTAAGTTTTGAGAGGTTAATGTTTTCTTTTCTAAGTACAATTGAATGCATTTTCCGATGTCACGAGAATTGCCAGGAGTAATGTTGTAAGTGATTATATGAGTGAGATTATCCCATTTGTCATTTGTTGTTTCCTGACAGTCCCTGCAATACTCATAGGGACTGAAGTGGCTTTCAACATCATGTTCTTGCACGTCTTTGTCAAGATTAGTAGCATTGAAAATTTCTAACAAGATGCTTGTTGGCATTGGTATGGCGATCAAACACATTGACAAAACATCCACAGTGCTTCGCATCGCACCCATGCAAAAATCGGATCTGTTGAGCACAGTCTGCGCCAAATGAATCCAAATGTTGTCATTCAGATGCAGCAAAGGTGTTGCACGACGTGGTCGATCAATCAAGTTGAGATTGGGGTGTTGGGTCCATCCCGACCCCACACGCACACACCCAAAAGGAGACCACACGGAACACTTGTGGCAAAAACACACCGTAGTATGACCTGTAAAAGAAACAAGTATGATCATTCACGCAAATAACATCAGCTGGAATATGTTCCCCATTTCCTGTCCTGGTTTCTTGATCAACAGAACATTATTGGGGCCCTTTGCTATCATTTCTGCAGGTTCTGGAGGGCCATTTGGGGATTCAACCCACACTTTAGCACCAGGATTTTTATCAGTGGAACCAAAGCCTCCCTCCCCACGTACAGTAAGAAGGGCTGGGGCGGTCCCCTTCCTTACCAATCCTCCATACACTGGAATTATGACAACTTGGGTAATTCTGTCTCCAATTTGAATGAATACGTCAACTTCTCCACTATTGAACAGAATAACTTTGATTTCTCCTTGGTAATCTGCATCAATCACTCCCCCTAAAACCTGAATACCATTAAGGGCCAATCCGTATCTAGGAGCAATCAATCCAAAATGCTCTAGGGGAATCTGTACTCCCAACACCTGTTTCACACAACGCTATGTCTCGGGGTTTTAATCTGTAAGCTTGTAAAGCATGTAAGTCAAGACCTGCAGCTTCGGGTGTGGCTCTGTAAGGAGCTAACGCTCCGGGTTTTATTTCCCAGTATGTGACGGTATTGGTGGCCACATGTGGTTGTATTTGCAAAGCTGGAGTTAACATTCGCATCAAAGGTGTTTCAGCATTTGTTAATGGTCTATTGTTCAGAATCTGGTGGGATTCATTTAAATGCTCTCTCCAGTTTTTCAAAGTTCCATCAGATAATTTTCGCAATTGAGCTTTCAGTAAACCATTCATTCTCTCAATCAGTCTTGAGGCCTGTGGATAATAAGGAATATGATATATCCACTCAATATTGTGCTGAGAACAGTAATCCTATACCAATTTGCCTTTGAAGTGTGACCCATTGTCACTCTGGATCTGGAGTGGTACTCCATAGTATAACATTAACAAGCCCAGAGTTCTGATAGTATTGTGCTGAGTAGCACGTTTGCAATGGACAGCAATCAAGTATCCAGAATAAGTGTCCACTACGGTGCAGGCGTATTGACACCCGCGACTAATCGGTAGTGGTCCAATGTAATAAATTTGCCATATCTGTTCTCGTAACTTTCCTCTCCCCAACTGACCTTTACTGTCTGCGGGACAGATCTCTGTTGTGTGTGCTAACAAATAGTACATTCCAAAATTAGTTTTTATCTAGTCTAGGGGAATGTGCATCCCTTCTAATCTCTGCCTACCTGTAAGTGCCTTTTTCTCCCAGGTGTCCACATTTTTGGTGCGCCCATTTAGCCATCCCCACCAAGTCAGAATCTGGTATTGCCACTTCTGTCTCTGAGATTTTGGCTTTATCGTCTGCAAGGGAATTTAACCGTCGTTCTAATGAGTCAATGGGACAATGAGCATCCACATGATAAACTGTGACTTTAATATGTTCCAACATTTCCCTAATTTTCTGCCACAACTCTTCGCCCCACACCTCCTTTGAGTGAATGAACCAGTTATGTGCATACCCTGTGGGAAGCCAGGTGGCTAACCTATTGGCAGTAGACCAAGAATCAGTCTAAATGTGAGAAGTCACAGGCAGCTCTTGCTTTAGAGCCTCAACACAGCATACAATTCTGCATATTAGCTACTTTTTCCTTCCCCTGTGGTGATCAGCAACTTTTTGGTAACTGGATTGTATGACGCTGCTTTCCAATGTCTTTTGATACCCACATAGTTGGATGAACCATCCGTGAACCACACATGTTTCATATCCTCAGGAGACAAGGATTCAAATGGCGGACCCCATCTTACTGGTGACTCTTTTACCTGTGGTACCTCCTGCACCCTCTCCTCATCCTGTAAAGGGGCCTGTGACACCTGTTCATGTAGGGTTGCAGTGCCTGCCGGTCCTACTCGAGCCCTGTCTTGTATGTACTATTTCCAGCGTATGATGCTAGCCTCTTGGGCATATCCTATACGGTGAGATTTAGGTGAACTCATCGCCCACTCCAGTCTTAGAATTACATTATGACCTAATGTTATTTGCTCAGTATCCAGTAGAGCCCAATAACAGGCCAAAAGCTGTTTTTCAAAAGGAGTATAGCGCTCCCCAGAGTCAGGTAGCTTTCTGGTCCATAACCCAGGGGCACCCTCATCCTTCCCTGTTTTTGCCACATACTCCAATTTGCATATTGTCCCTGCACAGTTACATGTAACTCAATGTCTTCATCCTGCACTGGCCACAAGTCTAATGCCTGTTGAATTGCTTCCTTTGCTAAATAAAAAGTACTCTGCTGCTCTTCACCCCATTCAAACTCATGTTTCTTTCTTGTCACTTTGTACAGAGGGGCCAACATCTGACTCAAATGAGGAATGTGCTGTCTCCGAAAACCAAACAATCCAGTGAATTTTTGTGTCTCCTGCTTAGTGTGGGGCGTGGCAAACTCAATAATATTTTGCTTTGCTTGTGATAACACCTCTGTGTCCCTAACTCCACGGAATGCCTAGAAACGTCACATTTTGAGATGGTCCTTGTGTCTTATCTGTGTTAATCATCCACCCCTTACTCTGCAAGAGTTCCACTACTCTCTCCAACTGAATCTGCACTTGTTCTTCTGTCTCTCCGTGAATCATCACATCATCAATTTAATGGGTCAGTTGCACACCCGGAATGACAGACACTTACATCCAGGTGCTCTGCCACCAGCTGCTGACAGATGGTGGGACTATGTAAGTACCCCATAGGTAAAGCTATCATTTTAAATTATCTGCCGGCATGGGAAAATGAAAATTGCTCTTGACATTCTGAAGCCAATGGTAATGAGAAGAACGCATTGGCGATATCGATGGTAGCGTACCATGTCCCTGCATGTTTCTATATCTGTTCAATCAAAGTGATGGTGTCTGTGACCGTGGCTGTCAAAGGAGGATAATATTTATTCAGCTCGCGGTAATCAATTGTCATTCTGTACCGCCTGTCAAGTTTGCGCACAGGCTAAAGAGGATTTTCCATTCAGTAGTAGTTGGAGCTATTACACCAGCCTCAAGCATGTCTTTTATGGTTTCACTTAATTCATCATGCCCTCCAGAAATGCGGTACTGTTTCAAATGAATTACCTTAGTTGCCAAGGGTACCTTCACTGAGGGAATTTTTAAACAACCCACTTTCATGGCAGCCACTGAAATGTATTGTTTTATTTCAAACTGATAGCATCCATCATCCAAATGCAGAGTTATTCCCTTCAAAATGTCAATTCCAAGTATGTATTCTAAAAATCAGCACAGTATATTCTCTTTTTACTGTTTTCATTTGTACTGTGGTTTGTACAGCGGGGTCTGCCTTCCCCCCAAGCCTGTGATGGTGTAATGCAGTCCGTTAAACTTCTTAGGGTTCTCATAAATCAAAGAGGCCTCCTCTCCGGTGTCAACTAAGGCTCAAACTTTTCGCACATTTTTGTGCTTCCAGTGTTTTTCTAAATCAACATGTGGTATGTTATCTCGACGAGCCCAACGTTGTACCGGAGTTTGGCAAGTTTCCTAGTCTGATTTAAACCTGTCAACTTTTGCCCAAGTGAGATCTGGATATATGCTTTCATATTTGCGAGCAGGATTGCCCCCGCCTGTGTTCTCAGAAGTTAACCAGTCACTGTCCAGGTTTTCCTGACTCTCTTGTGAGGAAATAATTTTCTCCCTTTCTTTTCCTTCCCTTGATATCTGTGACTGACTCTGCGTGTCATGCTTGTTATCTTGCTTGCTTATCTTTCTGCTGCTTTTCTTTCGATCTAAGCCCCGTTTATGGTACATTTCCCACAAGCTTTTGGTATCTATCCCATCAATCTGTTCTTTTTTGACACCATCTTTAAGTAGCGCCGTAAACATGTCTTTTCTGGACACTCGGTTGTTATCTGTGTGACCCTCAGACCTTGAAGATCTCTCAGGTTTATCCCAAATTCCTAATCCACCTAACTCTTTGACGGCTTCTAGCACATCTTTCAAAGCCTGCCCTGTCTGGTTGATTAACAAAGTCATAATTACTTGCTTATAGGCAGGTGGAGCAAGGCAAATTACTTTATTTCTTATTGGCACAGTAAGCTGTCCATCTAACAATTGGTGTGCAGTGGTCCAGGAAAATTGCAGATTTCATTGCCTCTTCCTTAATTCTCTGCATTGCATCACGTAATGTATACCATGGTTTCTCATTAGGAGGCCACTCTGCATCAGTGGGGTATTTCAAATTACATCCCTCAACCACTAGTTGTAACAAAGTAGTCTGGTGGTTTCCTTGAAAACCCCTGAACTGTTCCTGTATTACTGGTTCAGAACTTAAAGTACAGAACTTGCGAGAGTCCCCAATATCTAAATAACACCAGAAGCACCAGTTTCAAACAGCCCCACAACGCAGGCAAGTAGGGACTCCCCTTTTCTCTGTTTAAAACGATCCATAATGTAATTTACTTCTTGCTGAGTGTAATCTTCTAAAGCATGTAATGCAACTCCTGCTGGATCTTGTGGTGAGTGTTGCAGTTTTCATCTAAAGATAGGTTGCACACGCACCACATTGTATTCATGTAGGTTCCCCTGTCCCCCACCTTTCTCACTCTCCTCTCCACTAGAATTTGACAACTCACTGCCTGTCCAAACGCTATCCGTCCAAGACGAATCTGGGCACCAAACCAAACCAGCATTAGCAATGACTAAATGGACTTCTTCTGATTTATCCTTCCTCTACGTTTATGGTATCTGTGTTGAGCTATTTTGATTACAGCTCGTTCTGCAACGGTTTGATACGTATCTGCCTTATCTTGTGATAATTTATTTTGGCAAGACAACATAGTAACACTATTCTTTGAATCCACAAGCTGCTTTTCCAGCTGCTCATTTACTTTTTCTAACTGTTTATATTTATCATGCATTTTTCTATAGGCAGACAAAAGTATCCACCCTCGTCTGCCAAGAACTGAAAGATCACTCCCTTCAATCTGTACTTTCCTTAAGCAGGACAGAACATCAACTGGTTCCGCTTCATTGAAAATTCGTCCCAGCTTTCTGACAAATCAGTTGGATGTGAAAATTCATTAGCTAACTCATCATAAGGTGTACGGCACCATCCAGGAATTTCAGAAACATTCTTTTCACCCAAGTTTTTAGAAGCAGATGCTTTAGTTTTCCTGCCAAACATATTTTCACTTTTAAATGTACACTTCTGACCTACAAACCCTTCTTTTGCCGACTCACGCCAAAGTGTTTTGCTTTACTTTTGACTGAGCCAAGATATACACACTGAAAGGAGTCGAAAAGATTCTCTAGAATGCACTTCTTAGTCTGAAGACATTTATTATAGCATTTTGCAAGGTTCATGAAGGAAGGTTTGAATAGTAAAAAGTGTACTTTCAAAATGTGCAACAACAACGTGAGACCATGACTAAAAAGTCTTCAACCTATAAACAGCAAATATATACAGGCAAGGATACAAACACTTATATATTGATATATAGATACATATTAATATGCAATGCACAGCAAATAATTAATAAAAATTCATCACCATAGGGCCTGCCAGAAGCTTCATTTTTCTCATGCCAGCAAGAAGGCGACCCCTGTTCAACTGCGAGAAAGAGATCCTCACCCTCACGGGAAAATGTCTGTCATTTGACGTCCATTCCTGACCGAGGCCTCGGAATTCATCGGCACTGAGCATGGCCATCTTTTTATATATTAAACCTTCTAGAAAGCCCTCCCTCTCAGATGAAAATATTCAAAAATGCTAGCTAGTTTAGGTAAACCTTGACATGAATGTGTCAGGAGCTGGCCATCGTCCCGGGACATGCCTTTCAAAGTCAAACTGTCCTCTTGCCTATAATAAACACTAGCTTCTAACTGCCTTATCGTACTAGCTGCTCACCTCCTACTTGTCGTGTACCAGCCCTGGCTCTTCGGTGAGAAGAAAAACATGTAGAAGTAGAAAAACACATTGCATAACATGTTTGCACGGAAAAATACTTTAACGTGGAGGCAAAGCTAAGCTAAACACAAAATGGAGACTAGACTGAATACAAAATGGAGTCTGTAACCAGTGACCACTAAAGTGACAATAGGCAGCTAAGCCAGGTGCAAAGCGGGGTGACACGACATCAGTGGTCAATACTCAAATAACATTACACCTACGACGATGATAATTGCAGTCGTAACTCCCAACCCAGCGGTTGCAATAGCAGAATTAGAACAAGAGACGGCAGGATTCGGGAGAATCTCTGGGTATTTTTTAAACAAATCTAAATGTCAAATTATGATCAATGGTTAGATAAATATGGAGGATGAGCATAAGATGGCGCAGGTTAAGTATCTGGGGATCAGGCTGTCACCTAATCTGGACGAAGTAGTAGATGTCAACCTGGCTCCGGTATTAGTTAGTGCCAAAAAGAACTGCGTTGCATAAACAATCTGCAGCTCTCAAAAGTAGGTGCGTTGTAACAAGAATAAAATGACTTTTTTACCCAGGGTGTTGTATTTTTTCAGGACTATTCTGTTAGAAATTAGCCAGGATTGGTTTAAACAAATGGAAAACCTGACCAGCAGTTTTATATGGTCCTTCTCTAAAACGAAGCGAGCTCTGCCATATCTAGTACTATCAAGAGAGAGAGGGGGCTGGGCACTCCCCTGCTTTAGGCTCTATTACTTGGCAGCTGTCTTACAGTATGCCCAGATATTATGCTCACCTCGGTATCTTGGCAGAGGGTCAATAGAATCTTCTCCTTCCATATACACACTGATCTGGGGCGGCATGGCTGATGCTGCTTTTTTAAGAATAGTTGAACCTAGCTTTTTTAAGAATGTTAAATTTAAAACGATTAGTGCCGCCTTTCAAGTCTGGGCTCAGACTAAGCGAAGGGTTGGCATCGGTCAGTTTTGCTATTATACGCCACTTTGGAATACTCCGATGCTCCATGGGATTTTTAAGGATAATTATTGTTTAAAATGGATCAATTGTGGGATCTGGAACCTGGGAGATTTTTTCCATAAATAAGGGCAAGTAAAAGCGTTTGTGGAGTTTTCCTTGGATAACAGAGATTTTTTTTTAATTCCTGCAGATTAGAAACTTTTTGCTAGCCATATCCAAGGAAAATCCTTGTGGGGAAAAGATCAGGTTAATGGAAGCATTAGGGAATGCAACTAGTTGTGCTATTAGAAATCTCTATCCGCTACTATTAGATTTTATGCAGGAAGATCTGCGGAACCAATCTAAGAATTGGTAACAGTGGATAGGGGTCAGTGAAAGTGCGTTCCTAGCTTCTTTGGACATGGCTCAAGGTGTGTTACTGTCGGCTGGACTGCAAGCTCAACACTATAAATTACTTTTTAACCTATATTACACGCCTGCTAAATTAGCTAGATGGGGTAGGACAGAGGGCATCACTTGTCCACGATGTAGCAGCACAAAGGCGGATTTATGCCACATGTTTTTTGTATGCAAAAAATGATACGGTTTTATGAATGACATTCAAAAATTTCGGGAAAACTCTTGGGACAGGGTATAGCTCTTCCATCACAATTAGTGCTGCTGGGGGTTGACGAGACGGCAAGCAAGGATCAAGCAAAATATATTTTCTTAGCTATGTCAGTAGTGCATGGCTGTATTGCATCAGATTGGCTGAAGCCTGACCCCCCCTTCTTGGAATCAATGGTTGGCGCAGCTTTTATCTCTATATCATTTCGAAAAATGCCTGTATGCTGCTAAAGGTATTGCTAGTAGAAAAAGGGGACTGAAATTATGGGCCCCAGTATGGCTTCAAAGGGTCTAGAGGATAATCTGTAATCTATAACCTAGACTGAATTGGTGCTTGGTTAATTGTATTGATGCAACTTGGGAAGTTTTTAAGTTGTTTCTGTACCCTGTTGTGTGTCATAAAAAGAAAAATTTATTATAAAAAAAAAATGAAAGAACCCCTCAATGTTACAAAAATAAAGGTATTTTATTATGACAACACAAATACTAGTATACTGAATAGGCAATCCCCCAACTGGAGGTGCATAAACACACTATTCTATACACATTAGCAATCAGTAAATAGCATAGAAAGCAATAAGCACTGGTAAAAGCAATAGCAAATAGTGAGGGCCGTAGGGAAGGGCCAAACCATATAGTAAAAAAATTGAATGTGAAGGCAGTCTCCCCACCCAACGAAGAGGAATTGGTAGAAGGGTGAGTACCAGAGTGACTCCCAGCGACCAGGAGAGCAGTGGTAAGTACTTGGTTTTCCCCAAAACCAACTGGTGGACTTTGGGAAAGGAATTGTGCAAGACCCAACCAAGACTGGAAGAACCCAAAGGTGGACACTGACAGAACAGGATGTGCAAAGGAAGGGGACCAAGTCCAGTTAGAGTTGGAGTGTCCGGTTGTGGCAGGAGCCACTACCCACCCTTCTGCGGATGCAGGACCAGGTCAACGGTGGACAAAGAAGGTCAGCAGTGCAGCACAGAAGCTGAAGAGATGTCATAGAAGTGATGCAAGTGATGTCCCACGTCGGTCTTCGAGATGCAGTCTGTCAGTCAGTGGTGCTGGAAAACCACCAACAAGCCTTGGCAAATGCAAGAGACAGACAAGGTTCGTAAGGCTGAAGAGGACCAGCAAGGTCCAGGGGACTCGCCCCAAGGAGGGGAGTCCGCGGTGACCCTCAGCAGTTGGGAGAGTCACTAGAAGAGAGTGCAACTCACTGACAGAAGGCACAAGAGTTGCAGTGAAACCCTTTCAGCACACCTGAAGAGGAGTCCCACATCGCTGCAGCGGCAAGCAGGAGACTGTTCTTTGCAGGAAAGAGTGCTGGAGGCCGGGGCTACACAGAGCCTGAAGATCCCTTAGAGGAGGAACAAACAAGCCTTGGTAGCTGCAAAAGTTGCAGAGCACAGGGGTACTTTCCTGCAAGGAGAGGCAAGAGCTTACCGTTTCCCGGGTTGGATAGCTGGAAGAGAGGACCAAGGAGAGCACGCCAGACCACCACCTGTGGTGCAGGATCCATGCGGCTCTGGAGGATAGAAGATCCACATAGCCGGTCGTCGTTGCATTTGGTGCCTGTGGATGCAAGAGAGTGACTCCTTCACTCCAAGGGAGATTCCTTGTTACTTCTTGTGCAGGCCAAAGACTCGCCACCCTCAGAGGATGCACAGCTGGGGAAATGTTCCAGTTGCTGGAAGGAGCCGGAGAAACAATGTTGCAGAGCAGTCGTCGCTGTAGTTGCAGATTGTCAGTTCCTGGAGGGTCCAGTTGCAGTCCCAGTGACCAGAAGATGAAGTAAATGATGCAGAGGAGTTCTGCTGGAATCTTGCATGTTGAATCTGAGGACCCACCCAAGAGGGAGACCCTAAATATCACAGGAAGGGGGATTGGTCTCCTAGAAGGGTGACCTGTCAGGAGGGGACTGTAATGTCACCTACCTGACCGGGCCACTCAGATGCTCCCAGGGGCCTCTGCCCACCTTGGTTTCAAGATGGCACAATCAAATGGCCACCTGAAGGAGCTCTGGGCACCACTTCTAGGGTGGTGATGGACAGTGGTTACTCCCCTTTCCTTTGTCAGTTTTCGTGCCAGAGCAGGGAGCGGTGGTCCCTGTACTGGTGAAAACCGGTTTATGCAAGGAGGGCACCAAATGAGCCTTTCAAAACATACTGTGGCTTGGGGGAGGCTACTCCTCCCAAGCCATTTAACACCTATTTCCAAGGGAGAGGGTGTTACCTCCCTCTCCCACAGGAAATCCTTTGTTCTGCTTTCCTCTGCCTGTGCTGGTCAAGCAGTAGGAAAGCAGAAACCTGTCTGAGGGGTTGCACCAGTGCGGACTGCCCGTAAAACCCCAGAAAACTGGTAAGAGCAATGCTGGGGGTCCTTTAAGGAGCCCCCAGAGAGCATGAAATCATACAACCAATACTGGCAACTGTATTGGGGGTATGATTCTGACATGTTTGATAGCAAACATGCTCAGGTTTGGCGTTACCATTATGTAGCTGGACACAGATAGTGACCTTTGTCCAGTAAACGGGTAAAATGGCTTCCCCGCACTTTCAAAGTCCAATGCAATGGAGCTGGAGTTCGTAGGAGTACCTCTGCTCATGCGGGGTGCCCTCACAAACAGGTACCTGCAACCCGCCCTCTGGGCTTTGAGGGCCTACCATAGGGGTGACTTACAGTGACCTGTTAGAGTGAACTGTAGTGAAAGGGTGCATGCCCCTTTTCATGCAGGCTGCAACGTTAGGCCTGCAGACACATTTTGCAAGGGCTCCCATGGGTGGCACAATACATGCTGCAGCCTTTAGGCAACCCCTGGTGCCTCAATGCCCTGGGTACTATATACTAGGGACTTATAAGGGGCAACCAGTATGCCAAATGTGGGGTGTGTAAAGTCCTAACCAACCAAATTTAGAGGGAGGGAGCACAATCACTGGGGTCCTGGTTAGCAAGATCCCAGTGAAAACAGTCAAAACAGACTGAGAGCAGGCAAAAAGTGGGTGTAACCATTGCAAAAAGAGGGTACTTTCCTACAGGCATGACCACCATCCTGGTTGTATTTGTAAAGGATATCGGGGCCTCTGGATCCAGGTATTCCCAAATATGTGGTATTAGTGTAAGGTGCTTAAGTATGTCTGTATTGCAGGGGGCCTGGCCTGCAAGATGTCCGATCGGCTGCACTGAGTGTGAGCTCCCGGCCCGCTTAAAAATATCCTGCATACTCCTACTGCCCTTCTTACCTAACGCCCCCCATCCTGGACGAGTACCGTCACAGCTGAGGTGAACTGGGGCCGATCGTGCCCGGCTAAGACTCAACTGGTGCCAAAAACAAGAAACGACTAGCTTGGCCGCCCGGCATAAGATGGCGGACACTGTGGTCAGCAGTAAGGACTTGTGTAGCTGATCGATCTGCAGAAGCTGCAGACCGCTCGAGGAACCACCAGTAAGGGGAGTGGCACTGGTTCTGACCCATGATTTGGCCCGGCTTGCCATCTTGACTAGTCTGAGCCTCCCGAAGGTGATCTGAGGGAGAAGGTGAGGCAGGTGGCCCCAGCAGTCGAGAGGGGGACTAGGCCTCTGCTCGGATCATGCAGCTGTAAGAGACAAGGAAGAGGTGCAGCAGCGAGTGAGCTTGCCCGGCTAGAGGTTGGGGGACCAATCTGAGCTAGGCATCCCCCGCCTCCAATACTCATAGGAACTGCCTGTGGGACCCGCACAATTGACTACGGAGGTAGCCATTGAGCCATTGCGGTCTGAGTGCCGACGCTGCAGCTCCATGGAGGAGCTGCATCCACAAGGAGAGAGGTAAAGGGAGATACACCCCATGGATGCGAGGATGGTGATGGGAGCCTGGCAGTTGGGGTGCACGTGAGACTGGAGAAGATGAATTAAGGTCAGCACCCCGGAGGCCACTGACAAACTCTTTCCCCCCAGATCCAAGGTACAGAGCGTGGCCCCGCCCTACACCTCATGGAACATAGCACCAGAGAACACAACCACTTGTGGTGGCGCCCATAATGGCTGTGATGCTTGTTCCCTCCTCCCCGATGCCATAGTCGTGAACCGGTTGAAAGGCTCTTCTGCGTGCACCCATCAAAACCCTCCCCCACCGCGAATAAGGACAGACTCGCAAAAGGCATGCATCAAACTCAAATGGACCAGTACACAGCACAGTACACAGTGGTGGTCGAGAGTGGACTATAGAAGCACCGCGTGCAACCCAAGTGAACCCTCGGTCACCCAGATCCTGGTGGCAATTGAGGACTCTGGTTTATCAGCGCAGGCAAAGATAGAGGCTTTGGCACTGGACTTGAACTTACTACAAACAAACCTGCATGCAATGGCAGAGAAGTCCATTGAGACAGAACAACGCGTGGCCACAATGCTTAAAGAAGTAGACAGTCTGAAGGCTACGGTGACCGCACTCGAGGGAAGACTGCATAAATTAGAGGCAAGAGCGGAGGAAGCGCAAGGCCGGTCCCCCAGATGTAATCTGTGTTTTGTGGGGTTCCTGGAGGGAGTAGAGGGAAAAGATCCAGAAATATTTCTGGAGAACTGGATTAAATAAACATGCCTCTCTGTGCCACTGTCCCCAGTCTTTGTGGTAGAACATGCACACAGAGCACTGGCACTGCCGCCACCCCTTGGGGCCACCCGAGGACACTTATTGCCAAAATTCTCAATTATAGAGACAGGGACACTATTTTGTGAGAGATGCGAAAACATGGCGACCCAGCCTACAACAATCAGACGAGCCGCATATTTCTGGATTACACCAGGTCCGTTCAACTCCAAAGGCAATCCTTCAGTGGGGTCAAGCGAAAGATAAAGGGCATGGGGCTTACAGACATGCTATTATACCCTGCTACACTAAAAGTCCTGCCTGCCGGCCGCTCACACTTCTTTCAAACACCTGAGAATGCATGGGACTGGCTTCAGGGGACGGAGAGAGTCCCAGCTGGCTGTTTTTCTTGTTGTTTACAGTTGTTGGCGACACCAGTGAAGGGGTTTCGTGGTGGTGCCTAAGAGAGGAGAAATCAAGGAGAGGTGGTGGAAGGTGACTTGGCTCAATGGGAAAGGTAGTAGTACAACTGGACGGCATATTGAGCCTGGAAAAAAAATATATATATATATATATATATATATATATATATATATATATATATATATAGGGGATGGGACTCCCTCCTCCCCACACTACATGGCAGGCGCATAGATATAGTTCACTCCCCTTGAGGAGACTATGATTGCGTTTAACTCCCTTCCTTTTGTTTCCCTTGCTGGGGGAGGATGAGCAACCAGGGCTGCATGATTTACTGGGCCCACAGCTCATATACTTGGGCACCCCCCCTTTCTTCCCCTCTTTTGTCTTTCTTTTTTCCTTCTATCCCCTTTTGACTGTCACACTCTTTTCTTCCCTCCTGCTCTGGATTTCTTCCTTTTTATAATACTTTAATTTACTGTTCTTAATATTGAGATAGTCAATAAGAGAGATACGGTTTCTAGCGCGGACAGAGGGAGCGGTGTGGAGAGAAAGTTTGGAGAGAGCGCTCGTTTCAGACTTGAATACCACCAAGTTTAATTAAGGTGTTTGGTAGGGATGGCTATAGACTTCACTGACTATCCTTGCAAAGCAGTTGTCAATTGTAAATGACTGGGGCCGTGTGTGAGGAACGGGGAGAGGTGAAAAGGGAGGGATGACAGTTACGTTTTCAAGTTATATGGCTGTTTTTCTTGTTATTTACAGTTGTTGGATGACACGAGCAGAGGAAATTATACTGCACATGTACCCTGCCAAGTACTCATTGAGGCAGAAGACACGATAAAGATAATGGGGACTGAGAGGGGAAGGATAGCACATGCAGGGGCCACCATCCTATCCTGGAATGTGAATGGTCTGGGCAATAAATAAAGAGAAGCTTAGTCACTAATTATATCAGAACATTAAAACCTGATGTGGTCCTACTGCAGGAGACGTGACGGAATCACACTGTAGACTGCTCAATAGAAGGGCCTATACCACCGTAGTGCAAGCCAATTTCACTTTTGGCTACAAAAGAGTAGCGCTTTTAATTAGAAAAAACTCCCCCTTTCTGCATAGACAGGCAGCGGATAGATGCAGATGGGAAGTAAGTAGCCATACAGTGCATGTGTGGAAGGAGAGTCAGACTCATTGTCCCCCCACACCTGCAGAGGGGCACTCTGAAAAAATAACTGAAATTCTGCTAAACTCCAACTTCTCCTTACATATAGTAGGGGGAGATTTTAATGATGTAATGTACACTGACTTGGATAGGTCACCATACGGGAAACACCCTTAGCACGCTGTGTAAGCACATTGGGGTTAACGGACCTCTGGCACAGACATAATCCAGAAAATCGGATGTATTCATACTATTTCAGCACTCATGGAATATTTTCAAGATTGGATTACATTTTTGCCCCAACAGGAGAAGTGCTGGTGTTAGAGACAGCCAAATACAAGACGAGTGGACTATCCGACCTTCTCCACTCATGATCACAATAGAGCCTAATTACCAGGTACGGGATGTTGGATGGAAGCTGAACGCCTTGGAGCTCAGCGACCCTCAAATTAGAAAAGAGCTTAGGGTTGATACTGAATTATACTTCAAAGAAAATGCGGCCTCAATGGAGACTGCCATAACCTTGGGGGAGGCATTCAAAACTGTCCTAAAAGATAGGGCGCTAAATATCATTGCCCACAAGAAAAAAGGGAAACAAGCATTTGCAATGCAATGGGTCTTGCGTTTGCTCAAATTAGAGCTGTTAACGTCGTAAATTCCTAACTAGATTTTTCTTGCCACTTAAATTGAAAATTAAAGGTAAAACAGTTGACATAAGCAAGCTGAGTCAAAGGGCCATGGCCACTATGAGCATGAGTGTGAAGGAGAGACACAAAAGGAAAAAGAAATTTGCTCGCAGTCAAACATATCGGCAATCGTGCAATTAGCCATTTAACATGGTCGATGTTGTTCTGCTTTCCCATTTATCTCCTATCCTAGCTTACAGAACCTCTCTGGAATGCACTTCTGAGTTTAAAGAAGACCTTTATTGTTGTTAATTCTCCCCCACCCACAAGTTCCTGAGAGACAAAATTAGTAGATTTCAAGCACACGTTTAAAAGTAGTCGCAGCAATGAAAGCAAAATATATCACAGTACTTCTCAGTTGCAATGTACACAGCAAATATATATAACATAACTGGAAGGCAAAGCATAAAAGTCAAATTCATCACCGTATGGGCAAGGCGGTAGGGCCTAAAGCTTCATCTTTCTGGGGTCTGCAAGTTGATGACTCCGGTCAACTGCGAGAAATAGATTTCCTACCCAAACGGGAGACTGGCAACTGACGTCTAGCTCCGGCCTGAAGTCAAGCAGATTCAAATCTAACTCTCTGTAGCCCAGAGTCATCCTTAAAAGCAAACTCAGTGTGAGAGCCGAACAACCTTGGAGAGTGGCCAGTTCTCCTGAGCAAATCCGCTCTCAGACTGGATTGCGAGGTAAACACAAAATCTACGTGCTCTTATCAGCTAAGGTCTGGTGTGAAGAAAACAGCTTGGTCCATCTTATGGAAAAACACAGCTTGGAAAAACACAGACATTTGTAATGTCTCAACTGCAATGTCTAACCCCACGTTAAAGCCAATAAATAGGCAGTTAACCTAAATATCAAATGTAATGTCTAATGTCATGTCAAAGCCAATAGGCAGCTAAACTGAATACAGAATGTAATGTCTAATGCCATGTCAAAGCCAATAGGCAGCTGAACTAAATACAGAACGTAATGGCTGATGCCATGTCAAAGCCAATAGACAGCTGAACTGAATACAAAATGTAATGGCTAATGCCATGTCAAAGCCAATAGGCAGCTGAACTAAATACAGAATGTAATGGCTAATGCCATGTCAAAGCCAATAGGCAGCTGAGCTGAATACAAAAGGTAATGGCTAATGCCATGTCAAAGCCAATAGGCGGCTAAACTGAACAAAACATATAGGGCCTCATTCCGACCCTGGCGGTCTATGACCGCCAGGGTGGAGGCCGGCTGAAGCACCGCCAACAGGCTGGCGGTGCTTCATTTTGGATTCCAACAGCCGCGGTCGCCCAGCCGGGTCTGGCGGTTTTCCGCCGGATTACCCCCGGCTGAGGGAATCCTCCATGGCGGCGCTGCTTGCAGCGCCGCCATGGGGATTCCGACCCCCTTCCCGCCATCCTGTTCCTGGCGGTTTTTACCGCCAGGAACAGGATGGCGGGAACGGGTGTTGTGGGGCCCCTGGGGGCCCCTGCACTGCCCATGCCACTGGCATGGGCAGTGTAGGGGCCCCCTAACAGGGCACCATAAAGATTTTCACTGTCTGCATTGTAGACAGTGAAAACCGCTACGGGTGCAACTGCACCCGTCGCACCCCTGCAACTCCGCCGGCTCCATTCGGAGCCGGCTTCATTGTTGCAGGGCCTTTCCCGCTGGGCTGGCGGGCGCTCCTTTGGCGGGCGCCCGCCGGCCCAGCGGGAGAGCCAGAATGGCCTCTGCGGTCTTTTGACCGCGGAGCGGCCAAATGGCGGTTTCCGCTGGGCGGGCAGCGCCCGCCGCCCGCTGATGTCGGAATGAGGGCCCTAATGTGCTACTGGTGAACATTGAGCAACTAATATGCGCAGTGGTGAAACACAAAGTCATTGGTCAAACGCAATTAATAGCATCACATTCCACCCTATGACCAATTAATTTTTGTTTCACATACCTCTTATTTCAAACAAAAACAAAAAACATCAACACAAAAAAACATTATAAGCAAATCAGATTTGAATGATAAAAGCAATCACTGTAAAGCAATGGAAGTGGATTAACATGTTGATCTTATAACCTTTCACATCAGATACATCTACACAGAAAAGACTGAAACTTATATACTCTGATTCAATAGTGTCTCTAAAATAGCAATTAGATGTAGCATGAGTTCTACTCATGTAAAGGTGCACGGTCCACCTGAAAGGTTTGCTGTAAGGTAAGTGAAAGTCGGAGTTCCACACGAAAAAACACAGACAGTTAACTGTTAAGGTTGCTTAGTTCCAGTGGAAGAATGTAATCAAACAAGTTGAACTTGAACTGAAGGCGCCATTTGCGCAAAATGGATCCATGGTGCTTGTACTTTACTCAGTCAGGTTCAGGTTGGGGGTTCGGTCCCTTCCCCGACCCCATACGCACACACCCGAAGGGAGACCACACAGCACACTCATGGTCAGTGGCGAAACGTGGTAGGATCTGCAAAAGAAAAAAGTATAACTTTTCTTGCAAATAACATTTGTCATCTGAAATGTGCCCTTCCTCTTCCTTTCCTTGTTTTATAATCAGCAGGACGTTTTTGGGGCCCTTTGTTATGATTTCTGCAGGTTCTGGAGGGTCACTTGGGGATTCAACCCACACCTCAGCACAGAGGTTTTTATCTGCTGCACCACAGCTTCCATTTCTTTGCTCTGTCAGAAGGTCTGGGGCAGACTCCTTCTTTACCAAACCTCCATTCACTGGACCTTTGACAAGTTGGGCCATTCTGTCTCCAATTTGTATGAATGAATCAGATTATTTTTCAGTTATCAGCATAATTTTTATTTCTCCTTGGTAATCTGCAGCAATCACTCCCCCTAAAACCTGATCAATTTGCCATATCTGTCCTGGTAGCTTTCCTCTCCCCAACTGATCTTTGACTGTTTGTGGGACAGATTGCTCTTGTGCGTGCTGCACAGTTTTTATCAAATCTAGGGGAATGTGCATCTCTCTCATCTCTGCCCACCTGTAAGTGGCTTTTTCTCCCAGCTGTTCACATTTCTGGTGCACCCACTAAGTCAGAATTCTGGATGTACACTTCAGACTCTGAATTTTTCTCTTTAACATCTGCAAGGGAATTGAACCAGTTAGGTACAAGCCATGTGGAAAACCAAACGGCAAAACCATTGGCAGTGAACCAAGAGTCAGTGTAAAAATGACACATCTCAAGCAGCTCTTGCTTTAAAGTCTGACACACATTGTACAACGCTGTTCCTTCTCCTGTGCTAGCAAACAACTTTTCAGTCAATGAATTGTAATCATTAGTCAAACAAACTTGCTTTTTATCCTCAGGGGACACAAATTCAAATGGTGCACTCAATTTCACTGGTGACTCTTTTACCTGTGGTACCCCCTGCACCCTCTCTACATCCTGAAAAGGGGCTTCTGACACCTGTTCATGTAGGGCTGCAGTGACTCTAGCCCTGTCTTGCAGGGGCACTCTTTTCGTCCCCTGTTCCCGATTTACATGTAAATCAGTGTTTCCCTCTTGCACTGCGCAGAAACCTAAAGTCTGCATTATTTCATTTGCCAAATTAAAAGCGCGCAGCTGCTTATATTTTTTCCTAGTGACTTTATACCAAAGTGTTAAGATTTCACTCAGATGAGGGCTATACTGTTTCGAAAAATCAAACAAGCTAAGGAAACTCGGTGTCTCTTGCTTAGTGCAAACAGTAAGAAACTCTAAAATCTTTCGTTTTACTTGTGCATCTGCCATGTAATTAATTTTTCTTTGCAGAAGCGGTCCGTCAATAAGCTCTGTTCTCCGTGTTATCAGTTAAGGAATGCGC
The DNA here is from genome assembly GCF_031143425.1 of Pleurodeles waltl. Taxonomy (NCBI): domain Eukaryota; kingdom Metazoa; phylum Chordata; class Amphibia; order Caudata; family Salamandridae; genus Pleurodeles; species Pleurodeles waltl. The sequence goes on from NC_090443.1 coordinate 325,676,951, forward strand.
TTCAACTGCCAAAAAGCCCGGCACACACAGAGGCTCAGACTGGCTCACAGCTGTCTTAACCCCCTCATTACTGGAATGGGAAAAGCCAGATTCTTCTAAAACAGCAGTTTTATAGATTTCAGCATTATCTTGCATTAATGTGTTCTGGCTAATTTGCTCTTGTAAATTCTTATTTTCATGTTCTAACTGCCTACGTCTCTCCTGCATTTTTCTGTAAGCAGATAAAAGTATCCAAACCCTTCTGTCAAGAACAAAAGGAACATCATTGCCTTCAAAAGGCACATTTTCTAAATATGCTTTATCACAGCAAGAAAACATGTTTCTCACAGCACCATCCGGCAGTTTAACTTCACATGGATTTTCAAACATGGTCTGCCGTGCTTCTGTAATTCTCTAAACAACAAAAAACAATTACACTTTTAAACTGTGCACTAAGAAATCTATAATTTGACTCCCAAAACTGACGACTAAGCCATAATGTTCTGCTTTCCCACTTATCTCCTATCGGAGCTTACAGAACCTCTCTGGAATGCACTTCTGAGTTTGAAGAAGACCTTTATTGTTGTTAATTCTTCCCCATCTACAAGTTCCTGAGAGACGAAATTAGTAGATTTCAAGCACAAGTTTAAAAGTAGTTGCAGCAATGAAAGCAAAATATATCACAGTACTTCTCAGTTGCAATGTACACAGCAAATATATATAACATAACTGCAAAGCAAAGCATAAAAGTAAAATTCATCACCGTATGGGCAAGGCGGAAGGGCCTAAAGCTTCATCTTCCTGGGGTCTGCAAGTTGATGACTCCAGTCAACTGCGAGAAAGAGATTTTCTACCCAAACGGGAGACTGGCAACTGACGTCTAGCTCCAGCCTGAAGTCAAGCAGATTCAAATCTAACTCTCTGTAGCCCAGAGTCATCCTTAAAAGCAAACTCAGTGTGAGAGCCGAACAACCTTGGAGAGTGGCCAGTTCTCCTGAGCAAATCCGCTCTCAGACTGGATTGCAAGGTAAACACAAAATCTACGTGCTCTTATCAGCTAAGGTCTGGTGTGTGGAAAACAGCTTGGTCCATCTTGTGGAAAAACACAGCTTGGAAAAACACAGACATCTGTAATGTCTCAACTGCAATGTCTAACCCCACGTTAAAGCCAATAGGCAGCTAACCTAAATATCAAATGTAATGTCTAATGTCATGTCAAAGCCAATAGGCAGCTAAACTGAATACAGAATGTAATGTCTAATGCCATGTCAAAGCCAATAGGCAGCTGAACTAAATACAGAATGTAATGGCTAATGCCATGTCAAAGCCAATAGGCAGCTGAACTGAATACAAAATGTAATGGCTAATGCCATGTCAAAGCCAATAGGCAGCTGAACTGAATACAAAATGTAATGGCTAATGCCATGTCAAAGCCAATAGGCAGCTGAACTAAATAGAGAATGTAATAGCTAATGCCATGTCAAAGCCAATAGGGAGCTGAGCTGAATACAAAATGTAATGGCTAATGCCATGTCAAAGCCAATAGGCGGCTAAACTGAACAAAACATATAGGTGGTCATTACAACCCTGGCTGACGGTGTTAAAGCAGCGGTAATCCCGCAAACAGGCCGGCAAAAAAAAAAAAGGGAACTATGACCCTGGCGGAAACTGCCAACAAAGACAGCCACTCTAACACTCCGACCGCCACAGCGGTACAGACAAGCAGCGCGGCGGTCACCGCCAACAGACAGGCGGAAGACAATGTACCGCCCATAGTATCACAACCCGCCAATCCGCCACCTTTTCCGGGGCGGATTCACCGTGGATAAAAACACGGCGGAAACAGCTTTTGCAATGGGAAAACGCTCACCTTAACACATCCCACGAGGAACGAGGACACCATGGAGCTGGAACTCCAAATACTCCCTGCACTTGTCTTTCTGCTCCTCTACGACCACCATCTACGTAGGCGCCGAAGACAACGGTGAGTACTGCACCTATGACATGGGGGAGGGGCGGAGGCAAAAGTTAGGTGGACACCCACGAAACACCCCCACCCCCACCCTCGCATATTACAACATACACACCAATGCATCCACAAAAATCACAGTAACAACCCACAATCCCACCGGAAGAATGCAAAGACAAAGCGAAATCCGTTCAAACATTGTAATGTTGCAATATACATGTTTTGCAAAAATATACAGATATATACGAAAATCAGGCAGAAATATATACATTACCAGAAGTAGTGCAGATATGTACATATCAATGTCCGTGCATCACTGTAGGAAAGTACCATCTTGCCTGGCATGTTACCCCCATTTTTCACTGTATATATGTTGTTTTAGTTGTATGCGTCACTGGGACCCTGGTAACCCAGGGCCCCAGTGCTCATAAGTGTGCCTGAATGTGTTACCTGTGTAGTGACTAACTGTCTCACTGAGGCTCTGCTAATCAGAACCTCAGTGGTTATGCTCTCTCATTTCTTTCCAAATTGTCACTAACAGGCTAGTGACCATTTTTACCAATTTACATTGGCTTACTGGAACACCCTTATAATTCCCTAGTATATGGTACTGAGGTACCCAGGGTATCGGGGTTCCAGGAGATCCCTATGGGCTGCAGCATTTCTTTTGCCACCCATAGGGAGCTCTGACAATTCTTACACAGGCCTGCCACTGCAGCCTGAGTGAAATAACGTCCACGTTATTTCACAGCCATTTTACACTGCACTTAAGTAACTTATAAGTCACCTATATGTCTAACCTTTACCTGGTAAAGGTTAGGTGCAAAGTTACTTAGTGTGAGGGCACCCTGGCACTAGCCAAGGTGCCCCCACATTGTTCAGAGCCAATTCCCTGAACTTTGTGAGTGCGGGGACACCATTACCCGCGTGCACTACATATAGGTCACTACCTATATGTAGCTTCACAATGGTAACTCCGAATATGGCCATGTAACATGTCTATGATCATGGAATTGCCCCCTCTATGTCATCCTGGCATAGTTGGCACAATCCCATGATCCCAGTGGTCTGTAGCCCAGACCCTGGTACTGCCAAACTGCCCTTCCTGGGGCTTCACTGCAGCTGCTGCTGCTGCCAACCCCTCAGACAGGCAGCTGCCCTCCTGGGGTCCAGCCAGGCCTGGCCCAGGATGGCAGAACAAAGAACTTCCTCTGAGAGAGGGTGTGACACCCTCTCCCTTTGGAAAATGGTGTGAAGGCAGGGGAGGAGTAGCCTCCCCCAGCCTCTGGAAATGCTTTGTTGGGCACAGATGTGCCCAATTCTGCATAAGCCAGTCTACACCGGTTCAGGGACCCCTTAGCCCCTGGTCTGGCGCGAAACTGGACAAAGGAAAGGGGAGTGACCACTCCCCTGACCTGCACCTCCCCTGGGAGGTGTCCAGAGCTCCTCCAGTGTGCTCCAGACCTCTGCCATCTTGGAAACAGAGGTGCAGCTGGCACACTGGACTGCTCTGAGTGGCCAGTGCCACCAGGTGACGTCAGAGACTCCTGCTGATAGGCTCCTTCAGGTGTTAGTAGCCTATCCTCTCTCCTAGGTAGCCAAACCCTCTTTTCTGGCTATTTAGGGTCTCTGTCTCTGGGGAAACTTTAGATAACGAATGCATGAGCTCAGCCGAGTTCCTCTGCATCTCTCTCTTCACCTTCTGATAAGGAATCGACTGCTGACCGCGCTGGAAGCCTGCAAACCTGCAACATAGTAGCAAAGACGACTACTGCAACTCTGTAACGCTGATCCTGCCGCCTTCTCGACTGTTTTCCTGCTTGTGCATGCTGTGGGGGTAGCCTGCCTCCTCTCTGCACCAGAAGCTCCGAAGAAATCTCCCGTGGGTCGACGGAATCTTCCCCCTGCAACCGCAGGCACCAAAAAGCTGCATCACCGGTCCCTTGGGTCTCCTCTCAGCCCGACGAGCGAGGTCCCTCGAATCCAGCGACTCTGTCCAAGTGACCCCCACAGTCCAGTGACTCTTCAGCCCAAGTTTGGTGGAGGTAAGTCCTTGCCTCACCTCGCTGGGCTGCATTGCTGGGAACCGCGACTTTGCAGCTACTCCGGCCCCTGTGCACTTCCGGCGGAAATCCTTTGTGCACAGCCAAGCCTGGGTCCACGGCACTCTAACCTGCATTGCACGACTTTCTAAGTTGGTCTCCGGCGACGTGGGACTCCTTTGTGCAGCTTCGGCGAGCACCGTTTCACGCATCCTCGTAGTGCCTGTTTCTGGCACTTCTCTGGGTGCTACCTGCTTCAGTGAGGGCTCTTTGTCTTGCTCAACGTCCCCTCTCTCTTCAGGTCCAATTTGCGACCTCCTGGTCCCTCCTGGGCCCCAGCAGCGTCCAAAAACGCCAAACGCACGATTTGCGACTAGCAAGGCTTGTTGGCGTTCTTCCGGCGGGAAAACACTTCTGCACGAGTTTCCAAGGCGAGAGGGATCCGTCCACCAAAGGGGAAGTCTCTAGCCCTTTTCGTTCCTGCAGAAACCTCAGCTTCTTCTGTCCAGTCGAAGCTTCTTTGCACCCGCAGCTGGCATTTCCTGGGCATCTGCCCATCTCCGACTTGCTTGTGACTTTTGGACTTGGTCCCCTTGTTCCACAGGTACCCTAGATTGGAAATCCACAGTTTTTGCATTGCTGGTTTGTGTCTTTCCTGCATTATTCCTCTAACACGACTACTTTGTCCTTAGGGGAACTTTAGTGCACTTTGCACTCACTTTTCAGGGCCTTGGGGAGGGTTATTTTGCTAACTCTCACTATTTTCTAATAGTCCCAGCGACCCTCTACAAGGTCACATTGGTTTGGGGTCCATTCGTGGGTCGCATTCCACTTTTGGAGTATATGGTTTGTGTTGCCCCTATCCCTATGTTTCCCCATTGCATCCTATTGTAACTATACATTGTTTGCACTGTTTTCTAAGACTATACTGCATATTTTTGCTATTGTGTATATATATCTTGTGTATATTTGCTATCCTCTCACTGAGGGTACACTCTAAGATACTTTGGCATATTGTCATAAAAATAAAGTACCTTTATTTTTAGTATAACTGTGTATTGTGTTTTCTTATGATATTGTGCATATGACACTAAGTGGTACTGTAGTAGCTTCACACGTCTCCTAGTTCAGCCTAAGCTGCTCTGCTAAGCTACCATTATCTATCAGCCTAAGCTGCTAGACACCCTATACACTAATAAGGGATAACTGGGCCTGGTGCAAGGTGCAAGTACCCCTTGGTACTCACTACAAGCCAGTCCAGCCTCCTACATTGGTTGTGCAGCGGTGGGATAAGTGCTTGAGACTACTTACCACTCTTGTCATTGTACTTTTCATAAGAGAAAAATATACAAAACAAGGTCAGTGTATATACACATAGCCAAAAAGTTTAGCATTTCCTCTTTTCACTCTTTTCTAAGTGCTGAAAAGTACTTCTAAACTTTCAAAAAGTTCTTAAAAGTTTAAAAAGTTTTTTTCTGTCTTTCCAAAAAAGTTCTGAAAACTTTTTTCTCTTTTTCTATCACTTTAACTCTCTCTAAAAAATGTCTGGCACAGGCCAAAGTGTTGATCTGTCCAAACTTGCATATGACAACCTTAGCTGGAAAAGAGCAAGGAGTCTCTGTATAGAGAGAGGTTTGAGTGTAGGGAAAAATCCTTCCTTGGAACTGTTACTTAACATGCTTAGAGAACAGGATAAGGCCATAGGTGCCCCATCTGTTGAAAAAGTACCTAATAGTTCCCAATCTGATTCAGGGACTCCCCCAGGAAAAGATTCAGGAAAGAAACTTCCTAGCCTGCCCATTACTAGACAATCTAGCATAGATGGTAATGATGATGAGCCACACCAAAAAAATAGTGTTGTCTCACATCATAGCAAAAGCATTTATTCTCACCATACTGGTAGTAATGTTTCTGTAAACCAAGCTGTTAGGGTGGCTTCTGTAAGGGACAGGTCTCCTTCTGTTCATTCCCATCATAGCTCTGTTTCTAGAAATGTCCCTCCCACCAACCCTGATGACAGAATGTTAGAGAGGGAACTCAATAAGTTGAGGGTGGAACAAACCAGACTGAAGCTTAAAAAGCAACAGCTGGATTTGGATAGACAGTCTTTTGAATTAGAGAAGGAAAGACAGAAGTTGGGTTTAGATACCCATGGTGGCAGCAGCAGTATTCCCCATAGTCATCCTGCAAAAGAGCATGATTCCAGGAATCTGCACAAGATAGTTCCCCCTTATAAGGAGGGGGATGACATTAACAAGTGGTTTGCTGCACTTGAGAGGGCCTGTGTTGTACAGGATGTCCCTCAAAGGCAGTCGGCTGCTATCCTATGGCTATCATTTAGTGGAAAAGGTAGGGATAGGCTCCTTACTGTGAAAGAAAATGATGCTAATAATTTCCAAGTTCTTAAGAATGCACTCCTGGATGGTTATGGCTTAACCACTGAACAGTACAGGATAAAGTTCAGAGAGACCAAAAAGGAGTCTTCACAAGACTGGGTTGATTTCATTGACCAGGCAGTGAAGGCCTTGGAGGGGTGGTTACATGGCAGTAAAGTTACTGATTATGACAGCCTGTATAACTTGATCCTGAGAGAGCATATTCTTAATAATTGTGTGTCTGATTTGCTGCACCAGTACTTGGTGGACTCTGATCTGACCTCTCCCCAAGAATTGGGAAAGAAGGCAGACAAATGGGTCAGAACAAGAGTGAACAGAAAAGTTCATACAGGGGGTGACAAAGATGGCAACAAAAAGAAGGATGGTAAGTCTTCTGACAAGGGTGGGGACAAATCTAAAAATAAGTCTTCATCAGGCCCACAAAAACACTCTGGTGGGGGTGGTGGGTCCAAATCCTCCTTTAATCAGAACAAGGAAAAGAAACCATGGTGCTATTTATGTAAAATAAAAGGCCATTGGACAACAGATCCCAGTTGTCCAAAGAAAGGCACCACAGCTCCTACCACTACAACCCCTACTGCTACACCTAGTGTCCCTACTAATAGCATTGGTGGTGGGAGCAAACCTACTAATAGCCAATCCAAGGGAGTAGCTGGGCTCACTTTTGGTAACTTAGTTGGGGTTGGTCTGATTAGGGAGACCACAGAGGCTACTTTAGTCTCTGAAGGGGCTATTGATTTAGCCACTTTGGTTGCTTTCCCCCATAACTTGGAGAAGTACAAGCAACTAACCCTAATAAATGGTGTTGAGGTCCAGGCCTACAGGGACACAGGTGCCAGTGTCACAATGGTGATTGAGAAACTGGTGCACCCTGAACAACACATACTTGGACACCAGTACCAAGTAACCGATGCTCACAACATAACACAAAGCCACCCCATGGCTGTTGTAAATCTCAACTGGGGGGGGGGGTAACTGGTCCAAAGAAAGTTGTGGTAGCTTCAGATTTACCTGTAGACTGTCTATTAGGGAATGATTTGGAGACATCAGCTTGGTCAGATGTGGAGTTGGAGGCCCATGCAGCAATGCTGGGCATCCCAGGGCATATTTTTGCTTTGACAAGGGCTCAGGCCAAAAAGCAAAAAGGACAGGGAAGCTTGGATCCTGGAACAATGGACCAAGTGCTCCCTAAAGCTAGGGCTAGTAGAAGCAAACCACTTCCTACTATCCCTCCCTCTACAGTGGATTCTAATTCTGAGGAAGAAGAATTCCCTCCCTGTGCAGAACCTACACCAGAGGAGCTGGAAGCAGACACTGCTGAGCTTTTGGGTGAAGGGGGGCCTGCCAGAGAGGAGCTGAGTGTGGCACAGCAAACCTGTCCCACATTAGAGGGTCTCAGACAGCAAGCTGTCAAACAGGCTAATGGGGATGTCAGTGACTCTCACAGAGTTTACTGGGAGGACAACCTCTTGTACACTGAGCATAGGGATCCTAAACCTGGAGCTGCCAGGAGATTAGTGATTCCTCAGGAGTACAGAAAGTTCCTCCTAACACTGGCACATGACATTCCCTTAGCTGGGCATCTAGGACAAATGAAAACTTGGGACAGACTTGTTCCCCTGTTTCATTGGCCTAGGATGTCTGAGGACACAAAGGAATTTTGTAAGTCCTGTGAAACCTGTCAAGCCAGTGGCAAGACAGGTGGCACCCCAAAGGCACCCCTTATCCCACTGCCTGTGGTTGGGGTTCCCTTTGAAAGGGTAGGGGTTGACATAGTTGGCCCCCTTGACCCCCTTGGTGGTAGTGGACCATGCCACAAGATATCCTGAAGCTATTCCTTTAAGGACCACTACAGCTCCTGCAGTGGCAAAGGCACTCCTGGGAATATTTTCCAGGGTGGGCTTCCCAAAGGAAGTAGTATCAGACAGAGGAAGCAATTTCATGTCTGCATACTTAAAGGCCATGTGGAAGGAGTGTGGTGTAACGTACAAGTTCACAACACCCTATCATCCACAAACAAATGGACTGGTGGAGAGATTTAATAAAACTCTCAAAGGCATGATTATGGGTCTCCCTGAAAAACTCCGCAGGAGATGGGATATCCTTCTACCATGCCTCCTTTTTGCCTACAGGGAGGTACCCCAGAAAGGAGTGGGCTTCAGCCCCTTTGAACTTCTTTTTGGACACCCTGTTAGGGGTCCACTCACACTTGTAAAGGAGGGTTGGGAACAACCTCTAAAAGCTCCTAAGCAGGATATTGTGGATTATGTACTTGGCCTCAGATCAAGGATGGCTGAGTACATGAAAAAGGCCAGTAAAAACCTTCAGGCCAGCCAAGAGCTCCAGAAGCAATGGCATGATCAGAAGGCTGTTTTGGTTCAGTACCAACCAGGGCAGAAAGTGTGGGTCTTGGAGCCTGTGGCCCCAAGAGCACTCCAAGATAAATGGAGTGGACCCCACACAATTGTTGAAAAGAAGGGTGAAGTCACCTACTTGGTTGACTTAGGCACTGCCAGGAGTCCCCTTAGGGTGCTCCATGTCAACCGCCTGAAACCCTACTATGACAGGGCTGATCTCACCCTGCTCATGGCAACTGATGAGGGACAGGAAGAAGACAGTGATCCTCTACCTGATCTCTTCTCTTCCACAGAACAAGATGCTCTTGTGGAAGGTGTAGTTTTGGCTGATTGTCTTACTGCTGAGCAGAAAGATAATTGCATAAATCTCCTAGGACAATTTTCAGAACTCTTCTCTACTGTGCCAGGCACCACTTCTTGGTGTGAGCACACTATAGATACTGGAGACAGTTTACCTGTCAAAAGTAAGATCTATAGGCAGCCTGACCATGTCAGGGACTGCATAAAGCAAGAAGTTCAGAAAATGTTGGAACTAGGAGTGGTTGAGCACTCTGACAGTCCATGGGCTTCTCCTGTGGTACTGGTACCAAAACCCAATTCTAAAGATGGAAAGAAAGAAATGCGGTTTTGTGTAGACTATAGAGGTCTCAACTTGGTAACCAAAACTGATGCTCACCCTATACCCAGGGCAGATGAGCTTATAGATACACTGGCATCTGCCAAGTATCTAAGCACTTTTGATTTGACTGCAGGGTATTGGCAGATCAAATTATCAGAAGATGCTAAACCTAAGACTGCATTTTCTACCATTGGAGGACATTACCAGTTTACTGTAATGCCTTTTGGTTTGAAAAATGCACCTGCCACTTTTCAGAGGTTGGTGAACACAGTCCTGCAAGGGCTGGAAGCTTTCAGTGCAGCATATTTGGACGATATAGCTGTCTTTAGCTCCAGCTGGGATGATCACCTGGTCCACCTATGGAAAGTTTTGGAGGCCCTGCAAAAGGCAGGCCTCACTATCAAGGCTTCAAAGTGCCAGATAGGGCAGGGTAAGGTGGTTTATCTGGGACACCTTGTTGGTGGGGAACAGATTGCACCACTTCAGGGGAAATCCAAACTATTATTGATTGGGTTCCCCCTACCACTCAGACTCAGGTGAGAGCCTTCCTAGGCCTCACTGGGTATTACAGGAGGTTCATTAAGAACTATGGCTCCATTGCAGCCCCTCTTAATGACCTCACATCCAAGAAAATGCCTAAAAAGGTATTATGGACAGCAAACTGTCAGAAAGCTTTTGAGGAGCTGAAGCAGGCCATGTGCTCTGCACCTGTCCTGAAAAGCCCTTGTTACTCTAAAAAATTCTATGTCCAAACTGATGCATCTGAATTAGGAGTAGGGGCAGTCCTATCACAACTTAATTTTGAGGGCCAGGATCAACCTGTTGCTTTTATTAGTAGAAGGTTGACCCCTAGAGAAAAGCGTTGGTCTGCCATTGAGAGGGAGGCCTTTGCTGTGGTCTGGGCTCTGAAGAAGTTGAGGCCATACCTGTTTGGCACTCACTTCATTGTTCAGACAGACCACAAACCTCTACTTTGGCTAAAACAAATGAAAGGTGAAAATCCTAAATTGTTGAGGTGGTCCATATCCCTACAGGGAATGGACTATACAGTGGAACATAGACCTGGGAGTAGCCACTCCAATGCAGATGGACTCTCCAGATATTTCCACTTAGACAATGAAGACTCATCAGGTCATGGCTAGTCTTATTGTCCTTCGTTTGGGGGGGGGTTGTGTAGGAAAGTACCATCTTGCCTGGCATGTTACCCCCATTTTTCACTGTATATATGTTGTTTTAGTTGTATGTGTCACTGGGACCCTGGTAACCCAGGGCCCCAGTGCTCATAAGTGTGCCTGAATGTGTTACCTGTTTAGTGACTAACTGTCTCACTGAGGCTCTGCTAATCAGAACCTCAGTGGTTATGCTCTCTCATTTCTTTCCAAATTGTCACTAACAGGCTAGTGACCATTTTTACCAATTTACATTGGCTTACTGGAACACCCTTATAATTCCCTAGTATATGGTACTGAGGTACCCAGGGTATTGGGGTTCCAGGAGATCCCTATGGGCTGCAGCATTTCTTTTGCCACCCATAGGGAGCTCTGACAATTCTTACACAGGCCTGCCACTGCAGCCTGAGTGAAATAACGTCCACGTTATTTCACAGCCATTTTACACTGCACTTAAGTAACTTATAAGTCACCTATATGTCTAACCTTTACCTGGTAAAGGTTAGGTGCAAAGTTACTTAGTGTGAGGGCACCCTGGCACTAGCCAAGGTGCCCCCACATTGTTCAGAGCCAATTCCCTGAACTTTGTGAGTGCGGGGACACCATTACCCGCGTGCACTACATATAGGTCACTACCTATATGTAGCTTCACAATGGTAACTCCGAATATGGCCATGTAACATGTCTATGATCATGGAATTGCCCCCTCTATGTCATCCTGGCATAGTTGGCACAATCCCATGATCCCAGTGGTCTGTAGCCCAGACCCTGGTACTGCCAAACTGCCCTTCCTGGGGTTTCACTGCGGTCTTTGCCCTGTTCAGCGGTCTTCACCATGGCGGTCTTTGCCCTGTTCAGCGGTGCTTTGCCATGGCAGTTCTGGACTGTTCAGCTGTGCTTTGCCATGGCGGTTCTGGTACGGACATTGGTGTGTGGCATGACGTTCCCTAGACTGGGCATTGGTGTGTGGCATGACGTTCCCTCATAGCCCACCTGGGCTGTGGCAGCCGGGGCCCTCCTGGGCACTGACTCCGGCAGTGGCGGTGGTCCCCTGACCAGTGACGATACTTGGGCCCTCCTGGGCACAGACTCCGGCAATGGTCTCCTGACCAGTGACGATACTTGGGCCATCCTGGGCACAGACTCCGGCGGTGGTCTCCTGACCAGTGACGATACTTGGGCCCTCCTGGGCTATGACTCCAGCGGTGGTCTCCTGACCAGTGACGATACTTGGGCCTTCCTGGGCACTGACTCCGGCGGTGGTCTCCTGACCAGTGACGATACTTGGGCCCTCCTGGGCACTGACTCCGGCGGTGGTCTCCTGACCAGTGACGATACTTGAGCCCTCCTGGGCTATGACTCCGGCGGTGGTCTCCTGACCAGTGATGATACTTGGGCCCTCCTGGGCTATGACTCCGGCGGTGGTCTCCTGACCAGTGACGACGGTGCTGGCGGTTGGGTCTCGACCGCCGGGAATGATGCCGCCCTTCTCCGCCGTGATACTCACAACAGGCTGGGCAGACTTCCTCTGGCCCTTCCCCACCTTTGGTGGAGTCACAGCTGACTCTCCAATCCCCTTGGAACCCATGTGAGTTGTTTTCCCACCAGGAGTCTTCACACGGTCCACACTCCAATTTCAGAGCCTTTACAGGGGGTGGGCTGCCAGTGCCTTGGCTCCGGGTCACACCGCCTGCCCTGGTGGCCGATGCACTCCACATACCTTGAACAGGCACCACTGGTATTGGGGGCTTTTTGGCTGAGGCGCTACGACGGGACTGATGAATTGGAGGGGGGGGGGGTGGGGGCAAAAAGGTCAACTTTACAGAGGGACAGTTTCTGACGAACACTGGGATGGGTAGTTGGAGGGGGTCTGGGAGTGGAGGAAGAGGAGGTGGTTGTAGGAGGTGTCACTTTAGATGTTTTGGGTGCAGGTGCAGGTACAGGTACTGGAGGCTGTCGTGAGGTGGATGGATGTTGGGTGTGTGATTGCCGGCGTTTGTGTACTTTGGGAGGGGGCGTCACAGACACACTGGGAGAGGACACAGGGGACATGTAAATGGCAGTGGAGGTGGTGAGTGCAGATGAGCGGCTTGGGGTGCTGGGTGTCCTTGTGCGATTCATGGTGCCTGTAGATGTGGTGCATGCAGGTGTGTGTGTAGACAAGACTGGGAGGGAGGAGGGAGAAGAGGAGGAGGGGGACACAGTGGAGGCAGTGGATGTTGCTGTGTCTGTATGTGGGTGAGGCTTGTGTGAGTGCCTGTGGGTTGTGTGGTGCCTATGTTTGCTTGAGCTACTTGTGTGTGCTGACTTGTGTGCATGCTGGTGTGCAGGTGTGCTTGGGATGGGCTGGGGTACAGGGGATTGGGTCTGGGTGGAGGAGGTTGGAGGGGGGAGGCTAGACACAGGGACAATGGCTGCCATTAGTGCTGAGGCCAGAGATTGTAGGGTTCGCTGAAGGGCAGCCTGACCAGAATGAATGCCCTCCAGGAATGCATTACTGTGTTGCAACTTTCGTTCTACACCCTGGATGGCATTCACAATGGTAGACTGCCCAACAGTGAGTGACCTGAGGAGGTCAATGGCCTCCTCACTGAGGGCAGCAGGGGTGACTGGGGCAGGGCCTGAGGTGCCTGGGGCGAAGGTGATGCCCACCCTCCTGGGTGAGCAGCCACGGGGCGAACGCTGAGGGGCTGCTGGGAGGGCGGTGCTGGTAGGGGAGGTGGCGGCTGTAACTGTAGAAGTGGGGCGCACAGATGGTGCCACCACCACAAGGGAGCCCCCATCGGCGGACAAGTCCGTGTCGCTGGTTGGTGATCCGGTGGCCGACGTGAAGCTCCCCTCGCCCTCCGTCCCAATGGTGCATTCAGAGTCCATGGTGTGGCCCTCCATGGCCATGTGGGATGCAGCTCCCTCGTGCTACGGTGCCACTGTACCTCCGCCTGATGATTCTGATGTACAAAAGAACAGGGAGAGCACAAAAAGGGGGGGGGACAGAAGAAAGACAGGTTGAGTGCATGGCATACCGCTACCGTTGGCGGACAAGACAGACACAGCAGCCCCTTGCATTACGCCGTGCTCCTGCCCTCTGCATATGCAATTTCTGGGATATGGCCTACATGGCAATGGTGGACATCTGCCCACATGGATGCCACAGGGGCAACTATACCTCGACTTGGCACTCTACTGAGGTGGGGTAGAGTGCCACATGGGCTGCATTACAGAGGGGCCTAGTCTTCGTGTTTCTGGCTGGCCTAGGTATACCCACAGGTCTCCTCCCCCACCCAGACCCCTCTACTGCGCGCAAAGTCAGCAGAATGAGTTTGTACTCACCCCCTTGTGTCTGCTGTGATGCCCTCAAGCGCCCATCCAACTCCAGGTAGGCCACCGCCAGGATCCGGAACATCAGGGGGGTCATGGTGCGACGGGCACCCCTCCCACGTTGGGAGGCCATCCCCAGCTGAGCCTCCGCCGTCTTCTTGCTGCAGCGGCGAATGTCCTCCCATCTTTTCCGGCAGTGGGTGCCCCGTCTCTGGTGGGACCCCAGGGTCCGGACCTCCTTGGCGATGGCATGCCAAATGTCCCTCTTCTGGTGGGCGCTGACCTACATGACATGCACAAGGGAAGAGGAACAGTCATTACCAACTGCACCGTCGATGTGAGTGGCCCCCTCCCTACTCTGGCCATGTGGCCCATTCATTCACATGCATTAATGTTCTATGAACTGTGCCCCCTTCCCTCTTCCAACCAGCCCTCTCCACCCAGGCCTAGCCCATACAACGTGCTCCCTGTGTACTAACCTGTTGGTCTGGAGGACCGTAGAGTAGCGTGTACTGGGGGAGGACCCCGTCTACCAGTTTCTCCAGCTCCTGAGCAGTGAAGGCAGGGGCCCTTTCCCCAGATGCAGCAGCCATCGTCGCTTCCAGACCGAGGTCCCAGCAGCACTTGCAGTGTAGGTCCTCTCCTGTCGAAGGTTGGGTATCTAGTGATTGAACAGATAGAAAATGGTGGTGACGTCCGCAGCGGTGCGCATCATCTCCGCCGGCGCACCTGTTCATTGGCTCCTGGGACCCATAGGGTCCAATGTTAACCAATGCAGCATAGCGCCGCGGTCTATGACCGCGTACCGCGACGGTGTGCAACGCCAGCGCTGTTACCCCACAATCCCATTGTCCCAGATAGAGGTCAGGCAGCCGCCATTTCAGGGGCCCACATGGCTTCATTTACCTCTGCGTCACACATAGCTAGGCCTACACTCAACACAGATACAGGAAGGGTTTTGTGATTGGTGTAGTCTTGTGTGTAACTGTAGGTACATACCTGGAGGAAAAATGACTGATTCGTCGCTGTTGTCCTTCGTAGGCACCGTCAGCTGGGACATGTGAGAAGATGGCGGAATCCTCCGGTGTACCGATCGCTGGTGGACCTGTTGACAATGGAAGAGCAACATGTAATCGTCACCTACAGGTTTGACCGTGCCACAATCCAGGAACTATGTACCCAGTTGGAGCCAGACCTTATGTCACCAATCCACCATCCGACTGGAATCCCCCCTGACGTGCAGGTGCTGTCAGTGCTCCATTTCCTTGCAAGTGGGTCATTCCAGACAACAGTGGCCATGGCATCAGGGATGTCCCAGCCTATGTTTTCCAACGTTTTGTCCAGAGTGTTGTCTGCCCTGCTGAAACACGTAAGGAGATACATCATTTTCCCTGAGGTGGAAGATTTGCATACAGTTAAAGGTGACTTCTATGCCCTTGGACATATCCCCAACGTCATAGGTGCCATTGATGGGACCCATGTAGCTCTGGTCCCCCCCCACAGGAGTGAACAGGTGTACAGAAACAGGAAGAGTTATCATTCCATGAATGTACAGATGGTATGTTTGGCAGACCAGTACATCTCCCAGGTAAATGCTATGTTCCCTGGCTCAGTGCATGCCGCCTACATCCTGCGGAATAGCAGCATCCCTGATATGATGGCTCAACTCCAGAGGCACCGTGTATGGCTATTGGGGGACTCTGGTTACCCCAACCTGTCATGGCTACTGACCCCAGTGAGGAATCCCAGGACCAGGGCAGAGGAACGCTACAATGAGGCCCATGGGCAGACTAGGAGGGTGATCTAACGCACATTCGGCCTCCTGAAGGCCAGGTTCAGGTGCCTCCATATGACAGGTGGTTCCCTATTCTACTCACCGAAGAAGGTGTGCGAGATCATCATCGCCTGCTCGATGCTTCATAATTTGGCTTTGCGACACCAGGTGCCTTTTTTGCAGGAGGATGGTCCAGATGATGGTGTTGTGGCAGCTGTGGAGCCTGTGGACAGTGATAAGGAGGAAGCTGAGGAAGAAGACAACGACAACAGGGAGTCAGTCATACAGCAATATTTCCAGTGACACACGGGTGAGAACATTTTCATTTTTACTATTACATTAACTTTCACACGTCTTACTCTATCGTGTCTGTCGATTTCAACCAGTATTTGGTAACTGAGTTGTACCTTTCCATTACGGTTTCACAGGTGTGGTTACCAACGTGTGTCATCTGCTTGCATCCTTCAAGGACTTGTGATGTGTGACATAGGTATGTTGGCTTTACAATGGGAAACGCATTATGACTCTGTCATTGATAATACATATTTACAATATCACAGACTGACTCCAGATTGTTTTGTGTTTCAAGGGTGTTTATTGAAGTGCTCAGAAATGGGAGGGGGTTGTAAAATGGTGATGGGTGATGGCGGAGGAATGTCCATGGCAGAGTCCAGTCTATTAGTCTCACAGGTGCACTGCCCATCTGGGCATAGGAAGTGGAGCTGGGGCAGTTCAAGTATGGACAGGGTAACAAAGTGGGTCAGTGGGGGACAATCAGGGTGGTCTCATTTCCTGGCGGGGGTCTTGCCATCTTGCTCTGTCCTGTTCCTGGATCTCAGGGACCGCTTGCGTGGTGGTTGTCCGTCTGCAGGGGGTGGGGTGCTGGTGTGGTGGTCCTGTGGCGGGGCGTCCTGTCCACTAGCGCCGGCGGAGGTGGTGGGCAGTTAATCGTTCTGGCTAGTGTCAGGGGCCCCTTGGAGTGCCACGGTGTCCCTCAGGGTCTGCTGTATGTCTTTCAACACCCCTACGATGGTGCCCAGAGCGGAGCTGATGTTCCTGAGCTCCTCCCTGAACCCCAAATACTGTTCCTCCAGCAGGCGCTGGGTCTCCTGAAACTTTACCAGGACCGTCGCCATTGTCTCCTGGGAGTGGTGGTATACTCCCATGATGGAGGTGAGGGCCTCGTGGAGAGTGGGTTCCCTTGGTCTGTCCGCCCCCTGTCGCACAGCAGCCCTCCCAGTTCCCCTCTGTTCCTGTGCCTCCGTCCCCTGGACCGTGTGCCCACTACCACTGCCGCCAGGTCCCTGTTGTTGTTGGGGTGGTGGGTTATCCTGGGTTCCCTGTATTGGTGGACACACTGCTGATTGACCTGTCCTGGGTACGGAGGTTTGGGCCCGCTGGGTGGGTGCTGTGCTGGTGTTACCAGAGGGTGGAAGGTCAGTGTTGGGCTGTGCCTGTGCAAGGGGAACCGACTGTCCCGAGGCCCACGATGGTCCGGGCTGGTCATCAGGATCCAGTAGGGCAGAGCTGCTATCGTCATTGTGGGCCTCTTCTGGGGGTGGAGTGGTGTTGTCTGGACCCTCTGGTGTGGTGACGGTCCTTCGGGTTCCTGCAGGGGCATAAGAGCATGATTAATGCATTTGTGTGTGTCATGGTGTGCAATGGGTGGGTGTACCCCAGTGCTAGCATTCCTGTGTGGGGGCTTGTGTGATGATGGTTAGGGGGTTGTTCTGGGTATGTGCAGTTGGCATGCTTTAGTGCTGGGTGTCCATGCTTAGTTGTGTCATGCAGGGCTTGGTGTTGGGATGTGTGGTTTGTGTTATTAGTACATTAGTGAGGATTTTGGGTGATAGGGGAGGGTATGAGGGTGGGGGGGTGTGATAGCATGCAGGTAGGGTGGGGGATATGATAGTTAAGATTTGACTTACCAGTGTCCCATCTTCCACCGACTCCTCCGAGGCCCTCTGGATGCATGATGGTCAAGACTTTCTCCTCCCATGTTGTTAGTTGTGGGGGAGGAGGTGGGGGTCCGCCGCCAGTCCGCTGAACCGCTATGTTGTGCCTGGAGACCGTTGAACGCACCTTTCCCCGTAGGTCGTTCCACCTCTTCCTGATGTCCTCCCTATTTCTTGGAGGCTGTCCCACAGCATTGACCCTGTCCACGATTCTTCGCCATAGCTCCATCTTCCTGGCTATGGAGGTGTGCTGTACCTGTGAGCCAAATAGCTGTGGCTCTACCCGGATGATTTCCTCCACCATGACCCTGAGCTCCTCCTCGGAGAAGCGGGGTGTCTTTGGCGTGACATGGGGTGGTGTGTGTGATGTGTGGGGCGGTGTGAGTGTTGATGTGTGTGGTGATGTGTAGTGGTGTGTGGTGTTTTGAGCATGGATGTGGTGTGGGTGATGGTGTTGTGTGCCTCTGTATGGTGGTGTAGTCTTGGCTGTGCTGTCTCTCTGGCCTTCGTCCGTGAATTTTGGTCGTAGGGGTTGTGTGTATGTGTTTCAGGTGTGTGTATTTCGATTTGTCCAATGTGGCGGTGTTTTGGAGATGTGTGTGTATTTTGAGCGCGACGGTGTATACCGCCAATGGAATACCGCGGTTGAAAGACCGCCACGTGGATTCGTGGGTCGTAATAGCATGGGCGTGTTTCTGTTGGCGTGGAGGTGGAGGTTTTGTTTTCGCCAGTTTAACACTGACCTTTGGTGTGGCGGAGTTGTGTGGGTGTCTGTATTTTCGGCGGATTCCGAGATGTGTGTCATAATAGCTGTGGCAGACTACCGCCGCGGCGGCGGTGTACTGGCGGTCTTCTGCACGGCGGTAAGCGCCCTTTACCGCCAATGTTGTAATAACCCCCATAATGTGCTACTGGTGAACATTGAGCAACTAATATGCGCAGTGGTGAAACACAAAGTCATTGGTCAAACACAATTAATAGCATCACAGATGTCCATGCGGTAACCAAACTGCCCCAAGGAGGGACAAACGTAAAGGATTTTTGAAAGGCAAACCCACAAGCGAATAATATTGATGGGCATGCCGTGGGCATAGATAGAAGCTCATAGAAAGATTACAACAGGTCAGAGAGCTAGACCTAAAAAGGAGTTGGTAACTTTACTACCCAAGGCACAATAAGTATAAAAATAAAATAAATATTAACTATCAGGCTTCAAAATATCATCTCTTTCTCGAAGTCCTGAGAATGTTAAATGTATTTTTTTTTTTTTTTTTTTACAAATGATCGAGTAATGTCACATTTGTGTTTTTGTTATTGACTACAAAAAATAGTTAAAAAGGTATTCCAACTACCCAGTATAATGTTTAAAAAAAAAAAAGAAAGAATCACGTGGCTTCTATGCAAACTTCAGGGTCTTGGGAATATTTACAGAACCAGGACATAGACATATTTTGTTTTTCACGAACTGCCATGCTTTCTCAAGGGCGCAGGTTGGAAGTGGTATAACACACAAGAAGGGGTGTCTTCGGTAGAGTCAATGCTCAGAGCTTCTACTGCTATGTTATTATTTATGTTTATTTTTTTTACAGTTACATAAACCTGTGAGAGGCAATGGAGTGCTTTACATGAGCACTGGTATAATGTTACTCTTTGTGTTCTTTTGGATACGGTAAGCTTAAGTGATTTGTCCAACGGCAGGATTAAATTGCGGTTTCCTAGTTCAGAGTGGACAGCTCTAGGCGCCACATCTTCAGTCTACTGACTGCCGTGATAGACATGATCAAATAAAAAAATAATTCCTAACTGCACTTTCCTTGCGACATAAATTGAAAATAAAAAGTAAAACAGTTGATATAAGTGAGACAATTCAAAGCGCCATGGCTGCCATGAGCCTGAAAGAGAGGCACAAAAGGAAAAAGAAGTTCGCTTGCAGTCAAATGTATTAGCAAACGTGCAATTGTCTATGTAACAGGGTCGATGGCCAAGGCAGTAACCAATGATAACAAGGGATTTTTGAAAGGCAAGCCCATGGACGAGTGATAGTGATGGGTGTGCAGTGGGCGTGGTTAAAAGCCCACAGATAGATTACAACATGTCAGAGCACTTGCGCGCTCGACCTGAAAAGGGAAATGTAAATAATAGAGGAAAAGCTGCTCTCCCTTGAAAGGGACCTAGACCCCACAACAGACTCGCAGGCGCTATGGACTATAGCACTATTCAGAGAAGAATACTGAGCCCTAGCTGATAGGGAGGTGAGATCTCAGATTCCTGCCACAGAGCATAAACTGTACAATGCAGGAGGCAAATCAGGCAAGCTATTTGCCTGGCTGGGACGCAGAGAGATGGAGGCGAGGTGGGTCGTCACTACTGTAGACACGGATGGCGCTGGACACCATTCTGACTCGGCGATAGCACAGGCCTTCACTGAATATTACAAGGCCTTTTACGGGGCACATTTCCTAGCGGACACTTGGCCGCTATCCCCTTGCCAAGTCTTACACCAGAAGACAGCGCGGAATTGGAGGAGGACATCTACCTTTTAGGGGTCCAAGAGGCCATAGCAAGGATGCATGCAGGTAGAGTCCCCAGCCCCAATGGCATACCTGCAGAATTTTTAAAAAGCAACTCCTTTATCTTGGCCCCACATCTCCTGAAACTCTATGTAGAAGCTAAGACAGAGGGGCATGTCCCTCCTGATCTTCGAAGAGCCATAATTGTGGTTATGCATAAGAAAGGGAAACCACCCAATGATCGTAGCTCTTATCTTCTGATCTCCTTATTAAATATAGAAACTAAAATATTAGCATCAATATTAGCTGCAAGAATAAAGAAAGTTATTAGCCCCCTAATACATAAAGATCAGTCAGGATTCATGCCACGTAGGTCAACCAGACTTAATCTTATATAATTGGTTAGAGACAGTCCAAAATCGCAAGGATCTGCATGTTTTCCTAATGTTGGATGTGGAAAAAGCAGTTGACGAGGTTCACTGGTCCTTCCTAATGCAGGTACTAGAAAAATATGGCTTTGGCACTGAGTTCCAAAGCTGCATCAAACTCTATGAATGCCTCACAACAGCGGTTAGAGTAAATGGTGTTCAGTCTGCCAACTTTGCAATAGAAAGGGGCACCAGACAAGGTTGCCCACTTTACCCTTATTTGTTCGCTTTGACACACTGAAGCCACTAGCCTGCCTGATTCTGACCCACCCAGTTACCTGAGGGTTTTTTCATATGGAGGAAACCCCAGAAGAGGATGAGAGGATCTCCCTATTTGCGGACAATGTCCTCTTTCTTACAAACCCAGAGGAGAACATCCCGGCAATATTACAGGTATTTGATGAATATGGGGCTGTAATGCTATCTGTATTTAACCACCAGCTCCATCTTGACCACTGACTCCATTTTGTGCTTAGCTTCAAACACTGTCACATTGGTGGTGTAGGTATTTTTCCATGCACAGATTGTTTTTGCTCTTCTCACCAGGGAAAGGAGCAAAACATGGGGGAGCGCTGAAGATAAGAAGGCACCAGGCTGAGAATATTATGATAGAGCAGGGTACACCTCAGTCTTGGGAAAAACACCATGAGATTAGGCCATTCTGATGCATGTTTTATCAACACTGACCTGACATAGCCAATGTGTGAAGGGGGTTCCTAGAACCTTCCTCTTATGTTTGTTTAAGGTGTATAAGGTGGGGAGCCTTGGCAACTGGAGGAAGAAGGAACTCATCAGAGAAGGGACGCCTTGCTCAGAAAATAAATCGCATTGCGGTATAGGCTTGATTCTGTTTTGGTTGTTCCATGTTCCACGACCTGAAGTTGGCAGGCAAAGGGATGAAGTTGGTGTCAAGGCCCATGGTAATGCATTTTTAATTCTTATTTTTAGCTTTGTGGTGTGCATGCATGAATGTGTAGTCTGTGTAGTCACTATATAAATAAATATTATATATATATATATATATATATATATATATATATATATATATGTGTGTGTGTGTTTATATGTGTATATATATATATATATATATATTTTCATTGTTGGAGTATTACATTTTCTTTGTTTCTGTGATCATCAATATTCTACTGCTGTGATTATTTTTAGAATTGCACGTGTTGCTGCATTTGAAATAAAATATCACATTATTCTTTTCGTTCATGAAACTTTGGGAAGTGCCTTAATAAATTCATTACTCAGACTAAGAGTGCTGCATTCTTTGCATGCCTTTCATTTTGTCTCCTCTAAGTCTGAAGCAGAGCAGAACAGGGGCCCACTCAGGATACTCAGGATATAATATAAACTGGGATAAGTCATACCTATACCCAATTGGAGGAGGCAATTGGTATATCGGCAAAGACTGAGAAGGATTTAGCTACCTAGGAGTTTATGCCACATTAGACAAAGAAAAGCATCTGCCTCGAAATCTCCACCGAGTGCTAGTGGACTTCCAAAAAGACGTGAATAGGTAGGCAGAGCTGCCACTGACTCTTATGGGTCAAGTGGCAATTATAACTTTACCCATATTTCTATACATGCTTTAAAATACCTTCTGTCCTGTCCCAGATTAATACTTTACCAAAATCAATGGGGGAATATGCCATCTGCTATAGAGAGAGGACATTCCAGGGTAGCTCTACAAACGTTACAGAGAAACCAACATAATGGAGGTCTGCCCTCCCAGATGTCAGGACATATTACTGGGTGGCCATTCTGAATATAATTAACGAATGGAGACATCCACCCATCGAGTCGAATGCCATCAATTCCCGGCAAAGTCCTTTTTACACTACTTGTATGGAGTAGGAGGCTGGAAGAAATCGCTACCAGCAACCCAGGTGATGATTGGCATCTGGCTGCAAGCCAGTAAATATTTATGATGGGCGAGAAAGATCACCCGAGCAACTCTACTGTGGCTTGGTCTGAGTTTTATGGAAATAGGGAAGTTCAAAGGGTTTCGGTCGTGGGACCTCATAGGGATAACTACATTAGGAGGTATCATAGAGAATGGAGAATTGATCCCTTTCACCTTCCTCCAGAAAGAATACCAATTGCACTCAAAGCAACACTATAGATACTTACAGCTGAAACATGCATGGAGGGCAGAGGGAATAGACATAGGGGACCTCCCAGAGTATCCCCTACTAGAAGGTAGGCTTCTTCAGTAATATATACCAGAAAAGGCGATTTCATATACATATAAAACTATAAATAATAACACCCCCAATAACCTGCAGAAACTGAGAGACTTGGGGTAGGGAACTAAGAGAGCTGGACCATACTGATTGGGAAGCAGCGCTTATGCACCCCAGAGTAGTGGCCATAAAAACAAGACTGAGGCTGATACAATTTAAAGTACTGCACCGCATTTATTATGACCTGGTAAGGCTTCATAGATTTGGGTGAGCGAAGTCACCAGAATGCCTGCAATGTAAAACGAGAGCAGGAACATTCCTGCACATCCTTTGACACTGTCCAATGATTCAACAATATTGGGAGGTGATAATGAAGGAATTAGGAGAGACTCTGAGGTTATCAATCCCTGTGGATCCAAAATATGTACTTCTAGGCATTCCCACAGATATAGATATCCTGCGAGCACAGCTACTCTTTTGTAATCTGGGATTAGTGGTGGGTAAGAGAGACATAACAGGCAGTTGGGGAGGTCCTGTACCGCCAACAATAGCTGATTGGAAAAAAGGAATGGATTTATACATGGAGGCGGAAAAGGTTACATATAAAGCCAGAAGTCGCCCAAGGAAATATGCTAAGATTTGGGGTCCTTGGTGCAGGTACTACGATTTTGAAGATCCAGTAGATGGTGACATACCTACCTCGTAGAGATGATAATAAACCTAATATGATTGTGTAATTGAAAAATGAATGTCTGTGGGTGAAAAGGTTGCAAATGGGGGCAATGTGTTATTTTTGCTATTGTATATTATGTGGGTGCTCACTGCTCGATATCAATCTTTATCATCTATTTAAAATCAATAAAAATATATATATTTTTTCAAATGTCTGAATTCAGAATTACTTGACTTTTTTTGGTAATGCTTGCACTAGTTGAACATACTGTCATCATACCATAATTCAGTGCTTAATTTGTAAATAAAAACGTGTCGGTGCCCAAAGCCCTCCTCTGAAACACGCAGCTGCTGCAACTCAATGTGCGAATACAGAATAATGAGACAGCGTAATCCTGAAGCCATCTCGGGCTTCTTTAATCCAGTTAAAGCCACTCCCAGCCCCTTTAGTTCACTCCTGCAACTTTCTGCTTTCTCACCTTTGACGCTTTTTCGTTTTTCTCTTCCTCCGTCTTTCCCATATGTGTCTTTTACCTGCAGTAAATGCTTGAGACAGAAAAATAAGTGCCGGCCCTCAAAAATAAGTGCCGGTGCTCCGCCCTCGAAACAGCAAGCACAAATTAAGCACTGCCATAAATACATTAAAGGTTGGATTATTTGGAAACATCTGACAAATCTTGTGCAACTTTCTGCTTTCTCGCCTTTGACGCTTTTTCGTTTTTCTCTTCCTCCGTCTTTCCCATATGTGTCTTTTACCTGCAGTAAATGCTTGAGGCAGAAAAATAAGTGCCGGCCCTCAAAAATAAGTGCCGGTGCTCCGCCCTCGAAACAGCAAGCACAAATTAAGCACTGCTATAAATACATTAAAGGTTGGATTATTTGGAAACATCTGACAAATCTTGCATAACAAAGAGCTAAAATGCAAAGGTGTTGTTGGTATCCTTTTATTCTTGTTTATTGCTGTCACAACTAGCATGTGTTTTGACCTTCTTGTCACGCAGGCTTGGTGCTTTTTCAAGGCTGTAAAATATTAGTATGCATATCAAACATAATTTGGGGGTTATTACACTGCCGTGCAGAAGACTGCCAACACACCGCTGCGGCAGCAGAATTCCACCACGGTCATTATGACCCACTGCTCGTAATCCGCCAAAATCCAGACACCCACACAAGTCCGAAACACCAAAGGTCAGTGATAAACTGGCGAAAACAAAACCTCCACCGTCATGCCAACAGGAATATGCCCACACTATCACGACCCACGAATTCACGCGGCGGTCTTTCAACCGCGGCATTCCATTGGCGGTACACACCGCTGCGCTCAAAATACACACACTCTTACAAAACACTACCACATTGGACAATTCCAAATACAAACACCTGATACACATGCACACACCACTCCCACATACCCAATACAATATAAAACACACACCCACATTATCCACAAACCCCTACTACCAAAAATTCTGAAAGAAGGCCAGAGACACCACAATCTACAAACAACCATCCACAGGTACTCAACACCATCACTCACACAACATCCACGCACCTCACACAACACACCACTAAATATCACCCCACACATCACAACACACACTACCCCACACATCACCCACACCACCCCATGGCACGGCAAAGACACCCCAGGTTCTCTGAGGAGGAGCTCAAGGTCATGGTGAAGGAAATCATCCGGGTAGAGCCACAGCTATTCGGATCACAGGTGCAGCACACCTCCATAGCTAGGAAGATGGAGCTATGGCGAAGAATAGTGGACAGGGTCAACGCAGTGGGACAACACCCAAGAAATAGGGATGACATCAGGAAGAGGTGGAACGACCTACGGGGAAGGTGCGTTCCGTGGTCTCAAGACACCACCTTGCGGTTCAGAAGACTGGCGGCGGACCCCCACCTCCTCCCCCACAACTAACAACATGGGAGGAGCAAGTCTTGGCTATTCTGCATCCTGAGGGCCTCGCTGGAGTAGCTGGAGGAATGGACTCTGGTAAGTCAAATCTTAACTATTACATCCCCCACCCTACCTGCATGCTATCACATACCCCCACCCTCGCCCTCACCCCCATCACTCCAACTCCTTACAAATGTCCCAATATCACAAACCACACATCCCAACACTGAGCCCTGCATGCAACAACAAAACATGGATACCCATCACCAAAGCATGGCCACTGCACATACCCATACACCCCCCAAACCATCATCACAGAAGGTCCCACACAGGAATGCAAGCACTGGGGTACACGGTCACCCACCCATTGCACACCCTGGCACACACAGATGCAATAATCAAGCTTTTACACCCCTGCAGGACCCCTACCCAACATCACCGGACAGGAGGGTCCAGACATGTCCACACCACCAACAGAAGAGGCCCACAGTTGTGGAGAAGTGTGGCTCAATGGTTAGAGCGGCAGACCCTGAAGCAGAGATCTGGCTCAAGACCAGGGTTCAAGTCCCGCTACAGCAGGTCTTGGGCTCAATTCCCCTTGACCAGATAATTCTCGCCTCGGTGCCTAATCTAATTCATGGGTCCCACTCTGCAACTCTGGGCAATAGCTTGCTTAATCTCCACAACGGCCCCAACAGCGCTTGGATGCCTGGCTTCACCCTGGGGGTGCTCAGGAGTGGGCGCCTCACAGGGAAAAGCCAGGAGGGGTTCCATAGCGGTATGAGTACAGCGCCTTGAGACCCTAACGGGTGAGTAGTGCGCTATACAAGTGCTAATTTACATTTTACACAGTGATGACAGCAGCTTTGTCCAACTGGATCTAGACGACCAGCCCGGCCCATCTGGGACCTCGGGACAGTCGGTTCCCCTCACACTGGCACAGGCCACCACAGAGCTTCCGCCCTCTGGAAACACCAGCACAGCACCCACCCAGCGGGCCCATACCTCTGTCCCCAGGACACATCAAACAGCAGTGTGTCCACCACTACAGGGAACCCAGGCAAACACACCACAGTGGCAGTGGGCACACGGTTCAGGGGACAGGCCCAGGGAACTCACTCTCCACGAGGCCCTCTTCAACATCATGGGAGCCTACCATCATTCCCAGGAGACGATGGCAACGATTCGGGCCAAGTTTCAGGAGACCCAGCGGCTGCAGGAGGAACAGTATTTGGGCTTCAGGGAGGAACTCAAATCCATCAATTCTACCCTGGGCACCATCATAGGGGTGCTGAAGGAAGTCCTCAACACCAGGAGGGACACTGTGGCACAACAAGGACGATGGACTGCCCACCACCTCCGCCGGCGCTAGTGGACAGGAGGCACCGCCACAGGACCACCACACCAGCACCCCACCCCCTGCAGATGGAGAACCACCCCGCAAACGGTCCCTGAGATCCAGGACAAAGACAGAGAACGATGCCAAGACCCCCGCCAAGAAATGAGACCACCCTGATTGTCATCCTTTTGTCCCACCTTGTCAACCTGTCCATCCTCAAACCGCCCCAGCTCCACTTCCTGTGCCCCTTTGGACAATGCACCTGTGAGACTAATAGCTTGGACTCTGCCATGGACATTCCTCCACCATCACCCCTCACCATTTAACAACCCCCTCCAATATTGAGCACTTAAATAAACACCCTTGAAGCACAAAAAAATCTGGAGTCTGTCTGTGATTTCGAATTAGTGTATTAGCAATTACAGTGACAAAATGCTCTTTCAATGGTAATATCAACATACCTATGTCACACAGCTCTAGTCCATGAGGAAACAAAGCAGATGTCACACAGTGGGACCCACATCTGTGAAATCCTAAGAGAAAGTGAAAACTCAGTGAACATATACTGGGTGAAAAGGACAGACAGTAGAGAGGTAGTAGTGTTAAAGTACATGTAGCAGGCAGGTTTGTCTTCTTACCTGTGTCTCACTGGAAGTATTGCAGGATCACAGAGTTCCTGTTGTCGGTGTCCTCTTCTTCTGCTTCCTCGTCTTCACTGTCCACAGGCTCCACAGCTGCCACAACACCTCCATCTGGACCATCCTCCTGCAGAAAAGGCACCTGTCATCGCAAAGCCAAGTTGTGAAGCATACAGCAGGCCACGATGATCTGGCACACCTTCTTTGGTGAGTAGAATAGGGAACCACATGTCATATGGAGGCACCGGAACCTGGCCTTCAGGAGGCCGAAGGTCCGCTCTATAATCCTCCTAGTTCACCATGGGCCTCATTGTAGCGTTCCTCTGCCCTTGTCCTGGGATTCCTCACTGGGGTCAGTAGCCATGACAGGTTGGGGTAACCAGAGTCACCTGCAAATGCCGAGGGACAACTGTTAGACACACACTAACCCTTAGGGATATCCCCAGACCCAGACAACTATTCCCACTGATTTGGTTCCAGGTGCTCACCTATTAGCCACACACGGTGCCTCTGTAGTTGCCCCATCACGTAAGGGATGCGGCTATTCTGCAGAATGTAAGCGTCATGCACTGAGCCAGGGAATTTTGCATTAACATGGGAGATGTACTGGTCTGCCAAACACACCTTCTGCACATTCATCGAATGGTAACTCTTCCGGTTCCTGTACACCTGTTCACTCCTGCGGGGGGGACCAAGGCCACATGTGTCCCTTCAATGGCACCTATGATGTTGGGGATATGTCCCAGGGCATAGAAGTCACCTTTCACTGTTGCCAAATCCTCCACCTGAGGGAAAACATTGTAGCTACGCATGTGTTTCAGCAGGACAGACAACACTCTGGACAACACGTTGGAAATCATAGGCTGGGACATCCCTGATGCTATGGCCACTGTTGTTTGAAATGACCCACTTGCAAGGAAATGGAGTACTGACAGCACCTGCACTTGAGGGGGGATCCCTGTGGGATGGCGGATAGCTGACATCAGGTCTGGCTCCAACTGGGCACACAGTTCCAGGATTGTGGCACGATCAAGCCTGTAGGTGATGATTACATGTCTTTCCTCCATTGTCGACAGGTCCACCAGTGGTCTGTACACCGGAGGATGCCGCCATCTCCTCACATGCCCCAGCCGACGGTGCCTATGGAGGACAACAGCGAGCACGGAATCAACCAACTCAGAGGTACATAAACACTGCTTACTCAGAAAACTATTCATAACCCGAAATTTGCCTGTATGAGTGTTCAGCCAAGGCCTAGGTATGTGTGACGAAGTTAAAAATAAAGCCATGTGGGCCCCTGAAATGGCGGCTGCGTGACCTGTAAAGTGGGACAATGGGATATGAGGTAACTGCGCTGGCGTTGTACACCGTCGCGGTAGGCGGTCGAAGACCGCAGCGCAATTCTGCATTGGTTAACATTGGACCCTATGGGTCCCAGGAGCCAATGACGATGTACGCCGGCGGTGACGGTACGCACCGCCGTGGACGTGACCGCCATTTTCTATCAGTTCAATCACTCGATACCTGATCTTCGACAGGAGAGGACCTACACTGCAAGTGCTGTTGTGACCTCAGTCTGGAAGAGACAATGGCTTGTGCGACTGGGGAAAGGGCCCCTGCCTTCAGCACAGAGGAGTTGGAGAAACTCGTGGATGGGGTCCTCCCCCAGTACACACTACTCTACGGTCCTCCAGACAAACAGGTAAGTACACTGTGAGCATTCTGTATGGGCAATGCCTGTGTGGAGTGGGGTGGATGAAAGATAGGGGGGTGGGGGGGAGAATGAGGCTTGCATGAGACAACGGTGAGTGCATGTGCCACATGGCAAGGGTAGGGATGCGGCCCAATGACTGTGACGGGGCAGTTGGTAATAACTTTTCTTTTTCCCCTGTACAATTCCTATAGGTCAGCGCCCACCAGAAGAAGGATGTTTGGCGTGCCATCGCCAAGGACATCCGGACCCTGGGGGTCTACCACAGACGGAGCACCCTCTGCCGGAAAAGATGGGAGGACATTCGCCATTGGAGCAAGAAGATGGAGGAGGCCCAGCTGGGGGTGGCCTCCCAACGTGGGAGGGGTGCCCGTCGCACCATGACCCCCCTAATGTTCAGGATCCTGGCGGTGGCGTATCCGGAGTTGGATGGGCGCTTGAGGGCATCACAGCAGCCACAAAGGGGTGAGTACACTCTCATTCTGCTGATTCAGCGCACAGTGGAGGTGTCTGGGTGGGGGAGGTGGGCTGTGGGTTCCCCTAGGCCAGGGCGAGTGTGCTAGTTAAGTCCCCTTTTTCAGGCAGACCCTGTGGCACCCCACCCCACCTGGGTACAGTGCCAACTACACCTAGTCAGGCTCCTCTGACATCCATGTGTGCAGATATCGGCCATAGCCTTGTAGGCCATGTCCTGGGGATTGAATAGTGGACCCCAAGTGCGCGGTGTAGTACAGGGGGCTTCTGTGTCTGTCATGTCCGCCAACGGTAGCGGTAATGCATGCACTCAACATGTCTTTCTTCTGTCTTCCCCCTCACTTTTTATGGTCTCCCTGTACTTGTGTGCATTAGCATCATCTGGTGGAGGAGCAGTGGCACCGGAGCAGGAGGGAGTTGCATCCCACATGGCCCTGGAGGGCGAGACTACGGACTCCGATTTCACCAGTGGGACGGAGGGCGAGGGGAGCTCCACGGAAGGGACAGGAGCTGACACCAGTGATACAGACTCGTCCTCTGATGGGAGCTCCCTTGCGGTGGCGGGCCCATCTGTGCCCCCCGCATCTACAGGTACAGCCGCCACCACCCCCTCCAGCACCGCCCTCCCAGCAGCCCATCAGCCTTTGCCCTGTGCCCGCTCACCCAGGAGGGTGGGCATCACCTTCGCCCCAGGCACCTCAGGCCCTGCCCCAGTCACCCCTGCTGCCCTCAGTGAGGAGGCCATTGACCTCCTTAGGTCCCTCACTGTTGGGCAGTCTACCATTTTGAATGCCATCCAGGGTGTAGAGAGGCAGTTGCAACAAACCAATGCATTCCTGGAGGGCATTCATTCTGGTCAGGCAGCCCTTCAGCTAGCTTTTCAGACTCTGGCCTCAGCACTGATGGCAGCCATTGTCCCTGTCTCTAGCCTCCCCCCTCCAACTTCCTCCACCCAGACCCACACCCCTGTACTTCAGCCTATCCCAAGCACAGCATCAGATCAGCATGCACACACCTCAACACACAAAGGAAGCTCTGGCAAACATAAGCACCACACATCCCACAGGCACTCACGCAAGCATCACACACATGCAGACATACCAACATCCACTGCCTCCACTGTGCCCCCCTCCTCCTCGTCTCCCTCATCCCTCCCAGTCTCGTTTCAACTCACACCTGCATGGACTAAATCTTCAGCCACTACGTCCATCACCAGCACACCCACCACCACACCCCGCTCACGTGCAGTCACCACCCCCACTACCATTCACACATCCCCTGTGTTCTCTCCCAGTGTGTCTTTGAGGCCAACTCCCAAGGTACACAAACGCAGCCACACACCCACCCAACAGCCATCCACCTCAAGACAGCCTCCAGCCCATGCACCTTCACCCAAAGTCAGCAAACGGACAGCTCCTACGACCACTACCTCTTCCTCCACTCCCAAACCCCCTCCATCTACCCGTCCCAGTGTTCCTAAGAAACTTTTCCTGGCCAGCCTTGACCTCTTTCCCTCACCTCCCCCACCCCGTCAGTCTCCTGGGGCCCGACTCTCCAGGTCCCAACCTAGCACCTCAGCCACAACATCGGCGGGACCAGTGGTGCCAGTAGTCACTGGATTATGGAGTGCACCAGGCAGCAGGGCAGCCAGTGTGGCAAGGAGCCACAGCACGGACAGTCCCCCACCTGTCAAGCATCAACAGTTGGCCAGTGCCCGGCAGGAGAGGGGGAAGACACCAGCGACCAAAGCCGCTCCCAGGGGTACAGGTGGGAGTGTGGAGTCAGCTGCGACACCCTCCAAGGTGGGCCATCAGCCCCGCTGCCAAGGAGCCGACCGCCAGCAGCCCCACTGCCCCAGACAGGACCGCCATCAGCCCCGCTGCCCAGGACAGGACCACCAGCAGCAGCCCCGCTGCCAAGGAGCCGACCGCCAGCAGCCCCACTGCCCCAGAGAGGTCCGCCAGCAGCCCCGCTGCCCAAGACAGGACTGCCAGAAGCTGCCCCGCTGCCCAAGACAGGACAGCCAGCAGCAGCCCTGCTGCCCAAGACAGGACCGCCAGCAGCAGCCCCGCTGCCAAGGAGCCGGCCAGCAGCAGCCCCGCTGCCCAAGACAGGACCGTCAGCAGCTGAACTGCTGCCCAAGACAGGACCGCCAGCAGCTGAACCGCTGCCAAAGACACCGCCGCCACAAGCACCGCTGCCAAAGACACCGCCGCAACAAGCACCGCAGGCCCATGAGCGCCAAAAGCTCTGACGCTACTGATGCCGCCACGAGCAGGATGAAGCACTCTGGGCACAAGGCCCCCTCCAGAAACAGTGGAGATTCACATCCACTACCTCTGTCCTTGGCAAGATGAAGCACTCTGGGCACAAGGCCCCCTCCAAAACCAGTGGAGATTGACATTCCCTTTGAAGTCCTGTTTCCGTGTTTTTGTTCACGGTGAATCCGCCCCGGAAAAGGTGGCGGATTGGTAGGTTGTAATTCTGTGGACGGTACATTGTCCTCCACCTGTCTGTTGGCGGTGACCGCCAAGCTGTTTGTTTGTACCGCTGTGGCGGTCGGAGTGTTAAAGTGGCTGTCTATGTTGGCGGTTTCCGCCACGGTCATAATTCCATTTTTTTTACCGCCAGCCTGTTGGCGGTCTTACCGCCGCTTTAACACCGACCGCCAGGGTTGTAATGACCACCTTTGTAAGTTCTTCACAATTCATCTAACAGACTAAGCATGAGGGTGCTTCAATCAGTCCGTTAAGACTACCATGTTAACTACAAACTGTTTTGCACTGCAGACATGAAGACGTGAGAGGGTGCCACAAAGTTAATTAAAATGGTGATCGAGAAATGAATAAAACTAAAATACCAGAAAGTAAAAGAATTGCAAAGCCATCAGTAATTTTGTAAAGTAATCTTTACCCCATGGTTGTTCAGTAGTGTGGTAAATAGAAAATGAACCCCCCTGTTGTCAGTCTGTACTCAACAGGAGGCTAAATATGAATTTATATAGAGAGTTATGTAAGGTGAAGTAATAGTAAAGGCAGTGTTTGTACAAAACTCAATATGGTGGTCATGCATTGTAACATACCCACTGCGGTCTTGTTGAAAAGTTTGAAAGGCCCTGCTAGAGCTCAATAGTGCAGACAAAAAATAAGAGAAACAGAGCTGATCGTCAGATACTTGTATGGTAGACAGACCTGGACTGCAAGAGAGCCTTACGGGTCCTGCCCATGGAGCTGGTCAAAGGGAGCCGGTACTCGAAAGCACTTTAGTGCAAGAAAAAGTCATACCTGGTTTAGTGTATCCACGGCTAAGTCCCTTCATTATTTCCCTGTCTAAAGGTCAACTCGATCGATTTAATCTCATGTGGACTGTGCTGCAGGGGCAGGTTGTTCCTGGCTGTGATGTAGAAGGAGCGGCCCCCGCTGCGGGTGCGATGGTTGTGGGGGGATTTGAGAGGTTGAACATGGAGGAGCGCAGTTGTCTTGCCGGGACATCTTGCCGGGACGTGGAAGCATAGTTGGTGATTGATACAGAACGGCCCTTGGTTGTTTAGAGCTTTGTACGCAAGTGTGAGGATCTTGAACTGGCATCTCTTTTGGACTGGGAGCCAGTTGAGGTTCAGGATGAGTCTGGCTGTGGTGTTCTGTAAAGTCTGAAGTCCTTTGGAGTAGCTGGGTGGAAATTCCAAGCTAGAGAGCGTTGCTGTAGTCTAGGCGGCTGGTGACCAGTGCGTGCATGATGATTTTTCTGGTGTCGGTAGGGATCCATCTGAAAATTCTGCAGAGCATTCAGAGGATGTAGAAGCAGGAGGAGGTGACTGAGTTTACTTGTTGATTCATGGACAGTTGGCTGTCATGGATGATGCCACGGTTTTGTGTGTGGTCTGATGTAGTGGGTGTTCTGGCCACCAGCTATTGTCCCATGCGGAGGTGTTCTTCCCGAAGATCAAGACTTTGTTTTGTCGGTGTTGAGTTTGAGGCAGGTGTCTTTCATCCATGCTGCTACTTGGGTCATGGCGTTGTGGAAGTTGGTTTTGGCATTGTGGAGGTCCCTTGTGAGTGAGAGGATCAGTTGGGTATTGTCAGCGTAGGAGACTATGTTGAGTCTGTGGGATCTGACAATGTCTGTGAGGGGGGTCAGGTAGATGTTGAAAAGGGTGGGGGTGAGAGAAGATCCTTGGGGTACGCTGCAGGTGATGGTTTTGGGTGCGGAGGTAAAAGGAGGAAGGCATATGCTCTAATTGCGGTTTGAGAGGGAGGAGACAATCCACTTGAGGGTGTTTTGTTGAATGTCTATGTTGTGGAGTCTGTTGAGGAGAGTGTGGTGGGAGACTGTGTCAAATGCTGTGAAGAGGTCTATGAGGATTAGAGCTGCTGTGTCTCCTCAATCGAGGAGGGTCCTGATGTTGTCCATGGCGGCAATCAGTGCGGTCTCGGTGCTGTGGTTGGCCCGGAATCCTGATTGTGAGGTGTTGAGAAGGTGGTTTCATTCGAGGTATTTGGCGAGCTGTTTGTTGATGGCTGTCTCGAGTACTCTGGCAGGGTAGAGGAGCAGGGAAATCAGTCTGTAATTTTTTAGGTCGCTAGGGGTCAGCAGAGGGTTTCTTTAGGAGAGGTCTGACCTCTGCGTGCTTCGATCTGTCTGGGAAGGGTACCACGTTAGATGGAGGTGTTGAGGATGCTTGTTAGTTCCGTACTGATAGTGTTGGTTCTGAGGTTGAAGAAAAGGTGGGAGCAGGGGTCGGTGAGTGCTCCTGAGTGGATAGACAACATGATGGCTGTGTGGTCTGTGTGGTGATTGGGGACCAGGTGGTTACCGTGTGGTTGTTGTTCGTTGTTTGAGGGAGGTTGTCTATGCTGGAAGTGGTGGGATGGGATCAAGGTTGCTGTAAATTGTGGTGATCTTGCTGTGGAAGTATTCTGAGAGGATGTCGCAGAGCTCCTGGGATGAGTGGATGGTGGTCTCTGTGGCTGTCGGGTGGAGAATTTCTTGATGATTTTGAAGAGTTCTTTTGTTTAGTTGGCTGCAGAGTTGATGCAGGCTGTGATTGCTGCTCTCTTGGCTGCCTTGATGTGGCGGTGATAGTTGTGGAGGGCTGCCTTGTGAGTTGCTCTGTCGGAGGGATCTTTGGTCTTGCACCATTGTATCTTGAGTCGGTGGCAGTTGCGCTTGGAGTTTCTGAGCTCTGGAATGTACCATCTTACTTGCTTGGAGCTGTTGGTATTTACTGGTTTCAGTGAGACTACTCTGTCAGTGCATCTAGTGATCCAGGTGGTGAAGTTCTTTACCTGGTAAAGGTTGGGTGCTAAGTTACTTAGTGTGTGGGCACCCTGGCACTAGCCAAGGTGCCCCCACATCATTCAGGGCAAATTCCCAGGACTTTGTGAGTGCGGGGACACCATTACACGCGTGCACTACATATATGTCACTACCTATGTGTAGCTTCACAATGGTAACTACGAACATGGCCATGTAACATGTCTAAGATCATGGAATTGTCACCCCAATGCCATTCTGGCATTGGGGAGACAATTCCATGATCCCCCGAGTCTCTACACAGACCCGGGTACTGCCAAACTACCTTTCCTGGGGTTCCACTGCAGCTGCTGCTGCTGCCAACCCCTCAGACAGGTTTCTGCCCTCCTGGGGTCCAGCCAGGCTTGGCCCAGGAAGGCAGAACAAAGGACTTCCTCAGAGAGAGGGTGTTACACCCTCTCCCTTTGGAAAAAGGTGTCAGGGCTGGGGAGGAGTAGCCTCCCCCAGCCTCTGGAAATGCTTTGATGGGCACAGATGGTGCCCATCTCTGCATAAGCCAGTCTACACCGGTTCAGGGATCCCCGAGCCATGCTCTGGTGCGAAACTGGACAAAGGAAAGGGGAGTGACCACTCCCCTGACCTGCACCTCCCAGGGGAGGTGCCCAGAGCTCCTCCAGTGTGCTCCAGACCTCTGCCATCTTGGAAACAGAGGTATTGCTGGCACACTGGACTGCTCTGAGTGGCCAGTGCCAGCAGGTGACATCAGAGACTCCTTCTGATAGGCTCTTACCTGTGTTGCTAGCCTATCCTCCTTCCTAGGTAGCCAAACCTCCTTTTCTGGCTATTTAGGGTCTCTGCTTTGGGGAATTCTTTAGATAACGAATGCAAGAGCTCATCAGAGTTCCTCTGCATCTCTCTCTTCACCTTCTGCCAAGGAATCGACCGCTGACTGCTCTGGACACCTGCAAAACCGCAACAAAGTAGCAAAGACGACTACTGCAACCTTGTATCGCTGATCCGGCCGCCTTCTCGACTGTTTTCCTGGTGGTGCATGCTGTGGGGGTAGTCTGCCTCCTCTCTGCATTAGAAGCTCCGAAGAAATCTCCCGTGGGACGACGGAATCCTCCCCCTGCAACCGCAGGCACCAAAAGAACTGCATCACCGGTCCTCTGTGTCCCCTCTCAGCACGACGAGCGTGGTCCCTGGAACTCAGCAACTCTGTCCAAGTGACTCCCACAGTCCAGTGACTCTTCAGTCCAAGTTTGGTGGAGGTAAGTCCTTGCCTCCCCACGCTAGACTGCATTGCTGGGTACCGCGTGATTTGCAGCTGCTCCGGCTCCTGTGCACTCTTCCAGGATTTCCTTTTTGCACAGCCAAGCCTGGGTCCCCGACACTCTAACCTGCAGTGCACAACCTCCTGAGTTGTCCTCCGGCGTCGTGGGATCTCCTTTTGTGACTTCGGGTGAGCTCCGGTTCACTCTTCTTCATAATACCTGTTTTGGCACTTCTGCGGGTGCTGCCTGCTTCTGTGAGGGCTCCCTATCTTGCTGGCCGCCCCCTCTGTCTCCTCACGCAATTGGCGACATCCTGGTCCCTCCTGGGCCACAGCAGCATCCAAAAACCCTAACTGCGACCCTTGCAGCTAGCAAGGCTTGTTTGCAGTCTTTCTGCGTGGGAACACCTCTGCAAGCTTCTTCACGACATAGGACATCCATCCTCCAAAGGGGAAGTTCCTAGTACTCTTCGTTCTTGCAGAATCCACAGCTTCTACCATCCGGTGGCAGCTTCTTTGCACCCTCAGCTGGCATTTCCTGGGCATTTGCCCAATCTCGACTTTGTCGCGACTCTTGGACTTGGTCCCCTTGTTCCACAGGTACTCTCGTCTGGAAATCCATCGTTGTTGCATTGCTGGTGTTGGTCTTCCTTGCAGAAATCCCCTATCACGACTTCTGTGCTCTCTGGGGAACTTAGGTGCACTTTACACCTACTTTTCAGGGTCTTGGGGTGGGCTATTTTTCTAACCCTCACTGTTTTCTTACAGTCCCAGCGATGCTCTACAAGCTCACATAGGTTTGGGGTCCATTCGTGGTTCGCATTCCACTTTTGGAGTATATGGTTTGTGTTGCCCCTATACCCATGTGCTCTCATTGCAATCTATTGTGACTGTACATTGCTTGCATTGCTTTCTATTGCTATTACTGCATATTTTTTGGTATTGTGTACATATATCTTGTGTATATTTGCTATCCTCATACTGAGGGTACTCACTGAGATACTTTTGGCATATTGTCATAAAAATAAAGTACCTTTATTTTTAGTATATCTGTGTATTGTGTTTTCTTATGATATTGTGCATATGACACTGGTGGTATAGTGGGAGCTTTGCATGTCTCCTAGTTCAGCCTAAGCTGCTCTGCTAAGCTACCCTTTTCTATCAGCCTAAGCTGCTAGAACACCTCTTCTACACTAATAAGGGATACCTGGACCTGATGCAGAGTGTAAGTACCCCTTGGTACTCACTACAAACCAGGCCAGCCTCCTACAATAGGGTCTTGGTTACTTAGTACCAGCTTCTGTGGGGGTCCTGTGGTGCTTGGAGATGGTGTGCTGGGCGTCTGAGATGGTGAAGTGGATGATGTTGTGGTCCAGGTGAGTTCAGTGACATGGGTGAATTTGATTCTATTGCTGGAAGTGAATATGGCGTCAACTGTGTGACCAGCTTTGTGCCTATGTTTGATGACCAGTTGCGTGAGGCTGATGTTGCTGAGGTTCCCCAAGACAGGTGGAGTTGGTGTTGTTGAGGTGGAATTTGAGGTCAGCGAGTAGGACGTAGTGAAGGGAGTCGATGGCGAAGGGGGCAATGAGGTTGGCGATGGCATTGCAGAAAGCTGTACTTGGTCCCAGGGGTCTGTACATGAGGGTGCCTTGCATCATGGTGTTTGCATCGGTCTGGAGTCTGAAGTTGAGATGTTCCACGAGGGGCGTAACATCATCGTCAGTGATGGTGCATTGGATGGTTTCCTTGAACATGATGGCGATGCCCCCGTCGTGTTTATTGGTGCAGTCTCATTGTATGATCTTGTAGTCATCGGGGTGGCCTTGGCGAAGTCAGGGTTTAGCCATGTTTTGGTGATGAAGGCGACATCCAGGTCGTAGGTGGCGAATGTGTCTCAGATTTCCATGGCGTGTTTGCATAGGGAACGGACGTTGAGCAGGATGCACTAGAGAGGTTCTGGGTTGTTAGAAGTCCTCTGTGTCTGTGCGGTGTGGGCTGCATTGTGGACAGGTAGGCCTGAGTTGCAGGAGAGGCGTCAGTGTCAGAAGCTGAAGGGTCCTTTGGTAGATCGTGGGGAGGCTGTGAAGCACCTGTTGTTGATGAGTCCAATGTTCAGGGCCTCGAGCACTTTCATGGTGTCGTGGTAGAAGGTGGGAGGGGCAGGGGTCCTGGCTCTGGGCACCAGACGGGATTGCCTTTGGATCGCCTTCCGCCTGCCGGTGGCATGGCTGCGCAGCGGCCTCCATTAAATGTCCTGGGAGGTGGGAGGGGCCGGGTAGGAGGTGGGGGTGGCAGAGGCAGGAAAAAAGCAAAAGCAGGGGTGAGCAGAGAGGAACGTGGGTGGAGCTGTCAATCTGTGTGAATGCCTAGGAGCGGCTGGGGAGCAGTGGCCAGCTCAAGGAGGTCAGGCATTGACCTCCTTGTCAGTCAGGTGTATATTTCAAGATAGAATAATACATTCCTACTGAGATCCATGTTCTGAATGCCAAACCAGAAAACAATTTCAATATCACTATATCCATATGAGAAAAATAATCTCAAGTTGATTAAACAGCCTGTTTTGGAGGGGCAGCTATGATTACATGATTACATGGTTGATTAATAAGTTTGGGGAAGACCAAAGACCTACTTCTACAGTGGAGTAAGAGGAAGATCGAATTGGGAAAGTAAACTATTATCAGTAGTGTTGAAAGTCAGGTTTTGGTAGTGAGAGTCATGACAGGAGTTCAACCAATTTATTTTAGTCAAACATCTAGTTCTGGATCCTCATTCAAACTATGACCGATGGTGTTCAGCAGCAGTATTTGTTTTCTTGTCACATTTTCAATTCATAATTCCCACCTGTGAGTGTTGTGTGATTTGTTCCAGGCTGAAGAAGGTAAATTGTTGGTTGTGTTCATGAAATTTGATTAAATGTTCAGTTAATTGTAGTCCTGAATCTGTTTTATGTGTTTCCTATGGTGCTCCTGGATTCTCGTTTTCAGAGGTTGAATCATATTACCCATGTA
Source organism: Pleurodeles waltl (assembly GCF_031143425.1). Taxonomy (NCBI): domain Eukaryota; kingdom Metazoa; phylum Chordata; class Amphibia; order Caudata; family Salamandridae; genus Pleurodeles; species Pleurodeles waltl. The sequence goes on from NC_090443.1 coordinate 325,715,939, forward strand.
CATTTTTGAGCCAAGACAAAGTATGATGTACCAGGACACTCTAAGGCAACATCCATTGATTTGATGCTCCAGAGGGCGATTGGGGTGGTCGCTACAGAGATTGAGATGACAGAGAGGAGACTTTCTATGGGCCCCTCGGAACTGGTGTGCTTATTACCGGGGGGGGGGTTCAATCTCACCCTGACACTGAGTGGCAATGGCCTTGGAGGGGGTGTAGATGCTGTAAATGCTGGGAACGCCGCGTCAGTGTTAGACCACAGTGTCCTGCATGTCTAGCTCGCAGGCTCCAACCCCTGATAAAATGGTTGATCAAATGGTTTATGTTCAAATATCGAACCGCCTGGCTCTGACCCCGCACCAGGGGGTCTTGTTGGAACACCAGGAGGAGAGGGGGTGTACCAGCAAGCTGACAAACGCATAAAATGGGCTGTTTGGTGAAATCTAGGTACCAACAGTATCTCAGCCAATCCTTCCAAATGCCCACTTATCTCTCATCTGCCTGAAAACTGTGCGGCTGATATTGCACACAAAGCAAGGCCAAGTTGGGTGACCCTTTTGATAGAAGAGCTGGTGGGTAGGGTTAAAGAGGTTTTGAGATTGGAACTTACACCCTTTCTGGCCAGCTTGACAGCAATTAAACATTCTCTTAAGGATACTAGCAAGCCTCTGCGAATGTTATCGCCAATGTTACCTTTACCCACTCAGCCCACACAGTTTAGTTAGTCTACTTAGCCGCAGATTAACCAGCCCTTACAGTTTTTACGGACTGCTAGTAACAACAACAGCACTCCCCCACAGATGTCAGATGAAGTCACGATAAGGGGCACGATAGAGGGCTAAAGTCTACTAGGGGTAAGTTCTTAGCATCAACCCATCAACTAGGGGTTAATGGGAGGGTACCACTGCGAGAAACCAGGAACCTCTGTGTCATCGATTTACATCCTGCGTCATGTTCTTGTTTAACAGTGCTAACAGGAGTACCAGGCTTGAGCGAGGAACAGTCAGAATCTCATGACAATCTGGTTAATGAGTGTTTGCACTGGTTCACGAAGTATAAGAACTTTCCCTCCTCCCTGGCCCATAATATATTCCTCATGCGTAGAATAAGGTGGATCGGGAGGAGCTGAAAGGATTGCCCAGGGGACTGGTTATAGTTAATTTTAAAGACCTCGGGTTGGTCCAAAAGCTGCTGGTTGCCACTAAGAATATATGTGAAGATCATATGAATATCCCCCATTTTCCTTTAGAGCATTTTTATAAACCGCCACACGGCCGTGGTAGGACCAGGCAGTCTATCCCATTAGTACAACTCCTTGCATGGCCCTGTTTCTCAGATACCAGTGTCCCACAGACAGTGGGGCCATATAATGTCCCAGTGTCTAACCGTTTTGACATTCTCGATGAGGTTGACTGACTAGTTAATGAGGTGTCCTCTGGGTGCCCAAACAGTAACAAGAATGATATGGATGGTCCCCTTAATGGTGGGTATTTAAAAATGGGGGTGTTAATGGGCCAGCCTCCTTTCACCAAGAGAGTTTGACCATATGTTGGGAGCTGTGGATGGCAGAGTCACCTTGGAGCAGGGGTCTTCAAACTGGGGTGGCTCAAATGATCCCAGGGGGCTGGCGCCAGGCTGTGGCCAAAATAAGCATCATGCTGATAACAGGGCTTTGTTTAAGCTGGAAAAAATGAGCAGCAGTAAATTGCTTTGTAATGGGCCATTACTAATATGCTTTGTCATTTATATCCAAGCTGGGAGTATGTGTCAAAAGGGAAGAGACTCCAAATACTCTTCAAAACCCCCACCACCACCCCCAATAATCACTCTGTGGACAGACACTTTTACACGTTAGTCCAGAACAGTATATTTGGTAAAACTGTTAGATTACATTTTTAAGCAATGTTTAAGTACGTCTAGACATACTTAAATATTGCCAATTTATTAGATTAATTGTGAAATATTTAGGGGGGGCAATATTTTTTTTTCTACCGGGGGGAGCGTGGCATTAAAAGGTTGAAAGACCACTGCCTTGGAGGCTAGTAACAGCCTGGGACCTCTTATATTGAGGCCCCATTACATGGGTCACTCGAATCAAGGTGAAATTATGAACCTTGGGAAAGCCCCCCCCTCTTTTTCTCAGGACCATTGTGACCCGTTACAAACATGTGGCCTCCATGGTAAGTGGAGCTCCTTATGGAGTGGGGAGTGCAGATCTGGAGGATGAGGTAACTAGAGATTCTAAATCCCAGCCAAAGGGAGTGATAGTTACAACTTGGAATATTGCAGGTACCTGTACCAAATTAAAGAATCCAGACTGTCAAAAGTTGGTTGCGTCTTTTGATATTCTTTGTGTTCAAGAAACATGGATGTTAGACCCCTTTTAAATAGGCGGTTTCACATCTTTGTTTCAACCTGCTATTGCTTCCTTGTCAGGTAGGCACATGGCTGTCTTGCTACTTTTGTTGCTGTTAAAATTCCAAATATACATGTTTCCCATAAAGGGTGTTCCCCACAGTTTTTGGTATCATTGATTTCGTGGTCAGATGAATGTGACATTTTGTTGATAACTTTTTATTATGATTTTCTCCACTATGAAGGAGATAAGGGTTGAGTGATTTTGATGTTTTTATGAAGACCTTTTTTCGCTCAGGGGTTAAAATATAATCCTAACATGGGTAGGGGATTTTAATATCACCTTGTACCCTAATGGAAACAATCAGGTTTGCGTTTTTTTACCAGGCAAATGCGAGGATAGGGCTCATTTTAAACACACTAAGTTGGGGGCCGCTTTGAATATGTTAATATTGAAATATGACCTTATAATTCTTGGCTGGGCCCAGGCAAATAATACTGACCATATCCCAACGTTTATAGTGGGGGGCTATAGGGAGTACTATAGATTGTATATTAATATCCACATCAGCTATATCTCTAGTTTGAATTACAACATAGTTGAAAATTGTGTTATTGATCATAACCCGGTCTGTTTTACTTTGGAGTCAAAAATTCACAAAACTCCCACAGTGGCGGAATGCAAAATGGGCCTCTTTAAAAATAAAGGACTTTGGTTTAACTAGTCAAAGGTTGAATCTGCTAGCTTTACCAAGAAAATTGTCCATGATAATGTAGAATCCATCTTGGCATGTTCGGATGAGGATCGTACTGACAGCTCAGTCCTAACAGAATTTAAAACTCTATGTGAGGTGATTTCTAAAGGTTTGGTTATCCATAATCCCTGCCCTAAGATCTCTGCATCGCTGGTTTAGCGCCGCCTGCTTGGCGGCTCATTAGCATCTAACGGCAGTGTTTAAAAAGTTACTGCACAACCCTGTGGATGTTAAAAAGGCTAGGCGTGATTATCAGTCCGAAGTGGAAAAAAAGAAGAGGTCTATAAGAGATAAGGCCTGGGAAGAGCTGGCCCTGGCCTCATCATTCAGGGATAGTGCAAGGTTTTGGGCCATCATAAATCATCCTTATTTTTCCGAGTGTAGTATGCCCAAACTGGAAGCTATAATTCTGGATGCCCAGTGAGTGACACACTACAAGGGTATTTTTCAACCAACTGAAAGTGGCCGGTCCCCTCATGGTGCCTCTAATTGTTCCCCTCAACCAGAGCCAGTCCCAGGACCTATTGATTTTCCCATAGAAATTAGTGAGGTACTTTCTGCACTTAGAAAATCTACCTCCGGGAAAGCCCCAGGTTTGGACGGGGTACCTGTTGATATTTTTAAACCAAATACAGAACTATGGGCCCCAGTTGTGACAAATGTCTTAAGACGTGCTGTGGTGGGGAAAATCACTGATTCATGGAAAATGGCCATTCTTGTTCCCATATTTAAAAAGGTAGATAAATCGTGCCCAGCCTGTTATAGACCAATATCTCTAATAGACGCAACAGCAAAACTCCTGGGAAGGGTGATACTCGCCTGACTTGAGACATGGGCAGAACAGAATAAGGTTTTAACACCTGTCCAGTACGGGTTTAGGTCGGGCATAGGGACTGTGGAGCAAACATTAAATTTAAGTTTGATTACCAGTAAATATGTGATGGATAAGGGGGGGCGCCATTCATATGGCATTTATTGATCTGTCAAGCTCTTTTGATCTGGTTAATAGGGATAAATTATGGAAGATCATGCAGACAATGAGGGTGGATACAAATTTGCTCATTTTATTGAGATGCCTGCACCATCATCTAAAAGTATTGGTCCGATATGGCCCACAAGGGGAATTATCATTTCAAATTAAGTCCATGAGAGGCATTAGACAGGGCTGTATTTTAGCATCTTTCATGTTCTTAATATATATTACTGGTATCACACATTTATCTCGGGTAGATGTGGACGTCCCAAAGGTGGGGGATCATCCCATGCCTATACTTTTGTATGCGGATGATGCGGTTATGATTGCACGCACCCCAATTGCACTGCAGAAGCTTTTTTACTGAATATATGGAAGGTCTGGACCTGAAAGTAAACTATTCAAAAACTTATACCATGACTTGTGGGCCTCTCCACGTGAAATCTATGCACTTTAGAATGGGGGGTACCATTTTAAAACATACAAAGGATTTTAGTTATTTAAGCATTGTTTTTAGCTTATCCCTAGGGTGGAAACCACACACTTTTGTGAAAGCTCAACAACTGGAAAGGAATGTGGAGGGCATCTTTCAATTCGTTAGGTCATTAGGTCACAAACCTCTGGCAGAGATGATTGCCCTGTATAAAGCTAAATGTATTGCTGCAGCTATCTATGGGGTAAGGGTCTGGGATTACCAAAAATCTGATAATCTCCAACATATTGAGAATGCCTTCACCCGTAGGTTGCTTGAAGTCCCAAAAAATAAAACAACATTTCTATACCATGAGAAGGTGGGCCTCCCCTCTGTACCCGACCAAATAAAAATCTTGCCACTCCTACTGTGGATTAAGTGTTGGCAAAACCCAGAAGCAGAATTAGTCAGAGCCTGTATGTCAGATTGTCTAGCTCTAGACAATGTGAATAAGATACCGTGGCTGATGTATGTAAAATCGGGTCTTCAATTGATTGGTTTACTCCCCTACATGTCTCCCAAAGAATGCTAGGTTGATTGTGAAATCAAAGGTATGCAATCTCTTGTGGAGAGGAGAAGTTAGGAGGTGCTGTGGACATGAAATCGGTGGACTTTTATTTGCAGATTGTCACTGTTAAATCCCTTGAACCATATTTGGGAGGGAGAGAGAAAGCAAATCATTGGTTTCTTTTAAAATATTTTAACATTAATTTGATTCATTTTAAAGTGGTTTTCCCGTTACAATATTCTTGGCAGCAGGACTTACCTCCTTGTCATTGTGATCATGCCACCAAAGCACCTGTCACTTTATTTTGCCTTCTTGATGCAGGTCCAAGAAGGACCTTTCTGACTTCATCCTGCATGGAATTTTTTTGACTGAGATTTTATATCTTTTATTGCTATTCGTTGTTATTTATCTGACTGTTTCTATGTTGTGCATTGTGCTATCTTCCTTTTAACCCCTCAGGTGCCAAGCCTATTTTTGGCTATTTGGGGCAGTTCGCGCTTAGGCCCTCATAACTTTTTGTCCACATAAGCTACCCACGCTAAATTTGTTTCCTTTTTTTCCCAACATCCTAGGGATTCTAGATGTACCCAGACTTTGTGGGTTCTCATGAAGGAGACCAAGAAATTAGCCAAAATTCAGCAAAATTATCGTTTAAAAAAATGGGAAAAAAGGGCTGCAGGAGAAGGTTTGTGTTTTTTCCCCCTGAAAATGGCCTCACCAAAGTGTTTGCAGTGCTAAAATCACCAGCTTCCCAGCTTTCAGGAACAGGCAGACTTGAATCAGAAAACCCAATTTTTCAACACAATTTTGGCATTTAACTGGGACATACCTGTTATACAGCAATGCATTTGCTGAAATATAAAGAGTGAAAAATAGGTAGTAAGAAAACCTTTGTATTTCCAAAATGGGCAGAAAATAAGGTGTTGAGAAGCAGTGGTTATTTGCACATCTCTGAATTCAGTGGTGCCCATACTAGCATGTGAATTAAAGGGCATTTCTCAAATAGACATATTTTTTACACACTGTCTTACATTTGAGGGAAAAAATGTAGAGAAAGACAAGGGTCAATAACACTTGTTTTGTAATTCTGTGTTCCCCCAAGTCTCTTGATAAAAATGGTACCTCACTTGCGTAGGTAGGCCTAATGCTCGCAACAGGAAACGCAACATGGATACATCACATTTTTACATTGAAATCTGACGTGTTTTTTTCAAAGTGCCTAGCTGTGGATTTTGGCCTCTAGCTCAGCCAGCACCTAGGGAAACCTACCAAACCTGCGCATTTTTTTAAACTAGGCACGTAGGGGAATCCAAGATGGGGTGACTTGTGGGGCTCTCACCAGGTTTTGTTACCCAGAATCCTTTGCAAACCTCAACATTTTTCCCAAAAAAAACCTTTTCCTCACATTTCGGTGACAGAAAGTTCTGGAATCTGAGACGAGCCACAAATTTCCTTCCACCCAGCGTTTCCCCAAGTCTCCCGATAGAAATGGTACCTCACTTGTGTGGGTAGGCCTAGCGCCCGTGACAGGAAATGCCCCAAAACAAAACGTGGACAGATCACATTTTCCCAAAGAAAACAGACCTGTTTTTTGCAAAGTGCCTACCTGTGGATTTTGGCCTCTAGCTCAGCCAGCACATAGGGAAACCTACCAAACCTGTGCATTTTTAAAAATTAGACACCTAGGGGAATCCAAGATGGAGTGACTTGTGGGGCTCTCACCAAGTTTTGTTACCCAGAATCCTTTGCAAACCTCAAACTTTGGCAAAAAAACACTTTTTACTCACATTTCTGTGACAGAACGTTCTGGAATCTGAGAGAAGCCACAAATGTCCTTCCACCCAGCATTCCCACAAGTCTCCCGATAAAAATGGTACCTCACTTGTGTGGGTAGGCCTAGCGCCTGTGACAGTAAACGCCCCAAAACACAACACGGACACATCACATTTTCCCACAGAAAACAGAGCTGTTTTTTACAAAGTGCCAAGCTGTGGAATTTGGCCTCTAGCTCAGCCAGCACCTAGGGAACCCTACCAAACCTGCACATTTTTTTAAACTAGACACCTAGGGGAATCCAGGATGGGGTGACTTGTGGGGCTCTCACCAGGTTCTGTTACCCAGAATCCTTTGCAAACCTCAAAATTTGGCCAAAAAACACTTTTTCCTCATATTTCAGTGACAGAAAGTTCTGGAATCTGAGAGGAGCCACAAATTTTCTTCCACCCAACATTCCCCCAAGTCTCCCACTACAAATGGTACCTCACTTGTGTGGGTAGGCCTAGCGCCCGTTACAGGCAATGCCCCAAAACTAAATGTGGACACCATATTTTCCCAAAGAAAACAGACCTGTTTTTTTGCAAAGTGCCTAGCTGTGGATTTTAGCCTCTAGCTCAGCCAGCACGTAGGGAAACCTATCAAACCTGTGCATTTTTTAAAACTAGACACCTAGCGTAATCCAAGATGGAGTGACTTGTGGGGCTCTCACCAGGTTCTGTTACCCAGAATCCTTTGCAAACCTCAAACTTTGGCAAAAAACACTTTTTACTCACATTTCGGTGACAGAAAGTTCTGGAATCTGAGAGAAGCCACAAATGTCCTTCTACACAGCATTCCCCCAAGTCTCCCGATAAAAATGGTACCTCACTTGTGTAGGTAGGCCTAGCGCCCATGACAGGAAACGCCCCAAAACACAACATGGACACATCACATTTTCCCAAAGAAAACAGAGCTGTTGTTTTTGCATAGTGCCAAGCTGTGGATTTTGGCCTCTAGCTCAGCCAGCACCAAGGGAAACCTACCAAACCTGCACATGTTTTAAAACTAGACACCTAGGGGAATCCAAGATGGGATGACTTGTGGGGCTCTCGCCAGGTTCTGTTAACCAGAATCCTTTGCAAACCTCAAAATTTGACCAAAAAACAATTTTTCCTCATATTTCAGTGACAGAAAGTTCTGGAATATGAGAGGAGCCACAAATTTCCTTCCACCTAACGTTCCCCCAAGTCTCCCGATAAAAATGGTACCTCACTTGTGTGGGTAGGCCTAGTGCCCGCGAAAGGAAATGCCCCAAAACACTATGTAGATGCATCAAAATTATCAAATACTGAACTACCTGTTTTTGCGGTGGGGGACGTGCGTTTTTGACCTGGGCTCAGCAGCCATATAGGGAAACCTACCAAACCCAAACATTTCTGAATGCTAGACACCCGAGGGAATCCAGGGAGGTGTGACTTGCGTGGATCCCCCAATGTTTTCTTACCCAGAATCCTCAGCCAACCTCATATTAAGCTAAAAAAACAAATTTTTCCCACATTTCTTTGAGGGATCACCGCACTGGGACAAAGTTTCTACCACCCAACGTTCCCCTCAGTCTGCTGGTAAAACGATACTTAACTTGTGTAGGTGAGCCAAGTGCCTGTGACAGTGAGTGGCCAAAAACATGACGAAATTGAGGGGGAACCAAAGCAGGTCCGAAAGGGCAGTTTAAAAAAAAACACATTTTTATGCTGACAAGTGTGGCAGAATGTTTATCAGTATAGATGAGACAATGCTGGGTGTTAGGAATTTTGTGGATTCCTGCAGATTCCGGAAGGTTCCATCACAAAAATGGGGAAAAAATGTGTGATTTCCAGCAAACTTGGAGGTTTACAGGGCATTGTGGGTAAGAAAATGGTGTGGGTGCCTGTGAAGCACACCACCCTGGACTCACCCAGATATTTAGTTTTCAGATGTGTCTAAGTCTTGTGGATTTTTCTACATGGCAGTGTCCCAAAGGTCAAAAAGTGCAGCCCTCACCATTCCAAGTTGGACGATTTTGAGAGTTAGCTAAGCTCTCATGGCCCAAATGTAAAACCAAAACCCAAAATAATCAAATCTCCTCTTGCTTGCCGTGGGATAAGATGTTTTGGTGTGCGGAGGAGAGCTGAAAGACTGTTACCCCCTTCAATTGGGGTGGGGGCATAACAATGCCCATACAGGTTGGTAGCCACCACCATACTATATTTTTTTTAATTCCCTGGCATCTAGTAGACCTTCTGCCCCCCCCCCCCCCCTCACCCCCTGGGTGTGGATCGGGGGTAATTGCCCCATCTGCCCACTGGTGGGAAGAACAACTTTGTCCCCATTTCTTTGGGGTGGGGGTATGGCCATACCCCACCCTCTTATATTGAAAGAAAATCTTCCCTAATCTCTGGTGGGCTTTCTGCCCCCCTTGGTGGCAGATGGGCCTTCCAAAAATAAGCCGTTGGGGCAGATATGGCCAACAGTAATGTGCCCCCATGGGGAGCGACCCTTGCCCAAGGGGCTGCCCCCCCAAACAAAACACACACATACACACACACCAATCCCTGGTGCCCAAGTGGGGCAGATCGGCCTAATAGAAATAGGCCAATCTGCCCCCAAGAACAATTCCACCCCCCGGGAGCGACCCTTGCCTAAGGGTCACTCCCCTTATCAATATAAATAACAAAAATAATCCCTGGTGTCTAGTGGCTTCTGTCCACCCTGGCGGCAGATCGGCCTAATTAATATAGGCCAATCTGCCCCCAGGAGGGGCAGAAAAGGCCTAGTATAAAAGTTGCCCTCCGGGGAGCAACCCTTGCCTAAGGGGTAGCTCCCCTTATCAATATAAATTTAAAAATAAATCCTGGTGCCAAATGGCTTCTGCCACCCCCCCGGGGGAAGATCGACCTAATTAATATAGGTCCATCTGCCCCCGGGGAGGTCAGATAAGGCCTAATAAAAAAATTGCCCCCTAGGAGTGACCCTTGCCTAAGGGGTCACCCCCTTATCAATATAAGATAGTGCTGATAATGGGGATATATCTTCTAATCGAGTATATTGAGAGAGTTTGTGGGCATGCTGGTAGATGTCCTCATTTCTTGAGGAAGGCTTCACAGTTTCTCAGAGGAAAAAAGATTTCAGTTTGAGTTTCCTGATTAATTTGAACAGATCAATGTAAGTAACCACTAAATCCCAATATGCCATAGGGTAACATTTCAGACCTCTATTGATGATGTTAGTCTGGTCTACTGATAAGTTAGTGTTATACAAATTTACAATCAGTTGATCAATTGTATCTTTTCTTTTTCTTGTTCCTTTCAATGTTTCTTGGTTACTGTTCCTGAGGTTGTGGGATCATCTAGTGGTATTTGTTTACGTTCTTGACATGTTCTGCTATCTGGTTTATTATGATCCCTTATACATAGTTGTCGTCTTTCCATCCCTTCTAAAAAAATCCACCCCTACTCCTTAAGTTTTTGCTTCCACTTCCCTACCTGGAGATTCTGTACTCAAGCTTGTCAGAGGGACCGTCGACCATGGTGGTAGCATTGCAACTTCCGCTTCTTCCTGTAGATTATCATATTTTTAACAAAAGTATATACACATCCAAGTTGATAGTCAAGTTTGTTCCTCCAAATTGTTTTGTTTTTCCTCCTTATAATGCCTTCCTCGTTCTAATCTATGACTTTGTTCAGTACTTAGAAGTTCCTCTGTGTTACCTCCCCCCCAGTTGGCCTCCTCTATTCTGATTGCTAATTCATCACCTCTCTTTAGTACTTTTCACATTCTTCCTAAGCTATCTCAATAAGTTGTTAATATTATTGTTCGATAATTCTTTTAAGTTGGGCTCCCGTTTCTTGGTTTTAGTAGGATCAGTTGTTTCCAGTGGTGCACAGCTTATTATCCATAGTCCCTGTGGTGTCCTGTGCGCTTTTATATATTCCTTTAGCGAGGCTGCCTCCCACCACTTTGATGTTTCTTTTTCAGGGCTATTTCCAGTGCCTGAAAAGTGCTCCTTGCAGAAGAGGTATTTAGCTTATTGACTGTGCTTGGTGCTGAATAGTTTGAATTAAATACTTCATCTGTTTTGTTATTTCTTTTACCTCATCAGCTTCTACAGTCGGCCAATGACATATTTACTCAATTTTTCCAACTTTATTTTGGCTATTGGAAGACAAAATCCAAATGAGTTTGCCATTGATTGCAACATAGACCGCATAAGGCAAAAACTATTGAGCTGGCTCTAAACATTGGGATAGAATAAAAGGTCCCTGCCTGGATTTCCCTAAATCACAAATATGTCCTCCTTTTGAACAACGACGCTCCAACAATTCATTCATGGAGATTAAAAGTCTGCACTTGTGACACCACTCCAATATTGCTGCTGCTCCATACTCTATGCATGGATGTATCTTTTCTGGGAAAGCATGGGTGACATTGGGATAAAAGATGGTCCATGGAGTCTGACATAGACCGCAACACAGACCTCATGAGATGAAATTTGTTCCAGCTGACTTTAGGGTTGCGAAATAATGAAGGTGTTTGCCTTGGATATGCTAAATCACAGGTATGGCTTTTTTTGCACTAAGATGCTTTTGAGCCGAGGCTTCCTTTAACCAGCTTTATGGTCGGGAACCTTACGGCTCTATTTTTGCTGGTCGGGCCTGCTTACCATACAGATATCTGTTTACTGGCTCTGTTTCTCTTATTTTGTGTCTAAACTATTCAGCTCTAATGTAGATGTTCAACTTTTTCCAACAACACTGCAGCGGGTATGTAATAATGCATGAGCACCGTAGGAAAGTACCCTCTTTTTGGCATGGTTACCCCCTCTTTTTGCCTGTTGTCAGTATGTTTTGACTGTTTTACTGGGATCCTGCTAACCAGGACCCCAGTGATTGTGCTCTCTCTCCCTAAATTTGGTTGCTTAGGACTTTGCACACCCCACAGTTGGCATACTGGTGCCCCGATATAAGTCCTTAGTATATGGTACTTATGTACCAAGGGCACTGGGGCACCAGGGGTTCCCCATGGGCTGCAGCATCTATTGTGCCACCCATGGGAGCTCATGCAATATGTGTCTGCAGGCCTGCCATTGCAGCCTGCATGAAAAGGTGCATGCACCCTTTCACTACATGTCACCACTGCACCACGTCTCTGTATGTCACCCCTATGTTAGCCCCTCCTAGCCCAGAGGGCAGGGTACAGGTTCCTGTGTGTGAGGACACCCCTGCATGGGCAGAGGTTCCTGTGAACTCCAGCTCCATTGCACTGGACTTCGTAAGTACAGAGGTGCCCCTACAAACTCCAGCTCCCAGGCACTGGATTTCGTAAGGGAAGCCATTTTTCCCATGTACTGTGTTCAGCTACAAAATGGTAACTCCAAACCTGGGCATGTTTGGTATCAAACACGTCAGAATCATACCTCAATACTGTTGCCAGTATTAGTTGTATGATTCCATGCAGTGTGGGGGCTCCTTAGAGGATCCCCAGCATTGCTCCTATCAGTCTTCTGGGGATTTTCCGTGCAGCACTCGCTGCTGCCACCCCTCAGACAGGTTTCTGCCCTCCTGCTGCTTGACCAGCTCAGGCAGAGGAAGACAGAAGAAAGGATTTCCTGTGGGAGAGGGAGGTAACACCCTCTCCCTTGGAAATAGGTGTTACGTGGCTTGGGAGGGTTATCCTCCCCAAGCCGTTGGTATGCTTTGAAGGGCACATTTGGTGCCCTCCTTGCATAAACCAGTTTGCACTAGTCCAGGGACCCCCAGTCCCTGCTCTGGTGCAAAACTGGACAAAGGAAAGTGGAGTGACCACTCCCCTGTCCACCACCACCCTAGGGTGGTGCCCATAGCTCCTCCAGGTGGCCACTTGATTCTGCCATCTTGAATCCAAGATGGGCAAAGACCCCTGGGAGTTTTTGAGTGGCAAGGTCAGGTAGGTGATGACACAGCCTGCGCCTGATAGGAGGGCATCCTGATAAGTTACCAGTTCTCCTTCCTGGGCTATGTAGAGTCTCCCCTTGTGTGGGTTCCTCAGATTCGACATGCAAGATTCCAGCAGGACTCCTCTGCATCGTTTACTTCATCTTCTGGCCACTGGGAATGCAACTGGACCCTCCAGGAAGCGACAAACCTGCAACTTCAGCGACAACTCCGCTCAGCAACATTGTTTTTCTGGCTCCTTCCAGAAACTGCAACATTTTCCCAGCTGTGCATCCTCTGAGGATGACGAGTCTTTGGCCTGCACAAAAAGTAAGGAGGAATACCTCTTGGAGTGAAGGAGTCATGCCCATGCATCCGCAGGCACCAAATGCAACGACGGTCGGCTGCGTGGATTTTCTCACCTCCGGAGCTGCAAGGATCCTGCATCACAGGTGGTGGTCTGGAGTGGTCCTCTCTGTCAGATGTCCACCTTGAGAGACGGTAAGTCCTTGCTTCTCCTTGCAGGACAGTACCCCTGTGCACTGTGACTCTTGCAGCTACCAAGGTTTGTTTGTTCCTCCTCCAAGGGATCTTCAGGCTCAAGCACTTCTTTCTGCAACGCTTAGTCTCCTCCATGCTGCTCCAGCGACGTGGGACACTTCTTCAGATGTGTTAATTGGGCCTCACTGCGACTCCTGTGTCTGCTGCCAATGGGTTGCCTCCTCTTCTTGTGATTCTCCCAGCTGTCCTAGAGTCACCCCCGGACTCCACTCCTTGGGTCTAGTCCCCTGGACCTTGCTGGTCCTCTTCAGTCTTCCAAAACCTTCTTCTCTGACTCTTGCATTTGCAAAGGCTTGTTGGGGTTTTTCCAGTACCACTGACTGATTGCATCACGACTGCTGACGTGGGACATCACTTGCATCACTTTTGAGACTCCCCTTCTACTCCTGTGCTGCACAGCTGACCTTCTTCACCCACTGTCGTCCTGGTCCTGCATCTGCAGAAGGGTGGGTAGTGGCTCCTGCCACAACCTGACACCCAAAATCAAACTGGACTTGGTCCCCTTCCTTTGCAAGTCCTCTTCTGTCAGGATCCACCTTTGGGTTATTCCAGTCCTGGTTGGGTCTTGCATGATCCTTTTCCTGTTGGTTTTGGGGAAAACCAGGTACTTACCTTTGCTCTCCTGTTCGCTGGGGGTCACTCTGGTACTCATCTCTTGGGGTTCCTAGATACTCCAGCTCCCTTTTACTGATTCCACTTCTTTGGGTGGGGGACTGCCTTTCACATTCCACTTTTTTAGTATATGTTTTGGCCCTCCCCTGGGGCCCTCACTATTTCCTATTGCTTTTACCAATGCCTATTGCTTTCTATGTTTATTACTGATTTCTAATGTGTATATGCGAGTGTGTTTACTTACCTCCAGTTGGGTACTGCCTATGTACATTATTTTATTATTTGTGTTATTCTAATAAAGTACCTTTATTTTTGTAACACTGTGTAGTTTTTTCATGTGTGTAAGTGCTGTGTGGCTATAGTGGTATTGCATAAACTTTGCATGTCTCCTGGATAAGTCTTGGCTGCTCATCCACAGCTACCTCTAGAGAGCCCTGGATTCCTAGACACTGCCTACACTTCACTAATAGGGGAAACCTGGATCTGGTATAAGGTGATAACACCATAAGTTCTCACCACACACCAGGTCAGCTTCCTACAAGCACCATATTGATTTTTGTACAAACACTGCCTTTACCATTATTTCACTTTACATAACTATAAATGCACACAGCAAGGTGATTCTGTTTTTATTTACTATACTACTAAACAACAAATGAGTAAAGATGACTTCACAAGCAAACTGTCACCTTTGCAACTCTATTAATTCATGCTATTTTAGTTTTTGCCATTTTTCAGCCACCGTTTCAATTCATTTTGGGGGTTATTCCAACTTTGGAGGAAGTGGTAATCCGTCCCAAAAGTGACGGTAAAGTGACGGATATACCACCAGCTGTATTACGAGTCCATTATATCCTATGGAACTCGTAATACGGCTGGTGGTAAATCCGTCACATATGGGACGGATTACCACCTCCTCCAAAGTTGGAATAACCCCCTTTGTGTCTTCCTCTCACCGAACCTCCCACCATTAACACAGAGTGCACACCTTTCAAATGGATTTAACAATTAAAGGACTTCATGTTTGCAGTCCATGACAGTTTGCAGTGGAAACGGTTGTCTTAATAGATTGATTGAGACGCTTTCATGACTAGTTTAAGTCAATTGTGTTGAACCTAAAATATGTGTTTTAACTATAGCTAATATTGTACTGCTTTGAAAAAGCCCCCAGGCCTGCATGCCAAGAGGGGATGAAACGTGTTGGTTGCAAGATCAAGGAACAAGAATGAAAGATTACTAATGATACCTCTGCATTTTATCTGTTTATTATACAAAGTTTGTCAGATGTTTACCAAAAAATGTATCTTTTTTGTTAAGGAAGTATGGCATGATGACAACATGATTAAGAAGGCAACAATGATAGCATCACATTTATAAGCTGTCCTGGCTACACTCAGATGTTGTACAATGTTCTTTGGTACTTACTGAATTGATGAAAGAAGAGCTTTGATTTATGGTACCAAACTCAATGGTTCATTAGTGGTAAGCATCCTTGGGTGAAATCCATAACAGCAATACAATTATGATAATTTCAAAGAACTGTGAAGTGAATTGATGTACATAAATTCAGCAAAATGAGTCCCACATATTCCAATCACAATCATTTTGGATTTTTTACCAATTGTCATAGTTATTTTTCTATTGTTTGGATTACTCTTTCTGACTACCAGACTGTGAATGAGAACTGCAGTATTTACAGACTACTCTATTAGAAAGCTAAGACAAATTCTATAATTTAGAAGTAAACTGCAAACATTGGTCTGACACAATGATAGTTGGTAGACCATGCAGACAAACAATTGCTTGCATGAGTTGTTTGACAATAACTGACCTGTGGGAACAGATTTCACAGGTATAAAATGCCCCATCTTAGTCAAGGAGTCAATTAAGTGTTGTATGGGTGTTTGAGGCAGGCATTCAACAATAAAGCTCAATGATATGGTTGATCATTGTTGAGAGGGAGTGTGCACGATGTGTAAAAGGCCTACCCATTTTCAAAATACATTTTTGTCTTGTGAACAAATAACATAGGTTGCTATGTACTCTTAGATCATTTTCTCAAGGATGGCCATCAGAAGGCACGTGTAAACAGCTCTTCAGTTTCTCGATTATCAAGAGGACCAGCTAGAGGAGTATTGTGACAAGCACTTTCCTTAGAACAGCTCATCTAGGCAGGGAACAAAAGAGCCTGGATAAGGCATGTTCTTGTCTTGTGTTCAATATGAGGAGCAACGCTTTGATGAAGCATATCACGTTCTGCAAGTAAGGGTTTGTGCTCTTTATTTCCTTATCAATAAAAGAACTGAACTAGCTTTACTTACAGACTACTGGAACTATTCTAGTCGATGCCTCTTTTAGTTGGAAACTGGGTGTATAGGTTTGTAGCTAGGATTAATTAGGCAAACACGAGCACAAAATTGTAGTTTCAGAATCAGCACTATCTGGCTCGTATGGTTAAAGCAGCTGATGTGAAAAAGCATAAGGTAGAAATGACATTGCATTATACAACACATACCTTGGTATGATGCAAATGCTCTGTGTACTAAATTCCATTGGAAGCTAACCCATTACAATGCAGCACTTATACTAGTCTAAATTCAATAATAAACTTTGATTAAGTAAGCATGTTGTCTTGGATTGCCCTCACTTGATTGCAGAGAACTAATTAGCATATATGATGCCCTTACAGTAAATGATTTAACAAAATCTTTAACATGAATGAAATATTTAGAAAAATCCAAGTATCAACTTTATATAGTAATACCAAAACTTCCCTAAAGTAGTCTCATGCCTTATAAAAGTACTGACATAGATTCTCCCAGCAACTAACATGGTGTGTATGAGGGGTCCTGTAGGAACGTTGCTCTGGTGTGTGGTGCACACCTATGGTGTTTCCACCTTATGCCAGGTCCAGGCAACCACTATTAGTGAACAGTGTTTAGGAAGCCAGGGTTCTCTAGTGGTAGCTGTGGTAAGCAGCCAAGACCTATCTAGGAGGAGTGTAGAGCACTTGCAATACCACAGTAGTCACACAGCAACTTATGTCACATGAAATGAACCACACAGTATTGCAAAAATAAAGGTATTTTATCACAGTAACACTGAAGTAGATTACTATAGGTAGACCCCCAACTGGAGGTAAGTATACACTATATATACACGGTAAGTACTAGTAGTTAGCATAGAAAAACAACAAGAATTGACAAGAAATAGCAGAAAATATCTAGGGCCTTATAGGGGGGTCCAAAGCATGTACTAAAATAGTGGAATGCAAAGTTAGGTCCCCCACCCAAGGATGTGGAGTAGTTAGTAGGGAGCTAGGAGAACTCGGAAACCCTAGAGGTGAGTACTTAGATGACCCCCAGGGACCAGGAGGGCAGAGGTAAGTTGCCTGGTCTTCCCATAGACTAGCAAGGCAACTTGGACAAGAACGTTTGCAAGAACAGGACAAGTCTAGTGAAACCCATTGGTGGATTCCAGAGGGAGAGGACCTGGAAAAGAAGGGGACAGAGTCCAGTCCATGCAGGAGTATCCAGGTGGGGCAGGAGCCACTGCCTGCCATTCTGTGGGTGAAGATCCAGGTCAACGGTGGAAGATGAAGGTCAGCTGTGGAGCTTAGGAGTATTTCTTGTATTGTTCATTGTGAGAGTACTTTGGTCTCTCATTCCTGGTATTCATGAGTGCCGTTTCCCACGAGTGGGATGAAGTTTGCAAATAGGTGGCACCACACCCACAAACAACATATATAATAGCCCATTACAAACGGGGGCTATGATAACTATGCCCCTCTTGTATTTCCACAGGTATCAATGACAGACACCCTAAGCGATAGGTATCATCTTACGACACCACATTAGTTAGGTGAATTGCACCATATCACTGAATATGTATTATTTATGCTTTCATTAGAGGTAGTCAAACTAGGAGTGGCAGCAAGGAGTCCACCTTGATCCTGAAGAGGAGCCTAGGGGTTAGGCTCCGAAATATGTAGACTAGGAAGTCAGGTACATTACATCCCCCACTTCTGCAGCCCACTTTTTAATTATACCACCTCCAAGAGATCTATTAAATCATTGGAATTACTAGGAGACAGGTATTTTTAACTCACCCAAGACCCCACCACTCCTATCCCTCCTGTGATTCACATTGACAAGACTACATCAGTGCTCCCACGTATCCCGTAGGTCGTAGCATGCCCCGCTCTGTAGCGGAACGAGAGGGAAACCCAATGATGAAGCCTGCCACCAGGAGGTAATCCTAGTGGGTGAGGGGTTTTCTAACAGGAAAATCCTTTTTCCTAGCCATACTGTGGTTGTTCTTTTAGCTGGGCCTTTGTTGTAATGTTATAAGTGCATATCTGGACAGAAGAGGATTTGCAGAGCAGAAGAGGACCAGCAAGATCCACAGGACTTAACCCTTGGAGGGAAGTCCAGGCTGACCCTCTGCAGTCAGGAGAGCCAGCAGAAGCAGTTATAACCCCCACAGGCAACCCACTGGCAGAAGGCACAGTAAGTTGCAGTGAGACCCAGTCAGCACACTCGGAGAGGAGTTCCACATCGCTGGAGCAGCAGTGAGGAGACTGAGAAGTGCTGAGGTCAGGGCTACTTGGAGCCTGGAGTTCCCTTGGAGCAGGAGTCAACAAGGCTTGGTTGCTGCAAGAGTTGCGGTGCACAGGGATTCTGTCCTGAAAGGAGAGGCAAGGGCTCACCCTCTGCCAAGTTGAACAGAAGGCAGAGAGGACCAAGAGAACCTCTCAGAACCACCACCTGTATTGGGGAATCCACGTAGTTCCGGCGGACAGCAGATCCCAGCAGCCGGACGTTGTTGCCTTAGGGGCCTGCGGATGCAGGGGAGTGACTCCTTCACTCCAAGGGAGGTTCCTTCTAGCTTCCTTGGTGCAGCTAAAGTCTTGCTGGTCATAGAGGGTGCACAGCCATGGAAATGTTGCACTTGCTGGAAGGAGCTGGAAAAACAGTATTGCAAGGCAAGGTCATTTTTGGGGTTGCTGGCTTGTTTAGTTCCTGAGAAGTCCAGCAGCGGTTCCTGTGGCCAGGACCAGAAGAGGTTGATGCAGAGGAGTGCTGGTGGAGTCTTGCATGCCAAATCTGAGGACCCACTTGCAGGGGAGTCCCTAAATAGCCCTAACAGGGGGCTTGATCTCTCTGCAGGGCGACTACCAATTAGAGGGGTCACTGACGTCAATTAACTATCTTGACCAACCAGATGCCCCCAGGGCCCTCTGCACATCTTGTTTCCAAGATCGCAGAATCAAGGGGCCACCTGGAGGAGCTCTGGGCACCACCCCTGGGGTGGTGACGAACAGGGGAGTTATCACTCCCCTTTCCTTTGGGGATCTCTGGACTGGTGCAAACCGGATTATGCAAGGAGAGCATCAAATATGCCCTTCAAAGCAAGCCAGTGGCGTGGGGAGGCTAACCCTTCCCATTCCAGTAGCACCTATTTCCAAGGGAGAGGGTGTTGCATCACCTTTCCCACATGAAATCTTTTGTTCTGCCTTCCCCTGCTTGAGCTGGTCAAGCAGCAGGAGGGCAAAAACCTGCCTGAGGGACTGCAGCAGCGTGGGCTGCTCGCAAAACCCTGAAAGACTGGTAGGAGCAATACTGGGGGTCCTCTAAGGAGCCCCCGCAGTGCATGGAATCATGCCACCAATAGTGCCATTAGTAGTGGGGTATGATTCCGACGTGTTTGATACCAAATATGCCTAGGTTCGTATTTGCCATTATGTAGCTGGACACAGGTAACCTGTGGCCAGTACACGGGTAAAATGGCTTCCCGCGCTTACGAAGTCCAGTGTATTGGACCTAGAGTCCATAGGGGTACCTGTGCTCATGCAGAGGTGCCCTCACACACAGGAACTTGCACCCTGCCCTCGGGGGCTAAAAGGGCCTACCATAGGGGTGGCTTACAGTGACCTGGTGTAGTGACCACTAGTGAAAGGGTGCATGCACTGTTTCCTTTTCACACAGGTTCCAAATGGCAGGCCTGCAGACACAGTTTGCATGGACTCCCATGGGTGGCATAATACATGCTGCAGCCCATGGAGGACACCTGGTGTACCAATGCCCAGGGTACCTAAGTACCATGTACTAGGGACTTACAGGGGTACACCAGTATGCCAATTGTGGGGTGTAAAGGGTAATTTAGAGGAGAGGGCACAATCACTGGGGTCCTGGTTAGCAGGATCCCAGTGAAAACAGTCTAAGCACACTGATAACAGGCAAAAAAGTGGGGGTAACCATGCCAATAAAAGTGACTTCCCTACAGTACCTACAGTAGTGGCAAGTCTTTGTTAAGCGCTTATAGCTTGCAAACGTTGCTGAGCACAGAGCAGAGCTATGAACAGTCACATTTGGCCTGTTGTAAGTGACAGATTAACTCCACCTGCAAATGTGTGTCTCACTCACAATGAGGTTGCTTGATGCCTCTCTGGCTAAAATGTCCTAAGCAAGATCTAACCTGCTAGACAGGGTTGTCCAGAACTCCTGCTTCTGGAACCACTACTGCACTACAGCTCCCTGTGTCCCCTCAGATTTTAATGCCTATTCATTATTGCCTCTGAACCCTTCTTACAAAAAATGATAGAAGACAAAACAGATAAACATTGAGTGCAATGAATACAAAATGTCTGCCTTAGCAGATGACATCATCGTAATTGTCAACGACCTGGAAAAATATATTCTGCTGCAAGAAATCTCTGCATGTTCCACAATATGTGGCCACAAATTAAATGAAGGTAAGTCATAAATACTTCTGCAGACCAAACTGCTTGTAACAATACAAAGCACAAATCAGATTTAAATGGAACCCAAGTGGGGACGTGGCCAAGATGGCGGCGTGAGCGGACGCGTCTTTGCGAGCTCCGCCGCCCGCGCCCCATCAAAGGCATTGCGACTCCCGATCTGCCCGGGACGGGACGGGGCACGTGCAGTGAGGCTGTGATGGTCCCGGGGAGAGTCCAGCGAAGGCCCATGGCTCTGGCTGGAGTGCGAGGGAGTGAGGAGGCACTGTTTTCTCCGTCCTGGTCGGCGGCGGATAGCTGAAGGAGACCACTAGTGAGTGGGACGCGCTCACAAGACAAAGAGGCCTGCGGCGAGGTGGACGAGGTCTGGTACAGGGCCTAACATTAAGCTGGTGCAGGAGTGGACCTCTCATGGCGTCATCTAAACACAAACGGGATCAGTCAGTGAGGGAAATGTTGACCAGATCCTACCCGGTGCAGGGTAGGCCGGTTGAGGGGTCGACTGCGACGAGGGGTCCCAATGATCGCGGGGAGGCGGAAGATGATGGCGAGGCCCCAGTCCCGAAGGGTTTTATCGCCTCCTTGTTTGATTTGCTTAGGAGAGATCTGCAAGAACTTCGGAGGATCATTTCCCAAGAGATGAAGGAGCTGCGTGCGGAGGTCACGTCCCTGGGAGATCGAGTGGCAAATGTTGAGGATGGTGAGATTTCTCGGGGGAGGAGGTGGAACACATGCAGCAGGAAATCATATGTCTTCGTGAGCAGCAGGATCTCCTGCAGACTGCAGTTGAGGACTTGGAGAACCGGTTGCGACGGCATAACATACGTATCAGGGGAGCCCCGACCGGTGTGGAGAAGGAGGACATTGGAGAGTTTGTCACAGCGCTGTTTCTCTCTGTCCTAGGCCCAGATGATTTATGAGAGATTACGCTGGATCGGGTTCATCATGTGGGCCGCTCCGGTGGGTCCGGGGACCGTCCACCTGACATTTTAGCGTGTGTCCATAACTATGGAATTAAAGAAAACATCCTGCAGAGAACCCGAAACCTCTCTCAGGTACAGTTCCGTGGGCACGCGCTTCAGCTGTTTCAAGACCTCTCGCTGCGGACTTTGCAGAGGCGGCTGGAATTCAAGCCCATCACAGAGCATTTAGAGGCGCATTCCACGTCTTACTCCTGGGGTCACCTCTTCCGCCTTATGTTCCGGTGGGAGGACCAGATGGCCAGGTGAAATCGGTACTAGAGGCGCGGAGGATCCTGCACTTGGAGGAGATCGAAAGTGATGTTGGCACACGTGCAGAGGCTGCTGCCAGGGAACGCCCGCATTGGTGGCGGAAGGAGAGGAAGAGGAAACAGCAGCGGCCTACCACGATGGAGCAAGCGCTGGAAGGGCAATCAGTACTGAGTAGTTTGGCTGCTGGGACCAAAGCCTAAGCAATTGGCACCCGGGTGCTGCTACACTGATCTGGGGTTGCGTCAGTTTAGGTCTTGAGACCATTCGGGAGGGGCTTGGGTGGTGGAGTCGCTCGATTCTAAGCGATGAATTCAGGTGGTTCTGCTGCCCCTGTCGGGACTTTGGGGGTCATTACAACCTCGGTGGTAAAAGGCGCTTACCGCCGTGCAGAAGACCGCCATAACACCGCCGCGGCCGCGGTAAACCGCCACGGTCATTCTGACCCACAACAGTCAAACCGCCAAAATACAGACATCCACAAAATACCGCCACACCAAAGGCCAGCGAGAAACTGGCGATGACCAAACCTCCACGGTCACGCCAACAGAAATACGCCCACACTATCACGACACACGAATCCACGCAGCGGTCTTTCAACCGCGGTATTCCATTGGTGGTACACACCGCCGCGCTCAAAATACACACACTCTTACTAAACACAGCCACATTGGATAAATCGAAATACACACACCTGAGACACATACACACACCACTCCCACACACCCAATACAATATAAAACACACACCCACATCACCCACAAACCCCTACTCGCACAGAGAACACGCACAGAGAAAAGAGACCCGAGCACCCAGAGGCGCAATTCACTGTCACCCAGCAATATTACCACGCACTTCAAACTACACACCAATACACATCACCACACTTAGCACCACACAATCCACCCCACACATCACCCAAACCACCCCATGGCACCGCAAAGACACCCCAGGTTTTCTGACGATGAACTCAGGGTCATGGTGGAGGAAATTGTACGGGTAGAGCCACAGCTCTTCGGGACACAGGTGCAGCACACCACCATTGCCAGGAAGATGGAGCTATGGAGCAGAATAGTGGACAGGGTCAACGCTGTGGGACAGCACCCAAGAAATAGGGACGACATCAGGAAGCGGTGGAACGACCTACGGGGGAAGGTGCGTTCCATGGTATCCAGGCACAACATCGCGGTGCAGAAGACTGGCGGCGGACCCCCACCTCCTCCCCCAGAATTTACAACATGGGAGGAGCAGGTCTTGGCGATCCTGCATCCTGACGGCCTCGCAGGAGTAGGCGGAGGAATGGACTCTGGTAAGTCAAATCTTAACTACTTCATCCCCCCAACCACACCAGCATGCCAACCCATACCCCCACCCTCACCCCCACCCCCATCACACCTACTCCTTGCAAATGTCTCTCCCTCACAACCCACCCATCCCAACAGCAAGCCCTGCATGCGATCACAAAGCATGGACACCCATCACCTAAGCATGCCCACTGCACATACCCATCCCCCCCCCCAAACCACCATCACAAAAGCCCCCACACAGGAATGCAAGCACAGGGGTACACGGGCACCCACCCATTGCACGCTATGGCACACACAGAAGCAATAACCATCCCTTTATACCCCTGCAGGACCCGAACGCCACGTCACCGCGCAGGAGGGTCCACAAATGTCCACTCCACCCCCAGAAGAGGCCCACAGTGATGACAGCACCTCTGTCTCCCTGGATCTAGATGACCAGCCCGGCCCATCGGGGACCTCTGGACAGTCGGTTCCCCTCAGACAGCCACAGGCCACAGCAGACCTTCCCCCCTCTGGGAACACCAGCACAGCACCCACCCAGCGGGCCCATATCTCTGTCCCCAGGACACGTCAATCAGCGGTGTGTCCACCCCTACAGGGCACCCAGGTCAACCCACCACCCCAACAACAACAGGGACCTGGGGGCAGTGGTAGTGGGCACACAGTCCAGGGTACAGAGGCACAGGGAAACAGGGGAACTGGGACGGCTGCTGTGCGACAGGGGGGGACAGGCCCAGGGAACCCTATCTCCACGAGGCCCTCTCCTCCATCATGGGAGCATACCACCACTCCCAGGAGACGATGGCCACGGTCCTGGCAAGGTTTCAGGATATCCAGCTTCTGCAGGAGCAACAGTATATGGGGTTCAGGGAAGAACTAAGAAACATCAGTACCGCCATGGGCACCATCGTAGTGGCTCTGAATCAGGTAGTCACCACATTGCGGGACACTGTTGCACCACAAAGGGCCCCTGACACTAGCATGGACCAAGAACTGCCTACCACCTCTGCCGGCGCTAGTGGACAGGAGGCCCCGACACAAGACCAACAAGCCACCAGAACCCCAACCCCTGCAAAAGGAGAACCACCCCGCAAGCGGCCCCTGAGATCCAGGAAGAAGACAGAGTAAGAGGCCAAGACCCCCGCCAGCAAAGGATACCTCCCTGATTGTCATCCCACTGTCCCACATTGACACCCTGTCCAACCTTACACTGCCCCTGCTCCACTTTCCACAGGCATCTGGACAATGCACCTGTGATACTGATAGTCTGGACTCTGCTATGGACAATCCTCCACCATCACACCTCAACGATTTGCAACCACCCACCAATTTTGAGCACTGTAATAAACACACTTATTGCATAAAACAATCTGGAGTCTGGCTGGGATTTTGTACAAATGTATTAGACATTACCGTGCCAAATGGCATACACATTGTGATGCCAACATACCAATGTCACACAGCTGTAGTCCATGGGGAAATAAAGCAGATGTCACGCAGTGGGGCCCACATCTCTGAAATCGGAAGGGAAAGTCACAACTCAGTTACCATACACTGGGGGAAAAGGACAGACAGTAGAGAGGTAGTAGGGGTTAAGTATATGTAATATGCCGGTGTGGATTCTTACCTATGTGTCATTGAAAATACTGGTGTATTACTGTGTTCCTGTTGTCTATGTCGTCCTCTTCGCCTTCCTCCTCTTCACTCTCCAAAGGCTCCACAGTTGCTACAACACCACCATCTGGACCATCCTCCTGCAGAAAAGGCACCTGGCGTCGCAAAGCCAGGTTGTGAAGCATACAGCAGGCCACGATGATCTGGCACACCTTCTTTGGTGAGTACATTAGGGATCCACCAGTCATATGGAGGCACCTAAACCTGGCCTTCAGGAGGCCGAAGGTCCGCTCTATCACCCTCCTAGTTCTCCCATGGGCCTCATTGTACCGTTCCTCTGCCCTTGTCCTGGGATTCCTCACTGGGGTTAGTAGCCATGACAGGTTGGGGTAACCAGAGTCACCAATTAGCCACACACGGTGCCTCTGGAGTTGACCCATCACGTAAGGGATGCTGCTATTCCGCATGATGTACGCGTCATGCACTGACCCAGGGAACTTGGCATTAACATGGGAGATGTACTGGTCAGCCAAACACACCATCTGGAATGATAACTCTTCCTGTTCCTGTACACCTGTTCACTCCAAAAGCAACATGTGGCCCATCAATGGCACCAATGATGTTGGGTATATGTCCAAGGGCATAGAAATCTGCCTTCACTGTAGCCAAATCCCCCACCTCAGAGAAGACGATGTAGCTCCGCATGTGTTTGAGCAGGGCAGACAACACTCTGGACAACACCTTGGAAAACATGGGTTGGGACATCCCTGATGATATGGCCACTGTTGTTTGAAATGACCCACTTGCTAGGAAATGGAGTACTGACAGCACCTGCACTAGAGGGGGGATCCCTGTGGGTTGGCGGATTGGTGACATCAGGTCTGGCTCCAACTGGGTACATAGTTCCTGTATAGTGGCTCGGTCAAGCCTGTATGTCAGTATGACATGTCTTTCCTCCATTGTCGACAGGTCCACCAGCGGTCTGTACACGGGAAGATTTCTCCATCTCCTCGCATGTCCCAGCAGACGGTGCCTATGAAGGACAACAGCGAGCACAGAGTCAAACAACCCACAGGTACGTAACCACAGCTTGTACATAACACGATTCCCAATGCATTGAATGGCTTGTATGAGTGTCGATGCAAGGCCTAGGTATGTGTGACGCAGTAGAAAATAAGGCATGTGGGCCCTTGAAATGGCGGCTGCCTGACCTGTGAAGTGCAACAATGGGATGTGAGGTCAATGCGCTGGCGTGGGACACCGTGGCGGTAGGCGGTCGAAGACCGCGGCGCAAAGCTGCATTGGTTAACATTGAAGCCTATGGGTCTCAGGAGCCAATGACGATGTGCGCCGGCGGTCGCGGTACGCACCGCCGCGGTACGCACCGCCGCGGGCGTGACCGCCATTTTCTATCTGCTTAATCACTCGATACCTGATCTTCCACAGGAGAGGACCTACACTGCAAGTGCTGCTGTGACCATGGTCTGGAAGAGACAATGGCTCAAGCGACTGGGGAAAGGGCCCCTGCCTTCACTGCTCAGGAGTTGGAGAAACTCGTGGATGGGGTCCTCCCCCAGTATGCGCTACTCTACGGTCCTCCAGACCAACAGGTAAGTACACTGGGACCATGCTTTGTGGCTAATGCCTGTGTTGAGTGGGGTGGATGAAAGATGGTGGGGAGGGGAGCGATTGAGGCATGGATCAAACGACGGATGAGAGCATGTGCCACATGGCAAGGGTGGGGATGGGGGGGCCACTCACATCGAGCATGCAGAAGGTGATGATTATTCTTCTCTCCCTGTACATGTCACATAGGTCAGCGCCCACCAGAAAATCGCTATTTGGCGTGCCATCGCAAAGGACGTCCGGACCCTGGGGGTCCACCAGAGACGGGGCACCCACTGCAGGAAGAGATGGGAGGACATCCGACGCTGGAGCAGGAAGACGGTGGAGACTCAGCTGGGGATGGCCTCCCAACGTGGGAGGGGTGCCAGGCGTACTTTGACCCCCCTGATGTCCCGGATCCTGGCGGTGGCCTACCCCGATTTGGATGGGCGCATGAGAATATCACAGCAGACACAAGGGGGTGAGTACACTCAAATCCTGGTGACTTTGCGCGCATTGGAGGTGTCTGGGTGGGGGAGGAGGGCTGTGGGTATCCCTAGGCCAGGGCGATATCTGTAGGCTAGGCCCCTCCGTAAGGCATGGCCCTGTGCCCCCGCCCACCACCTCTGTAGGGTGCCAAGTGCAGCTATTCATTGCCCTGTGTCATGTATGTGAGCAGGGGTCGCCCATAGGCTTGTAGGCCATGTCCCACGGATTGCATAGTGGACCCCAAGTGCGTGGCGTAGTGCAGGGGGCTTCTGTGTCTGTCCTGTCTGCCAACGGTGTCGCCAATGCATGCACTCAACATTTCTTTATTTTTCCCCACCCCCCTATTTTTGTTGTCTTCCTGTTCATTTGTGCATTAGCATCATCAGGCGGAGGAGAAGTGGCATCAGAGCACGAGGGAGCTGCATCTCACATGGCCATGGCGGGCCATGCAACTGACTCGGATTTCACCAGTGAGACGGAGGGCGAGGGGAGCTCCACAGCGGGGACTCGTGCGAATGTCAGTGACAGCGACTCGTCCTCTGAAGGGAGCTCCCTTGTGGTGGCGGCAACATCCGTGCCCTCTGCTACAACAGGTACAGCCGCCACCCAGTGCACCAGCACCGCCCTCCCAGCAGCCCCTCAGCGTTTGCCCCGTGCCCGCTCACCCAGGAAGGTGGGCATCTCCTTCGCCCCAGGCACCTCAGGCCCTGCCCCTGTCACCCCTGCTGCCCTCAGTGAGGAGGTCATTGACCTCCTGAGGACAATCATTGTTGGGCAGTCTACCCTTTTGAATGCCATCCAGGGTGTAGAAAGGGAGGTGCACCAGAGTAATGAATACCTGGAGGGCATTCATTCGGGTCAGGCTGCCCATCAGCGATCATTCAACACTCTGGCCTCAGCACTGATGGCAGCAATTGTCCCTGTCTCTAGCCACCCCTCCAACTTCCTCCACCCAGAACCAATCCCCTGTACCTCTGCCTATCCCAGACACACCATCAGACCAGCCTGCACACACCTCAACACCCAAGGGAAGCTCATCCAGACATAAGCACCACACATCACACAAGCATTCACACAAGCAACATCCACATACAGACATACCAACACCCACTGCCTCCACTGTGTCCCCCTCCTCCTCGTCTCCCTCCTCCCTCCCTGTCACGTCTCCACTCACACCTGCATGCACATCTTCAGCCACTACGTCCATCACCAGCGCACCCACCAGAACCCCCCGCACACATGCAGTCACCACCCCCACTACCATTCACACGTCCCCTGTGTCCTCTCCCAGTGTGTCTGTCACCCCCTCTTCCAAGATACACAAACGCAGGCAGCCACCCACCCAACAGCCATCCACCTCACAACAGCCTCCAGCCCAAGCACCTGCACCCAAAGACACCAGACTTCAAACTCCTACAACCACAACCTCTTCCTCCACTCCCATACCTACTACACCTACCCGTCCCTCTCTTACTAAACTTATTTTCCTTTCCAAACTTGACCTCTTACCAACAACTCCCCCACCCCGTCCATCTAAAAAGACTCCAGTCAGCACCTCAGCCACCACAACAGTGGGCCCTGTGAAGACAGTCTGCCATGGACTGTGGAGTCCCCCACCCTCAAGGGCAGACAGCTCAGTAGGGAGCCGAGGCACGGTCAGCCCACCGCCGCAAAATCATGCGAAGATTGTCAGTGCCCGGCGCGAGAGGCCTAAAACACCTGGGACCAAAATCCCTACCATGGCTCCGGCAGGGAGTGTGGTGCCACCTGGCACACCGCCAAAGGTGGGGAAGGGCCACAGGCGACCAGGGAAGGCTGGGAAGGGCAGCACGCCCGACAAGACCGCCAGCAGCCCAGCTGTGCAGGAGGGCCCCGCATGCCCCATCCCAGGTGGGCAGGAGGACACCAACAGGCCCGGTACTGCAGCCCAGGAGGGCCCCACCAGGCCCATCCCAGGTGGGCAGGAAGGCGCAGCCAGCCACAGGTCAGGTGGCGAATGACCTCCACGCTATGTGCTGATCCGCTGAACTGGGCACCGCCGTCTCAAGCACCGCTGAACTGGGCCCTTCATCTCAAGCACCACTCCGCTGGGCACCGCCGTCTCAAGCACCGCTCCGCTGGGCCCTTCATCTCAAGCACCGCTCCGCTGGGCACCGCCGTCTCAAGCACCGCTGAACTGGGCCCTTCATCTCAAGCACCGCTCCGCTGGGCACCGCCGTCTCAGGCACCGCTGAACTGGGCCCTTCATCTCAAGCACCGCTCCGCTGGGCCCTTCATCTCAAGCACCGCTCTGCTGGGCCCTTCATCTCAAGCACCGCTCTGCTGGGCCCTTCATCTCAAGCACCGCTCCGCTGGGCACCGCCGTCTCAAGCACCGCTCCGCTGGGGACCGCCGTCTCAAGCACCGCTGAACTGGGCCCTTCATCTCAAGCACCGCTCCGCTGGGCACTGCCGTCTCAAGCACCGCTGTACTGGGCCCTTCATCTCAAGCACCGCTCTGCTGGGCCCTTCATCTCAAGCACCGCTCCGCTGGGCCCTTCATCTCAAGCACCGCTCCGCTGGGCACCGCCGTCTCAAGCACCGCTCCGCTGGGCCCTTCATCTCAAGCACCGCTCCGCTGGGCCCTTCATCTCAAGCACCGCTCCGCTGGGCCCTTCATCTCAAGCACCGCTGAACTGGGCCCTTCATCTCAAGCACCGCTCCGCTGGGCACCGCCGTCTCAAGCACCGCTCCGCTGGGCCCTTCATCTCAAGCACCGCTCCGCTGGGCCCTTCATCTCAAGCACTGCTCCGCTGGGTGGCGCCGTCTCAAGCACCGCTGAACTGGGCCCTTCATCTCAAGCACCGCTCCGCTGGGCACCGCCGTCTCAAGCACCGCTGAACTGGGCCCTTCATCTCAAGGACCGCTCCGCTGGGCCCTTCATCTCAAGCACCGCTCCGCTGGGCACCGCCGTCTCAAGCACCGCTGAACTGGGCCCTTCATCTCAAGCACCGCTCCGCTGGGCACCGCCGTCTCAAGCACCGCTCCGCTGGGCACTTCATCTCAAGCACCGCTGGCCCATTGGCGGAAGGGGCAGGCCTGCATCCGTGTCGGGCAGGGCTGCACGAAGCACTCTGGGCACTAGTCCCCCTCCAGTACCAGTGGAGACTGATATTGACTTGAGAGACTGTGGCTTTGCACTCCCCAGGATGTAACAGTGGGCAAGCCACCCACTGTAGAGACTTGAGAGACTGTGGCTTTGCACTCCCCAAGATGGCACAGTGGGCAAGCCACCCACTGTAGAGACTTGAGAGACCGTGGCTTTGCACTCTCCAGGATGGCACAGTGGGCAAGCCACCCACTGTAGAGACTTGAGAGACTGTGGCTTTGCACTCCCCAGGATGGCACAGTGGGCAAGCCACCCACTGTAGAGACTTGAGAGACTGTGGCTTTGCACTCCCCAGGATGGAACAGTGGCCATGGAGGCCCCTGGTGGATCTGGCGTCGTGGACTCATCTGGCTGAGGTGCCCCCCCTTCCCTTCCCCCTGAGGTGCCTGTAGTTTTCCTATCTGATGCCCCTGCAGTGTTCTCTCCGTTGGAGTCAGGTATCTTGTGTGGGCTTTGCCCATTTGATTTGGGCCCAGTGGCCCACGAACAATGCCTGATACGCATATCGGACTTGACAATTTATGTATATAAAGTTTTAGATGTGTGATATGTTTTATACTCAGTCATACAATATATTCCAAAGTTTATAATCATTTCCTTTTGTCTTTGCCTTCTTCCGGGGGGTTTGGGGGGGTAACTGTGATGTGTTGCTATGCATTGATGTGTGTGTTGTAGTGGATGAGGGTGATGGTGGGTGTGTTGCGCATATGTGTGTCCCCGTAATTTTTTGCCTCCCCTGTGTCGTAGGAGCAGTACTCACCGTTGTCTTCTGCGCCGGCGTTCGTGCTCCTGGTAGAGGAGCAGGAAGACAATCGCTGGGAGGATGTGGAGTTCGGGTTTCATGCTGTCCAGATTCCTCGTGGGGTGTATGGAGGTGAGCGTTTTCCGTTTGAAATGGCTGTTTCCGCTGTGTTTTTATCGGCGGGGCTACCGCCCCGGAAAAGGTGGCGGATTGGTGGGTTGTGATAGGGTGGACGGTACATTGTCTCCCGCCTGTCTGTTGGCGGTGACCGCCGCACTGTTGGCGGGCGGTGTGTTGAAGTGGCGGGCTCTGTTGGCGGTTTCTGCCAGGGTCGGAATTCAATTTTTTTACCGCCAGCCTGTTAGCGGTTTTGCCGCCGCTTTAACACCGACCGCCGAGGTTGGAATGACCCCCTTTGCCTCTCTGGAGATGTATGTCAGAGGACTTCTATGTTGTAAGCACCTGTTGTGCTTTATGGTTGTATGTTGGTGTGCTTCCCCTAGAATTTACATGGGTGTTGATCTGGCTTGCTGTCCCTGTTTGTGGGAGCTGCTCCAGTGCGGTTTCTGGCTCCTTCCCTGCGTAGTAGTCCCCGCCCTCAGAGCGAAGCCTGTTTGGTGCCATATGTCCCTTAAGTGTCTAAGCTTGAATGTCCGGGGGCTCAACAGTCCAGCTAAGAGGTTGGCGATCCTGTCTGGTCTTGAGAGCTCTGGGAGCCATGTCTGCCTTTTGCAGGAGATGCACTTATTGTCCAAGGATACATATCGTATGCGCTCAAAGTGGTTCCCCAGGCAGTTTTGGTCCTCAGCTTCTACAAAACATGCTGGGGTGGCGATACTTCTGTCGAGGGCCTTCCCTAGGGAGGTGGTAGCCAGGATACATGAGGTACAGGGTAGGTTCCTGGCTCTTAGGATGCGGGTTGGGGCCTTCTTCTTTACCATTGCTACATTGTATGCTCCTAACGTGCAGCAAGAAACCTTTATGAGGCAGGCCATCTCCCCAATGCTCAATACACCGGACAGGGCTATTCTGGTGGGGGGGACTTCAACCTGGTAATGGACAATGAGTTGGATAGGTCTGGGCATCGATTTGGGCAGACTGGGGCACTGACTGTAGCGGGCGACAGTGGTTGGCTGACTGTGGACTGGAGGATGTTTGGAGGAGGGCGCATCAAACGCTTAGGGATTACTCATTTTATTCTGCGGCCTCCAAGACATATACACATATAGATTTTTTCCTGGCCTCCCCGGAGTTCACCTCTCAGATTAGTGAGACCACAATTGAGCCTCGGGTCCTAAAGGACCACGCACATATTACTCTGCTGGATAGTTTTGACGTGGGGCGAGAGGGGAGCCCGAGTTGGCGCTTTAGGGATACCATACTGCAGAGCTGGGCGTTGAGGAGACGCTGCGGCGCGTGATTGCGGACTATCTTAGTTTTAATGATGATGAGAGAACTAGTTTGGAGACTTTGTGGGAAGCTCTGAAAGCAGTAGTCCGAGGGGAAGTAATGTTGTTCTCGGCTAAAGACAATAAAGCAAGGAGGGAGCAGAGGGCGGTGTTAGAGCAAAAAGGGGCGGCACTAGAACGCTCCCACAAGTATACCGGCGCACCTAGAGTGTGTAGGGAGCTGGAGAAGGCGCGCCAGCAGTTGAAGCAGCTGGACTGGGACAGGGCAGAATATGTGATAGTGTGGCTTAAACACAAATATTACACTGGGAGCAATAGGTGTGGGAAGCTTCTTGCGCACTGGTTGAGAGCGCAGCGCTCGGCTATGGCGATAAAGATGGTACGCTCCCCTTCTAAAGGTGAGGTGCGAACAGATGATCAAATGGCGGAGGTGTTTACTGAGTATTATAGGGAGCTATATGCCGCGGATACACAGAGTGACGTGGACCCTGCCGCCTTTCTCGCAGAAAGTACAATTACTCGCTTGGTGATGCGTCCTCCTTAGATCAGCCTATTAAGGTGGAGGAGGTTATTTCTGCGATATCAAGTCTAAAGGTTGTGAAATCCCCCGGCCCTGATGGCTTAACTGCACTTTTTTATAAAACCTTTTTCCTGGAGCTGGCGCCGCTTTTGGCACGGCTCTTTAACTCCTTCTGAGTGTCCGGAGCCCTCACGCCTAGCATGCTGGAGGCCACCATTGCGGTTATTCACAAGCCTGGGAAGGACCCAGAAGAGTGTGCTTCTTATAGGCCCATCTCGCTCCTGAATATAGACGGCAAGTTGTTTACTGGTATACTGGCTCACCGCCTTAATCCCTACATGCCTGGTCTTATAGACCCGGATCAGGCGGGCTTCATACCTCATTGACAGTGCGGCGACAATACGAAGCGACTTCTGCATTTAATAGATAAAACTAGCAGATCTCGTAGGGAGGTGCTTCTCCTCTCTATTGACGGGGAGAAGGCGTTCGATAGAATCCACTGGCCTTATCTTTTTCAGGTGTTGGAGCGCTATGGGCTGGGTCCAGGGTTCAGGACCTGGATCCAATGCATTTATCGTTCACCTAAGGCTGCTGTCCGTGTTAATGGAACTCTGTCCTTGCCGTTTCCGATTGGTCGTGGAACACGACAGGGGTGCCCGCTCTCCCCTTTACTGTTTGTGCTGTGTATGGAGCCTTTTGCTAGGCACCTCCGTGACAACCCCCTTATCTCTGGCATCAAGTTTGGGGGAGAACACCACCTCATTAGTCTATATGCGGATGATGTGATTCTTACCCTTGCAGAGCTCATGGTCTTGCTGCCAGCCCTTGTGGTGGACCTTGGTGAGTTCAGCCAGGTTTCTGGGTTTCGGGTGAATATGCAGAAGTCCCAGGTTCTTAGTTTGTCTACCTCTCTGGAACATAAAGAAAGCTTGAGGGCCCGATATCCTTTTATTTGGTCGACGTCGCAGGTACCCTATCTGGGTATTGAACTGGTGACCTCAGCTGTGAAGACGGCGAGCTTGAATTATGCCACGTTAGTTCGCAAGGTGTTGCGGGACCTGGGGAACTGGGGGAAGCATAAACTCTCTTGGTTGGGTAGGGTCTCAGCAGTGACTCCTCCGTCTCAAACAATAGCGACCCTCCAGTCTGCTGTCCTTAAATTTATCTGGGATGGACGACCAGCGCGGCTCCCGAGGAATGTTCTGTATCGCCCCAGGGGGGGAGGGGGACTGGCTGTTCCCTGTCTTCTGAAGTATTTTCAAGCCGCCCAGCTTCGCTTTCTTTTGGAGTAGAGTAGGCCGCTCACTGAGAAACACTGGTGCTTTATGGATCAGGCGGTGGCTGGGTCCCACATTTGGACACCAGCATAGGGCGTGGGGGCTCTACTCCTCCCCGATTACGGGAGCGATGTTCCGCGTATGGGATGTGGTGGCGCAACGACTGGGGTTGACGATGTTTCTGTCCCCTATGTCACCAATTGGTGCGAACCCTGACTTCGCGCCCGGTCTGCAGGTAGAGAATGTTCGCCGTTGGTATGATGGGGGCTGCAAGAGGGTGGGGAGTCTCTTTGATGAGAATGGGGTGATTGCTTTTGATCAGATACAGGAGACGTATGGCTTGACCGAGGCTGATAGATTGTTGTATTATCAAGTACGGCATTGGGCCCTCATGCTGGCGAATAGGGCTTTGATAGATAGGCCGCTTACCCCGTTTGAGAAATGGATATTGACAAAGATGGATGATAAGCGGGTGATATCGGAGCTGTATAGATTTCTGCAGGTTGTGGAGCGTCCGCCTAAATCTAAGGGACAGCAGAGATGGGAGAAGGAGCCGGGGAGGGAGTTCACAGAGGAGGACTGGGACAACATATACTATAGAACACATCATACAGCCTATAATGCTGCGGGGACAGAGACTGCACACAAGGTAGCTTCCTATTGGAATTATACCCCAGCAAGGATACATGCATGGGATCCCGCTAAGTCCGGCCTTTGTTGGAGGGGGTGCGGTAACACGGGCACACTTGTACATCTTCTTTGGCACTGCACCAAGTTACAGAGATATTGGACGAGTATTTTGGATGACATTGATAAGGTGTTTTAGACAGAGATTCCTAGATTTCCATCGTATGTATTGTTGGGTCTACCCAATCCCCTCACCTTCCCCCTTCGATCGCTGAGGGGGCGACAGATGGCTTTAGCTCTCAATGCTGCACTGCAGACGATTCTCGCCTTATGGGGCTCGGACAGGTTACCGATGTATGTGTCTTGGCTTCAGAAGCTGTGGTTCATTCTAGCGATGGAAAAGCTTACTCTGGCTTCCAAACAGAGAGTGGGCGACATTTGTACACTGTGGAGGCCGTTTCTCCAGATTTTGTCTACAGAGTTTACTGAACTGACGTGCCCAGCATATCTAAGGGTCCTGGGGCTGACACGAGAGGCTTAGAGGAATGATTAGACCTGTAGGGCCTGGAGAGGGGTGGGGACAATATCGTGAAAGGAGGTTGAGAGGGTGTGGGGGTAGGAGAGGGGCGAAGCATTCAGATGGGGAAGTACAGTTATTTCTTTATGTTATTTTTGTTCTCTGTGGTTAGCTCTGAGAGATCATGACTGTTGTGCTTTGACTGCTTTGATTCTCATATGAGCGGGGGTGGACAGGGGGAGGAAGTTCTTCCCCATCGGTAGAGCAGTCGTCCTGTAAAATAGCCCTTAAACATGAACGATATGGAACTTTTGGACAGGTCGATAGTCTAAATGTTTGGAAGATTGATACAGATCTTTGTATTGTTTTGTATGTTAAATACCAATAAACAGATTTGATCCATAAATGGAACCAAACCAACATCATCTATTTAGTGATCCCTTATGCAAAAAGACTATCTAGCACAGTACACCAAGTACAATAAACAAATATTAGAAGAAATAAGACAAAAATCCAAAGGTGCTCGCACTTAATTCTCTTGTGGTGGGTAAACTTGACACCATCAAAATGCTAATTACATCAAAGGACTTATTTCCTTTTGCTATGTTCCACTTTCGTTTGCTCAATACTTTTTTAAATATTTGAACAAGCTATTGAACTGATTCTTATGCAATGGTGAACACCCCAGAATATCGCACCACAAGCTATGGAAAAACAAAGGTGGAGATAACATTCCACACTTCTAAGCATGTGAAGGCCATTAGATTCTCCCACATGTGACCCAGCAAATCCCAGCACATCCTCACAGGTTAAACTGAAAGCATCACTCTCTGCACCTTTCCAGATAATAACTTCCCCTCATACATGACCACTGACTTCCCAATGTGTTCGCAGTAATTATGGCCAAAAAATATGTATTAATAAATCTACTAAAAGAAGAGATTTGGCCAAGAAAATCTGTCTCAACTGCAGTCTCTGGTTCAATCAATATCTAAAAACAGCTTGCTTGGAACATTGGGTATGGGTAGGTCGTACTAACCAATTATACAGAGAAAATAATCCAAAGAAAATCCGAAGTCCCTTAATAAAGAACACAATTACCCAATCTGAATTAAAGAATTATCAGATAATAAGCTCTAACATACAAAAAGCAATGAAAATTTAATATTTCTTAAAAGAAGATGGACAGAACTGAATTCAAATCAAGTAGCAACCTCTATCAGCCACCAAAGACTGCAGTCATTCATGAGTACGTGAAATGCATGTCGATTATCATGAAAGAAACACCAAAAATCCATTAAAGTATGGTCTGAACATCTTAACTTTTGTATACCTGAGCAAGGTCAAAATCTAATCTGTCAGAAAAAAGCCTGGAAACATCCTTGCTCTACCTCAATAATTCAGTTGATTGTCTTCACTTTACTGAGAACCCTGTGGTCATCAGATAAGCCTCTTCGGAGTAGTTTATAAAAGACTCCAACTGACTACTTTGTCATATATACTAATGCTTCACCCTAATTTTCAATAGTATGGTCTGTTATCTCCAATACTTTGCTAAATCTTATTTACCCACACAATACTCTCTCAACTATTAATGTAATCAATGCATAAAGAATCATCCAAAAGCCAAATATCAGAATCTTGAATAACTTGGTGATTGCCTTACAGGGAATTACTGCCAACTGGAAATCTCCAGAAACCCCCATTGTCAGCTAATGGTGGAATGCAACATGCTCCACCCACCCACTAAAACTTTACATAAAGAACTCTCAATGTACAGATTTGAGGAAGAATAAGTACTGACAATCTCTTAAAGAACTCCTGAATAAATGTGCACGCCAAAGCACCCGCATAAATGTCAACTATAATATAAGGGTTTAGAAACCTCCGGAAGAGCTTGACAAACTCTTAAGACTCACAACTCAAATATTCCAGGCCCTCCTTTTTATTTGATATATCTTCCTATTCATTTCTGACTCAAATGTCCATAATCTGCCCCCAGACCCAGTTCTGCCACTGTGCTTTCTTCATTCCTCTTTCCTTAACTCACACCACGCCATGCACAGTTTTCTTATCAATAATTTTACAACATAGGTTGCACTGATATTATCAATGATGTCATAGAAGATGCCATGAGTGATGTAATATTACCTTAGGGCACGAGTTATAGTTACTTGAGATCACTGTAACTGCTGAATTTCTATGGTTTTGTGTGTGTAAAATGTGAACCTAACTATAACATCTTTGTAACCTCTGTTTTTTTAGTGACGTTCTAGATTTTTTAAATTTTATTCTATATTGTCTCTGTTACCTTTGTTTTTTTCCAGTGAATTTCTACATTCTTTTACCGTAAAGTAATATTACCATACGTTAATCCAACCTTCAACACTCACAGCCACCATCCCTGCTACCTTTGTTTTTTTCATTGGAATTCTATGACTTCTTTAATGTAAAGTAATATTTAATTACCATATGTTAATCCAACCTCCGCCACACACCAACCTACCACATGCAGTTAACACCATGACATCAACGGCCTTTGGCTATGAGCGACAGGGGATTGGCCACTGGGCCTGGCCTGGTTTGGGATGATCCAAGAAGGGATAGAGGAGGGAAGAGTCTAGAAAGGGTTATTTTGGAAATCATAGTAGTCGAATAATGTTTGGGATGAGTCAGAGAGTGGAGGTAGAAGATATATTGAGAGGTATAGGGTGAGTGTTGGAAATGGCCTTTTCTGTAGGGTTATCCCCAAACTTTTTGCTTTCCTCCTTCTATTCTTCTGACCCTCTTTTTGTTGGCTTTAGGACTCTGGGCACTTTGCTCCTGCTAATCAGTGCTAAAGTGCATGTGCTTTCTCCCCTACAAATTTATATGATTGGCTTACACCTGTTTGACATATGTAATTTATCTGTCAGTCCCTTTTAGACGTGGTATACCATATGACCAAGGCTTGTAAATTAAATACTACTAGTGGGCCTGCAGCGCAGATTGCACCACCCACAGAAGTAGCCTTTTAAACCTGTCTCAGGTCTGCTACTACAGGGCCTGCATGAACAGTTTATTGTCATCTTGGCTTGGCACTTCAATCTTCTCTTTTATAACACCTAAGTGATACCTATGGTAGACCCTAGGTAGTCCTATGAGCAGAGTGCTGTGTAGGTAAAAGGTAGGAATGTACTTTTATGTTTTACATGTCCTTGTAGTAACAAACAGCTTATTTCATTGTTCACTATCCTCTCTTCCCTTATATACTTTTAAGTGGTAGTTTCTGATCTGAAAGGAGTAGTGTAGGCTTGTTTGGTATCTTTGGAATGCTAGGGAAGAATCCTGCTTACTAATGTAGTTAGATTTTACATTACTATTTTAGAAATGCCAATTTTAGAAAGTGGGCATTTTTCTGAGCTTATAGCTCTAGTGTTTTGCAGCCTGACTCCAATCCATGTCTAGGGCAGAGAAAAAGTTACACTTTGTGCCTCCTATACTTTACAGACAGCCACAACATAGGAAGGACTGGATTTGAAAGGAGAGGCATCTGCATACTGATAATCTTCCTGGGGTGGGCGAGGGAGAGGTCATTCACATCTTACATGTCAATAGGCTGTGTCATGGCTACATATAAAGGGCTGATTTACCTCCTACTGATGTCTGGAGCCAGGGCTGGGTTGAAAGGGATTGTGTTACACTTTGAAGGGTTCCTTTGAAGTCACCCTTCACAACAAAGACATTTTTTAGTACAAGTGCAGGGGCCCTGACCTCATGTTTTTAGAGCACTTATGGGAACTGGAACCAAACCTCTGTCAGAAGGACTGCTGTTTTGCATAAAGGACTCATCTGGACTGCTCTTCTTCTGTTGCCCTGCTGCCTGCTATCTGCTGGGTGGCCTAAAGGACTTACTAGATTGCTTTTTTTTGCTTGTTGCCCTGCTGCCAGGTATTCCTTGGCCCTGTTCTGCCAAGGCACTGTAGCGGTGCCAGGAGAGATCGCCATTAGAACTACTTGTTTTGTTGTGCTCATCTACCTGTCGGCTGCTCCTTGCTTGTGCCCCCAGTGTTCTCCAAGGGGCCCAGCGTGGGGAGAGTGCTGTTTTCTTCCCTTGTCTCTTCAATCCCAGGGCATGGTGAGCGTTGTTTTGTTGCTTTTTGGCTTGGAGTGAGCAGCGGTGGCCAAAATTCCTTATGCCCTGGAAATACAGCGTGTTTCCACCTAGAACGTGCAAAGCGCTTTTATCCTTCCTCAAACCCGAAGGGCGTCTGCCTCGGGGGAAATTCCTAGACCCAGCATGTGTCTACTATCCAGGGCTCCCCGTTCCCTGAGGTCCCAAGTGCTCTGTGCCTTCCCCCTCTGAAACAACGCTACACCTGTGTTGCATGTTGCCCGGGCCGTGAAGGGCAAGGAGCTGACATCACAATGAGTGAGAGCCGGGGAAGCACCTCTCAGATTGGGTCTCGGACGATGTGTTGCCCGGCAACCAGGAGTGGCCAGGAAAGTGAAGCTCATCAGCCAGCAGCTCTGCCCCTAGGTTAGAGCTGTGTGGATTTTCTCCAGAAACTCAAGAAGGAAGGAGTCCAGCGCTGTGTACGCTGTAACCTGAGAACCCGGGAACTCATTGCCGTGGGCCCCACTGCTGAGGCCTGCCGACACTAGTGCAGCCATCTTCCTTCAGCGCTGAGGACTTCTCCCAGCCTATGGATTACCCGAGGGGATCCTGTCTCCACGAGAGGTACTGTGGGTGAGGGGGGACTAAGGGAAGCTTCAAAGTTACCCCATGCTCTTTTGTGGGTGGCTGGAACTCTCTACTCCCTATTCCGGTCCCCTAGGCCAGTGAATTTGGACCCTTAGACTGCAGAGTCTAAGTGCCAGGAGGACTGGGAAAGTACTTTTATGAGTTCCCCAGTGGGACCCTGTATCCCTCAACACCAGAAGTGGCATTTCAAAACGAATAAAGTGTATAAAGTATACTCAAGACAAGCTGCAGCTACACAAACGTAACAGAATAGACAAATCATCAATCAAAAAGCTAAAATAATGGTAGTTCTCAGACAGAATTCTGAATGCTAAATCTGCAACCAAAGAATTTTATAAAATTCTCAATTAATTTAGAAAACCTAAATGCATGGAAGGAAGTCATCCCACACCTCAAGATTTCACAAACAAACTAGCAACTCATTACACAACCAAGGCAGACATATTGGACTCCTATTTAAAACAGAAGAAAACCATCGGCATCAACCCCTTTCCTAAAATCCCCTGTAAGAATAAACCAACTCAGCCTCTACAGTCCCTCAAACAAATATCCCAAGGTGAATTTATGGATTTGGTCAAAGCAAGCAGGCCTTCATGTTACCCTTCTGACCCTTGTCCACCAAACATCTTCAAGAACATTCTTTTAACTACTTCTGCTGCCACACCTGTAAGAAGAATCATCAACAACTCTTCGACTACAGGAACTTTTCCTGAAGACCTGAAAAAGGCATACATATGTCTGTTATTAAAGAAAACAAACCTAGACCTGCAGGACCCCAACAACTACAGACCAATCACAAATGGACTTTTCCTGGGCAAACTGGTAGAAGGAGCAGCATTTGCCTAGGTGTCACAATTCATTGATGACAATTCCATACTTTCAGACTACCAAACTGGATTCCGCCCAAGAAGAGGCACTGAATCGGCACTTATAGCAATCTGGAACGATCTTAAAAACACAGTCGACCGCAATGGAGTTGCTGTACTACTTCTCTTGGACCTCTCGGCTGCCTTTGATACGGTTGACCATGACACCCTAATTCAAAGACTCCACGAAGTTGGCATAGAAGGGACTGCTCTCGAATGGATTACATACTACCTTCAAAACAGAACTAATATTATCTATTCTCCCCCCTTCTCATCCAAACCTACCTCACAAAAGCAGGGGTCCCCCAATGATCAATCATCTCACCTTTGCTTTTCAACATCTACATGATATCATTACCAAAACTGGACAATTATTTTCAACTCACATGCTACAACTATGCAGATGACACACAAATACTACTTAAATTGGAATGCCCCAAAGACATTGAAAATCACAAATCTTCAGTTGCCTGAGAGCCGTTGATCAGTGGATGACTTGGAGCCATCTCAAACTAAATGCCTCCAAAACGGAAATACTCATATGTGGTGACTGGAAAAATTATGACCCAATGTGCACTTGGCCTGATGATCTCAGACCACCTCCTCAATTATCCAAGGAAGTTAAAAACCTTGGAATTACCATGGACTCCAAGTTAACAATGAACGCCCAAGTGGACAAATTAGCACGAACAAGCTTCATCACCTTGAA
The DNA here is from genome assembly GCF_031143425.1 of Pleurodeles waltl. NCBI lineage: Eukaryota > Metazoa > Chordata > Amphibia > Caudata > Salamandridae > Pleurodeles > Pleurodeles waltl. Next base: position 325,757,438 of record NC_090443.1, read on the forward strand.
GACTCTGCAACGCTTCTTCCCCCACCTCGGATTTCCACACAAGATGCAAGCTACCATCTCTCTTGTACTATCCAAACTGGATTATGCCAATGGCCTCTACCATGGAGCATCACTATTTACAATGAAAAAACTACAACATATTCAGAACTCCGCTGCCAGGCTACTATTACATGTAAAGCCACAAGCCCACATCTCCCCTGCCTTGACAGCACTACACTGATTACCCATTGCCAGAAGATCCACCTTCAAGCTGCTTTGGATCACCCACAAAGCTATACATGGAACAGGACCGCTTTTTAACAGAAACAAAATAATCAAATACATTCAACAAAGAAAACGCCTCTCAAGATTGGCACCCCCTTAGAACACCAACGTACAAGAAAAAGACTATAGGTGATACATCCTTCTCCATTCAAGCAGCCAAACTATGGAATTCATTACCCCCAAATATAAGATCCACATATAACTCTCTTATCTTCCGAAGACTACTCAAGAGTTGTCTCTTTCCTTCATAACCACCATATTCAAACAGCAATGGACTGCGTATGCCTGTGTTGATAAATATTTTTAATTTATGTGTATATTCTAAATATATATAGTTCTTTACGAAATATGTTTTGCTAATTTGTCATAACAATAAATTACACACATAGGTGGTCATTACAACCCTGGCGGTCGGTGTTAAAGCGGCAGTAAGACCGCCAACAGGCCGGCGGAAAAAAAAATGGAATCACGACCGTGGCGGAAACCGCCAACAAAGACAGCCACTTTAACACTCCGACAGCCACGGTGGTACAAACAAACAGCGTGGCGGTCACCGCCAACAGACTGGCGGGAGACAATGTACCGCCCACAGTATCACAACTTACTAATCCGCCACCTTTTCCGGGGCAGATTCACCCCGAACTAAAACACGGCGGAAACAGGACTTCGAAGGGAAAATGCTCACCTCTACAAACCCCACGAGGAATCCGGACGCCATGGCACCCGAACTCCACATCCTGCCAGCCCTTATCTTCCTGCTTCTCTACCAGCAGCACGAACGCCGGCGGCGAAGACCACGGTGAGTACTGCATCTACGACACAGGGGAGGGGGAGGGAAAAAACAGGGACACACACACGCAACACCCCCACCCTCACCCACGACAACACACACACTAATACAGCATGATACATAACAGTTACACCCCACACCCCCATGCAAGGACAAAAGGAAATTAGTGTAACCATTGTAATATATTAAAATCCAGTACGCAAAAATACATATATACACTATAAACAAAATATACACCAAGAATAGTAGTCCAGGTAGTGCTCCATTGAAATCCGTGGAACACTGGGCCCACACGGTATGGGCGAGGCCCACACTCAATCCCAGAAATGACAGAGAGAACACTGCAGGGGCATCAGATAGCAATAAAACAGGCACCTCAGGGAGAAGGGAAAGGAGGTGCACCTCAGCCGGTTGAGTGCACGACGCCAAATCCACGAGGGGGCCACATGCCCACTGTTCCATACTGGGGAGTGCAAAGCCACAGTCTCTCAAGTCTCTACAGTGGGTGGGTTGCCCACTGTTCCATCCTGGGGAGTGCAAAGCCACAGTCTCTCAAGTCTCTACAGTGGGGGGTTTGCCCACTGTTCCATCCTGGGGAGTGCAAAGCCACAGTCTCTCAAGTCTCTACAGTGGGTGGTTTGCCCACTGTTCCATCCTGGGGAGTGCAAAGCCACAGTCTCTCAAGTCTCTACAGTGGGTGGGTTGCCCACTATTCCAGCCTGGGGAGTGCAAAGCCACAGTCTCTCAAGTCTCTACAGTGGGTGGTTTGCCCACTGTTCCATCCTGGGGAGTGCAAAGCCACAGTCTCCCAAGTGGATAACAGTCTCCACTGGTTCTGGAGGGGGTTTTGTGCCCAGAGTGCTTCATCCTGCCAAGGACAGAGGTAGTGGATGTTTGTCTCCACTGGTTCTGGAGGGGGCTTTGTGCCCGGAGTGCTTCATCCTGCTCGTGACGGACTCAGTAGCGTCAGTGCCCTTCGCCCTCATGGGCCAGCGGTGCTTGTTGCGGCGGTGTCCTTGGCAGCAGTGCGTGTGGCGGCGGTGCCCTGTTCAGCGGTGCTTGTGGCGGTGGTCCCCTGTTCAGCGGTGCTTGTGGCGGCTGTGCCCTGTTCAGCGGTGCTTGTGGCGGCGGTGCCCTGTTCAGCGGTGCTTGTGGCGGCGGTGCCCTGTTCAGCGGTGCTTGTGGCGGCGGTGCTTGTGGCAGCGGTGCCCTGTTCAGCGGTGCTTGTGGCGGCGGTGCCCTGTTCAGCGGTGCTTGTGGCGGCGGCGCCCTGTTCAGCGGTGCTTGTGGCGGAGGGGTCCTTTGCTGGTGCTGCTGGTCCTGTCCTGGGCAGCAGGGCTGGTGCTGGCGGTGGCCTCCTGGGCAGCAGACGCCTCCTGGGCAGCAGGGCTGGTGCTGGCGGTGGCCTCCTGGGCAGCTGGGCGGGTGGCGGTGGCCTCCTGGGCAGCAGGGATGATGGCGGTGGCCTCCTGGGCAGCGTGGAGGATGGCGGTAGCCTCCTGGGCAGCGTGGCTGATGCTGGCGGTGGCCTCCTGGGCAGCTGGGCGGGTGGGAGTGGCCTCCTGGGCAGCGGGAATGATGGCGGTCTTCTCCGCCGTACTGCTCTTCCCAGACTTGCTGACTTTCTTGTGGGCCTTCCCCACCTTGGAAGGTGTCGCAGCTGACTCCACACTCCCACCTGTACCCCTGGGAGCCGTTTTGGTGGCTGGAGTCTTCCCCCTCTCCTGCCGGGCACTGGCCAACTTTTGATGCTTGACAGGTGGGGGACTGTCCGTGCTGTGGCTCCGTGCCACACTGGCTGCCCTGGTGGACGGGCACCCCAGATTCCAGTGACTACAGGCACCACTGGTCCCGGAGATGTTGTGGCTGAGGTGCTAGGTTGGGACCTGGAGAGTCAGGCCCTAGGAGACGGACGGGGTGGGGGAGGTGAGGGAAAGAGGTCAAGGTTGGACAGGAAATGTTTCTTGGGAGAACAGGGACGGGTTGCTGGAGGGGGTTTGGGAGTGGAGGAAGAGGTTGTGGTTGTGGGAGGTGTTCGTTTGGTGACTTTGGGTGAAGGTGCATGCGCTGGAGGCTGTCGTGAGGTGAATGGCTGTTGGGTGGGTGTGTGCCTGCGTTTGTGTATCTTGGGAGGTGGCGTCACAGACACACTGGGAGAGGACACAGGGGACGTGTGAATGGCAGTGGGGGTGGTGACTGCATGTGAGCGGGGTGTGGTGGTGTGTGTGCTGGTGATGGAAGTAGTGGCTGTAGATGTAGTGCATGCAGGTGTGAGTGGAGACGAGACTGGGAGGGAGGAGCGAGACGAGGAGGAGGGGGACACAGCGGAGGCAGTGGATGTTGGTGTGTCTGCATGTGTGTGATGCTTACGTGAGTGCCTGTGGGATGAGTGTGTGGTGCTTATGTTTGCCTGAGCTTCCATTGTGTGTTGACGTGTGTGCATGCTGGTCTGAAGGTGTGCTTCGGATAGGTTGAGGTAGAGGGGATAGGGTCTGGGTGGAGGAAGTTGGAGGGGGGAAGCTAGACACAGGGACAATGGCTGCCATCAGTGCTGAGGCCAGAGTCTGAAAAGCTCGCTGAAGGGCCGCCTGACCAGAATGAATGCCCTCCAGGAATGCATTTGTTTGTTGCAACTGCCTTTCTACACCCTGGATGGCATTCAAAATGGTAGACTGCCCAACAGTGAGGGACCTGAGGAGGTCAATGGCCTCCTCACTGAGGGCAGCAGGGGTGACTGGGGCAGGGCCTGAGGTGCCTGGGGCGAAGGTGATGCCCACCCTCCTGGGTGAGCGGGCATGGGGACAAGGCTGAGGGGCTGCTGGGAGGGCGGTGCTGGTAGGGGGGTGGCAGCTGTACCTGTAGATGCGGGGGCACATATGTTGCCACCACCACAAGGGAGCTCCCATCAAAGGACGAGTCTGTGTCACTGGTGTCAGCTCCTGTCCCCGCCGTGGAGCTCCCCTCGCCCTCCGTCCCACTGGTGAACTCCGAGTCTGTAGTCTCGCCCTCCAGGGCCATGTGAGATGCAGCTCCCTCCTGCTCCGGTGCCACTGCTCCTCCGCCTGATGATGCTAATGCACACAAAAGTAGGGAGACCACAAAAAGGGGGGGGACTACAGAAGAAAGACATGTTGAGTGCATGCATTACTGCTACCGTTGGCGGACACGACAGACACAGAAGCCCCCTGCACAACGCCGCGCACTTGGGCTCCACTGTTCAATCCCTGGGACATGGCCTACAAGGCTATGGCCGACATCTGCACACATGGATGACTAGGTGAACTTGCCACTGTACACAGGTGGGGTGGGGTGCCACAGCGTCTGCCAGAACAAGTGGACCTAACTAGCACACTTGCCCTGGCCTAGGGAAACCCACAGAGGACAACTCCACTGCGCGCAAAATCAGCAGAATGAGAGTGTACTCACCCCCTTGTGGCTGCTGTGATGCCCTTAAGCGCCCATCCAACTCTGGGTACACCACCGCCAGGATCCTGAACATCAGGGGAGTCATGGTGCGACGGGCACCCCTCCCACCTTGGGAGGTCATCTCCAGCTGGGCCTCCGCAGTCTTCTTTCTCCAGCGGCGAATGTCCTCCCATCTTTTACGGCAGTGGGTGCTCCATCTGTGGTGGACCCCCAGGGTCCGGACTTCCTTGGCGATGGCACGCCAAATATCCTTTTTCTGGTGGGCATGTACATGGGGTAAAGAAAAGCTATTACCAACTGCACCGTCACAGTCATTGACCCTCATCCCTACCCTTGCCATGTGGCACATGCACTCACTGTCGTTTCATGCACGCTTCAATCTCCCCCCCCCATCTTTCATCCACCCCACTCCACACAGGCATAGCCCATACAGCATGCTCCCAGTGTACTTACCTGTTTGTCTGGAGGACCGTAGAGTAGCGTGTACTGGGGGAGGACCCAATCCACAAGTTTCTCCAACTCCTCTGATGTGAAGGCAGGGCCCCTTTCCCCAGACGCACGAGCCATTGTCTCTTCCAGACCGAGGTCACAGCAGCACTTGCAGTGTAGGTCCTCTCCTGTCGAAGATCAGGTATTGAGTAATTGAACAGACAGAAAATGGCGGTCACGTCTGCGGCGGTGCGGACCGTCACCGCCGGCATACATCGTCATTGGCTCCTGGGACCCATAGGGTCCAATGTTCACCAATGCAGAATTGCGCCGCGGTCTTCGACCGCCTACCGCGACGGTGTACAACACCAGCGCAGTTACATCACATCCCATTGTCCCACTTTACAGGTCAGGCATCCGCCATTTCAGGGGCCCACATGGCTTAATTTATAACTGCGTCACACATACCTAGGCCTTGCCTCAACACTCATACAGGCCAAATTTCAGATTATGATTTGTGTTCTGTGTAAGCTGTGGGTACGTACATCTGAGTTGGTTGACTCTATGCTCGCTGTTGTCCTTCATAGGCACCGTCCGCTGGGACATGTGAGGAGATGGCGGCATACTCCGGTGTACAGACCGCTGGTGGACCTGTCGACAATGGAGGAAAGACATGTGATCATCACCTATAGGCTTTATCGTGCCACGATCCTGGAACTGTGTGCCCAGTTGGAGCCAGACCTGATGTCAGCTATCCGCCATCCCACAGGAATCCCCCCTCATGTGCAGGTGCTGTCAGTACTCCATTTCCTTGCAAGTGGGTTATTTCAAACAACAGTGGCCATAGCATCAGGGATGTCCCAGCCTATGTTTTCCAACATGTTGTCCAGAGTGTTGTCTGCCCTGCTGAAAAACATGCGGAGCTACATCGTTTTCCCTCAGGTGGAGTATTTACCTACAGTGAAAGGTGACTTCTATGCCCTAGGACACATCCCCAACATCATGAGCGCCACTGATGGGACACATGTGGCTTTGGTCCCCCCCGCAGGAGTGAACAGGTGTACAGAAATCAGAACAGTTATCATTCGATGAATGTGCAGATGGTGTGTTTGGCAGACCAGTACATCTCCCATGTGAATGCCAAATTCCCTGGCGCTTACATCCTGCGGAATAGCAGCATCCCTTATGTGATGGGTCAACTCCAGAGGCACCTTGTGTGGCTATTAGGTGAGCACCTGGAAGCAAGTCGGTGGGAATGGTTGTCTGGGTCTGGGGATATCCCTACAGGTTAGTGTGTGTCTAACAGTTGTCCCTCGCCATTTGCAGGTGACTCTGGTTACCCCACCCTCTCATGGCTACTGACCCCAGTGAGGAATCCCAGGACAAGGGCAGAGGAACGCTACAATGAGGCCCATGGACGAACTAGGAGGGTTATAGAGGACCTTCGGCCTCTTGAAGGCCAGGTTCAGGTGCCTCCATATGACAGGTGGATCCCTATTTTACTCACCAAAGAAGGTGTGCCAGATCATCGTGGCCTGCTGTATGCTTCAGAACTTAGCTTTGCGACGACAGGTGCCTTTTCTGCAGGAGGATGGTCCAGATGGCAGTGTTGTTGCAGCTGTGGAGCCTGTGGACAGTGAAGACGAGGAAGTAGAAGAAGAGAACATCGACAACAGGAACTTGGTGATCCTGCAATATTTCCAGTGAGACACAGGTAAGAATACAAACCTGCCTACTACATGTACTTTAACACTACTACCTCTCTACTGTCTGTCGTTTTCACGCAGTGTATGGTGACAGAGTTGTCACTTTCCCTTATGATTTCATAGATGTGGGTCCCACTGCGTGACATCTGCTGTGTTTCCTCATGGACTAGAGCTGTGTGACATAGGTATGTTGACATTACATTTGAAAGAGCATTTTGACACTGTAATTGCTAATACACTATTTCGAAATCACATACTGACTCCAGATTGTTTTGTGCTTCAAGGGTGTTTATTTAAGTGCTCAATATTGGAGGGGGTTGTAAAATGGTGAGGGGTGATGGTGGAGCAATGTCCATGGCAGAGTCCAGTTTATTAGTCTCACAGGTGCATTGCCCAAATGAGCACAGAAAGTGGAGCTGGGGCAGTTTGAGGATGGACAGGGTGACAAAGTGGGACAGAAGGATGACATTCAGGGTGGTCTCATTTCTTGGCGGGGGTCTTGGCATTGTTCTCTGTCTTTGTCCTGGATCTCAGGGACCGTTTGCAGGGTGGTTCTCCCTCTGTAGGGGGTGGGGTGCTGGTGTGGTGGTCCTGTGGCGGTGCCTCCTGTCCACTAGCGCCGGCGGAGGTGGTGGGCAGTTCATCGTCCAGGCTAGTGTCAGGGGCCCCTTGTTGTGCCACAGTGTCCCTCCTGGTGTTGAGTACTTCCTTCAGCACCCCTACGATGATGCCCAGGGTGGAATTGATGGATCTGAGTTCCTCCCTGAAGCCCAAATACTGTTCCTCCTGCAGGCGCTGGGTCTCCTGAAACATGGGCAGTACCGTTGCCATCGTCTCCTGGGAGTGGTGGTAGGCTCCCATGATGTTGGAGAAGGCCTTGTGGACAGTGGGTTCCCTTGGCCTGTCCTCCCCCTGTCGCACAGCAGCCCTCCCAGTTCCCCTGTTTCCCTGGGCCTCTGTCCCCTGAACCGTGTGCCCACTCCCACTGCCCCCAGGCCCCTGTTGTTTGGTGGGGTGGTGGGTTAGCCTGGGTTCCCTGTAGTGGTGGACACACTGCTGATTGACATGTCCTGGGGACAGAGGTATGGGCCCGCTGGGTGGGTGGGTGCTGTGCTGGTGTTTCCAGAGGGGGGAAGCTCTGTGGTGGCCTGTGACTGTGTGAGGGGAACCGACTGTCCTGAGGTCCCCGATGGGCCGGGCTGGTCATCTAGATCCAGTTGGACAGAGGTGCTGTCATCACTGTGGGCCTCTTCTGTTGGTGGTGTGGACATGTGTGGACCCTCCTGTCCGGTGACGTTGGGTAGGGGTCCTGCAGGGGTATAAAAGGATGTATATTACATCTGTGTGTGCTATGGTGTGCAATAGGTGGGTGACCGTGTACCCCAGTGCTTGCATTCCTGTGTGGGACCTTGTGTGATGGTGGGTATGTGCAGTGGCCATGCTTTGGTGATGGGTGTCCATGCTTTGTTGTTGCATGCAGGGCTTGGTGTTGGGATGTGTGGTTTGTGATATTGGGACATTTGTGATGAGTTGGAGTGATGGGGGTGAGGGTGGGGGTATGTGATAGCATGCAAGTAGGGTAGGGGATGTAATAGTTAAGAGTTGACTTACCAGAGTCCATTCCTCCATCTACTCCTGCAAGGCCCTCAGGATGCAGAATCGCCAAGACTTGCTCCTCCCATGTTGTTAGTTGTGGGGGAGGAGGTGGGGGTCCGCCGCCAGTCCGCTGAACCGCAAGGTGGTGTCTTGAGACCATGGAACGCACCTTCCCTTGTAGGTCATTCCACCTCTTCCTGATGTCATCCCGATTTCTTGGTTGCTGTCCCACTGCGTTGACCCTGTCCACTATTCTTCGCCATAGCTCCATCTTCCTAGCTATAGAGGTGTGCTGCACCTGTGATCCGAATAGCTGTGGCTGTACCCGAACGATTTCCTCCACCATGACCCTGAGCTCCTCCTCAGAGAACCTGGGGTGTCTTTGTGGTGCCATGGGGTGGTGTTGGTGATGTGTGGGGTGGTGTGTGTAGTGATAAGTGGGGTGATATTTAGTGGTGTGTTGTGTGAGGTGCGTGGAAGTTCTGTGGGTGATGGTATTGTGTGCCTGTGGATGCTTGGTAGTTGTTTGTGGTGTCTCTCTCTGGCCTTCTCTCAGTGATTCTGGTCATAGGGGTTTGTGGGTGATGTGAGTGTGTGCTTTATATTGTAATGGGTGTGTGGGAGTGGTGTGTGTATGTGCATCAGGTGTGTGTATTTCGAACTGTCCAATGTTGTTGTGTTTTGTAAATGTGTTTGTATTTTGAGCGCGGCGGTGTGTACCGCCAATGGAATACCGCGGTTGAAAGACCGCCGCTTGGATTTGTGTGTCGTGATAGTGTAGGCGTATTTCTGTTGGCGTGACGGTGGAGGTTTTGTTTTCGTCAGTTTATCACTGACCTTTGGTGTGGCGGACTTGTGTGGGTGTCAGCATTTTGGCGGATTCCGAGCTGTGGGTCATAATAGCTGTGGTGGATTTCCGTGGCCGCGGCGGTGTGTTGGCGGTCTTCTGCACCGCAGTAAGCGGCTTTTACTGCCAGTGTTGTAATGAGGGCCATACTCCTTAAACCTGTTTATCAAATGTATATGTACTCATGATTAAATATGTATATGGATATGAATGTATATATATATATATATATATATATAGATATATATATATATATATATATATATATATATGTATACGTATGTTTTAAGCATGTGTGTATGTATGTGTGTGTATAAACATATATATGTGTATGTTATTCAATGCTTAACATGTTCATAGGTCATTGCATAGCTCCTAGATAAGTTGTTATATTAGATACTTATGAATCCCTGCTCTCGTTTTTATATCACACTGATCAAATGTTTTATTATCATAAGCATTTCACTATTAAAAAATCGAGGAAAGAAATAAATGTTAGAAAAGTACACTTATTAATTAACTTCAAATACTACAAATCTTGAAAGTCTGTGTTTATACAATACTACTTTTCTTCTCATAATGTTATACCCATTATTCTATTCCTTGAACATATATTCCCTTACTATGTATTTACATATCTATTTATTTATTACTCTAGTCCTACTGTACTATAGAAAAATTAAATACAAATAAAATAAAATCTATAAATAAAATTCAAATTATAAATAAGTAAATTAAAGTAAAAATAATTATAAGGAATAAAATGTAAAAAATGATTTAAAAACTATATATATATATATATATATATATATATATATATATATACATACACAATTATAAATACAAATAATATAAATTTACTCTCTTGTAAGCTTTACTTTGTCTACCCATCACCATATGTCATGTCTCTATCAATCTATCCTTCATCCCCACTCTGAATCATCCCAAACCCATTCTACTACTTTCATCTCCAAAATAACCCTGCCTAAGCTCTTCCCTCTTCTTCCACATCTAGCTCACCCAAACCTCAGGTTACTACCATGATCTCCCAAACAACCATACTAAACTCTCCCTCTTTTATCTCACCGTTGACTCATCCAAAACCCCTCCTGCTACTATGATCTTCCTAACCCTTTCCACAGACTCTTCCCTCCTCCATCTCTCCTTTACTCATCCCAAACCTCATCCTATTACTATAAACTCTCAAATAACACTTCTGGATTCTTCCCTCCTCTATTCCTCCATTGCTCTAGTCAATCCAACTAACAAACCCACATATCCTCTGCTCAAAGTAACTCATAATAATACAAAATCTGCACTCATATTTCCCTATACTAATCCACAACTAATTCCTCTTGGGTTCCGGAGTAGCGTGCTACTCGCTGTAAAGCACTTTGATGCCTCATCAGGGGTAGTAAGCGCTATATAAATCCTATTACAATACAACTCAATACAACAAAGTGCTGGTGCAATTTCCATCATTGGGACTTCACCAAGGATACTGTAAGGAGTCTAATAGGGGCACAGGTGCCTCCACACCCTGTATGTACACGAGACAATAATTGTGATAGTTTTCCTGAACCTACCTCCCATGCCCTATGTATTCCCTGATCACTGTATAGGGCATAATAGGAGTGCAGAGTCTCTGCATCCTATCTTCCTATGGGGGTATGTTGTGATCCACACATTAATTGTGACCTGGGATGATTCCTGTGTTATTTCATAACCTGTTACCTTTCATGTCCTATGTAATAACTGACCTTATGGATCATAGTGTGTGAGTTCTGGTATTATCAGAATACAGAGTCCCATTGAAGTAATTGCTGTATATGCAGAGTATTCCTGATTTATAACATTGTTTGGCCTTATGATATATATGAAAAATAGAAGATATATATTTCTTTATATATTCCTGTGTGGAGTCTCTTTTCATGGTGTATGTATTGTGCACTGGTGTCGGTGTGTTGCACAAATGCTTTACACTTCACCTCTGGGGGTAAGCCTGACTGCTCTGTGCCAAGCTACCAGGTGGTGAACACAGGTTATCTTTGGTGTGTAACTTACTTGCCCTGACTAGAGTGGTGGGTTCTACCTGGCTTAGGTGTCTACCAGAACCAAACAGAAAGCCCATTTCTAACAGTGAGACATTGAGTAGTGCATTAGAGAGAGGCAAAGGTTTTTTTCCTCTTCTACAGTAGGAGTAAAGTAATAAATATATAGGTACATAAGTACAAAGAGTACAAAGAGAGGGTATACATGTATAAGGAAGATTTTCAAATGTTGCTGGACTTCATAACTGACTTAGAAGCCATTCAACTTACGCTACGGGTACATACCCCCACTTAGAAACAGGGGCATTTACTTGACACTATCTTCTCCGAATTGTCGGATCTTTTTTTTAAAAATTATTTATGATTTTCTGCAATATACCACAACAAAACAAAATGTGCAACAGTTATCATATCAAAGTGTTCATTGACCAGAAGTACAAACATTATGGTAACATGTTCCCATGAAACAAAACCCCAATCCGTCTGCAGTCACATATCCAGGTCACACATTTACCAATGTAACTAGTTATGACATGCATGAGCCCTTGTAATACACCCGTAGGCATTGCCCCCAGTGCACTTCAGGTAAAGTGAGCCATGTGGCATGAGTTAAGGAAACATCATATGCATTTTAATTCACAGTGTAATTGTGCTATTGTTTGCCCTCAGGCTCTCCCATCTCCTTGCCTTTTAAATAGGTTTGATATGGTCCCCAGCAATTTTTTTGATGAGTCTGTGGTGGGATTAACTAGTTATAAACATCTGTCTGGGTGTTGCAATGTGTCATATCAGCATGCCATTCTTTTAAGGTAGGTAGTGGGCCATTATACCATCGTATAGCAACTCTTTGTTTCGCAAGTAAAAGGCCCAAAGCCACCAGATACCCAACTCTCCTTTCCATGTCCCTATCAAAGCCAAGGAGAATAGTAGTGTGACCACCAGTTGGAATCCTACTATGTCTGCCAGCTCTGCGAAAACACAAACTCAGAACTGTTGTATTCCAGTTCTCGGACTGTCGGCTGTAGTGCATAGCTCATATTTAAACAGTCTAATGGGTGTATAGTATATCCGATATATATTTTTGAAATGAATTAATCTGTGTCTCATGTTAAGAGATATGGAACGGGTCATAGAGCAGCGGTACCGCCATTGGGTATCTGTTAAAACTATGTTTAGGTCCCTTTGCCATTCCAATCTACCCTTTGTTAATCCTGGGCGTAGGCATGTAGCCTAGTTCCCAATTTGCTGTGTGTAGAGTCTTCTAACATTGTGGAGAGTGCCGGTATGTCAGGCGGTTCTAGTAACTCATTTCCCAGGAGGTCATGCATAGCGTGCTGTGCTCTGTAGTATTGATATTGCATAAATGGCGTAGGTGCCTCAACTTGTTCTATAATTGATTCCCAAGATCGCACCACACCCTCATGAAAAGGATTTCCCAAATACTCAATGCCTAGTTTCCAAAGTGCTGTAATTGCCCCTTTGTCCCGGCCTAGTGGAAACCAAGCCCACCATTCAATTTTTACATGAGATTAGTATAGTAACAGAATTGCCTGTTTGGTCATGAGACTATGCCATGCATGTGCGCAGGTGTTCAGAGAGTCAAATACACCATGACGTCATTTGGGGGACAGGAATATTTGCTATGGTAGGGTGCTGACATGTCTCGCTCTATATATAATTGTGGCAAGTCGGGAGGGCCATGGAGCCAAGAATGTGCAAACATTGAATGTGCTGCCCGGTAGTAAGCCTCCAAATAGGGGATGTGAAGTCCCCCCCACATCATATGGCAATGTTGGGACTTGCCACTGAACTCTGGGTTGTTTTCCCACCCATGTTAATCAGATCAGAAGTGACTGTAGAGTGGAAAACATGGATCTTGTCAGTAACATGGGAATATTCTAAAAAAGGAACAGAAACCTTGGTGGTACCACCATTTTAATAATGGCAATACATCCTGCTAGGGAGAGCGGTAGTTTAATCAGTTAGTTTTTGTATAGCTCTTCCATAATTATCGGTCATGACAATTGTGGGGTCAGTGTGAATTTGTATTCCCAAGTAACACAATGAGTCTGCTTCCCATTTGAGGGGAAAGTCAAATGGGACTGGAGTCGTGACCAGAGTCAAAAGAAGCACTATAGTCTTGTCACAATTAATCCTCAAACCTGAGAGACGCCCAAACCGCGTGACCTCCTGTAGCACAGACGTAAGGTTATGAAGCGGGTCTTGGATATATAGCAAGGTGTCATCTGCGTAACAGGACACTATTAAGTTGTAGCCTGGGAAGCGAATGCCCCTGTGACTATGGTATTCAATCAAAGTACATGCCAGCGGCTCTGCCACCAGCGCATATACCAAGGGCGATAGTGGGCACCATTGCCTAGTGCCCCTGGTGATTAATATTGAGTCAGAGACTTTGGAGTGGCATAAAGGGTCTGTACCAGTCGGAGAAATACCTCACCATCCTCTACGTGGTGAAGTACCTCAATCATGACAATCCATTCGAAAGAGTCAAATGCCTTTTCAGCATCTAGGAAAGCTGCTACCGCCTACACCACAGGGTCTATGTGCTGTATAGTGCCAAATAAGGTTCTGAGATTCATTGTGAGGATATGGCCTGTGATGAACCCTGCTTGTTATGACTTCACCACAACCAGCAAAAGTGGCGCCAACCTATCTGTGAGGATTTTGGCATAAAGTTTAGTGTCAACATTGAATAAAGAAAGGGGTCAATAGGAGCACTGCTGTTGAGATTTGCCAGGTTTGAGTAACGTAATAATGAGCTCTTCTCTCATGTAGGGCAGCATTTCCTCATCCTTAGCCATTTTCTCATACAATGTCATCAGATGTGGGATTAACACGTCTTGATATGCCTTGTAGAATGCCACTGTGACCCCATCAGGGCCCGGGGCATTCCCCATCACCATTCCTTTGAGGGTGTGGAGTATCTCCGCTAGTTGCAGAGGCACCATTAAATGCTCTCTGTTCACATTTGTCAGCCAGGGCATGGCTGTGTGTTAAAGATAATCTAATACTGAGGCCGTGTCAGGGGTAATGTCAGGGGTAATTTTAGATGTACAGAGTGCATCATAATAATTGCAAAACTGATTTGCAACACTCACCGGGTCTTTAATCTGTCGGACCCCTTCATCCTGTACTTCTAAAATTGTGTCAAATTCTCTATTGGGGTGCAGTAGCGCTGCCAACGTCACACATCGCATTGTAGCAGTTCTGGATGAAGCCAAGCAGCCATCTGTCCCCCGTGGCTAGGTGCTCCCCCTCCAAATCCCCCTCTCCAGGGGTGCCAGATGGACATGCAAGGTTTTCATCGCAGTTGCTATCCCTCGAATGCGCACCTTAAAAGTTTCCCACAGTACGCCAAATTTAGGGACTGAGCCTATGATTGTGCGAAAAAATTATTCTGTGGCTTGGGCAAGCTCATGTTGGAAGACCACATCTAGTAATAAGTATGGTGGGAAGCGCCATGTGAACGGAGCCACGGGGCGACTCTGGACTTCTAATGACAGGAGCAGTGATGAGTGGTCTGAGTTGTCCTAAGCCAGGGTTTATATGTACGAACTCTGGGTACGAGGCTCTCAGCCACCAGCTAGAAATCAATGTGTGTGTGTAAATTGTGCGCAGCTGAGGGTAGCCTTCCTCCACAGGGAATTTATGAGGCCAGCAACAAACATTTTACTGCAAATATTACATTGATATTCGCAATTATGTTATCAGTTGAGCAATCAATTGCCGGATCTAACACACAATTTAAATCCCCTCCCTAAATTTGTGGGAGGCCTCACCAGGCGGACAGTCTCATGGATAGATCTTGCGGCCTGATCAAAGGCAAGCAGAGACTCCCCCTGTGTATCCTTGAGTGTAAGGCATTGGATTCCTCAGCGGGCAGTTACAGCTCTCCAATCAGTCAGGGGAACCATCCCAGATCACCAGGGCCCGCACCGCCAATTACCAGGTGCTGACAGGCCACGTCAAATGTATTTCTGGGCCTGCGTTGCTTCTGCCGTTACTCTGGTGGTCAGGTCACTCCAAGCCATCCGAGCTTGTCAATCCTGGGCTACCAAGGGTCACAGAGGATACAGGGGTTGAGATGGTAAATTATTACAGGTCTAGGAGCTGTAGGATTGTCAGTGGCCTACGGAGCTCAATCAGCTTGCTAGCATCTTGTAGCCCAGCAAGCTCTGCCCCCCAATTTGTCGAATCTAGTTACAGAAGATCCCACAGAGATTACTTGGTCAGATCATAAATAATTCCATTTCATCAGGCCTAATCACTCCACTTCCAAACTAAGAAAGTTAGGTTATAGCGGAATTGACCAAAGCTTAATGAAAAAGAATGGGAAAACCTGCTCACTGATTCCAATCCTGAAATAGAATGTGACTCAGGAAATAGGTATAATAGGTTTGAAAGATGGATACAAAACACCTTGCACTCAGTACTCCCTCTTCAACTACAAAAGCCTGCACACCCTGGAGGGAAAGCCCCATGATTTTCTTTAGATATTCTTCAATTAAAGATAGAGGCTGAGTGGTTGGAAAGGGCATGGAGGAAAGACTATAACAAGTCCCCGCCATTGACAGTTTTTTCATCAAACATTTTACTGCAAATATCACATTTATATTCGCAATGATGTTATCAGAGATGTCATGAGTGCCATAATTTGTAGGGTAATTAGCAGTGCATGGCGAGGGTGCGACTTTTAGTTATCTTAGGGAACGAGTTATAGTTACTTGAGATAACTCTAACTATAATAGGTGAATTGATATGGTTTTGTACGTTTAAAATGTGAGCCTAACTATAACATCCTTGTAACCTTTGTTTTTTTTTTAATGAATTTCAACTTTTAAAAAAAAATCTATTTCCTAACTATAATGTCCCTGTAACCTCTGGCTTTTTCCGTGAATTTCTATGTAGAGTCATTTTCATTACAATGCGTTTATCCAACCACTGCAGCGCATGGCCTTCAGCCATGTGTGGCGCCCATTGAACGCAGGGCCTGCAGTCAACCCCTGATAGCCACCCAACCTTGCGCTGCCCACGGACAAAGGCTGTGCACATGGTGGTTGGCCATGGAGTCTGGCCTTCTGCCAGTCTCTGCGCTCAACACCCCTAGTCACTCAACTCCACGCTATTAGTGAGGTGTAGTCACTGTTTCGGAAGCCAGTGCTCTCTAGTGGTAGCTGTGGATGAGCAGCCAAGACTTATCTAAGAGACAGGCAAAGCTTATGCAATAGCGCTGCAGTCACACAGCACTTACACACATGAAAGAACTACACAGTGGAACAAAAATAAAGGTACTTTATTATGGTAACACAAATACCAAAATACTATATAGGTGATACCCCAACTGGAGGTAAGTAAACACACTATTATATATACATTAGGAGTCAGTGATTTGCATAAAAGGCAATTGAAAACAGTGAAAACAATAGAAAGTAATGAAGGCCCGGGGGGGGGGGAATAAACCAAACCATATACTAAGAAAGTGGAATGCGAAAATCAGGCCCCCACCCAAGGAAGTGGAATCAGTAGACAGCTGCTGGAGGAACTAGGAACCCCAAAAGGTAAGTACCAGAGTGCCCCCCAGCGACCAGGAGAAGAGAGGTAAGTACCTGGTTCTCTCCAAACCCAGCAAAAGGACTTCAGAAAAAGATTGTCAAGACCCAGACAAGAACGCAAGAAACCAATGGTGGATCCTGGTGGAGGAAGACTTGTAAAGGAAGGGGACCAAGTCCAGTTCACATTGGAGTGTCTGGTGGTGGCAGGAGCCACTACCCACCCATCTGTGGACACAGGACCAGGTCGACGGTTAACGAAGACAGTCAGCAGTGCAGCACTGGAGCAGCTGAAGAGTTCCTGAAGTGATGCAGTTGATGTCCCAGTCAGGAAGACAAAGTGCAGTCGGTCAGTGGTGTGGAAAAACCACAAACAAGCATTGGCAAAGGCAAATGACGTGGAAAAAGAAATGTGGAACTGCCAGGGACCAGTAAGGTCCTGGGGGACTCAACCCACAGAGGGTAGTCCCGGGTGACCCTCAGCAGTGAGGAGAGTCACAGGAAGAGGAGGTAGCCCCCACAAGCGACCTACAGACAGCAAGCACAGGAGTTGCGCTAAGGCCAACGCAGCACACATAGAAAGGAGTCTCACTTCGCTGGAGAAGCATGCAGAGGGCTGTGCATCGCAGGAAAGAGTGCTGGGGGCTACATAGATCCTGAAGATCTCTTGGAGGAGATGCCAACAAGCCTTGGTAGCTGCAAGAGACTCTGTGCACGGGGGTACTGTCCTGCGTGGAAAGGCAAGGGCTTACCATCTCCCAAGTTGAATATCTGGTAGAGAGGACCAAGGGTACCACTCCAGACCACCACCCGTGATGCAGGATCCACGCAGCTCTGGAAGAGAGGAGATCCTTGCAGCCGGTCATCTTTGCAGTTGGGGCCTGAAGATGCAGGGGAGTGACTCCTTCACTCCAAGCGAGAATCCTTCTTGCTTCTTGTGCTGACTGAAGACTTGTCGCCTTCAGAGGATGCACAGCCGGGGAAATGTTGCAGTTGCTGGACGAAGCCATGGAAACAATGTTGCAAGCAGAGTCATCACTGTAGATGCAGACTGTCGGTTCCTGGACGATCCAGTTGCAGTTCCAGTGACCAGAAGGTGAAGTAAATGATGCAGAGGAGTCCTGATGGAATCTTGCATCTCGAATCTGAGAACCCACACAAGAGGGAGACCATAAATAGCCCAGGAAGGTGGATTGGTCACCAAGCAGGGTGAACACCTATCGGGAGGGGGCTGAGATGTCACCTGCCTGTCCTGGCCACTCAGATACTTCAAGAGGCCTCTGCCCATCTTGGATTCAAGATGGCAGAATGAAGTGGCCACATGGAGGAGCCCTGGGCACCACCCCTGGAGTGGTGATGGACAGGGGAGTAGTTACATCCCTTTCCATTGTCCAATTTCACGCTGGAGCAGGGACCAGGGGTCCCTGGACTGGTGCAAACCGGTTTATGCAAGGAGGGCACCAAATGTGCCCTTTAAAGCATACCAGTGGCTTGGGAGGCTACCCCTCCCAAGCCAAAGGGAGAGGGTGTTACCTCCCTCTCTCAAAGGAAATCCTTTGTTCTCCCTTCCTGAGCTTGAGCGTCAAGCAGCAGGAGGGCAGACACCTATCTGTAGTATGAAAGCAGCGCAGACTCCCCGGGAAAAACCTGCAAACTGGTGGGACCAAAGCTGGGGGTCCTCTAAGGAGCCCCCAGAGTGCATGGAGTCACACAACCAATACTGAGAACACTATTGGTGTGTGATTCCGACAGGACCAGGTTCCGAGTTACCGTAATGTAGCTGGACACAGGTGCCCAGTACATGAGTAAAATGGCCTCCCCGCACTTAAGAAGTCCAGGAAAATGGAGCTGGAGTTCGTAGGGGTACCTCTGCTCATGCAGGGGTGCCCTCACACACAGGTACCTGCACCCTGCCCTCTGGACTAGGAGTGCCTACCACCAGGGTGACTTTCAGTGACCTTGTGCAGTGACCTGAAGTAAAAGGTGCATGCACCTTTTCATGCAGGCTGCAATGGCAGGCCTGCAGACACATTTTACATGGGCTCCTATGGATGGCATAATACATGCTGCAGCCCATGAGGAACCCCTGGTGCCCCAATGACCTGGGTACTTGGGTACCATATACTAGGGACTTATATGGGAGCACCAGTATGCCAAACGTGGGGTGTGTGAAGACTAAAGCAACAAAATTTAGAGGGAGAGAGCACAGTCACTAGGGTCCTGGTTAGCAGGATCCCAGTGAACACAGTCAAAACACACTGACAGCAGACACAAAGTGGGGGTAATCATGCTAAAAAGAGGGTACTTTTTTACATAGCCCTCCCTCACCCCCAAAAGAAGGACAATAAGGCTAACCTTGTCCAGATGAGTCTTCATTATCTAAGTGAAAATATCTGGACAGTCCATCTGCATTGGAATGGTTACGCCCAGATCTACGTTCCACTGTATAGCCCATTGTCCTGTAGGGCTATGGACCACCTGAAAAGTTTAGGATTTTCACCTTTCATTTGTTTTAATCATAGAAAGGGCTTGTGGTCTGTTTGAACAAAGAGGTGAGTGCCAAACAAGTATGGCCTCAACTTCCTCAAAGCCCAAACCACAGCAAAGGTCTCCCTTTCTATGGCTGACCAACGCTTTTCCCTGGGGGGTCAAGCTTCTGCATATAAAAGCTACAGGTTGGTCCTGACCCTTTGTATTCAGTTGTGACCATATTGCCCCAACCTCTACTTCGGAAGCATCTGTCTGATCTCTAAATTGCTTGGAGTAGTCAGGGCTTCTTAACACAAGAGCAGAGCACATGGCCTGCTTAAGGTCCTCAAAAGCTTTTTGGCAGCTAGCTGTCCACAACACTTTCTTGGGCATCTTTTTGGAGGTGAGGTCATTAAGAGGGGCTACAATGGAGCCATAGTTCTTAATGAACCTCCTGTAGTATGACCTAAAAAGGCTCTAACCTGGGTTTGTGTAGTAGGGGCAGTCCAATACAAAATAGTTTGGATTTTCCCTTGTTCTGGCTGTCCTCCACCTACTAGTTGGCCAAGAAATACCACTTTCCCCTGCCCTATCTGGCACTTAGAGGCCTTGATAGTGAGGCCTGCTTTTTCAAGGGCATCCACAACATTCCACAGGTGGACCAGGTGATCCTCCCAGGTAGGGCTAAAGACAACTATATCATCAAGATAAGCTGCAGTGAAGTCTTCCAATCCTTGGAGAACTGTATTCACCAGACTTTGGAATATGGCAGGTGCATTTTTCAACCCAATGGGCATCACAGTGAAGTGATAGTGCCCACCGATCGTAAACAAAAGGCTGTTTTAGGTTTAGCATCCTCTGATAACTTGATCTGCCAATAGCTAACAGTCAGATCAAATGTGCTTAGATACTTGGCACATGCCAGTGTATCTATAAGTTCATCTGCCCTAGGGATAAGATGAACATCTGTTTTAATAACAGTGTTAAGACCTCTGTAGTCTACAAAGAACCTAATTTCCCTTTTTCCATTCTGGGAGTGGGGTCTTGGGACAAGTACTATAGGACTAGCCCAAGGGCTGTCTGAGGGCCCTATGACTAGCATCTTTTGAACTTCAGACTTGATCCATTCTCTGACATGATCAGGCTGCCTGTAAATTTTGCTCTTAACATGCAAGCTGTCCCCTGTGTCAATGGTGTGTTCACACCATACGGTTTGACCAGGTGTCATGGAGAACAGTTCTGAGAACTGTCCTAGGAGGTTTCTGCAGTCCTTTTTGGGACTACGAGAGGCTGTCAGCAAGTATTACCCCACAACTGAGCCATTGGCTGCACTGTGGGAGAAGAGGGCAGGTGAGGGTCACTCTCTTCTTCCTGTCCCTCATCAGTTGCCATGAGCAGAGTCATATGAGACCTGTCAAAATAGGGCTTAAGGCGATTCGCATGAAGCACCCTGAGGAGGCTTCTGGGAATGCCAAGGTCTAGCAAGTAGGTAACCGTACCCTTTTTCTCCACAGTGGTGTGGGGACCAATCCACTTGTCCTGGAGTGCCCTGGGAGCCATAGGCTCTAGGATCCACACTTTCTGTCCTGGCTGGTAGACAGTTAGGACAGCCTTCTGGTCATGCCATTGTTTCCTCTTCATGTACTCAGCCATCCTTGATCTGAAGCCAAGCACATAGTCCACAATGTCTTGCTTGGGAGGCTTGAGAGCTTGCTCCCAACCTTCTCTAACAAGAGCAAGGGTACCCCTAACAGGGTTCCCAAACAGAAGTTCAAATGGGCTGTAGCCCACACCTTTCTGAGGGACCTCCCTATAGGTGAATAGGAGGCATGGTAACAGGACATCCCACCTCCTTCTAAGTTTTTCAGAGAGTCCCATTATCATACCCTTGAGAGTTTTATTAAACCTCTCAAATAAGCCATTTGTTTGAGGGTGGTAAGGAATGGAGAACTTGTAAGTAGCACCACATTCCTTCCACATGGCTTTTAGGTAAGCAGACAAGGTTTTCACCCCTGTCTGATACCACCTCTTTATGAAAACCCACTCTTGAAAAGATGCCTATAAGGGCTTTGGCCACTACAGGAGCTGTAGCGATCCTATCAGGAATGGCCTCTGGGTACCCGGTGGCATGGTCCACTACCACCAGTATGAATCTGTTCCCAGAGGATGTTGGAGGAACCGGGGTGCAACAATATCCACCCCAGCCTCCTCAAAGGCGTTGGCACTGGGATTGGCATTAAGGGGGTCTTTGGAGTGCCACCTGTCTTGCTACTAGCTTGACAAGTGACACAGGAGCAACAAAACTCATTTGTGTCTTCAGACATGTGGGGCCAGTGAAAGTGAGGGACAAACCTGTCCCAAGTCTTGCTTTGCACCAAGTGACCTGCCAGGGGACTATTGTGTGCCAAGGTCAGCAGAAACTCCCTATACTTCAGAGGGACCACCAACCTCCTGGTGGCACCAGGTTTGGAATCCCTTGACTCTGAATATAGGAGACTGTCTTCCCAGTATACCTTATGGGTGCCACTGATATCCCCTGCCTCTTGTGCTGCAGCTTGCTGCCTCAAGCTCTCCTGTGTGGGACAAGTCTGTTGTTCCCTACTGAATTCCTCACTGGTGGGCCCCCCTGCACCCATGAGCTCAGCTATGTCCGCTTGCAGCTCCTCTGGTGTAGGTTCTACCCAAGGAGTGGATTCTTCTCCGTCTAGAGTTGAATCCTCACTGGAGTCTGGAGCAAGGGGTACTTTCTTACCCTTCCTGCTCTTGGGTTTAGGAAACTCATGTGCCATTGTTCCAGGCTCCAAGGATCCTTGCTCTTTTTGCTTCTTTGCATGTGCTCTTGTGAGGGCAAAGATATACCCTGGGATGCCCGGCATTGCTGCATGGGCCTCCAGTTCCACTTCAGCCCAAGCTGAAGACTCCAAGTCATTCCCTAGGAAACACTGTACAGGTAGGTCTGAGGATACCACAACTTTTTTAGGGCCAGTAACCCAACCCCCCATCCCCCCATCCCCCCAAGCTTAAACCAATAACTGCCATGGGGTGACACAAAGTGTTACTATGAATATCAGTCACTTGATATGTGTGACCAAGTCGGTGTTGCTCAGGGAACACTAGTTTTTCAGTCACCACTGTGACATTGGCACATGTGTCCCTGTAGACTTCAGCCTCAACACCATCTATCAAGGGATGCTGCCTGTACTTACCCATATTAAGGGGACAGGCAGCAAGGGTGGCAAAGTCAATGCCCCCATCAGAGACGAGCACTGCCTCAGTGGTCTCTATAATCAGCCCAGACCTCACTACAGTCCCAAAGGGGAGACCACCTACACTCTTGGACTGACTACTGTAAGTAGTCCCACCCCTATTGCTATTGCTAGGGGCACTAGGAGTAGAAGTGGGGTTAGTAGTGGTGGGGAGCATGGTGCCTTTCTTAGGACAGGAACTGTCTCCTGGCCTATGGCCTTTGTTTTTACAAATATAGCACCAATGATTTTTACATTTTGATGAAGGGGTTTTGTTCCCACCCCAAGAGGAGTTTTGAGGGCCCAATGAAGACTCTTTTGGTTTTTCTTTGTCCACACCTTTATCTTGATGCTTATCTGTTTCCTTCCTTTTTGTGGTTAGCCCCTGTGTGAGTCTTACTACTCACCCTGGTGCAGACCCACTTGTCTGCCTTCTTTCCCAATTCTTGGGGAGAGGTCAGATCAGAGTCCACCAGGTATTGGTGCAGCTGATCAGAACTACAGTTATTCAGAATGTCCTCTCTTAGAATTAGGTTATACAAGCCCTGATAATCACTAACTTTGCTCCCATGCAACCAGCCTTCCAGAGCCTTCAGAGAACAGTCCACAAAATCTACCCAATCTTGGGATGACTCTTTCCTGGTCTCTTTGAACTTGAACCTATACTGTTCAGTAGTCGGACCAAACCCATCTAACAGTGCTGTTTTTAAAACTGTCTAATTGTCTGCATCTACTTCTCTGACAGTGAGGAGTCTGTCCTTACCCTTGTCAGAGAAGGAGAGCCACAACATTGCTGCCCACTGCCTTTGGGGGACCCTCTGTACCTTACAGGCCCTCTCCTAAGCAGTGAACCACTTGTGGATGTTATTACCCACCTTGTAAGGTGGGATTACTTTGTTTAGGTTTCTAGAGTCAAAAGAGTCCTCCCTGACCCTGGTGTCTCTGAAACTGAAACTGCTGCCACCATGGGGTGCTAACCCCATATCCTGCCTTTCTCTCTCCACTGCCAAGGTCTCCCTGTCTGGGGCCAGCTGTTGCTGCTGCAGCCTCAGCTTGGCCTCCTACTCCAGCCTCTGCTGTCCGAGTTCCCTATCTAAGAAATCCTCCCCCGAAGGGGAGCAGTGGGTTGCCTCAGATACTGAGGAGACATGGGAATGGGCATGGAAGGATCTGTTTCTCCTTTGGGGAACCCTCTGTACCAGCCCTCTAGGGACAAAGGTGGGCCTACTTGTATGACCCCCCTTCCTACTACCTGTAGTGCTTCTAAAAGAGGTGTGATGGTTCCCATGTTCTTCCTGATCATTCCTCGGTGCCGAGATCTACCCTTTGTAGTACTGGGGAGTCAGATTCTGCTTCTTCTTCCTCCTCCTCCTCCTGGCTGCCAGCATGGTCCTGGTCAGCCTGGAGAAGTAGGCTTAGAAGCAGCAGACTCTCATTGGGATTTCTCTCTGTCTTCAGTTTTCTCTCAGCACACATCTCCCTCAACTCTTGGAAAGTTAGACCCACATACTGTGAGTTGAGGGCATGAGAGGTGTGCTCTACTGAGGACATTGTGTCTAGCTAGAGTGGTGTAGGTGACCCTAACTACTAAGCTCCCAAAGACTTTCGGAACAAGGGCTATACTAGACCCCTAGCTTACCCAAACTTAGGAGACTAGATCCCTGACACTAAGGCCCTCATTCCGACATCGGCGGGCGCCGCCCGCCAAGCGGAAACCGCCATTTGGCCGCTCCGCGGTCAAAAGACCGCGGAGGCCATTCTGGCTTTCCCGCTGGGCCGGCGGGCGCCCGCCAAAGGAGCGCCCGCCGGCCCAGCGGGAAAGGCCCTGCAACAATGAAGCCGGCTCCGAATGGAGCCGGCGGAGTTGCAGGGGTGCGACGGGTGCAGTTGCACCCGTCGCGATTTTCACTGTCTGCAATGCAGACAGTGAAAATCTTTATGGGGCCCTGTTAGGGGGCCCCTGCACTGGCCATGCCAGTAGCATGGGCAGTGCAGGGGCCCCCAGGGGCCCCACAACACCCGTTCCCGCCATCCTGTTCCTGGCGGTAAAAACCGCCAGGAACAGGATGGCGGGAAGGGGGTTGGAATCCCATGGAGGATTCCCCCAGCCGGGGGTAATCCGGCGGAAAACCACCGGACCCGGCTGGACGACCGCGGCTTCACAGCCGCGGTCGGAATCCAAAATGAAGCACCGTCAGCCTGTTGGCGGTGCTTCAGCCGGAGTGTCGGAATGAGGCCCTAAGTGCTGTGTGTACCTATTCGTTAGCAAATGTCTTTCCTGTGGAAAGCACTCAGTGACAGAGTGGTAAGGCAATTGAAAGTGCTTATCCTACCACTGCACCACTAATGTAGGAAGCTGTACTGGTGTGTGGTGAGCACCTATGGTGTTATCACCTTATACCAGGTCCAGGTATCCCCTATTAGTGAGTGTTTAGGACGCCAGGGCTCTGTAGACGTAGCTATGTATGAGCAGCCAAGACTTATCTAGGAGACATGCAAAGCTTATGCAATACCACTGTAGTCACACAGCACTTACACACATGAAAGAACCACACAGTGTTACAAAAATAAAGGTACTTTATAAGGGTAACACAAATATTAGAATACTAATAGGCAATTCCCCCAACTGGAGGTAGGTAAACACACTAATTATATACACAATAGGAATCAGTAACGCGCATAGAAACAACAAGCATTGGCAAAAGTATTACGTTGGAGTGTCTAGTGGTGGCAGGAGTCACTACCCACACGTCTATTGACACCAGACCCGGTCGACAGTGAATGAAGACAGTCAGCAGTGCAGCACTGAAGCAGCTGAAGAGTTCCTGAAGTGTTGTAGTGGACGTCCCACACCAGAAGAAAGATTGCAGTCGGTCAGTGGTATAGAAAAACCAACAACACGACTTGACAAAGGCCAATGTCATGGAAGAAGAAATGTGGAGCTGCCAGGGATCAGCAAGGTCCAGGTGGACTCAACCAATGGAGGGGAGTACCTAATGACCCTCAGCAGTAGGAGAGTCACAGGAAGAGGAGGCAGCCCCCACAGGCAGCAAGCACAGGAGTCCTAAGTCTCTGGATTAGCACGCAGAGGGCTGTGCACCACAGGGAAGAGTGCTGGGGGTCGGGGCTACAAGGAGCCTGAAGATCCCTTAGAGCAGGAACAAACAATCCTTGGTAGCTGCAAGAGATGCTGTGCCCGGTGGTATTGTCCTGCAAGGGGAGGCACGGGCTTACTGACTCCCAAGTTGGACAGCTGGCAGAGAGGACCAAGGGGACCACTCTAGACCACCACCTGTGATGCAGAATCCATGCAGCTCTGGAGGAGAGGAGATCCACTCTGCCGGTCATTGTTGCAGTTGGGGCCTGCAGATGCAGGGACGTGACTCCTTCACTACAAGGGAGATTCCTTCTTGCTTCTTGTGCAGACTGAGGACTTGTCGCCCTCAGAGGATGCACAGCCGGGGAAATGTTGCAGTTGCTGGAAGGAGCAGTGGAAACAATGTCCCCAAGCAGAGTCATCGCTGTGGATGCAGATTGTTGGTTCCCGGAAGGTCCAGTTGCAGTTCCAGTGGGCAGAAGTGAAGTGAACGATGCAGAGGAGTCCTGCTGGAATCCTGCATGTCAAATCTCAGTACCCACCTAAGAGGGAGATCCTAAATATCCCAGGGAGGGGGATTGGTCACCAAGCGGGTGACCACCTTTCAGGTTTTCTTGGTTCTGCCATCTTGAACCCCAGATGGGCAGAAGCCCCTGGGCGCATCTGAGTGGCCACATCAGGCAGGTGACGTCACAGCCGCCTCCTGAGAGGTGGCTACCTTGCACGTGACCAAACTTCCTTTTAGGACTATTTAGGGTCTCCCTCTTGAGTGGGTCCTAAGATTTGACGTGCAAGATTCCAGCAGGACTCCGGGGCATCATTTACTTCATATTCTGGCCACCGGAACTGCAACTGGACTCTTCAGGAACCAACAATCTGCAACTTCAGCGAAGACTCCACTTTGCAACATGGTTTCTCCGGCTCCTTCCAGCAACATGGGACTCCTCTTCAGGTGTGCCAATTGGGCCTCACTGCGACTTGCTGTGCCTGCTGCCAGTGGGTTGCTTGTGGGGGCTACCACAGCTTCTGTGACTCTCCCAACTCCTGAGGGTCAGATCAGACTCCCTTCCTTGGGGCAAGTCCCCTGGACTTTGCCGGTCCCCTGAGCCTTGCAACTCTTATTTTCTTTATTCTTCATTTACCAAGGTTTGTTGGTGGTCTTCCTGCACCATTCCCCTGACCTGCAACCCAACAGCTGACATGGGACACCATCTGCATCACTTCAGAGTCTTCTCTTCAGCTCCTGTGCTGCACAGCGGGTCTTCTTCACCCCCCCTTCGACCTGGTCCTGTGTCCACAGAAAGGTGGGTAGTGGCTCCTGCCGCAACTGGACACTCCATCACAAACTGGACTTGGTCCCCTTCCTTTGCAAGTCCTCTTCTGCCAGAATCCACCTTTGGGTTCTTCCAGTCCGGATTGACTTTTGCATAATCCTTCTCCTAACTCCTCCTGTTGGTTTTGGGGGGAAACAGGTACTTACCGCTGCTCTCCTGGTCACTGGGGTCACTCTGGTACTCACATCTTGGGGTTCCTAGTTCCTCCAGCTCCCCTCTAACGATTCCACATCCTTGGGTGGGGGACTGTATCTCACATTCCACTTATTTAGTATATGGTTTGGCCCTCTGCTAGGGCCCTCACTATTTTGTAATACTTTTGCCAATGCTTGTTGTTTCTATGCGCGTTACTGATTCCTATTGTGTATATAATTAGTGTGTTTACCTACCTCCAGTTGGGGGAATTGCCTATTAGTATTCTAATATTTGTGTTACCCTTATAAAGTACCTTTATTTTTGTAATACTGTGTGGTTCTTTCATGTGTGATAGTGCTGTGTGACTATAGTGGTATTGCATAAGCTTTGCATGTCTCCTAGATAAGTCTTGGCTGCTCATCCACAGCTACTGCTGGAGATCCCTGACCTCCTAGACACTGCCTACACTTCACTAATAGGGGCTACATGGACCTGGAATAGGGTGATAACACCATAGGTGTTCACAGCACACCAGGCCAGCCTCCTACATTAGTTGCAGTAGTGGGATAAGACACTTGCAATTGCCTTACCACTTTGTCACGGTTCACAAGAAAGATCATTATTAGTTGCTAGGTACACACTGCACTTAGTGATCAGGATTTCTAGTCTTCTAGTTTGGGCAAGTTGGGGGTCTAGCTTAGCCCTATCTCCAAACTCTCAGGGAGTCTAGTAGTTAGTCAGGTGCACCCACACCACTCTAGCAAGATGTCTTCAGTGGAATACACACCTCAGGTCCGAGACTCTCAATAGAGAGATGCACTTTTCAAGAGTTTAGGCAGATGTGTGTTTTCAGGAAGCTGAAGACAGGGAGAAATCCCAATAAGAGTCTACTTCTGGGGTTAGTACTCCAGGCTGACCAAGACAACACAGGTAGCCAGGAGGAGGAGGAAGTAGAGACTGTCTTAGACAGGATTGATTTAGGCTATTCTGGGGAGGGTCAGGCCCTGTTAGGAGCAATGCAGGTAGCGAAAAGGGGGGGGGGGGCACTCCAGTAGGCCCACTTTTACTCCTAGAGGGTTGGTTCAGAGAGTCCCCAGAAGGAGGGATAGGTCCTCCTCTGTTAACACCCATGCCTCATCTGTATCTGAAGAGACTCACTGCTCCAACTCAGTGGAATAGTCCCTAGATAGGGAGCTTAGGAAACTGAGATTGGAGGAGGCGCGGCTAAGACTGTAGCAGCAGCAGTTAGGCCTAAATAGGGAGGCCTTAGCAGTGGAAAGGGAGAGACAGGATTTGGGGCTGGCTCCCTGTGGTGGCAGCAATACTAACTTTAGGGACGCCAGGGAGGACTCCTATGACTAAAGGAGCATGAGTAAGATAGGGCCAGATGTACAAAGCAATTTTCAACTCACAAAGGGGCCGATTCACAGAATGGGCCCGTTTGCGACTTGAACAACGTTTTTTGGGGTGTACAAAGCCCAAACTGCGATTCGGTAACCGAATCGCAGTTTGGGTTTTGGGATTCGGTATTAGGAAGGGGCGTGACACGGGTGTCCCTTCCTAATACCGAATCCAAATGGTATGTATGATTGTTTTGTGACCGGGAATCCGGTCACAAAACAATCGCAGTTAGCACCAGTTTCAAACTGGTGCGAACCCATACGCAAATGGGAAGGGGTCCCTATGAGACCCCTTTCCGTTTGTGAATGGCAGCGAAAATATTTTTTCAGAGCAGGCAGTGGTCCCACGGACAACTGCCTGCTCTGAAAAAATTAAAAGAAAACTTTTCATTTTTGTTTTTGAAATGCATCTCGTTTTCCTTTAAGGAAAACGGGCTGCATTTTTTTAAAAAATGCTTTATTTAAAAGCAGTCACAGACATGGTGGTCTGCTGTCTCCACGGCCATTCCTAATGGGGTCGCAAATTGCGACCTACCTCATGAATATTCGTGAGGTAGGTCATTTGCGACCCCATTGGGAATTGCAAACAGTGTAAAGTACACTGTTGTACATCCGGTTTTGCGACTCGCAAATTGCAAGTCGCTAAGACTCACAGTTTGCAAGTCACAAAACCAGATCTTTGTACATGTGGCACATAGTCCCATCTTACAAGGTGGGAGATGATATTCACAAATGGTTCACTGCCTTGGAGAGGACCTGCAAAGTAAAAAGGGTCCCTCAAAGACAGTGGACAGCACTCTTGTGACTCTCCTTCTCAGACAAAGGCATAGACAAACTCCTCACTGTCAGAGAAAATGATGTAGATGATTATATAGCACTCAAAAGTGCACTCTTAGGTGGATTTGGGCTAACCACTGAACAATATAGGATCACGTTCAGGGAGACCAAAAAGGAGTCTACCCAGGATTGGATAGATTTTTTTGACTGCTCTATGAAAGCTCTGGAAAGCTGGTTGCATGGGAGCAAAGGAAGTGACTACCAGGGATTGTACAATCTAATTCTGAGAGAGCACATTCTTAATAACTGCATTTCTGATCAGCTGCATCAATACCTGGTGGACTCTGATCTGACCTCTTCCCAAGAATTGGGAAAGAAGGCAGACAAATGGGTCCACTCCAGGGTGGGTGGCAAAACTCACACCACAGGGGATGACCACAAGAAGAGGGAAGCAGGTAAGCATCAGGACGAGCGTGGAGACAAACCCAAAGAAAAAGAGTCTTCATCAGGCCCACAAAACTCTTCTGGGGTGGGTCTAAATCCTATTCCAACAAGAAACCTTGGTGCTACATCTGTAGACAACCAGGCTACAGGGCAGGTGACAGCACTTGTCCTAAAAGTAACACCAAGCCTGCTACTACTACTACTAATACCACCACTAGTACCCCTAGCAGTAGCAACAATAGGGTAGCAGTAGTCAGCCCAAAAGTGTAGCTGGGTTCACCTTTGAGACTGTAGTGGGCCCTGGGGTAGCCATAGAACTCCCTGAGACAGTACTTGTCTCTTAAGGGTGGTAGTGGCATTGCCACCATAGCTGCTTGTCCCATTAATACAGATAAGTATAAGCAGCATCCCTTGATAAATGGTGTTGATGCTGAGGCCTACAGGGACACAGGTGCCAGTGTCACCATAGTAACTGAAAAACTGGTGTCACCTGAACGACACCTACTTAGTCACAAGTACCAAGTCTCTGATGTGAATAACTCCACTCAATGGCTCCCCCTAGCTATGATAGACTTAAGCTGGGGTGGGGTTACTGGCCCTAAAAAGGTTAGAGTGTCCCCTAACTTGCCTGTAGGGTGCCTCTTGGGTAATGACTTACAGACCTCAGCTTGGGCTGAAGTAGAATTGCAAGCCCATGCTGATCATCCCTAAACACCTCCTTGCCTTAACCACAACACAGGCTAAAGAGCAAAGAGGGCAAGGGCCCTGACGCCTGTAATAATGGCCAAAGAAACTCCTAACAACAAAAACAGGCAGGATACAGAGTTACCTCATGTCCAAACTCCCACTAAGGATACCACTCCTCTGAGGGAGGAACCCACTCCCTGGATGGAACCAACACCACAGGAGCCTAAGGCTATAACAGCTGAGCTCCTAGGGGTAAAATAATCCACATGAAAGGAACCTCAGGTAGAACAGCAACCCTGTACTACTTTAGAAAACTTGGAACAGCCATCCTGTCCTTCCATGGAAACTTTGGGGCAGCAACTCTGCTCCACCCCAGACAACTTAAGACAGCAATCCTGTTCCCCTCTAGAGTCTTTTGGACAACAACCCTCTCCTGCTCCACAACAGTTAGGACAGCAACCCTACCCTGAACTAGAGCCTTTAGGACAGCACCCCTCTCCTGCCCTACAATCATTAGGACAGCAACTGTGCCCTGATATAGAGATTTTAGGACAGCAACCATGTCCTGCTCTACAATCATTATGACAGCAACCCTGTCCAAATGTAGAGCCTTTAGGACAGCAACCCTTGTAGGAGGGTGACTTTCTTCTAGTATGGTTACCCCCATTTTTTACCTGTTTGTCAGTGTTTGTCAATGTTTTTGCTGTCTCACTGGGATCCTGATAGTCAGGACCCCAGTGCTCATAGTTTGTAGCCTATATATGTTGTCAGTATGCTTGACTGTGCCACTGGAGTCTTGCTAACCAGAACTCCGGTGCTTATGCTCTCTCTGTTTACCAAATTTGTCACTATAGTTTAGTGACTCCATATTCCAGTTCTGATTGGTACACTGGATCCCCCCACCTTATAAATCCCTAATATATGGTACCTAGGTACCCAGGGCATTGGGGTTCCAGGAGATCCTTATGGGCTGCAGCATTTCTTTTACCACCCATAAGGAGCTCATACAAACGCTCCTTCAGGGCTGCCGCTGCAGCCTGAGTGAAATAGTGCACACATTATTTCACTCCACCAGGTAACTTATAAGTCACCTATATGTCTAACATTCAGTTACTGAAGGCTAGGTGCAAGATGACTGTGTGTGAGGGAACCCTAGCACTAGCAAAAGTGCCCCACGTTGTCCAGGGTCAATTCCCCAGAGTTCATAAGTGCGGGGACACCATTATATGCGTGCACTACATATATGTCAATACATATATGTAGCTTCACAATGGTAACTCCCAATATGGCCATGTGAGGTGTCTAAAATTGTGACATTGAACCCCCAATCCAAATCTGATATTGGGGGGCCAATTCCATGCACCCTGGGGGCTCCAGCATGGACCCCCATTACTGCCAAACCAGCTCTCTGATGTTTCAACTGCAGCCTCAGCTGCTGCCACCTCACAGACAGGTTTATGCCCTCCTGGGTATTGAGCAGCTCAATCCCAGGAAGGCAGAACAATGCATTTCCTTTAGGAGAGGGGTGTTACACCCTCTCCCATTAGAAATAGGTGTTACAGGCATGGGAGGGGTATCATCCCAGAGCCTATGGAAATGTTTTGAAGGGCACAAACGGTGCCTTCCTTGCATAATCCAGTCTACACCAGTTCAGGGACCCCCAGTCCCTGCTCTGGTGCGAAACTGGACAAAGGAAAGGGGAGTGACCACTCCCCTGTCCATCACCACCCCAGGGGTGGTGCCCAGAGCTCCTCCAGAGTGTCCCTGGCATTAGCCATCTTGGATTCCAAGGTGTGGGGACCCTCTGGAAGCATCTGAGTGGCCAGTGCCAACAGGTGACGTCAGAGACCCTTCCTGAAAGGTGCATACCTGGATAGGTAGCCAATCTCCCTCTCAGGGCTATTTAAGGTCTCTCCTCTGGGTGTTTCCTCAGATTTGGTTTGCAAGACTCCACCAGGACTCCTCTGCATCCTCTGCTTCAGCTTCTGACCATCGGATCAACTGCAGATTGCTCCAGGAACCGCTGTACCAGCAACAATGTATCCAGAAAAGGTACTGTGACCTGCAACTTCAGCTCCAACCAGCAACGGCAGCAGTTTCCAAAGTGTGCACGCTCTGAGGACTGTCTGTCTTCACCCTGCACCAGAAGAACTGTAGGAATCTCCCGTGGAGTGACGGAGTCACTTCCCTGCTTCAGCAGGCACCTCTCTGCGATGACGACCGGTACTCTGGGACTTCTCTCTTGTCAACGAGCATGATCCCTGGAACACAGGTGGTGGACCAAAGTGACCTTGACCGTCTAAAGGTCCAGCTGTTCAAATTTGGTGAAGGTGAGAGCTTGCCTCCCCGGGCCAGACAGTGCCCCTGTGCATCATGTCCTCTGCAGCTCCTGGACTTCTGTGCACTTCTTCCAAAAGTTATTTGTGCACAGCGTAGCCCAGGTCCCCAGCAGTCCATCCTGCGACGCACAGCTCTCAGAGTTGTTCTCCGGTGGTGTGGGATCTTCCTGTGTAGTGTTGCAACGACCGCACTTTGTAACTCCTTTGTCCCTGTGTCATGGGACTCCTGTGGGTGCGGCCTGGTCTTCTTAGGGCTCTCTGAAGTGCTGAGAGCCCCCTCTGTCTCCTAAGTCAGAGTTGAGACCCCCAGGTCCCTCCTGGGTCCGGGCAGCTCCTCTTTGACGCACAACACGTACCTGCGTGAACCAAGACTTGTTGGTGGAATCCAACGACACAAACAGCCTGCATCCAACAACTCGACGTGGGACATCTCTTGCACCAAGCAGGAACCCGCAGCTATCTTCTTTGGTGCATTTCTGTACTTTTCTTCCAACAGGAGAATCCACTTTTGCACCTTCTTTCAGGTGGGCAGGGGCTCCTGTTCTTCATGGACTCTTCATCGACTTCTGGACTTGGTCTCTTCTCTCCACAGGTCTTCAGGTCCAGGAATCCATTGTTGGTTGCCTGCAGTCTTGCTTGGTTCTTGCATAATTCTTCATCACGACTTGTAGTGTGTTCTGGGGAAACTTGCTGTACTTTACTCAAACTATCCTGGGCTCTGGAGTGGGGTACTTTATTTACCTTTGGTGTTTTCCTACACTCCCAGCACCCCACTGCACACTACACTTGCCTAGGGGGGAAATCGACCTTCGCATTCCACTATTTTAGTATTTGATTTGTGTTGCCCCTAGGCCCATTGCAAACTATTGTGTTTTTCACTAGTTGCAATATTCTATGACTGTTTACTTACTTGATTTTGGTTACTAGTGTTTATATTGTGTATAATACTTACCTCCAGAAGGAGTATTGCCTCTAAGATATTTTTGGCCTTGTGTCACTAAAATAAAGTACCTTTATTTTTTGTAACACTGAGTATTGTCTTTTATTGTGTGTAAGTACTGTGTGACTTTAGTGGTATGCTAGCGCTTTGCATGTCTCCTAGTTCAGCCTTGGCTTCTCTGCTACAGCTACCCCTAGACAGTCTAAGCTGCTAGACCCTGTCTACATTTCACTAATAAGGGATAACTGGACCTGGCATAAGGTGTAAGTACCTTAGGTACCCTCTACAAACCAGGCCAGCTTCCTACAACCCTGTCCTGCTCTAATACACTTGGGGCAACAACCTGCAACTCAAGAATCAGAGGGCCTACAGTTTAAACACATTACAGCAGAAAATTCCAAACTGATAGGGTGGTCCATCTCCCCACAGGGAATGGGCCATACAGTGGAAAGTGATAATGGGAGTAACCACTCCAATACAGATGGAGTCTCCAGATATTTCCACTTAGAAAATAAGGACTCATCTGGCCAAGGTTAGTGTTATTGTCCTTCATTTGGAGGCGGGGGCTATGTTGGAAAGTCACTCTTTTTGGCATGGTTATCCCTCACTTTTTGCTTGCTGTCAGTATGCTTAGACTGTCTTCACTGGGATCCTGCTAATCAGGACCCTAGTGATTGTGCTCTCTCCCTCTAAATTTGGTTGCCTAGGACTTTTGCATTGACCACAATTGGCATACTGGTGCCCCCTTGTAAGTCCCTAGTAAATGTTTTTTAGGTACCCAGACCATTGGGGCACAAGGGTGTAACCGGACGTC
The DNA here is from genome assembly GCF_031143425.1 of Pleurodeles waltl. Taxonomy (NCBI): domain Eukaryota; kingdom Metazoa; phylum Chordata; class Amphibia; order Caudata; family Salamandridae; genus Pleurodeles; species Pleurodeles waltl. The sequence goes on from NC_090443.1 coordinate 325,791,798, forward strand.
TCCCGACGCCGGTTCCCCAGAGAGTACGGCTGCCGCAGAAGCATACCCCCGGGGCACCCCAGAGGGGCTCGGGGTATGACGCCAGACGCCTTCGGCGTCTGGAGAGGTACCGAAAGAAAAGACAGACCCGAAAAGGAGAAAGAGAAGGAGACGGAAACAGACGTGGGAGGAACGCGACAGGAGAAAGAACCACGAACACGGAGCACCGACAACGAGGGACCCGCAGTAGGGGAGAAGAGCCCACAGAGAACGGAAAAGCTCAGGGGACCTCCCGACCCTGTCCCAGAGAAGTCGGGAGACCGCCAGAAAGCCGGCCGCGTCCCTGGAGGGGCGTGGCCACCGCAGGTACGTTTGTACCGCAACTGGGGGTTTGGTTCAGGGTGGTTATGGGGAATACGGGGGAATAAGGGGAGAAGAGAGAGGTGCTGTAGAGAAGGGGAGATCCTTTAAAAGAAAACCCTAAAATAACTCTAACACCACGGAGACCCATACAGCTAAAGTACTTTATAAGAAAAGAAAGGGAACTTAAGAGAAAACACCTGAGAAGAAACACAAAGGAAAGAAAAGTTATCCCTCACCTCCCTTCACTTCTACCTATTCCCCACCACCGTACTAACCCAATATATATATTATCTTATTCCCCACTTACCTGTTTTATCCTTCTTTAATTTCTTTCGAGAACCTGGGCCACTACCGTATGGGAAGATCGGACCCCTTTCCAAAGCTGGACCAGACCACACCCGGACTGCCACAGAAATCCTGAAAGAGAAAAGGGATTTTGTTTTTATTTTCTTTTTTTGGACTAAAAGCGGACTATCATTGTGAACAAGAAACAAAAGATAGAAATTCCATCTTAAAACAGAGTACGAATAAATTAGTTACCCCTCCCTTCCTACGCCTGTCACCTTATTCTAATATCTCCTCTAAATTGGGATAAAGAACCCACTACAGTGGTGTCAGAAGTGGGATATTGGAACGACGACAGGTAATCTATAACCATGGAGGGTACGCCCACAATATCCGATATGATGCAGCAGTTAGCCGAGGGACAGAGGCATCTGCAAATTGTGTGGGAAGAGCAACAGAAGGAGGCTAAAGTAGAAAGGGAGGCCCTACAAAGCGCCCTTAAAAGTCAGGCCACTATCATGGCAAACAATCAATTGGTGCATGAGAATGCAATCAAAAATCTCACGGATACGATTGCAGCCACCCGGGTGCATCCGAATGTGCCCAGCTCGGTCCTACAGCGATATCAGGAAGGCGAAGACCCGGATGCCTTTTTCACCAATTTTGAGCGGGTTGCCACTTCTGCCACCTGGCCCCAGGATAGATGGGGCCAATATATCGCTCCGTTATTAACAGGAACCCTCCAAGCGGCTTATCAAGCGGTAAACCCCGGCGGAACAACACCCTATCAGGACATTAAAAAGAGCATCCTGGAGCGGGTGGGTTTTGATACAGAACACTACCGGGTCCGGTTTAGAAAAGCCAAATGGGGACCCTCCGAGAACCCCCGGGCCCTATACTTCCGGATTAAAGGTTTGGGTCTCAAATGGTTAGGCCCCATTGGGACTAATAGGGAAGATATCATTGAGGTTGTCCTCCTAGAACAATATCTAGACGCCCTACCCACCAACACGCGTAACTGGATCAAGCAGCACCCAAGCCCAGACACTAACACCACCATTGAGTTAGCCTGTGCCTTTCACCGCTCCCTCAAGTTCAAAGTCCCTCCCTTATGGCCAACGCCTAACCCCATCCGACAGAGCCCCGGACCATCCTCATCCCTGGGGCGAAGAACAACCGAGGACCCGGGAAAACCGCGAGGACTTGAAAGACCATATATGCAACAACCACAGTGTTTTAGCTGTGGAGAGTGGGGACTTATCGCCCGGCTTTTCCCCCTGAAAACAGAAAAACCAGAACCAATGGAAATAGGAGTTACTAGGGGGAGAGTCTTCTATACAGGGGGAAAAGAAACCCAATATAAGAAGAGACTTGTTATCAATGGAAGAACAACTGTGGCCCTCATCGACTCAGGGTGCAGTCAGTCCGTAATCCGAGCTGATCTACTAGGTAGCCCTACCTTTACTTCAGGGCTTACTGTATCCATTTGTTGTATTCATGGAGAAACAAGAGAATATCCCCTAATATGGACAACCCTATCCTGGGAAGGAAAAGTGATCCCCATAAGGATGGGGGTGGTGGAACGACTAGTTGAAGAAGCTATTATAGGGACTGATTTCACAGACTTCTCGAACCTTCTTGATAGTACAAGAAATTCTGAGGATATGAGTACCTGGTGGAAAAGTGCTCCTTTCTCTAATGTACCTATACCACCTCCGGTGGTTCGATACAAACCCTCCCGAAAAGAAAAAAGAGAAACAAGAAAAATCTACGTGCAAGAAAACTCGAGCCCCGATAGGGTAATTACACGGGTCCTTACCCTTACTGACCTTCCCCCATTCCGTAATTGTCAAAGAGAAGATCCGAGTCTGGTCCATGCCTGGAAGAGTGCACGACCCCGAACTCTCCAAGATAAGGGTCCATCTTTCACGATAATTAAAAATCTGTTATATCGGGTCACTGGCAATAACAACGAAGAAAAGAAGCAGTTGTTAGTTCCCGAGCTTTACAGACAACAAGTCCTACACCTAGCCCACAGTCAGCCAGGGGGGGGTCACTATGGGAGGGAGAAAACGGAAGAGTATTTGTTGAGGAAGTTCTACTGGCCGGGGGTCTTTTCACAGATTAGGAGATTCTGTCAGCAGTGTCCTAAATGTCAAATGATTGATCCTGGTTCAAAGAGAAGAGCCCCCTTGCAGCCCCTTCCCATTATTGACATCCCTTTTTCAAGAATAGGAATGGACATTGTAGGCCCTCTCCTACCCTCTTCTAGAGGCTACCGTTATATACTTGTATTAGTAGACTACGCCACCAGATATCCCGAGGCCGTCCCCCTTACCAGTATTAACACCAAGAGTGTTGCCCACGCCATGATAGGGTTCTTCTCCCAAATAGGTTTTCCCCGAGAAATCTTAACAGACCAAGGTACCCAGTTCATGTCCAACTTGATGACACAGATATGTCAACTTCTAGGGATCAAACAGTTGCGGACGTCGGTTTATCATCCACAGACGGATGGCTTGGTGGAACGATATAACCGCACGCTGAAAACTCTCCTAAAGAAATCTATTTCAGAGTCAGGTAAAGACTGGGATAGGAAACTCCCGTTAGTATTATACGCTATCAGGACCCATGAATAAGCTTCTACGGGCCATAGTCCATTTGAATTATTGTTCGGACGGCAGCCCAGAACCTTATTAGACATGGCAGCGGAGTTATGGGAGGAGGAGGATGGGGAAAAGTCCATCTTGGAGTATACCCGTTGTAAGGAAATGCCTCCTTGGCATGGTTACCCCCTGACTTTTTGCCTTTGCTGATGCTATGTTTTGAATTGAAAGTGTGCTGAGGCCTGCTAACCAGGCCCCAGCACCAGTGTTCTTTCCCTAACCTGTACTTTTGATTCCACAATTGGCACACCCTGGCATCCAGATAAGTCCCTTGTAACTGGTACCTCTGGTACCAAGGGCCCTGATGCCAGGGAAGGTCTCTAAGGGCTGCAGCATGTATTATGCCACCCTAGAGACCCCTCACCCAGCACAGACACACTGCTTACCAGCTTGTGTGTGCTAGTGAGAACAAAATGAGTAAGTCGACATGGCACTCCCCTCAGGGTGCCATGCCAGCCTCTCACTGCCTATGCAGTATAGGTAAGACACCCCTCTAGCAGGCCTTACAGCCCTAAGGCAGGGTGCACTATACCATAGGTGAGGGTACCAGTGCATGAGCACTGTGCCCCTACAGTGTCTAAGCCAAACCTTAGACATTGTAAGTGCAGGGTAGCCATAAGAGTATATGGTCTGGGAGTCTGTTTTACACGAACTCCACAGCACCATAATGGCTACACTGAAAACTGGGAAGTTTGGTATCAAACTTCTCAGCACAATAAATGCACACTGATGCCAGTGTACACTTTATTGTAAAATACACCACAGAGGGCACCTTAGAGGTGCCCCCTGAAACTTAACCGACTATCTGTGTAGGCTGACTGGTTCCAGCAGCCTGCCACACTAGAGACATGTTGCTGGCCCCATGGGGAGAGTGCCTTTGTCACTCTGAGGCCAGTAACAAAGCCTGCACTGGGTGGAGATGCTAACACCTCCCCCAGGCAGGAGCTGTAACACCTGGCGGTGAGCCTCAAAGGCTCACCCCTTTGTCACAGCACCGCAGGACACTCCAGCTAGTGGAGTTGCCCGCCCCCTCCGGCCCCGGCCCCCACTTTTGGCGGCAAGGCCGGAGAAAATAATGAGAATAACAAGGAGGAGTCACTGGCCAGTCAGGACAGCCCCTAAGGTGTCCTGAGCTGAGGTGACTCTAACTTTTAGAAATCCTCCATCTTGCAGATGGAGGATTCCCCCAATAGGATTAGGGATGTGACCCCCTCCCCTTGGGAGGAGGCACAAAGAGGGTGTACCCACCCTCAGGGCTAGTAGCCATTGGCTACTAACCCCCCAGACCTAAACACGCCCTTAAATTTAGTATTTAAGGGCTTCCCTGAACCTAAGAATTTAGATTCCTGCAACAACAAGAAGAAGGACTGCCTAGCTGAAAACCCCTGCAGAGGAAGACCAGAAGACAACAACTGCCTTGGCTCCAGAAACTCACCGGCCTGTCTCCTGCCTTCCAAAGAACTCTGCTCCAGCGACGCCTTCCAAAGGGACCAGCGACCTCTGAATCCTCTAAGGACTGCCCTGCTTCGACGACGACAAGAAACTCCCGAGGACAGCGGACCTGCTCCAAAAAGACTGCAACTTTATCCAAAGGAGCGGCTTTAAAGAACCCTGCAATCTCCCCGCAAGAAGCGTGAGACTTGCAACACTGCACCCGGCGACCCCGACTCGGCTGGTGGAGAACCAACACCTCAGGGAGGACCCCCGGACTACTCTACGACTGTGAGTACCAAAACCTGTTCCCCCTGAGCCCCCACAGCACCGCCTGCAGAGGGAATCCCGAGGCTTCCCCTGACCGCGACTCTCTGAAACCTAAGTCCCGACGCCTGGAAAAGACCCTGCACCCGCAGCCCCCAGGAGCTGAAGGACCGGACTTTCACTGCAGAAGTGACCCCCAGGAGTCCCTCTCCCTTGTCCAAGTGGAGGTTTCCCCGAGGAAGCCCCCCCTTGCCTGCCTGCAGCGCTGAAGAGATCCCTTGATCTCTCATTGACTTCCATTGCGAACCCGACGCTTGTTCTAACACCGCGCCGCTGAGGGTGAAATTTCTGTGTGGGCTTGTGTCCCCCCCGGTGCCCTACAAAACCCCCCTGGTCTGCCCTCCGAAGACGCGGGTACTTACCTGCTGGCAGACTGGAACCGGGGCACCCCCTTCTCTCCATTGAAGCCTATGCGTTTTGGGCACCACTGTGAACTCTGCACCTGACCGGCCCTGAGCTGCTGGTGTGGTAACTTTGGGGTTGCTCTGAACCCCCAACGGTGGGCTACCTTGGACCAAGAACTGAACCCTGTAAGTGTCGTACTTACCTGGTAAAACTAACAAAAACTTACCTCCCCCAGGAACTGTGAAAATTGCACTGTGTCCACTTTTTAAATAGCTATTTGTGAATAACTTGAAAAGTATACATGCAATTGAAATGATTCAAAGTTCCTAATGTACTTACCTGCAATACCTTTCAAACAAGATATTACATGTTAAATTTGAACCTGTGGTTCTTAAAATAAACTAAGAAAAGATATTTTTCTATAACAAAACCTATTGGCTGGATTTGTCTCTGAGTGTGTGTACCTCATTTATTGTCTATGTGTATGTACAACAAATGCTTAACACTACTCCTTGGATAAGCCTACTGCTCGACCACACTACCACAAAATAGAGCATTAGTATTATCTCTTTTTACCACTATTTTACCTCTAAGGGGAACCCTTGGACTCTGTGCATGCTATTCCTTACTTTGAAATAGCACATACAGAGCCAACTTCCTACATTGGTGGATCAGCGGTGGGGTACAAGACTGTGCATTTGCTGGACTACTCAGCCAATACCTGATCACACGACAAATTCCAAAATTGTCATTAGAAATTGATTTTTGCAATTTGAAAAGTTTTCTAAATTCTTTAAAGTCCTGCTAGGGCCTTGTGTTAGTCCCTGTTAGCATTTCTTTTAGAGTTTAAAAGTTTGGTAAAAGTTTGAATTAGAACCTAGAACTAGTTTTAGATTCTTAAAAAGTATTCCAACTTTTAGAAGCATAATGTCTAGTGCAGAGATGAATGTGGTGGAACTCGACACCACACCTTACCTCCATCTTAAGATGAGGGAGCTAAGGTCACTCTGTAAAATAAAGAAAATAGTAATGGGCCCCAGACCTTCCAAACTACAGCTCCAGGAGCTGTTGGCAGAGTTTGAAAAGGCCAACCCCTCTGAGGATGGCAACACAGAGGATGAAGATAGTGACTTGGAGGAAAATTCCCCCCTACCAGTCCTATTTAGGGAGAACAGGGCCTCTCAAGCCCTGACTCCACAAATAATAGTCAGAGATGCTGGTTCCCTCACAGGAGGGGCCAACAACTCTGAAATCACTGAGGATAACTCCAGTGAAGAGGACATCCAGTTAGCCAGGATGGCCAAAAGATTGGCTTTGGAAAGACAGATCCTAGCCATAGAAAGGGAAAGACAAGAGATGGGCCTAGGACCCATCAATGGTGGCAGCAACATAAATAGGGTCAGAGATTCTCCTGACATGTTGAAAATCCCTAAAGGGATTGTAACTAAATATGAAGATGGTGATGACATCACCAAATGGTTCACAGCTTTTGAGAGGGCTTGTGTAACCAGAAAAGTGAACAAATCTCACTGGGGTGCTCTCCTTTGGGAAATGTTCATAGGAAAGTGTAGGGATAGACTCCTCACACTCTCTGGAAAAGATGCAGAATCTTATGACCTCATGAAGGGTACCCTGATTGAGGGCTTTGGATTCTCCACTGAGGAGTATAGGATTAGATTCAGGAGGGCTCAAAAATCCTCGAGCCAGACCTGGGTTGACTTTGTAGACTACTCAGTAAAAACACTAGATGGTTGGATTCAAGGCAGTGGTGTAAGTAATTATGATGGGCTGTACAATTTATTTGTAAAAGAACACCTGTTAAGTAATTGTTTCAATGACAAACTGCATCAGCATCTGGTGGACCTACGACCAATTTCTCCCCAAGAATTGGGAAAGAAAACGGACCATTGGGTCAAGACTAGGGTGTCCAAAACTTCCACAGGGGGTGACCAAAAGAAAGGGGTCACAAAACCTCCCCAGGGGAAAGGTGGTGAGACAGCCAAAAATAAAAATAGTAAAGAGTCTTCTACAGGCCCCCAAAAACCTGCACAGGAGGGTGGGCCCAGAGCCTCTTCACAAAACAATCCTGGGTACAAGGGTAAAAACTTTGATCCCAAAAAGGCCTGGTGTCGAAACTGTAGTCAGTCTGGACACCAAACTGGAGACAAGGCCTGTCCCAAGAAAGATACCACTTCTAACTCCCATCCAGCTAAAACTGGAATGGCCAGTCTCCAAGTGGGATCAACAGTGTGCCCAGAGCAAATCACACTGAAGCTACATTAGTCTCTGAGGGTGGGGTGGATTTAGCCACACTGGCTGCCTGGCCCCCTAACATGCAAAAATACAGGCAGCAGCTCTTAATTAATGGGACAAGTGTAGAGGGCCTGAGGGATACAGGTGCCAGTGTCACCATGGTGACAGAGAAACTGGTTTCCCCTGGCCAATACCTGACTGGACAAACTTATCCAGTCACCAACGCTGACAATCAGACTAAAGTACATCCCATGGCTATGGTAACTTTAGAGTGGGGAGGGGTCAGTGGCCTGAAACAGGTGGTGGTCTCCTCAAATATCCCAGTAGACTGTTTGCTTGGAAATGACCTGGAGTCCTCAGCCTGGGCTGAGGTAGAACTGAAAACCCATGCAGCCATGCTGGGTATCCCTGAACTGGTGTGTGTCAAGACTAGGGCACAGTGCAAGGCACAGGGTGAAAAAGTAGAGCTGGAGTCTGGAAAAATGACCCAGCCTACCAAGAAAAAAGGAAAGTCAGCTGGGAAACCAGCTGCAACACAACACCAAAAAGAGAACCTCTCTTCTCAGGAAGAAGTTCTGCCCTCTGAGGGAACTGAGCCTATGGAGCTGGAACCTTATCAGGTTGAGCTCTTGGGCCCAGGGGGACCCTCAAGGGAAGAGTTGTGTAAGGGACAAGAAACCTGTCCCTCTCTTGAAGGCCTTAGGCAGCAAGCTGCTGAAGAGTCCAAAGGCAAGAAAAATGGAACACATAGGGTCTATTGGGAAGATGGACTCCTGTACACTGAGGCAAGAGATCCCAAACCTGGTGCCACTAGGAGAGTGGTAGTGCCTCAGGGTTTCAGAGAGTTTATTCTGACCTTAGCCCATGATATTCCCCTTGCTGGGCATTTGGGACAAACCAAGACGTGGGAGAGGTTAGTCAACCACTTCTACTGGCCCAATATGTCCCAGAAGGTTAAGGAGTTTTGCCTCTCCTGCCCCACCTGTCAAGCCAGTGGTAAGACAGATGGGCATCCAAAGGCCCCCCTCATTCCACTTCCAGTGGTGGGGGTCCCCTTTGAAAGAGTGGGTGTGGACATAGTTGGTCCACTAGAACCTCCCACAGCCTCAGGAAATATGTACATCCTAGTAGTAGTGGATCATGCTACTAGGTATCCTGAAGCTATTCCCCTTAGGTCGACTACTGCCCCTGCAGTAGCCAAGGCCCTCATTGGTATCTTTACCAGAGTGGGTTTCCCTAAGGAGGTGGTGTCTGACAGAGGTACCAACTTCATGTCAGCATACCTAAAACACATGTGGAATGAGTGTGGAGTGACTTACAAATTCACTACACCATATCATCCACAAACTAATGGCCTTGTTGAGAGATTCAACAAGACATTAAAGGGCATGATCATGGGGCTCCCAGAAAAACTCAAAAGGAGATGGGATGTCCTCCTGCCATGTCTGCTTTTCGCTTACAGAGAGGTGCCTCAGAAGGGAGTAGGATTCTCACCCTTTGAACTTCTGTTTGGCCACCCTGTAAGGGGACCACTTGCTCTTGTTAAAGAAGGCTGGGAGAGACCTCTTCATGAGCCTAAACAAGACATAGTGGACTATGTACTTGGCCTTCGCTCAAGGATGGCAGAGTACATGGAAAAGGCAAGTAAAAACCTTGAGGCCAGCCAACAACTCCAGAAGTTGTGGTATGACCAAAAGGCTGCACTGGTTGAATTTCAACCAGGGCAGAAAGTCTGGGTTCTGGAGCCTGTGGCTCCCAGGGCACTCCAGGACAAATGGAGTGGCCCTTACCCAGTACTAGAAAGGAAGGGTCAGGTCACCTACCTGGTGGACCTGGGCACAAGCAGGAGCCCCAAGAGGGTGATCCATGTGAACCGCCTTAAGCTCTTCCATGACAGGGCTGATGTAAATCTGTTGATGGTAACAGATGAGGACCAGGAAGCTGAGAGTGAACCTCTCCCTGATCTCCTCTCATCAGACCCTAAAGATGGCTCAGTAGATGGAGTGATCTACTCAGACACCCTCTCTAGCCAACAGCAGTCTGACTGCAGGAAGGTCCTGCAGCAGTTTGCTGAACTCTTTTCCCTAACCCCTGGTCAGACACACCTGTGTACCCATGATGTGGACACAGGAGACAGCATGCCTGTCAAAAACAAAATATTTAGACAGTCTGACCAAGTTAAGGAAAGCATCAAGGTGGAAGTCCACAAGATGCTGGAATTGGGAGTAATTGAGTACTCTGACAGCCCCTGGGCTAGCCCAGTGGTCTTAGTCCCCAAACCTCACACCAAAGAAGGAAAGAGAGAGATGAGGTTTTGTGTGGACTACAGAGGTCTCAACTCTGTCACCAAGACAGATGCTCATCCCATTCCTAGAGCTGATGAGCTAATAGACAAATTAGGGGCTGCCAAATTCTTAAGTACCTTTGACTTAACAGCAGGGTACTGGCAAATCAAAATGGCCCCTGGAGCAAAAGAAAAGACAGCATTCTCCACACCTGATGGGCATTATCAGTTCACTGTTATGCCCTTTGGTTTAAAGAATGCCCCTGCCACCTTCCAAAGGTTGGTGAATCAAGTCCTTGCTGGGCTGGAATCCTTTAGTGCAGCTTATCTTGATGATATTGCTGTCTTCAGCTCCACCTGGCAGGATCACCTGGTCCACCTGAAGAAGGTTTTGAAGGCTCTGCAATCTGCAGGCCTCTCTATCAAGGCATCCAAATGCCAGATAGGGCAGGGAACTGTGGTTTACTTGGGACACCTTGTAGGTGGAGGCCAAGTTCAGCCACTCCAGCCTAAGATCCAGACTATTCTGGACTGGGCAGCTCCAAAAACCCAGACTCAAGTCAGGGCATTCCTTGGCTTGACTGGGTACTACAGGAGGTTTGTGAAGGGATATGGATCCATTGTGACAGCCCTCACAGAACTCACCTCCAAGAAAATGCCCAAGAAAGTAAACTGGACTGTAGAATGCCAACAGGCCTTTGACACCCTGAAACAAGCTATGTGCACAGCACCAGTTCTAAAAGCTCCAGATTACTCCAAGCAGTTCATTGTGCAAACAGATGCCTCTGAACATGGGATAGGGGCAGTTTTGTCCCAAACAAATGATGATGGCCTTGACCAGCCTGTTGCTTTCATTAGCAGGAGGTTACTCCCCAGGGAGCAGCGTTGGAGTGCCATTGAGAGGGAGGCCTTTGCTGTGGTTTGGTCCCTGAAGAAGCTGAGACCATACCTCTTTGGTACTCACTTCCTAGTTCAGACTGACCACAGACCTCTCAGATGGCTGATGCAAATGAAAGGTGAAAATCCAAAACTGTTGAGGTGGTCCATCTCCCTACAGGGAATGGACTTTATAGTGGAACACAGACCTGGGACTGCCCATGCCAATGCAGATGGCCTTTCCAGGTTCTTCCACTTAGAAAATGAAGACTCTCTTGGGAAAGGTTAGTCTCATCCTCTTTCGTTTGGGGGGGGGGTTGTGTAAGGAAATGCCTCCTTGGCATGGTTACCCCCTGTCTTTTTGCCTTTGCTGATGCTATGTTTTGAATTGAAAGTGTGCTGAGGCCTGCTAACCAGGCCCCAGCACCAGTGTTCTTTCCCTAACCTGTACTTTTGATTCCACAATTGGCACACCCTGGCATCCAGATAAGTCCCTTGTAACTGGTACCTCTGGTACCAAGGGCCCTGATGCCAGGGAAGGTCTCTAAGGGCTGCAGCATGTATTATGCCACCCTAGAGACCCCTCACCCAGCACAGACACACTGCTTACCAGCTTGTGTGTGCTAGTGAGAACAAAATGAGTAAGTCGACATGGCACTCCCCTCAGGGTGCCATGCCAGCCTCTCACTGCCTATGCAGTATAGGTAAGACACCCCTCTAGCAGGCCTTACAGCCCTAAGGCAGGGTGCACTATACCATAGGTGAGGGTACCAGTGCATGAGCACTGTGCCCCTACAGTGTCTAAGCCAAACCTTAGACATTGTAAGTGCAGGGTAGCCATAAGAGTATATGGTCTGGGAGTCTGTTTTACACGAACTCCACAGCACCATAATGGCTACACTGAAAACTGGGAAGTTTGGTATCAAACTTCTCAGCACAATAAATGCACACTGATGCCAGTGTACACTTTATTGTAAAATACACCACAGAGGGCACCTTAGAGGTGCCCCCTGAAACTTAACCGACTATCTGTGTAGGCTGACTGGTTCCAGCAGCCTGCCACACTAGAGACATGTTGCTGGCCCCATGGGGAGAGTGCCTTTGTCACTCTGAGGCCAGTAACAAAGCCTGCACTGGGTGGAGATGCTAACACCTCCCCCAGGCAGGAGCTGTAACACCTGGCGGTGAGCCTCAAAGGCTCACCCCTTTGTCACAGCACCGCAGGACACTCCAGCTAGTGGAGTTGCCCGCCCCCTCCGGCCCCGGCCCCCACTTTTGGCGGCAAGGCCGGAGAAAATAATGAGAATAACAAGGAGGAGTCACTGGCCAGTCAGGACAGCCCCTAAGGTGTCCTGAGCTGAGGTGACTCTAACTTTTAGAAATCCTCCATCTTGCAGATGGAGGATTCCCCCAATAGGATTAGGGATGTGACCCCCTCCCCTTGGGAGGAGGCACAAAGAGGGTGTACCCACCCTCAGGGCTAGTAGCCATTGGCTACTAACCCCCCAGACCTAAACACGCCCTTAAATTTAGTATTTAAGGGCTTCCCTGAACCTAAGAATTTAGATTCCTGCAACAACAAGAAGAAGGACTGCCTAGCTGAAAACCCCTGCAGAGGAAGACCAGAAGACAACAACTGCCTTGGCTCCAGAAACTCACCGGCCTGTCTCCTGCCTTCCAAAGAACTCTGCTCCAGCGACGCCTTCCAAAGGGACCAGCGACCTCTGAATCCTCTGAGGACTGCCCTGCTTCGACGATGACAAGAAACTCCCGAGGACAGCGGACCTGCTCCAAAAAGACTGCAACTTTATCCAAAGGAGCAGCTTTAAAGAACCCTGCAATCTCCCCGCAAGAAGCGTGAGACTTGCAACACTGCACCCGGCGACCCCGACTCGGCTGGTGGAGAACCAACACCTCAGGGAGGACCCCCGGACTACTCTACGACTGTGAGTACCAAAACCTGTCCCCCCTGAGCCCCCACAGCGCCGCCTGCAGAGGGAATCCCGAGGCTTCCCCTGACCGCGACTCTCTGAAACCTAAGTCCCGACGCCTGGAAAAGACCCTGCACCCGCAGCCCCCAGGACCTGAAGGACCGGACTTTCACTGCAGAAGTGACCCCCAGGAGTCCCTCTCCCTTGCCCAAGTGGAGGTTTCCCCGAGGAAGCCCCCCTTGCCTGCCTGCAGCGCTGAAGAGATCCCTTGATCTCTCATTGACTTCCATTGCGAACCCGACGCTTGTTCTAACACCGCGCCGCTGAGGGTGAAATTTCTGTGTGGGCTTGTGTCCCCCCCGGTGCCCTACAAAACCCCCCTGGTCTGCCCTCCGAAGACGCGGGTACTTACCTGCTGGCAGACTGGAACCGGGGCACCCCCTTCTCTCCATTGAAGCCTATGCGTTTTGGGCACCACTGTGAACTCTGCACCTGACCGGCCCTGAGCTGCTGGTGTGGTAACTTTGGGGTTGCTCTGAACCCCCAACGGTGGGCTACCTTGGACCAAGAACTGAACCTTGTAAGTGTCGTACTTACCTGGTAAAACTAACAAAAACTTACCTCCCCCAGGAACTGTGAAAATTGCACTGTGTCCACTTTTTAAATAGCTATTTGTGAATAACTTGAAAAGTATACATGCAATTGAAATGATTCAAAGTTCCTAATGTACTTACCTGCAATACCTTTCAAACAAGATATTACATGTTAAATTTGAACCTGTGGTTCTTAAAATAAACTAAGAAAAGATATTTTTCTATAACAAAACCTATTGGCTGGATTTGTCTCTGAGTGTGTGTACCTCATTTATTGTCTATGTGTATGTACAACAAATGCTTAACACTACTCCTTGGATAAGCCTACTGCTCGACCACACTACCACAAAATAGAGCATTAGTATTATCTCTTTTTACCACTATTTTACCTCTAAGGGGAACCCTTGGACTCTGTGCATGCTATTCCTTACTTTGAAATAGCACATACAGAGCCAACTTCCTACACCCGTGAATTAAAATCCCGCCTACAAACAATGTGGGAAAACGTAAGGGAACATATGGAGAAGGCTCAAGATAAGCAGAAGAGATATTACGACAGGAATACTCAATTAAGGACTTTTTCCGTAGGAGATAAGGTGTTAGTGCTTCTCCCGAGTTCCGACAACAAACTATTAGCAAAGTGGCAGGGACCATATAAAGTGATAGGAGTGGTAACACCCGTGACCTATAAGATTCAACTCACAGAAAGTCCCAATAGGTCGCAGATCTTTCATGTTAATTTGTTAAAACGATGGGAAGAGCCACTGGGAGACCAGAACCGGGGATATCTAGTTAACACGGTTAAGGAATTGGAGATAGGGTGGTGCCCCACTGATAGTCCTAGCGGAAACGAGATGCCTCCAATAAATTCAGAAATCTCTATTCAACAGAGTCGACAATTAACCCAACTCCTCAATGATCATACCCATGTGTTCTCCTCGATACCCGGTAGAACCAAGTTGGTACATCACCAAATCATAACACAACCTGGTAAGATAGTACGGTTACGACCTTACCGTATCCCTGAAGCTAGAAAGGTTCTGGTAGAAAGTGAAATAGAAACATTTTTAGACCTGGACATTATAGAACCTTCCCAAAGGCCTTGGTGTTTACCGGTGGTATTAGTACCAAAACCAGATGGGTCTATACGTTTTTGTATTGACTTCAGAAGAGTCAATTCCGTATCCCAGTTTGACACGTATCCCCTTCCCAGGGTAGACGAACTCTTAGAAAAATTGGGAAAAGCTAAGTACATGTCTACCCTCGACTTGACCAAAGGATACTGGCAGATTCCTTTGGCACCAGAAGATAAAGAAAAAACGGCCTTCTCTACTCCCTCAGGACTATATCATTTTAATGTTCTCCCTTTCGGGTTACATGGGGCACCCGCCACTTTCCAACGGCTCATCGACACCATTCTACGACCTCATACCAGATACGCTGCTGCATATCTGGATGATATCGTTATTTATAGCGAGAATTGGGAGGACCATTTGACGCATCTAGACAAAATCTTTACAGCATTACGAAGGGCTGGACTGACAGCCAACGCCTCCAAAAGCCGACTGGCCTTTAATGATATCTCGTACCTAGGCTATCACATAGGAAAAGGTATACTTAGACCACAAATGAATAAAGTTGAAGCCATCCTACGCATAAATACTCTCACCACGAAAAAGGAAGTCCGTTCCTTTTTAGGCCTAGTGGGATACTATCGAAGATTTATACCACACTATTCCACCTTGGCCGCCCCCCTGACCGACCTCCTAAGAAAAGGCCAACCCAAAAATATCACAAATCTAAACCCGGCTCAATACCATAGTTACCATACCTTACAAAGATGTCTCACTACCCAACCGATTTTAAAATGTCCTGAGTTTGATGTCCCCTTTCACCTTCAAACTGATGCCTCCGACATAGGTCTGGGAGCCGTGCTTTTTCAGAAGGATGAAAGCAATATAAGCCATCCAGTGGTCTTTATTAGTCGTAAGCTTTTTCCCAGGGAACAGAAATATCCCATTATAGAACGTGAGTGTCTCGCCATTAAGTGGGCGATTGAAAGCCTTCAATATTACCTCTTAGGGAGACCCTTTCTATTATATACGGATCACGCTCCCTTTGCCTGGCTCTCAAAGTATAAAGATACAAACAATCGCATTCTGAGATGGTTTATGGAGCTTCAACCTTTCTCCTTCCAGGTTTGCCATCTCCCTGGTGATCTTATGGGACAGGCTGACTATTTGTCCCGGTTCCCGGGACCTTTGGGTCTCGAACAGCCCCATTCAAGGGAGGGGATGTGTAACCGAACGTCTCCCGACGCCGGTTCCCCAGAGAGTACGGCTGCCGCAGAAGCATACCCCCGGGGCACCCCAGAGGGGCTCGGGGGTATGACGTCAGACGCCTTCGGCGTCTGGAGAGGTACCTAAAGAAAAGACGGACCCGAAAAGGAGAAAGAGAAGGAGACGGAAACAGACGTGGGAGGAACGCGACAGGAGAAAGAACCACGAACACGGAGCACCGACAACGAGGGACCCGCAGTAGGGGAGAAGAGCCCACAGAGAACGGAAAAGCTCAGGGGAGCTCCCGACCCTGTCCCAGAGAAGTCGGGAGACCGCCAGAAAGCCGGCCGCGTCCCTGGAGGGGCGTGGCCACCGCAGGTACGTTTGTACCGCAACTGGGGGTTTGGTTCAGGGTGGTTATGGGGAATACGGGGGAATAAGGGGAGAAGAGAGAGGTGCTGTAGAGAAGGGGAGATCCTTTAAAAGAAAACCCTAAAATAACTCTAACACCACGGAGACCCATACAGCTAAAGTACTTTATAAGAAAAGAAAGGGAACTTAAGAGAAAACACCTGAGAAGACACACAAAGGAAAGAAAAGTTATCCCTCACCTCCCTTCACTTCTACCTATTCCCCACCACCCTACTAACCCAATATATATATTATCTTATTCCCCACTTACCTGTTTTATCCTTCTTTAATTTCTTTCGAGAATCTGGGCCACTGCCGTATGGGAAGATCGGACCCCTTTCCAAAGCTGGACCAGACCACACCCGGACTGCCACAAAAATCCTGAAAGAGAAAAGGGATTTTGTTTTTATTTTATTTTTTTGGACTAAAAGCGAACTATCATTGTGAACAAGAAACAAAAGATAGAAATTCCGTCTTAAAACAGAGTACGAATAAATTAGTTACCCCTCACTTCCTACGCCTGTCACCTTATTCCAATATCTCCTCTAAATTGGGATAAAGAACCCACTACAAAGGGGTTTCCCATGGGCTGCATCATGTATTGTGCCACCCATGGAAGGCCATGCAAATGTGTCTTCAGCCCTGCCATTGCAGCCTACATGAAAATGTGCCTGCACCCTTTCACAACAGGTCACTGCACCAGGTCACTGTAAGTCACCTCTATGGTAGGCCCACATAGCCCAGAGGGCAGGGTGCAGGTCTCCTTTGTATGAGGGCACCCCTGCATGAGCAGAGGTGCCCCTACGAACGCCAGCTCCATTTTCCTGGACTTTATACGTGCGGGGAAGCCATTTTACCCATATACTGGACACAGGTCACTACCTATGTCCAGCTTTATCATGGTAACTCCGAACCTGGGAAAGTTTGGTATCCCACATGTCGGAATCATACCCCAATACTGTTGTTAGTATTGGTTGTATGATTCCATGCACTCTGGGGGCTCCTTAGAGGACCCCCAGCATTGCTCCTACCAGTCTTCTGGGGTTTTATGGGCAGCCCATACTGCTGCCACCCCTCAGACAGGTTTCTGCCCTCCTGCTGCTTGACCAGCTCAGGCAGAGGAAGGCAGAACAAAGAATTTCCTGTGAGAGAGGGAGGTAACACCCTCTCCCTTGGTAATAGGTGTTACAATGCTTGGGCGGGGTAGTCTCCACAAGCCACTGGTATGCTTTGAAGGGCACATTTGGTGCTCTCATTCATAAACTGCTTTGCACCAGTCCAGGGACCCTCGGTCCCTGCTCTGGTGCAAAACTGGAAAAGGAAAGGGGACTGACCACTCCCCTGCCCATCACCACCCCATGGGTGGTGCCCAGAGGTCCTTCAGGTGGCCACTCAACTCTGCCATCTTGAATCCCAGATGGGAAGAGGTCCCAGGAGCATCTGAGTAGCCATGTCAGGCAGGTGATGTCACAGCCGCCTCCTGATAGGTGGTCACCTTGCAGGTGGCCAAACCCCCTATTAGAACAGGGTTTCCCTCTTGGGTGGGTCCTCAGATTCGACATGCAAGATTCCAGCAGGACTCCTCTGCATCATTTACTTCATCTTCTGGCCACTGGAACCACAACTCGACTCCTCAGGAACCTACAATATGCAACTTCAGTGATGGCTTCGCTTTGCGACATTGGTTCTACGGCTCCTTCCAGCAACTGCAATATTTCCCTGGCTGTGCATCCTCTGAGGTCAGGGAGATGTCAGCCTGTCCTGAGAAGTAAGAAGGAATCTCCCTTGGAGTGAAGGAGTCACTACCCTGCATCTGCAGGCACCATCTGCAATACCGACTGGCTGTGTGAATCTGCTCTCCTCCGGAACTGCGTAGAACCTACATGACAGGTGGTGGTCTGGAGTGGTCCTCTTGGTCCTCTCTGCCAGCTGTCCAACTTGGGAGATGGTAAGTCCTTGCCTCTCCTTGCAGGACAGTACCCCTGTACACTGTGATTCTTGCAGCTACCAAGGCTTGTTTGATCCTGCATCAAGGGATCTTCCGGCTCCTTGTACCCCCGGCCCCAGCACTTCTTCCTACCAAGTATATTCCCTTCGTTGCTGCTCCAGCGACAAGGGACTCCTCTTCAGGTGTGCTGATTGGGCCTCACTGCGACTTGCTGTGCCTGCTGCCAGTAGGTTGCCTGAGGGGACTATGACTGCTTCTGGTGACTCTCCTAACTGCTGAGGGTCACCTCAGCCTACCCTCCTTGGGTCGAGTCCCCTGGACCTTGCTGGTCCCCTTCAGCTTTGCAACTCCCCTTTTCTTCTTCTACATTTGCCAAAGCTTGTTCTACCATTGACCCACTGCAACCGGACAGCTGATGTGGGACACCATCTGCATCACTACAGGGACTTTTCTTCACCTCCTGTGCTGCACAGCGGGTCTTCTTCACCCCCCGTTGACATGGTCCTGCGTCCACAGAACGGTGGGTAGTGGCTCCTGCCACAACCGGACAGTCCTTCACAAACTGGACTTGGTCCCCTTCCTTTGCAGGCCATCTTCTGCCAGAATCCACCTTTGGGTTCTTCCAGTCTGGCCTGGGTCTTGCACAATCCTTCTCCTAAATCCTCTTGTTGGTTTTGGGGAAAACCAGGTACTTATCTCTGCTCTCCTGGTCGCTGTGGGTCACCCTTGTACTCACCTCTTTGGGTTCCTCTAGCTTCCCTCTAACGATTCCACATCCTTGGGTGGGGGACTGTGTCTCGCATTCCACTTATTTAGTATATGGTTTGGCCCTCACTATTTTCTAATACTTTTGCCAATGCTTTTGGTTTTTATGCTCCTTACTGATTCCTATTATGTGTATAATTAGTTTGTTTACTTACCTCCAGTTGAAGGGACTGCCTATTAGTATTTCAGTATTTGTGTTACCTTAATAAAGTACCTTTATTTTTGTAACACTGTGTGGTTCTTTCTTATGTAATAGTGCTGAGTAACTATAGTGCTATTGCATAAGCTTTGCATGTCTCCTAGATAAGTCTTGGCTGCTCACCCACAGCTACCTCAAGAGAGCCCTGGCTTCCTCGGCACTGCCTACACTTCACTATTAGGGGATACCTGGACCTGGTATAGGGTGATAACACCATAGGTGTCCACCACATGCCAGGCCAGCTTCCTACACATGGGTTACCTAGAGTCAGCAGCACACTCCCAGTCAAAGGGAGTGTAGGGTGGTGACATCCAAAGGGCATCATTTATGTGTGTGAAAGATAGATGCTGAGAACGAAATCACATAGCTAACAGATGTGCTTGCGGCTTGTAATGTGTGCATCAGCTATTGTATTCAATGCTTGCTGAAGTGTATAAATATTGGATGCAATAAGGTCGTCTTTGAGACTTCCCTTGTAGGTGACTTTGCATGCAGCACTACATTGGGCCTCCTGGCCATGAAATAACGTCTATCCTGAGAACCCAAGACGAAAGACTCTGATAATTTCTAAGGGCGGAGTGAGGTAAATTGTCCAGAGTTGACAGTTTATGGCAACCGAAGACCACACCAATCTCAAAAGATCTACCCAGTATTAGTTTCCTTGAATATACAACGAAAAACTGTAAAAAGCCAAGCTTTGGCAAGGCAAAATTGTTCAATGAGTTAGCGGATGCTACTGACAGATGTGTGTCACCTGCAAAAAGTCTCGTGGAAATATCTGTGGTGTTTCTGCATGTCAACAAACAGAACGTAGAATGTATGATAAAAAGGAATGTAGAATGTGCGGGATTCGGCAAGATGCAGTTCGGGGATGAAGGGAACAGTAGTTAAGGGTTGTTACCTTTGCGGTGTTTCTTAAGTGCAGAGTTGAGAATAAATGAACTTTACGGAACAGACTACGGGTCATCTCTACATTATCCCAGCACGAACAACTCATCCTCCTTTGTCCTTCCGATGTCAAAAAAATCGCGGTTTGAAATGACACATATTGATGTGCTTTACGCTACACAAATACAAAAAGTTATTTGATTGTGACACTAACTCATCACTGAACTGTATTTTGAAACGGCGAATAAAACTTAGAAGGCACGCCATTCCAAGATGGCGATTTTTTTCTACGACATCATTTTTTATTGGCCCAACTCTATGTTCTGGGTCTATTTTGTACCGATCCAAGATGGCTTCAGCCCCCGACCCTGGCGACCTATTTGCTAGTTCCCATCAACTTTCCGGTGACGTACTTCCCTTGACCCTGAGCCGCACGCAACCCCAGGATCTCGTATGGAGGCTGCAGTTCCATCAGCAGAAGCTAAAATGGAGACACCAAGCCTACGGGCAGCGCTACCTCCCGAGGACGAGCTTGACGAGGACGATGATGAGGTACAGAATGCTGTTCACGGGAATGTGGGTTCATTGTGCCGTCAAGTACTCGAGGCGCAGTGTTTGGTAGTATAGCTGGTACATCAGAAAGACTGAGTGTCGTGCTATGGGTGCTGGATTCATATTCATAAGATAGCCCAACGTTTTTCACACCTTCTACAGATATGTGCATAACCTGCAGGTCACTGGTATCAGTCAAAGTATAACAGCTGAGTTAATGCGCATGTTCCAAATATATGTGAATATCTCTAGGTCACTGTTTCCAACCATGTAACTCAAATTATGTGGTTGTTGCTCCTTCTTCTTAAATATTGTGTGAACTGCTCGGGTCACCTTTCTGTCCCCGAATGCGTGAACGGATTTTGAAAACAAAAAACCGCCATACGCCCTTACTATAGAAGTGGGACTATTATATAAATAAAATCCAGTTTTACTGCAGTTTACAAAGTGCTAAATCTATAGCTTTTTTAAAACACTCTTAACTATTTTGTGTCTGCGCTGTTCAGGCAAGCTTGAACCACATCTGTGCGCCTCCTACTACCCAAGCGATCAAACATGTGTCTCACTACTCCCTTTCAGATGCTGTTTGAATCTTGGCACATACAGAAAATGTATGCCATTGATTCCACCTGAGCTAAACCGGTACAGTATTTTTCCTCATCATAGAACATCGATGAAAACAAGGCACTAAGTTGCCATGTCAAGAATTTTGTGGTAATAACACGGGGTATGAAATGCAGCTTTGCCGGTCTGTATTTATGGGATATACATTTCTTCCTGGTCAGTTGTGCTGGCTCATCCTTACCAGGTGCACATGGAAACTATTTCCAGTTTGTGCTTCGTAAAGTTGAAAAACCGAAACCTAAGGCATTTTAATCAGATTTGCTGGGTCAGAATTGAAAAACTGGAACCGTCACGGCAGATTTTGAATGGCTGGTCACAGTATAATATCTCATGATTTGATTCACTGAATTAAGAGAACAAAGGTTACTTGTATGAAATTGCAGTTTTTCAGCTTTGTATTTTTCTAGCTTCATGTGTCTGAATTATTCTCGTGAAGTCGAGGATTTCTGCCTCACAATGGGGAGTGATTCAAGCATGTTAATCTATTAAGTATTCAGTACTGGAGAACTGTAACGTGCAGGTCGCAAATTGCAATCCCAGTATGATAACTGAGTAGGTTAATGCTTTTGCTGTCAAGATTTGAGTGCAACTTGTAGGTTACAGGTTACATTCTTAGTAGGTCAGCTCGGGTTTTTCATGGTACTGCTGTTAAGAGCTGTGACAAACATACGTCACTAGTTCCAATCATTGTGAACTATCTCCATAGATAGTGTACCCACTGATCAAATGTGTGTATTCTGCGAGTCACAGACTCGACCCTTAAAAAGACATTAAGGTGTTGATGCTCTTTCTGCCTAGATCTGCACTTGACCTGTAGGTCACAGTTTTAAGTCACTTTAAGATAGCCCAGTGGTTAACAGGCCTGCTGTGGAAGTCTGCCTACAGCCTAGACATAGATCATTGTGAAATAGCCAGAGTTTCAGTTATGTGCAGCAGGTATGCGTTAATAGCTGTACATGTTTCTGTTTTAATAGGATAATTAAATCTTAATAGACTGACGTGTCTAATGTACATGCCCAGATCCTAATCTGATATATCATGGGGTTAATGCACGTGCTGCAGATAGTTATAGAAGAACAACACATGATGGACAGAATGCTGAACAATGACAGACATTCACCCCTACTACAGAGATCTGGACCTAAACATTTTTTTTTAAATCTAAGTCCACTTTGGACCTAGCCATATGCAAATCAGTCTTGACCCTGCTCTCCATGGGAACAGTCCAGCCCAAACTGCTAGGCCAGGCTGGCTTGACTCCAGTGTCATGGGGCTCACAGGACCCAAGTCTGGGCATACCCATCCCACTTGGGGTGACAAATACAAATATAACAAGTGATGCACGGCATGCTGAACAATGTCAAACATTCACCCCGGCAGAGAGTTTTGCTCATAGACCTGCTGTGGTGATACGTGGGCAACTTACAGGTCTTAAATTCTAATTTAAGAAATGCAACTCCATGATTAATTTAGATATTGGACACTTTGCACAAAACCTTGTGATAATCACAGCATTAGAGCACATTAGTATTACAGCACTTATACAGTCTGACATCTCAAAGAAGTAACAGGTTTAAATCTCATTAACAAAGCTGAGCTGCTCGATGTGCCTTTGCCAAACGGCTTTCTGCAAACATCAGTTAACGTAGCCCTGTTCCTCTCAAGGTAGCTGAGAATGTTAATGTTCCTGCTGCACACATCCCTGCACACAAGCGGCAACAGTATCCCGTCTTAATAAGATTGCTTAGGTTGTTAATGTGCCTGCTCTAAACATGTATGCTTAGGCAATAGGTAACTGCTTACACTCTTACTAAAATAGCCAAGGTAATTAATGTGCCTCCTAAAGAGAGATTAGGGTTTGTTCTTAATGTCAGAGGGTCTAATCACAAGACAAATATTAAAATCTCAATTGGACAAACTACACTTTTTTTATCCTACAGAAGTCAGTAAAATGAGGGTTGTTAAGCTGAGTGCTAATAGGACTTCGTGAATGCACCAAGACAACCGCTACAAGTTGCGTTAAATATTCAGTTGATGGTTTCTCAATGCAAAAGCTGCACTAGGAAAGTTAGTTCTTACTCAAAACTTCTTCTTTCTGCTCAGCTTGACGAGACCCTGTCTGAAAGACTCTGGGGACTGACAGAGATGTTTCCTGAGAGCCTGCGTGCTGTTGCTGGCGTCACCTCTGAGTTCTCAGTCGCAGCAGCAAAGAAAATGTACAGGTAAGGATGGATCACATTGAAGGATATGATTGGTTTTGATTTATCACATACATTTAGATTTGGGATTCTGCTTAATATAATACTTAGACTACCAAGTCTGGGTTGACTGGTGCTTATATATATATATATATATATATGTATTCTCTGGATGCTAGGTGTGAGTCTTGGTTGGTGCTGGTTTGGGTGCTTTTTGAGGTACGAAACGGGAGCTTTTGTATTGTGAGATTTCACCTCGCTACATAGATTCAAGACCTGCTCAGATTTTAGTACTCATTAACAGTTTGGTAAATAATGGATGTGCAGAGAGACTATTTTCTTAAGTCAGCCCTAACTTCCAGGTCATTTTTTGGCCTAAATAGGCTGAAAAACAGCAAAGAGGCGGAGTGAACTCCCTTCTCCTTGAGATATGATGGTCTGCATCTGTTCTTGCTGGCTCTTATTCGGGGAAAGAATGTTTTTGGAAGAGTTACTAGTAATGCCATGTTCCTTTTTAGGTCATAGCCTACTAGACAGCAAAGATCCTGCTAACCAAGACCCCAGTGACTGTGCTCTCTCCCTCAGAATATGGTTGTTTATGACTTTGCACACCCCACAATAGGTATGCTGGTGCCCCATGCAAGTCCCTAGTATGTGGTACGTAGGTACTCGGGGCATTGGGGCACCAGGGGTTCCCCATGGACTGCAGCATGTATCAGTTTATTGTTAAGTTAATTAAAACCATTACAAGGAAGCTCAGTGTATTATATTTGCATTAAAATTTGGTTGCATTAGAAAAAAAAAAAAACAGGAGAAAAAAAAAGTTAAGAAGGGGTTAATGTTTGTCTCCATTTTCTGCAAGAGGCGCTTAGATTTCTTTTGGCTCTATATGCACCATGCTGGCTGTTCCAACTGACTGGGCTTTCAGCCACCTGAGAATTGTAACAAATTTTGCATATCTAGCCAAGGCCTAAGCAGCAAAGTGTGAAAAGCAGAGATTGGATGTGTCCATGCAAGTATTGCTTCTAGGAGGTATGGTTGAGGGGCTCAGATGAAATAGGAATTGTTTATCGCTAGCACTGTTGATGGTGACTTGGCTGACAGTAGATTGTGCTCCCTTGAGATTTCCTTTGCTCTTTTGTTGATTGAGTTTTTCCAAACACTGAATGTCGCAGTGTGTGCTAGCTGAATTGAGTCGTCCGTTTCAAAGCTCTTCAGTGCTTTACTTAGCTGTGTGAACCACGGATTGCCAGGAGTTTAAAAAATACTTCTCAAGTGATGTTTTAATGTGAGCGTATTGGCCTTCCTGAGCCTGATGTAATATTTCTGGATGGCAGCTTGACAATCTATCTGCTGCAACACTAGACCCAGTTCCAATCTGAGCCTCGAGCGACAGGTGTACTTCGGTTGTTGGAAGATTTTTAAGTATGCTCTACAGTGAGCTTGTTCTTTGGTGGGTTCTAAGGACCCAGGAAATTCCAGGTGACCATATTACAGAGCCGAAGGTAGGGTCACTGTTACCCTCAATATTGGGGCTGCCAAAGTGCTTCTTAGTTGGTTACTCAATTGGGAGATCCAGTATAAAATGGCAGCAGCTTTTTGTTTGATCGCACTTTTCTGTTCCTCTGCCACAGTTATTTTCTGTGAACACACACCCCAAGGTAATTGTATTTCCTTGCTGTGCTAATGGTCTGGTTTTCCAGCTGCCAGGTTGTGATCTTTTTGTTCTTGTACCTTCCAAATATGAGGACTTTTCATCATCATCAAATAACTTTATTTCGGCCACAAGGGCCATACAAGCACATAGAAATAACAAAATAAACACACAGTAAATATATAAAATATATACAACCCATCCCCAAGATGACGGGATGCTCGTTTCAGAGGGTAGGTCCACCACTATGGACCTGTGATTAATATTGTCATTTTGAGTCCTTGAAACGTGCCTCCCAAGGAACCCGTTCTCTACTTGGGGATGGGTGACCTGTTCTAACCAGTTTACTTAAATGTAAGTGACCGGTGTTATTTACCCTAATTTGAGGTTTTCTTTTTGATGAAGAGGTGATTTAATTTTTTTGTTTGTTTGGTCCCGATGAAGCGTCAATGGATCCGGCTGGACCGCTAGACGCGAAACATGTCGACCCGAACCCAGAGGTCCTATAATACCTAGAGTCCTCTGAAATTTATTCGTTTTTGAAAGTTATTGAGCATTACATCTCAATTTGTGACTTTCAATTTTTGATTTTAACCTTGGTCTTCATCCCAGTTTAACTGATTAAACTGATTAAAATCATGATGGTGCTTGTGTGATGAATAACCAATTTTAACCTTTTTTCCCTTTCTTTTGTGTACTGGTG
This sequence comes from Pleurodeles waltl, assembly GCF_031143425.1. Taxonomy (NCBI): domain Eukaryota; kingdom Metazoa; phylum Chordata; class Amphibia; order Caudata; family Salamandridae; genus Pleurodeles; species Pleurodeles waltl. Next base: position 325,817,352 of record NC_090443.1, read on the forward strand.
CCGAATTATAAGCATCTTGGTCTGTATAGTTGAACCTACCAGTCACTATCAGAGGAGTACGGTTCAGAGCCCCCCTATCGGGGTGCCCGCCAGGCATTGCAGTGCCGGCCTGGTGAGGAGCAATTCCAGATGATGATGCTAGTCATCCATTGTGATGCTTGAGGGCTCTCGCTCCTGAGACTACTGGTCTCCTAGTTTGGCAGCCTCATTGGAACAGTATAACAAGAAGATATCTGTTTGTGTATAATTAATATATACAAATATGTGACGTGTGTGTGTGTGTGTATGTATATATATATATATATATATCTGTGAGTGTGTAAATGTATATAAATCTTTGAATTGAGTCCGCACATTTTGTTGTGCTTGTGATGTTGGTGTTCGCCTCAAAACACACGTCAGCGCATCGACGAGGACGTATTTTGGCTCTGACGTCAGACGGAGTCTCATGGGGAGCCGTGCTATTGTCACATCCTCATTGACGTGGAGAGCTATGAGGAAAAGTTTTAGTCGAATGCTGGCAAATGGGGATTTTCAAAAGGAAAGGAATCCACAGGTAGATACTGTATCCACCAGAAAAAGCGTTACCAAAGGTAAGTAACTTGTTCAACTAGGGCTCCAGGTTTTATGGTATTCGTTTTTTAACATTTCCGTCTGTATTTATCCATATTTATATTGTGTTTACTTTATAAATGAAGCTGCAATGGGTATTTTTCCACTTTTATTTAACTGATAAATGTATACTCGCGCTTGGATCTCTGAAAGGTTTCAGTGGCGTACAGTGGGATATCATTATCTGAAAACACTTGCATTGTAGAACAGCATAAATAACTGTAGATCTGCACTTAAGCTTAATTATGAAATCTGTTGTCTTTTTTTTTTTTTCCATCTCCCCACCTCTCAATCTGTATCCCTACTGACCTGGCTTTCATGATTGACAGTAGAGAAAATTATCCAAAGAAGGCTTGTATATCGTATTTTTCTCTATTTAAAAATAAACACAGAGGAAAAATAAATAGTTTTCTCTCTGTATTTATCTGTAAAAATCAATAAAAACTGGAAACCAGGAGCCCTACTTATAACTTACCATATGACATTCCAAGCGTTGGCAAAGCCATTAAGCCTCGCCTGTGTGAGACCTATTGACTTTGTCACTGTTTTTTAGCCATATTATATAACAGTGTTGGCTTCAGTGCAGCATAACTGAAAATAAAAAAAGTGGTATAACCTGGACCTCGCTAGCTGTGTTATACATCTTTTTTTGTTTTACGTTTCTTTCAGCCATTTGCAACATAGCTAAGACATTAGCAAAACCAATAAATCTCACATAGGCAAGACCTTTTGGCTTTGCCAATGCTTGTTTAGTTTTGGCACAATGGCACTGTTGCAGACTGTCTCTCTTAGTTGGTTTGCCAGTTGGAGCTTCATAGCGGAGATGTTTCAGACATTCCCTAACCCAATTTTGATGTGGAATAAGTGTTGGGCTTTCCCAGAGGATCGGAGCCACTGAAGGGTGGATCTTGCGGCCTGCTGCCCTAACCAATATAGTGTAAGTGTATGTTTGGATTGTTTCTGTGAGACTTGTAACAGTGGGAGCACGTTTTGTTCCCCCTTTATCTAAACCAGTCAGCAATGGGCTTGTAACTTTTATTTGGGTAATGCCTTTCCTATGTGTTAGCTGGCGATTGTGCTATTTTTTTTATGGGGTAGTATAAATAACTAACAGCCTTTTTGTGTAGCTGTTGCCCAGCCGACATGCATATTAGTAGATTGGTCTGATATAATCTTGAGTTACGTTGTTTGTTTTCAGGCTTGATTTGGATGCAAAAGCCTTCCTGGGCGTCTTAACCCCTTCCCCGCCACGGACGTAATGGTTACGTCCATGGCAGCGCCCGTGTGGCGCCATGGACGTAACCATTACGTCCTGAATGCTTCCCTCTGGAGAAGCGCTAGCGCTCCTCCCGAGGGCCGCCCCCCCACCCCCCTAGGTCAGGGCTGACCGGGGAATCCCTTCCCCTTCCACCCCCGACCCCCCCCCACCCCCACCTGTGACGTCAGCGCGCGCGCTGATGTGTCACAGGGGCCTCCCTCGTCGCGCTGGAAGCTCTGCTTCCAGCGCGATTGAAAAAGAAATGCAAAAGCATTTCTTTTTCAATCACTTGGGAGGCCCGGAGGGGCTTCAAAGGGAAGGAAAAGTATTTCCTTCCCTTTGAAGTCCCTCCGAGGGTTTCAAAAGCCGGATTGCTTGCAATCCGGCTTTTGAAACCCCACTAGACACCAGGGATTTTTTTTTTTTTCCTTGAAATTGACAAAAGGGAGCGACCCCTTGGGCAAGGGTCGCTCCCAGGGGGGGCATTTTTTTGAAAAGGCCTTTTCTGCCCCCCTCTAGGCACCAGGGACCATTTCATTTTTTTTTATTGAGGTGGGGAGCGACCCCTTAGGCAAGGGTCGCTCCCCTTGGGGGAAAATTATATTTTGGCCATTTCTGCCCCCCTTGGGGGCAGATTGGCCTATTTTGATGAGGCCAATCTGCCCCCAAGGGGGGTAGAAACCACTAGACACCAGGGATTTTTTTTAATTTTTATTGTTATTGACAAAAGGGAGCGACCCCTTGGGCAAGGGTCGTTCCCAGGGGGGGCATATTTTCGGGAAGGCCTTTTCTGCCCCCCCTGGGGGCAGATCGGCCTACTATTAGGCCGATCTGCCGCCAGGGGGGGCAGAAACCTCTAGGCACCAGGGACCATTTTTTTTTTTGTTTCATTTTTTTTTTGGTGGGGAGCGACCCCTTAGGCAAGGGTCGCTCCCCTTGGGGGAAAATTATATTTTGGCCATTTCTGCCTCCCTTGGGGGCAGATTGGCCTATTTTGATGAGGCCAATCTGCCCCCAAGGGGGGTAGAAACCACTAGACACCAGGGAGTTTTTTCTTTGCGTGAATTTCACGCAAAGGGAGCGACCCCTTAGGCAAGGGTCGCTCCCTGGGGGGGAGGGCAATTTATTTTAGGCCATTTCTGCCCCCAGGGGGGGAAGAAACCTGTAGGCGCCAGGGCAAATTTTTTTTTTTTTTTTTTTTTTTTTTTTTTGTTCTTTCTTTTTTTTTAGAGATGGGGAGCGACCCATCAGGCAAGGGTCGCTCCCCTGGGGGGGGCAAATTGTATTTAGACCATTTCTGCCCCCCCTGGGGGCAGATTGGCCGATTTTAGGTCAATCTGCCCCCAAGGGGGCAGAAACCACTAGGCACCGGGGATTTGTTTTTTGGCGCCAATGTCACGCAGGGGGAGCGACCCCGTAGGCAAGGGTCGCTCCCGGGGGGCGGGGGTGGGGGGGCAAATTTATTTTAGGCCATTTCTGCCCCCCCGGGGGGCAGATCGGCCTATTATTAGGCCGATCTGCCCCTGGGGGGGGGGGGCAGAAACCTCTAGGCGCCAGGGGAATTTTTCTTTTTGTTCTTTTTTTTTTTTTTCGTATTTTTTTTTTTTTTTAGAGATGGGGAGCGACCCATCAGGCAAAAGTCGCTCCCCTGGGGGACAAATTGTATTTAGGCCATTTCTGCCCCCCTTGGGGGCAGATTGGCTGAGTTTACGTCAACCTGCCCCCAAGGGGGCAGAAACCACTAGGCACCGGGGATTTGTTTTTTGGTGCCAATGTCACGCAGGGGGAGCGACCCCGTAGGCAAGGGTCGCTCCCGGCGGGGGAGGGTGGGGGTTGGGGGGGCAAATTTATTTTAGGGCATTTCTGCCCCCCCCCCCCCCCCCCCCCCCCCCCCCCCCGGGGCCGGCTGAGCTACAGGCCAAACACCACAGGTAGGTACCTTGCAAAAAACACCTCTGTTTTCTGTGAAAAAATATGTTGTGTCCACGTTGTGTTTTGGGCCATTTCCTTTTGTGGGCGCTAGGCCTACCCACAGAAGTGATGTACCATTTTTATCGAGAGACTTAGGGGAACGCTGGGTGGAAGGAAATTTGTGGCTCCTCTCAGATTCCAGAACTTTCTGTCACCGAAATGAGAGGAAAAAGTGTTTTTTGGGCCAAATTTTGATGTTTGCAAAGGATTCTGGGTAACATAACCTGGTCAGAGCCCCGCAAGTCACCCCATCTTGGATTCCCCTGGGTTTCTAGTTTTCAAAAATGCACTGGTTTGCTAGGTTTCCTCAGGTGTCGGCTGAGCTACAGGCCAAAATCCACAGGTAGGCACTGCTTTTTATAAAAAAATGTGATGTGTCCACGTTGTGTTTTGGGCCCTTTCCTTTCGTGGGCGCTAGTGCTACCCACACAAGTGATGTATCATTTTTATCGGGAGACTTGGGGGAACGCTGGGTAGAAGGAAATTTGTGGCTCCTCTCAGATTCCAGAACTTTCTGCCACAGAAATGTGAGTAACGTGTATTTTTAGCCAAATTTTGGGGTTTGCAAAGGATTCTGGGTAACAGAACCTGGTCCGTGCCCCACAAGTCACCCCTCCTTGGATTCCCCTAGGTCTCTAGTTTTCAGAAATGCACAGGTTTGGTAGGTTTCCCTAGGTGCCGGCTGAGCTAGAGGCCAAAATCTACAGGTAGGCACTTCGCAAAAAACACCTCCTGTTTTTTTCCAAAATTTAGGATGTGTCCACGTTGCGCTTTGGGGCATATCCTGTCGCGGGCGCTAGGCCTACCCACACAAGTGAGGTATCATTTTTATCGGGAGACGTGGGGGAACGCTGGGTGGAAGGAAATTTGTGGCTCCTCTCAGATTCCAGAACTTTCTGCCACAGAAATGTGAGGAACATGTGTTTTTTTAGCCAAATTTTGAGGTTTGCAAAGGATTCTGGGTAACAGAACCTGGTCCGAGCCCTGCAAGTCACCCCTCCTTGGATCCCCCTAGGTCTCTAGTTTTCAGAAATGCACAGGTTTGGTAGGTTTCCCTAGGTGGCGGCTGAGCTAGAGGCCAAAATCTACAGGTAGTCACTTTGCTAAAAACAGCTCTGTTTTCTGTGATATGTCCACGTTGTGTTTTGGGGCATATCCTGTCGCGGGCGCTAGGCCTACCCACACAAGTGAGGTATCATTTTTATCAGGAGACGTGGGGGAACGCTAGGTGGAAGGAAATTTGTGGCTCCTCTCAGATTCCAGAACTTTCTGCCACAGAAATGTGAGGAACATGTGTTTTTTTTAGCCAAATTTTGAGGTTTGCAAAGGATTCTGGGTAACCGAACCTGGTCCGAGCCACACAAGTCACCCCTCCTTGGATTCCCCTAGGTCTCTAGTTTTCAGAAATGCACAGGTTTGGTAGGTTTCCCTAGGTGGCGGCTGAGCTAGAGGCCAAAATCTACAGGTAGTCACTTTGCTAAAAACAGCTCTGTTTTCTGTGATGTGTCCAGGTTGTGTTTTGGGGCATATCTTGTCGCGGGCGCTAGGCCTACCCACACAAGTGAGGTATCATTTTTATCGGGAGACGTGGGGGAATGCTGGGTGGAAGGAAATTTGTCGCTCCTCTCAGATTCCAGAACTTTCTGCCACAGAAATGTGAGGAACATGTGTTTTTTTAGCCAAATTTTGAGGTTTGCAAAGGATTCTGGGTAACAGAACCTGGTCCGAGCCACACAAGTCACCCCTCCTTGGATTCCCCTAGGTCTCTAGTTTTCAGAAATGCACAGGTTTGGTAGGTTTCCCTAGGTGGCGGCTGAGCTAGAGGCCAAAATCTACAGGTAGTCACTTTGCTAAAAACAGCTCTGTTTTCTGTGATGTGTCCACGTTGTGTTTTGGGGCATATCCTGTCGCGGGCGCTAGGCCTACCCAAACAAGTGAGGTATCATTTTTATCGGGAGACTTGGGGGAACATAGAATAGCAAAACAAGTGTTATTGCCCCTTGTCTTTCTCTACATTTATTCCTTCCAAATATAGGGGTGTGTGTAAAAAAGACATCTATTTGAGAAATTCCATGTAATTCACGTGCTACTATGGTCACCCCGGAATTCAGAGATGTGCAAATAACCACTGCTCCTCAACACCTTATCTTGTGCCCTTTTTGGAAATGCAAAGGTTTTCTTGATAGCTATTTTTTACTCCTTATATTTCAGCAAATGAATTACTGTATACCCGGTATAGAATGAAAACGCACTGCAGGGTGCAGCTCATTTATTGGCTCTGGGTTCCTCGGGTTCTTGATGAACCTACAAACCCTATATATCCCCGCAACCAGAGGAGTCCAGCAGACGTAACGGTATATTGCTTTCGATAATCTGACATTGCAGGGAAAAGTTACAGAGTAAAAAGTAGAGAAAAATTGATGTTTTTTTCACCTCAATTTCAATATTTTTCTTTTTCAGCTGTTATTTTCTGTAGGAAACCCTTGTAGGATCTACACAAATGACCCCTTGCTGAATTCAGAATTTTGTCTACTTTTCAGAAATGTTTAGGTTTCTGGGATCCAGCATTGGTTTCATGACCATTCCTGTCACTGACTGGAAGGAGGCTGAAAGCACAAAAAATTGCACAAATGGGGTATGCCCCAGTAAAATGCCAAAATTGTGTTGAAAAATTGGGTTTTCGGATTCAAGTCTGCCTGTTCCTGAAAGCTGGGAAGCTGCTGAGTTTAGCACCGCAAACCCTTTGTTGATGCCATTTTCAGGGGAAAAACCACAAGCCTTCTTCTGCAGCCACTTTTTCCAATTTTTTTGAAAAAAACAACATTTTCCCTGTATTTTGGCCAATTTCTTGGCCTCTTTCAGGGGAACCCACAAAGTCTGGGTACCTCCAGAATCCCTAGGATGTTGGGAAAAAAAGGACGCAAATTTGGCTTGGTTAGCTTATGTGGACAAAAAGTTATGCGGGCCTAAGCGCGAACTGCCCCAAATAGGCAAAAAAAGGCCTGGCACAGGAGGGGGAAAAGGCCTGGCAGCGAAGTGGTTAACAGAATGTCTGTCCTCCCATGTGCACGTTTTCCTGCTGCTATTACATTGTCCAGTGAACACTTTTGAAGTGAAGTTAGATTTCCTGTGCACCAGGAACTGCCCAAAGCAGGTCTTCCCCCTTGAAGAAAAGCATAAGAGGCAACACAGTTCCCTGAGTCAAACACTGACAAATTAAACTACACCCATCTTGACTTTTCTCAGCACACTAGAATATTTAATATTTTGGTATTATTTACTCTCCGCTTTCGTCATGGCCACATCCTTGGCAATAGAGACCTGACCTGAAGTTAACCTAGAATAATAAGAGACTCCGAGGCAGATCTTTCTATTTAAGCACCTTCTTCATTCCAAAGTTCTTGAGAGGCTTGAAAATGCACCACGTTGGTGCTAGACAGGAAGGCTCAAAACTCCAGTGATTGCCTGAATAACCCCTATCTACATCTCTGCCCCCACAGATTCCCAGGGCCTATACTGTAAAGTTAACTCCAAATTAATGGGAATATACAGATAATGGTGGCCTCAAAAGGTAATTGCAACCTTTTTGGTGGGGAAAAAATTGGCAGGTGTTTATCACTGTTTTCCTATGAAGTTATGCTGTGGTTGGGGGAAATGCTAGGATTCAGACAAATCTCTCTGAAAGTCGGTCTTCTGCAAGTGGTTTATTCAAAGCCTCACCCCTTGCTCCGAATTCAGTACATCCACACAACAGTTGGTATTTCAAATGTTATGGTTATTATATACTAATCATTCCCAAGTGGTGTTAGAATATATCTAAGTATTATAACAAGTTTAGAAATATTTATACATATTAGGTAATAGTAAATAAGACCCAACCATAGTTCATCACAAATCCCTATCTTATCAGTCTACCTAGTTTCTAGCCAGCTGTCCAACTGCATGGTTGAATGAGTTCAGCATGCTGTGACAGTCATGTAACCCCTCCATATGTGGCTTAGGTGGAACTCCGTAATTCAGCATCCTTGCCAGCAATCGGTTCTTTTGTCCTTCCTAATAGTGTCTTATATACCTTTCTTAAGAACCATGTTTTTATGAAGGGGGGGGGAGGATTGGGTCATGCTGGTTCCTGTGTTATTGCACAGGATAGTTCAACTGTGCTTTTTGTTCGAAATGTATGTGGAAGCCAATTGCTAATTTTCTTCCTTTGAGATGGAGCACACAGTGTTCTTTTCTGTTGTAGTCATTTTTCATTTGGCACACTTATCAACTGTGTATTATTCAGTGAATGGACATTTTCCTTCTGTTATATAAGCATGAATTAGTAAAACATCTGGCAATCCAAACACACTTTTATTAGCCCCACAAACAGGAAGTTAGCCTTCCTTTGAAACTCTTTGTTTGCACCAAGCACTGAATTCCTTTTAAAAGCACTCCATGTTACGAAACCACCAGGCCTGCATTGTACACAACATGAAAAATACAAATAGAAGCCTTGCCATACATGTCAACCCTGACAGTCAAGCACAGGAAACTGTAGACCTATACAGAGTAATTTCCATTGACTTGACACACTGGGAGGTCTGCTTAAGCCGGCTGAATATGTCAATTATGCCAGACACTCCAATGGACCACTTTTGAACGTCTTGAAATGGCTGCATTGTTTATTATTCTCACCACGTATCCCCAACCTAAAGTGTTCAGAGGGAGCCGAAAGGCATTATAATCTACCTCATTACAAACACTCAAGGTAAAATGTTTAAGCGTCTTTAAAATTAAAACTAGGCTCTTTGGGTGGGTGTTAGAAAATGCAACTGTGAGAAGATTGCAATGCAAACATTTATTCTCAATTACAACAAAACACAAACTTGTAATGAGAAATAAAAACATAAAGCTAAGATGCAAACAGTAATATCGTTTTGCAACGAAGAATGGATGATAATGTTCATTATATTTATTTTTTCTGCTTTTAAAGTCTTTGACTGAAATAAAGCAGTTGAACTACAACTACTATACCATTGACATTGGATCAGTAGTTACCTGGACAGGAACTTGTACATACACCCAACAGTGTTTTCTGTACTTTTTGTATTTATCCTAAATAAGGGAAAGCCTGTTACATTGTTTAATGGTATTCTTAAAATATATGTATTCCTGCTATCCCATTTCATATGTATGTAAACGTGTAGAGATTTGTTTCCCCACTGGAAACAAAGCACAAAAGCCTAGGCTCTGTTTCTTGAAGTTCTGTGTGCACCTCTACTTTTCTGGCTTTATTTTTTAGTTCACAGCCTACCAGACAACACAGCTGTCCTGATTTGCTAAAGACATCTTGGTGAACTTTCCGAAAGTTGACCTAGGAATGCATTCAGTCTGTTTATTACCATTGGCTTTGTGGGTTGTAACTCAAGTTTCTGGCTTTCTATTTGCTAGCTTTATTTGCTTTAGGCTCTCGGGTTCAGTTCATCCTTCTCGCTGCCTAAACTGTTTTCTGTATCCTTCCACGAACTCCCTTTCTGTAAACTGGCATTTGAATCTTCATTGTATCTCTCACATTTGCTGTTCATTCAAATGTAAAGGTTAGGCACTGTCTTCAAGGGCACTTGTTTGCTTATCTTTCTCTGACTTCAAAGTGAGAGGATTTATGTGACAATCTTATTGGATACTGAGGGTAGGAAATTGTTTTTTTTTTTTCTAGCACACAACAACATTTAAAGGAACTTTCATAAGTCTTTCAGGATATACCAGAACTAGTAACACAAATGAAGCACATTTCTTATTTCTGAAGTGTGTTGGAAACAAATACTTTAATATGATTGAAACAAATCATTACACTAGGTGATGCAATTTCCATACATTTTCGTTTATGCACTGTATAGTTTTATTAATAAAACTGTGTGTCTGTGTAAATGTATTGGTCATCTCAATTGGAAAGGTGTTGACTGTAAGCTACCATACCATGCATACTGTGCTCTATGCCACTTCACACCACTGCCCTCTACTCTGCACCACTCCTCTTTACACCACTCCAGGGCACTGCACTCTGTTCCTTTATGCTACACCTCTCTACTCTATCCAGCACCACTCTACACTTTGCCACTGCACTCTTCGCCACTGCAGTTTAGGGTCCACTATTCTACTCTGCACAACTCCACTCTGCAACACTGCACTCTATGCCAATTCACTCTGCACCAATCCACTGTATGCCACTTTAATCAACTCTGCTCAATTGCTTTGTATGCCACTGCACTTTACACTACTTTACACCATTATATTCTATGCAACTCTACGCAACTGCATGCTACCCTGCACCACTGTATGCCACTTCACTCTACTCTGAAACAATCTACTGTACACAACTGCCCTCTACGCCACTCTACTCCACTCTGTGTCACCCCACTCTGTGCCACTGCACTGGATGCCAAAGCCCTCAACACATCTGCACTCTACTTTGCATTATTGTACTCTATACCACTGCTCTCTACACCACTCTACTTCCCTGCACTCAGACACACTACTCTGCAGCACTGATCTCTACTCTACACTACCCCACTCTATGCTTCTCCACTCTGCGCCACTGCACTCTGTGGCACCATACTCTACATCACTCTATGCTGTTCTGCTTTGCATCACTCCACACCATTGTACTCTGCCATGTCATTCTACTCTGCACCACTGTCCTCTGCATCGCTCAATTCAAAGCCACTGTGTTCTGCCCCACTGCACTCTACTGTGCACTGCTCTAATCTACGCCACCGCACTCAACGCCACTGCACTCTACACCCCTATTCTCTGCAACATTCTGCGTCAGGGCAATCTACACCACTCCACTCTGTTCCACTCCAGTGTATGCCACTCTACTGACTCCACATTATGCCACTCTTATACACATCACTCTGCCACTTCACACTACAACACCCTACTCTCCTCTCTGTCGATCCACTACGACACTCCACAAGACTCTTCTCTGTGCCACTAAATTTTAGCCATGCTGAACAGCAGCCTTGCTAAAACACATTGGCAAAGTCAATAGCTCTTGCATAAGTGAGGCCTTTTGGCTTTGCCAATGCTTGTTTACATTCAGCTTTCCTGTTTCTCTTCTGCAGTTTCACAAGAGCAGCCTTGTGGGTGGGAACCACATCCTTCATGATCCTGGTCTTGCCAGTTGTGTTCGAGACAGAAAAACTTCAGATGGAGCAACATCAGCAGCTACAGCAGCGGCAGGTGAGAAATTGAGCCCCAGTGTACATCCCCCACCCTTTGACATTGTCTAAGCTCACATATGTCACTTTAAGAGCAGTGAGGAAGACGAGACATGGGTGTGGACTGCTAGAATTAAATTGAGACCACTAGTAGTAACTCGAGCTGTGTGCCTGTCCGTTGATCTTTTTCCCACAGTGAACAAGAGCAGTAGCTGGTTCTCTCTCCTCTGAGGCATTCCCAGCTCTCTTGAATCTGGGCGATTTCTGCAGCACTCCAGCCTAGGCTTCTTGGGCAGTCAAGTAAGAACAGTAATTCTGTGTAGGGACTGGAGGTTCTGATTATGCTTCTCTTTCTATGCTCTTTATTTTTTAGCAGCCAATCAAAAAAGTTTTTTTTTAACACTACATATCCCGTTAACATATCATCACATGACTAACCATAAAGATACAGCCCTATATAATCTGCTATGAGTCGCAACAGTCTCCCCTTTCTTTGCTGCTTCGCATCAAGTTAACTGCAGGTTCAACTTTTGAATGTCTATGCTATGTATACTATATGGCGCTGTAAGCTTTGACTGTGCATTTAACTATCACGCTTTGTGCAGTAGCCGTTTCACTTAGCTTGTAAATTCTTATTATTTGAAGATTCAGACCCCGGTTCGGAAGTTGTAGGTTTCAACCTGTGTGTGTGTCTTTGGCCTGTCTTCGCAGCGTCCCACCACATTCTTTCTAAGGGAGTGTTCATCCTCCCGACAAGGCTTTGACAACCTTGTCTCAATTTCTGTGGAGCCAGAGTGAGTGGAGTGAGGAAATGCGGCTGATGACCGTGCAGTCCTCTTTCTATGTGCTGCCCGCTTTGTTCCTGGCCCTTTTTAATCAATTCTCAGACACAGGAGACTCGTGTGACGATCTCTGGCCCCATTGAGCCTCTCTCTCGCCGCTTGCAATTACTTTCAAGGTTGCAAGAATTTTATAGGCTTTGCCTAGAGTACTGGCAGGCCTCCCTTCAAGCGTTCTATTATTATTGGTGGGGACCTTTGTAGTCCCTCTCACACCTGCCTTGGGGTTCCTGATTATATTACTCCCTCATTACTGTCTTGCTGAATTGGGCTCTACCCTTTTTGATCCTTCCCTCCTGTGATACTTGCCTGAGCCTTTGTGGCCATGGCTGACTCTGAAGAGGAAAATGTGGAAGGTTACTATCATGACAATCCTGCTGGGTTCTTTGAGCAAGATCTGGTTTATGCTTTTGGTGCCAGAGTGTGCCAATCAGTGAATTTAGCCCTGGTTAAGGCCTTTCAACCCTTAAAACAGCACCTGTATGGGTTTGTGGAAGAGCAAGGCTGGATTCTGTGTCGCACAGCAGAGATGAACCTTTGGTCTTCCAGACCAATCCAGATACCAGAGTCGCTGGAGACCTCAGCGTGGCAGATTTTGAGAAATTGGTGGGATCGCTGGCTAAGGGCCACGATTATAGCTCCTTATTCACCTACCCAAAAACTGTTCAGAGTGATTCTGACTCATCCTCCTCCCAGAGCTCAAGTCAAGGGGATGATTCTCACCCTAGCAAAAGCAAGAAGAAGTCACTTCACTCTCAGGTGGCCCAGTATGCTCAGAGTGTTCTCACCTTCGAACAGAAGGAAGTTATACATCGTAGGTCTACAATATGGCTACCGCCTCCTGAAGTGGCAGATTATGTGCAAACACACATATGCAATGGTTTGTTTTGAGAAGAATGTCAGATCTCAAATGAAATCAGTGTCCTAGACCAGATCTACCTGGTACGGTTACAGAAACTCCAGAGATTGACCCCACTCTGGTGACATACTTGAAGAAATTTACTAGGTATCCTAAGAAGGGTATTGATTGGGCTTGGCGAGGATGCCAAGAGAAGATGCTGGACTTTTTTGGCCATTCGACTAAAATCCTAGATATGGGTTTTCACGCCAAAGAATCAGGTGAACCCATCGACCCCAAAGTCTTGGGCAGCGGGCCTCAGAGAGCCATTTGCTTTCTAGGGAACACTAACTGTGCATCTCAAGCAAACAACGTCACTCCTTCCTTATTAAACTCGACTCAAAACTCACTGAGCTCACTTCATCTGAATCATCGTACCCACTGGTCCAGGCCTACAGTTTGGAACTCCTTTCCTCAAAGAGTTATCAAAGTTCGCTGTAACTTATGCTAACCTGCATAGGGTCTATCAAAAAAAATTCCTGTCCACTTTCTGGACGAGCCAGATGCTTCAGGGGGTGAGCCTTTGGCTTTGGTTACTACCAAGGTCCTCAAAGAGGTTTTTATCAGCAAAGTAGGGGAGGATATCACAACTCTCCCTCCACCTCAAACTTCTACCCCTCCTGCCCTTGAGCAGGTCAATACAGATGCCGGAAAGGAAGACCTAAAGGCGCTCATGCTTCATTCCAGGAGTCTGGCTCTGCAGGTGAGATTAATTCTGTATTCAGAGGTTATATTGGGGGGGACAACCAGATTATTCCTTCACAACGGGCAGAAACTAACTCAGGACTCTTGGGTTCTGGAAGCGATTCAAGGTTACAGGTTGGAGTTTTAAAACTCCGCAGTTCAACTGTCCCCTTCTCCAGCAATGTATTTTTCCTTACAAGATCAGGAGTTCAACTCCTCAGTGGTAAGAAATCTCCTGCATAAGGGAGCCATAGAGAAGCCCTTACCCCCACCCAAGAGGTATCCTCCCCCCCCCCCCCCCCCCCGTCCCATTTTCCTGGTAGGAAAGAAGGGTGGTGGGTCCCGTTTGATCCTAAATCTAAAGGCATATAATGGTTGGGTTGTATATCTTCATTCAAAATGGAGGGCATCCATTTGTTGAAAGACATTCTTCCGGGAGGGGACTGGATGGTCAGGATAGACTTGAAGATACCTACTTGACCGTTCTTATTTTTCTACCTCATCCACGGTTTCTTCAATTCCTTTGGCAAGGTAGTTACTTTGAGTACAAAGTCCTCCCCTTTGGCTTGTTCTCAGCCCTGTGGTACTTCACGAAAGTAATGCGCCCAGTAGCAGAGTCCCTTCGGGCGAGAGGTGTTTGTCGTATAATATGCCTAGATGACATCCTTATCATGGCACAATGATCTTTCTTAATTTTTACCCATCTAGAATGGACTATTTCTCTCCTTCAAGATTTGGGTTTCTTCATCAACTCCCAGAAGTGGATTCTGTCCCATTCGCACCGGGTAGAATTTCTAGGGTTTCAGGTGGACTCACTTCAATCCCAACTGATCCTCTCCATCCCCCACCAGCCCCTTGAAGGTTTGCGACATCAAAAAAGAGTTGAGATCAATGTTGTGCTAATGGACTGTGTCCCTGAGGTCAATAGCCTGCATTGTGGGTTTGTTAGCCTCTTCGAACCAAGCCATATTTCCAGGCCCCATTCACTATAGAGCTCCACTGTGTCTTCAAAATTTCCCATTCCCAAAAGGGTCTCAGTTATTCAGAACAGATTCCCCTCTCAGAGGAAATGAAAGCAGGGATGCACTGGTGGCTAGAACATATAGAAGCTTGGAATGGCAGGGCGATCTTCTGGTCATCTCCAGAGTTAGTGATCGAATCCAGTCGATGGGGTTGAGGAGCCCGATGTGGCCCTGTATCAACGGGAGGCCGCTGGTCCAAGGTGGAACCAGACCTTCATATCAATTGTTTGGAGCTTCTTGCAGGCTCTTTTGTGATTCGGAGTCTCTTCCCCCAGAGAAGATGGATTGTTGCATTCTCATGCGCATGGACAACATCTCAGCAGGGAGATATGTGAACGAACTGGGTGGGACAAAGTCCTGTCGTCTTGTGGAGATCGCCAAGGTTTTTGGTATTTTTGTTTCCAACATCGATTCTCAGTAGTGGCAGATTATCTCCCAGGTCGCAACAATTCTGTAGCGGATTGGTAGCCTTGATGCCTTTGAGACTCCAGCGATAGGAGGCTTCATCTGAAAGTCTTCCTTTCTTTTCAGCGCCTTTAGGGCCCTTGCTTGATAGATATATTTACTTCATGTCTCAGTCTACAACTGCCAAAGTTTTTCATTTGGCATCCAGAAGCCCAACCTACCAATGCTATTCTCCAGCCCTGGGTTACGCATTTCCTCCATTTATGATGACTCCCAGGGTCATGTCACAAGCCTGACGTCAGTGGGTGGAGTTGGTTTTGGTGACTCCTCTCAGGAAGGGACAAGCTAGGTTTCCTGTTACCCTGGAAATGAGCTGTGCGTGCTTGGTTCTGATTCCATTTTGATGGAATCTCCTCCTGGATCCCATGAGCCTCTCTCATCCTCTGATCCTATTGAGATGCCTCTCTCTGGTAGCCTGAAGAATTTCCAGGAACAATGGGGTCTTTCGAGACTGTAGCAGGATTCTAACGACTTCATCTCAATGGCCTTGTCCTCCGGTACTCACAAATGTTATGCTTGCACTTGGAAGCGTTGGTGTGATTGGTACCGTGAAAGATATTCCAATCCATCGTCAGCAGATTGTAGTTTGATCGTAATTTTTTTTATCTCCTTTAGCTTCCCTGTAAATGGCCTACAGATCGGTGATCAATTATAGATCGGCCATTTCAGCAGGGCACTTACCATTGATGGTAAACCGAGCGAAGAACTTCCTATCGTGTGTGAACTTTTGGAGGTATTCGTTTGGCTAGACGTCCACCAAAATATTCTGCGTTATGGGACGTAAACGTAGTTCTGCGTTTTTTGGGTTTTTTTTGGGATTGTTGGTCGCAAATAAGTATCTTTCCAAAAAATAGTTGTCAGCTAAGCTTACTAAGTGTTTGTGATTAATCTCTTGTAAGTGCGAATCGGATGCAAGGGCCCTTAATTTAGCGGGATGACATTTTACTCCTGAGGAAGTAACTTTTTCTATTACACGTACCAAATGTAATTCTAGGTCTTTGTACTACCCCAGTTTTCCAGACCATCGTAAGCTTTGTATGCTGCAGTGTCTGAAAGCGTACGAGGTGAGTACGGCAGAATTTCGTACTGACATGAGTTGGCTTTTGTTGGTTGCATTACAGAAGCCTTTCTGTCCTGTTAAATAGGCTGCTTTGGCTAGATGGATTTAATGGCTTTTGGGTGAAGCAGGTATTGATACCTCAAAATTTGGTGCCCATTCTGCAAGAGGGGGCCATGGCTTCAAAATCTTTTGCTTTGGGCTCTCGTCTGGATGATATTTTAATACGGTTGATTGGTCGTCTGAGTCCACGTTTAAATCCTTTTATTGTAAACCTATCGGGGACATTGTTTCAGTGGTGGTGACGGTTCAGCTTTAAACAAGCATATTCAGAGCCTCCAGTCCTAACATAGAATAAAAAAGTTTCTAGCATTTGTGTCAAGTATTTTTCACTTCTATTAAGGACAAGGAGGCGAGGATTATTCCACCCATCTAGTTTTTATGTTGAATTATTCGTGTACGGTTTTTCCTGTCATACTGAATTTTTAAATGCTTGTAATGTGTGATGGGCATGCTCTGCCCGATGACATTACATTTGTGTTGGACCATGTTCTTCTTTGGATCAGTGGCTTTGTGTTTTCTTTCTTAGGGAATGAGGACAGGTGATTTTGGTAGTCTCGGATGGAGAAATCTGGGATTTCCTTTATCCTACTTTCAAGTTCTCTGAGCCTTATCCTGTCTGCAGAGGCAGTCGGAGGTCATGGACTCTCAGATCTGAGGTCTCCTGGCTGAACGCCTGTTGGAGCTCCAAGTGATGTTTTCAGCTGATATGTTCCTGTTGTTGCAGGGTTCTGAAACTGTTTATCTGTTGGTTGGACTTGTGCAAAGAAAAAGTAGGTTGTTGTGACTCATAGCAGATTATATTGGGCTGGGTCTCTATAGTTAGTCTTGTGAGAGATAAGATCATGGGATATGTAGTGTTTAAAAATATCTTTTTTGATTGGCTGCTCAAAAATAAAGGGCCTAGAAGAGTGAAGCATAATCCTCGCCTTCCATGCCCTTAATAGAATTGAAAAAGTCTTGATGTGAATGCTAGAACATTTTTTTATTGACTCACAGACCCCAACGGGTGTTTTTCTTCAGCAGCATTCACAGGACCCAGTTGTTGGCTATTGCTTTAGAAGACTTTTTTTTTTCCTCTGCCAGTCAGTCAGCAATTCCAGGAGATGTCACCACAAGAGCATACCTGACTCTCACTCCAGGGACTGTTACATCAGCAGCCCTCGCAGGCCTTGACAGTCGATGATGCTGTGAAGGCTCTGTTACTTCAGCAGTACTCACATCTTGCTAGCAGCTTAGAGAAGTACTTGGCTATCCCTCTTTTATGGGTTGTATTACTCCAGTAGCATTCTCAGTCCCTCCAACAAGTGTCTCTGTAGGAGCAGTATCTGGCTTTTCATTCCTCAAAAACTGTTATTTTAGCAGTTGCCTCCCTAGACATACTGGATGAATTGTTCATTATTGCAGTACCAATGACATCCTTAAATCTGCTTTTTGTGGGCTTGTTACACTGCAATTTCAGGATTCCAATACTCGATAGGAATTCTTTAAGGTGAAATTAATGTGACAGTTTTATGCCCTAAGCAGTGCAAACCATACGTCATTTCACAAACAAGGACTAATTGGAAAGAATTTGGACAGTGAATCGAAATAATTGGATGGCCACCTTTTTAATGCGGAGAACCTAATTTAGATACAAGTAATCTGAGGCCGTCTGCCACTTCCTTGCCCATGTTTTTGGACGTAAAAGGTCCAAGGTATGTAAATCATCAGTAGGCATGTCGAAACAACCAATTTACAGACTTATGTTGAAGTAGACACAAATCATGACCCTCTACTATCCTTGGCTCCCTCTTCTAACAAGCCCCTTCACACTTTTACCCCGGTTGCTTTTCACATTTTCTGTCTGTACAAAAGGCCTTCTCTTTACCTCTTCCATTTCATTTCCTTCCTGTTAGTTTCTGTCCTACCACTGATCCCTTTGGCTACTTGCCTTGCTAACATTGTCCAGTATGTGCACCTCTTCTGTCCTTGGTCTCCCTCTTTATTCTATACTCTCCCTTCTTCCCTTCCTGAACCCACTTACTCTTTTCTATCCTTAAGGGTCTATCTTCAGGTTGAAGACAAGCCCCAGCACTCCATACACTTTAGGCCGTGCTACAGATGGCTAGGAGTCTCCAGTCTTACTCTTGCTTGTCTCAGTGACCATGCTATATGTGCATTGGTTTTAATGGCCGGAGATGCCCAGTGCCCTAGAGCCGAACAGATCCAGGGGTCTGAACTATGCTTGGTAACCCACTGAATTAGTCGGAGCTCCTGTTGAGACAGTTCTTGACTCCCGAGCTCTTTAATACATGGTAGCAAATTGCAAGAGCATATTGAAAAGGTTCCTGGAGAGTGGCAGAACATAGCATGTTTTTCCACGCCCAACTGCATTAATTTTGTTGTTGTATTGTTTGTGAGGCACCTGCAGAGAGGTGTTTGATTTGGTTTTTTTTAATGTACACTTATTTTTATTCCAGATACTGCTGGGACCCACGACTGGAATGTCAGGGGCAATGCCTGGCGCACTCCCACCCATGCCTGGAAAGCTATAGTACAGTTCACGTATGGGAATAAGGCTATGCATTCCTTCCTGCTCCCTTCAGAGGGCTGTTTGGATTTTTTTATATGTTTGTTTCTCTTATGAACTTACTGGTGCTGTTGGTCTCTGACTTTAAGAAACCGTGGAAAGATCGCACCTACATCTCAGAATGGACGACTTCAGGGTGGCAGGTCATTGGAGGCACCACCACATGCGGTAATCGATCAAATTGCAGGAGCAGCTCAGTGTGGGCCCTCATCACACCACAACAGCACTTCAGCAAAAGCGAGAATTCCGCATTCTGAAAAACAGAAAGCAGCATGATTCCTTGCAAGTCGAAACGTGGCAGAAACAGAGACTAGGGCTCTGATCCACCTCCTGTTTTAAAAAAGGAAAGAAAAAGTTAAAATAAAAGAGAATTGGCAATACTGATTCTTTTTTTTTATATTTACCTATTTATGTTTCAGATTCACAGAATAAAGGGCACCCTGATATTTTCAGCATATTTCAAATTGGCACCAGATTAAAAAAAACATATATAGATGTTTGACCAGCATTGGTCCTCGATGTTAAGATAGATAATTTATCATGGATTACCACTTTAAGGAGTGACCGTGAACAGTCCAGCTTTAGAGAATTCTAAATACACCATATAAAAATGTATTGTGCCCAGTTGTAAAAATTTTTTTTTGTAAAAAGGCAGTTTCTGAAGCCGTACCATTAATAGCTGATGCACTGTTAGGGACTCTTGAGGAGGTTGATCATGGGTGAATAATGGGATGTTGGGACAGGAATGTCTCTTACATGGTATAAGGGTGTGTGCCGCACAGTGTATGTATCTAGTTTCCAGATTTATTTCTGTGCCTGGTGTCACGCTAATCCAGTTAATGCATGGAGGCTTACCCCAAACAAGTGTTTGCATCCCCCAGAAGTGGGCTATGACTGCGAGTACCACCTGCAGAGCCAGCGTCTCATGAACTACACCAGACGATTCTGGGCAGCCTAGCTCAGAGAAGACTCAACCTCTGCTGGTCTCTGTCATCCCAGCAGTGAAGCAGTACTCGATCGCTGCAGACTGCCTGCAGTGGTGAACTGCTGAGCTTTTGCTAACGGAAGCTTGTAGGACTAAAACTGGTTTCCCACCAGCCAGCACTGGGGGTAAGAACATGAGTAACATTGATATACTACACATTTGACTTGGAGGGGGAAAACAAACTGCACCTAAGTCTTATTCATGCTCCCATAGTTTTGCTGGGGTGTGGATCCACCTATGGTACCCTGGGAAGGAGAGAGCTTGGAGAGGGTAATAATCAGTGTAGCTCCCATCAAGGTAATCGTGATCAGGGGTACCACATTTTATGATGGATTAAACTATGTAGTAATGAGTACTGCTGTGTAATTCAGAAGTACCTAATTATTCCAAAAAGAGAAGCATTGACAAAGTTAATAGATCACACCTATGCAAGAGCATATTGGCTTTGTCAATGGGTTTTCGCCATGTTGTACACCAATGTGGCTGCTGTTTTGCATGGCTAAAAGTTAGTAGATTGCGGTAGATTGGAGTGGGGGAGATTGGAGATGCATAGGGTAGATTGAAGTTGTGTGATTTGGAGTGGGGTGAAATGGAGTGTGGTAGATTGGATTGTGGTATATTTTATAAATGATTGGGGGTAGGTTTGAGTGGAGAGGGTTAGTGTGTGGTGGGGTAGATTAGAGTGGAGTGGGGAGTTTTTAATTTCACATCAAGATTGTTACATAAATTCTCTTAATTTAAAGTCCGAGAAAGAAAAGTAAACACCAAGCTCCCTTAGAAGACAGAGCCTGACATTTGACACCTCTTTTGAAAGCACAACAAATGTGACCAGATAATAACACGGTTTAACCAAGGGATATTCCTCTGGATGGACGAACTCAAGCTGTACAGCCTAAAACCAATAAAGCCAGCAAATTGTAAGTATGCAAGTGTGGGTTACAAACCACAAAGCAATGGGCGAAATGCATTCCCAATGAGCCTTTAAGAATGCCCACAAAAGATTTTAGCAAACCCAACAGCAGCACTGTCTGGTAGGCTTTGACCTGAGAAGTACTTTAAAGTTGTGTGTTTCGTTGAATGAGTTCTGAGCTTGTACCCACAACACTACCTCCCAGAGAAGACTACGATTGCTTGCCCTTGCTACCTCCTAAAGTCCAATGCAGAAGATGGATACTTTGCACAGTTTTCAGAACCACATTAAGACTGATCCCAGGACGGTACACTGCTTCACTGACCGCGGCCCCTGTCTGCCTATTTCGAGCACCCAAAAGGGTGTTTAACATAGGGGTGTGTCACCTGCTACTGTAAATCATCATTTATCGTTATCATATGTTTTTATATTAGCCATCAGAATATTTGCAGTTCTCTTTCCAAAAGAGTGCAGATATTAATCCTACATCTGTTTCCAGGAAATTACGATGGTATTTGATACAATTTTGAGCCAAATGGGACAATGAGCGACAGGTGACCAGAGTAAAAGTGAAGATGAGAAAATAATAGCACCAGATATAAGCACTAAATATGTAGCGAAAGTTAAATGGGTCTTAAAATATGTAAGGTAAATTAATGTTTTCAATATTTAGATAGCGGACTGATTGATTAAGGTGAATCCGTACTGTTTGTTCCATATGCTGTTTTAGTGAAAAACTCTTTCTCCCCAAAAAAAGTAGTAATGTTTGTGAAAGCAAGAAATGTTACTTTCTAGACTCCCAACCACATTAGAGCTTCTTAGATTATACGGTAGTAAAAAATGGGTTGATAGCTTTTTTTTTTTTAACCTCAATTTGGTGAACCATAAATCAAACCAATAGGATTACATATTTCCTGCTAGAAAACTAGCAAAGCAATAAGTCTTCAAGCAATGACTCCTTTTCGGTCTTGCCTTTAGACTGCTTTAGCTGCCTGTTGTCAAATACCTATTGTATGTAATATATAAAGATACATGAAGTGAGCTTTGGGTCAACCCCTTGCTGTTGATTGGATGGCATTCTTTTCTTTTTCGTTTTCTGGACTCTTATTCAATGGCTTTTCTCCCTATTCTTTGTATGTCCTGTCTCTGGAGTGTTTATTCTTACTTGTGTTCTATATGGATGAGTTCTGCCCTTCCACTGCCTAAATTCAAGGGGCTACATTTTCTTCTAGAACTAGAAGAGTACATGTGCTTTCTTTCTTTCGCTCTCTCTCTACGATGTACAACTTTTCTCACAAATGCCTAATTCGCTATACGTTTTTTGTATTGCTTCTCCAGACTTTTAAAACATTTTTACAGCCCTCACCCCCCCCCCCCCCCCCCCCCCCCTCCCTCCGCTGCCCGAAATTGTTCAGCATTAACAAACAAATACTGCTTTTGTTGAGGTGGAACACCATCCACCGGCAAAAAGTATTAGCTAAGCCAATAGCACTTGCTTTACCAATGCATATTTGGCTGTAAAGGCTACGTGCAGGGTGACCCTCAACAAATGTTAGGTTTATATAATCCCATTGTTCTTAAGAGGTATGGCAAAGAATGTCCGGGAAGCCAGAGACAGACACATGACGTGCCTTTGACTCCTGCACCTGAAGAATAACGGGATTAATTGGTAATGATACAAGACTGACTGCCAATACCAGGGGGACAGCATGTTTTCCCCCCAGTTGGGGAAAGGATGTGAGACATTTTCAGAGTTCTCAGGGTCCATGCTTGAGTCTAACAGGACTACAAGCCCCAGAAGGAAAGAAAAACCTAGTCTTGATCAGCTATTCCTGCACAGACCTGAGACGTTTGAGAGCTTTAGGCACCCTTTTGGCATTGACAATGCTTATTTTGTCATGGAATTTGTAAAATGTTTTTGTTTGGGGAGTGGCCCGTATACTAAATAATATCTTAAACGAAAACATATTTTTTTTGGTCTTAGCACAGAGTGCCCCAGTAAGTCTCTGTCTTGAAGGCAACTATTTTGTATGGGGATGTGCCCCCTCGAGAAAAATTAGGCAATGCCATGATTCACAGTGAAGGTATCCTGTATGCTTACGTGTAGTGCCATACAACCCCAAGGTGTATGCACTCCCAGTCTTTCCCCCCCCCCCCCCCCAAAAACAACTATGGTAATAAACGGTAGATTGCTGTGGATCTGCATAGTTTGATTGTTATGTATTGATTCTTTTATTGCACCAAATGCAGTGGTATATAAACGAAAAAAAACAAAAAAATACGGTTTCAGGGGACCATGAAATATGGGAAATATTTCACATCTGCCTGTGAAATGCTGATCTCAACATGATGAGCATAGCACCCTGATTACCCTGCAGAGTTTTAACATTGTCAGCGCTACTACCATTATGTGCATGGAGGGTCATATTATGCAGCAAGGTTATTGAAACTATGTGGCAAAAAAAATGCAAATTATGTAGCATATTCTGTCACGATTATTTTATCTGTTTGAGAAAGAAACAACCTTTTTGGCAAACTCTGCACGTTAGAACAAAAATGCAGTAAATATTGCAGTATACACTCCAGCCACAGAATTGCCTAAATCCAGACCCTCGCTGTAGGAAGTTGGCTCTGTATATACTATTTCAAAGTAAGAAATAGTGTGCACAGATTCCAAGGGTTCCCCTCAGAGGTAAGATATTGGCAAAATTCGATAATTCTTATGCTCTATTCTGTGGTAGTGTGGTCGAGCAGTAGGCTTATCAGAGGGTAGTGTTAAGCATTTGTTGTACACACACAGGCAATAAATGAGGAACACACACTCAAAGACTTACTCCAGGCCAAAAGGTTTTTATATTGAAAAATATATTTTCTTTATTTTAAAAACCACAGGTTCAAGATTTACATTGAACACTTTAAATGCAAGGTACTTCAATTAGATACTTTAGGAACTTTGAATAAAAGCAATATCATATACAGTCCTTATAAAATGGCAATAAGCTATTTTCAAAGTGGACACAGTGCAAAAATCAAGAGTTCCTGGGGGGAGGTAAGTAAAGGTTAGATTAAGAGTTAAGTAAAACACTTACAAGTCTCAGTTCTGGGGCATAGGCAGCCCACCGTTGGGGGTTCAGGGCAACCCCAAAGTTACCACACCAGCAGCTCAGGGCCGGTCAGGTGCAGAGGTCAAAGAGGTGCCCAAAACACATAGGTGCCTATGGAGAACCGGGTGCTCCAGTTCCAGTCTGCCAGCAGGTAAGTACCTGCGTCCTCGGGGGGGGGGGGGGGGGCAGATCAGGGGAGTTTTGTAGAGCACTGGGGGGGGAAGGGAACACAAGTAGGCACACAAAACACACCCTCAGCAGCACAGGGGTGACCGGGTGCAGTGTGCAAAGCAGGCGTCTGGTTTTAGATAGTAAACAATGGAGGGACCTGGGGGGGTGGTCACTCTAGCAGTGCATGCAGGCACGGGGGGCTTCTCGGGACAGCCACCTCCTGGGCTAGGCAGAGGGTTGCCTGGGAGTCACTCCTGCGCTGACGTTCGGTTCCTTCAGGTCCTGGGGGCTGCGGTGCATTGTGGGTTCCAGACAGCGGGTCCCTTGTTACAGGCAGTCGCGTTCAGGGGGAGCCTCTGGATTCTCTCTGCAGGCGTCGCTGTGGGGGCTCAGGGGTGTCCTCTCTAGTTACTCACGGGCTCGCAGTCGCCGGGAAGTCCTCCCTGAGGTGTTGGTTCTCTGAATCTCGAGCCGGGGGCATCTGGTGCAGAGTGAGAAGTCTCACGCTTCCGGTGGGAAACGTGCAGAATTTGGAAGTTGCTTCTTTGTTGCAAAGAAGTAGCTGGTTTTGAACAAGGCTGCTGTTTACGGGAGTTTCTTGGTCCTTTAGTCCAGGGCAGTCCTCTTGAGGCTGCAGAGGTTGCTGGTCCCTGTCGGATGTGTTGCTGGTTGCAGGTTTTTGAAGTTGGAGACAGACTGGTAGGGCTGGGGCCAAAGCAGTTGTTGTCTTCCTCCTTCTCTGCAGGCTTGTAGGTCAGCAGTCTTCTTGTTTCTTAAGGTTGCAGGAATCTGATTTCCTGGGATCTGGGGTGCCCCTAAATACTGAATTTAAGGGTGTGTTTAGGTCTGGGAGGGCAATAGCCAATGGCGACTGTCCTTGAGGGTGGTTACACCCTCTTTGTGCCTCCTCCCTGTGGGGAGGGGGGGTGGGGCACATCCCTAATCCTATTGGGGGGGAGCCTCCAAACTCAAGATGGAGGATTTCTAAAGGTAGGGGTCACCTCAGCTCAGGACACCTTAGGGGCTGTCCTGACTGGTGGGGGTGACTCCTCCTTGTTTTTCTCATTATCGCCTCCAGCCTTGCCGCCAAAAGTGGGGGCAGTGGCTGGAGGTGGCAGGCATCTCCACTAGCTGGGATGCCCTGGGGCGCTGTAACAAAAGGGGTGAGCCTTTGAGGCTCACCACCAGGTGTTACAGTTCCTGCAGGGGGAGGTGAGAAGCACCTCCACCCAGTACAGGCTTTGTTCCTGGCCACAGAGTGACAAAGGCACTCTCCCCATGTGGCCAGCAACATGTCTGGTGTGTGGCAGGCTGGCAGAAACTGGTCAGCCTACACTAGAAGTCGGATTGGTATTCAGGGGGCATCTCTAAGATGCCCTCTGGGTGTATGTTATGATAAATTGCACACTGGCATCAGTGTGCATTTATTGTGCTGAGAAGTTTGATACCAAACTTCCCAGTTTTCAGTGTAGCCATTATGGAACTGTGAAGTTCGTGTTTGACAAACTCCTAGACCATATTCTCTTATGGCTACCCTGCACTTACAATGTCTAAGGTTTTGCTTAGACACTTTAGGGGCATTGTGCTCATGCACATATGCCCTCACCTGTGGTATAGTGCACCCTGCCTTAGGGCTGTAAGGCCTGCCAGAGGGGGTGACTTACTTATGCCACAGGCAGTGTGAGATTGGCATGGCACTCTGAGGGGAGTGCCATGTCGACTGTCATTTTCTCCCCACCAGCACACACCAGCTGTGAAGCAGTGTGCATGGGCTGAGTGAGGGGTCCCCAGGGTGGCATAAGACTTGCTGCAGCCCTTGGAGACCTTTCCTGGCATCAGGGCCCTTGGTACCAATTACAAGGGACTTACCTGAGTGCTAGGATTGTGCCAGTTGTGGAGACAAAGGTACAGTTTAGGGAAAGAACACTGGTGGTGGGGCCTGGTTAGCAGGGTCCCAGCACACTTTCAATCGAAACTTAGCATCAGCAAAGGCAAAAAGTTAGGTGGTAACCATGCCAAGGATGCATTTCCTTACACTCACCATTGCCTATTTTTGTTGTAACCGTTTATTCAAAAAAAGTAAACGAGGCCTAAACATTCAAATTCTAGCAAGTGGTCCTTGATTGCTGCACTTTGTATAAAATAGCTTTTTGTTTTTTTTAAGCTAACTGACCCAAAATGATAGTGAGCTGCATCTCTCGTGCTCTGTGTAGGACCAGGTTGGGGCTGCATCGATCTTGTGTGTACTGCCCTAGACTGGGGTGCAGCTGCCTGACTATGCATACTGGCCTGTTGTGGGTTGTGACTGCTTTGACAAGAATTCTTGTGAGCCCCGAATTGGACTACAGCTGCGAGGAGTACCCTCACAGCAGAACTATTGTCTACTGAGCAACACCGGACAATTCCTGATGGCCATGCTAAGACAAGACGCAAGTTGTGCCAGTCTGTCTCATCCCACTGATTAAGCTGCACTCAATTATTGCAGGTCTCTGTGCTGTGGAACTGACCTGCTGAGCTTTCGCTAAAGCAAACTAGTACTAATGTCCTACCAGCTCCAAAACTGGGAATAAGAATCAGAATAACAGTGATTCACTGCACATTTATCTTGTGGGAAAACCTAAACTTGCACCTAAGCCTTAATCATGCTATCATAGTTTGTTTTTGCTGAGAGTGGTTCCAACCAAGGCAAGTGGAATTATAAGATTCAGTGGATGTGCTGTTTACCACGTATTTATGGATTTTCTGCACTTGCCACACAGTTTACAACCTAATTTGCAGATTTCAATAAAAAAAAAGTTTTATTATCAAGAAAAGATTATACCATCTAATTTGCCTTTTTGGGGGCTTAATGTAGATAACCCTGCACATATTTTGGTCTTCAATTGCTACATAATCTAAGTGGCACGAACTACTGCAGCTGACATGATTATGAAGTACATTTTCTTGGAAACCTCTGAAATGTTTTCTACATTTCAAGATCTGCAGTGAAATATGGATTTATAAAGGGACAGTAATTTGACTCTCAGCATATGCAGTAAACATCCAGGAGGCCAATTTTCACACAGTTCTGTGCACCTGTTAGAAAAAAGTTAGAGATGGGTTTGGGTTAAAATATGTGACTTCCATTTTAGCCGTGAAAGTAAATTTTGCTCACAGCTTCAGCAAAAACTCTTGAATTGAATTAAGCCAAACTTGGAGTGAATGTAGAACTTTACTCAAAGTGTGTTTGTGAGGTAAATCCATTCAGTAATTCCTGAGAAATGTCTGACAAAATACTTGCCAGATGGGCTTGAAAGGGTTAACATTTCTGGTATGTATTGTCAGTTAAATTCATACATTCTTTCAACCAGCATTGAATTTTACAATCCATGCAATTGGGAGTCAAATTGTTTTTTTGGACCGTTTTGAAACTCTAGATTTCAGACACAATCACAAGAAAGGGGACTCAACATGAGGTGCTTGGCCACAGATGTGTGGAAAATGGGAGTGACCATAAATAACATGCTATAGTAAAGTTGTAAATTTAAAGGAATGCAAAACAATGCAGCTGCAGTTCTGTATTTTGAAACGAGCAACATTTTCCCAAATTTTCAATTTTTCTATACATTTTTTGGGGAATATGTTGTGAAATTTCTCAATGTTAAAAAACAAAGAAAATTAATCAATCCTAGTTTTGGGGGGGGGGGGGCTGGGGGGAGAAGCTATGCTACGCTGCATGGGCTCATGGTCATATGGCTTGTGTGCAGACCAATTTCTGTAGTCAACGACCACCCGCATGGCTGACAGCCAACCGCATTGTGGATTGGGGACATGGTAGCTGAATCTAGAATATCACTCAAAAAGAATAAAAATTCACTATGAAAGCATGGTTTTGAGAACACGAAACCTAAAAAAAAAAAAAAAAACCTACGACGTTTGTTAGGCTATACAGCTATACAAAATGAGGGGAATGTGAGATAGGATTTACGTTGCAAACCATAACTGGCTGTTAGAAATGGGGTCACTAGTTGGCAGTGGTTTGTACCATGTCCAAGTCTAGTCAGAGTGAGTCACACAGCTAAGATTACCCCTGCTCACCTCCTCGGTAACTTGGTGCAAGCACATCTCAGAGGTAATGTGCAAAGTACACCCCCTTGTCCTCCCCCCACCCTGCCTGTTACAGAGTCACATGGACCCTGGATACAGTACCTTGGAAGTAAAGATGTTGCGTGTGTGCCTTATTGCTAGGCAGGAGAGGTTTGGGCGGGGGGGGCATTGGTTTCTTGCGACAAGGTGGCATCAATGAATCCAGCTGGTCAAGATGCAAGGCATTGTCACGATCACACCACGGGTCCCCAGGTGCTGTGCGGAGTCGATGTCACAGATGTCAGTGATGCGGCGCTCTAGATACATTCTGTGGCAGGACTTCGGAGGCACTGTGGTGGCGTCTGGCCTGCAGTGTCAGTCACGTTCGTTGAACCCGGCGGGGACGAAGGCTCCAGTGCAGGCAGAGGTGCGGGTTTGGACAGCAGTGCTGGTTCCAGAGTTGCTCTGGACTCGCTGTGCTTGGTTTCTTCTGGCTTGCACCAGATTTCACTCCCAGGGGCTGGCAGATGAAGACTTTGATGCCCCTGAGACTTCCTAACAGGAGGCAAGCTCAGTCCAAGTCCTTTGAGAACCTTTAGAAGCAGTATGTAGAAAGCAAAGGCCAGTTCTTTCACTCCCAGGACAGAAGCAGCAGGCCAGCACAGAAAAGCAATAGGCAGAGTTGCAGTCCCTTCTGCAGCATCCAGCTTTTCTTCCTGGCAGAATGTCCTCAGCCTAGAAGGATTCTAACTGTGGGGTTAGAGGTCCAGTACTTATACCCATTTTTGTCTTTGAAGTAGGCAGACTTCAAAGATAAGTCTTTGTAGTGCACAAGACCCTGCCTTTCCTGCCCTGAGACACTCCAGGGAGTTGGAGACTGCTTTGTGTAAGGACAGTCACAACCTTATTCAGGTGCACATGTCTGCTCCCCCACTACTCAGGAAGACCCATCAGGATATGCAGGGCCCACCTCAACTCCCTTTGTGTGACTGCCTAGAGTGAATTCACAAACAGCCCAACCGCCATCCTGACCCAGGCATGTATTTCACAGATGGGCAGAGGCACAGAATGGTTATGCAAGAAAATGTCCACTTTCTAACCGTGGTATTTTCAAACACAATTCAAAAACCAACTTCACCAAAAGATATATTTTTAAATTAGGAGTTCAGAGACCCCTAACTCCATATCTGCATCTGCTCCCAATGGGAAATTACACAGCATTGTAAGGCAATCCCCATGTTACCCAATGGGAGAAACAGGACTTCTAATAGTGAAAAACAACTTTAGCAGTGTATCACTATCAGGTAATGTAAAATACACCCGTACATGTCCTACCTTTTTAGATACACTGCACCCTGCCCATGAGGCTGCCTTGGGCCTACGTTAGGGGTGACTTACATGTAGTAAAAAGAAAGGTTTGGGCCTTTTAAAGCTGCACATTCAGACACTGCAGTGCCAGGTCTGAGATGTTTACAGGGCTACTCATGGGTGACACAAACAGTGAGTTACAGGTCATGGGCACATCTGGTACACTATACTAGGGACTTACAAGTAAACCAAATATGCCAGTCATGGAGAAACACCAATACAATTTAGACAGCATATGCACTCTAGCACTGGTTAGCAGTAGTTAAGTGCCCAGAGTCCTGAAGCCAACAAATCAGGCCAGAAAAAAATAAGAGGAAGAAGGCAAAAAGTTTGGGGGATAACTCTGCAAAAAGGGCCAGGTCTGACACTGGCCAATTTCTGTGACTGACAATTTCATATTGGACCACAGCACATTTGACACCAGTTGAGACAGTAAGACTTGAAATACCTTTCCAGCCCAGTATACCTCAAAACAATGCATTAAAGGAATGTGGGAAGGAGAGTAAAACCAAAGAATAACTGATAGAACTAATCGCAAGCAATCATTTAGCCACAGGCCAAAGAAACCAGAATATTTTAGGGAACTACATTTATTCCCAAACCGTGTCCTAAATAATTCGCTCAAGTGGCAAAGCTGGGATGTGAACCCAGCTTTCCTGGTTTCATATTGTGCAATTCAGTCACTGATTTATTTTGCTCGCCCCATTTGGGACTGAAGAACGGTGTGTTTTTGTTTAGTTTTTAAATAACTACTTTAAGTTCAACTAAATCAATACATCAAGTACTCCTGTGAGTTTCCCCAGGACTGATTGCTACCCAGAAATCACCATCTCCATTTAGGGCCTCATTGCGACCCTGGCGGTCACACAGTGGTGGTTTGACTGCCACGGCGGTGGTCTGACTGGCATATCATGACTGCGGTTGTCGTGCTGTGGTCGGACCGCCAGCACCGCCAGTTTTCTTCCACAGGAAGGACTGGCGGTCCTAATCTGCCAGGGCAACGCTGCAAGCAGCTCCGCCGTGGGGATTATGACCCCCACCCCCTCCCCCCAGCATTTACATGGTGGTAGCACTTCCATGTAAAGACTGGCGAAGACCGGGTGCAGTGTGCCCCAGGGGTGCCCATGCACTTGGCATGCGCAGTGCAGGGCCCCCCCTGGCAGGCCCGTCGCAATCGCGATGGGTGCCTGTGCGCACTACGCACTACAGCATTGCCGCCAGCTCGTTATCGACAATGCTGTAGTGTGTTTCCCACTGGGCCACAGACCGTTTTGAAAACTAGCCATCTGGGGGAGTCCAGGGTAGTGTGCTTTGCATCAATCCCGCACCGTTTTCTTACCCACAATGCCCTGCAAATCTCGAATGTTAGCTAAAAAAAAAAAAACACACTTTGAGGAAAACTTCTGGAATCTGCAGGGAGCCACACATTTCCTACTAAGTTCCCCAAAGTCTCCTCATATAAACTGTACCTCACTTCTGTGGATGGGCCAAGAGACCTTGACACAAAAGACCCTAAAGTGTTACTAGAGAGATCGGCTGCGGGATTTGGGGCCATGCTTGGCTGCTGCCCATGGAAACCTACCAACCATAGACATATTTGAAAAGTGCACAACCAGGGGATTCCAGGGTGGTGTACCTTGTGTGATTCCCATGAGGTTTTATTAGTCACAATCCCCTGCAAACCACAAAATTTGCCTGAAGTCACTCATTGTCCCTCCATGTCTGTGATGGAAACTTCCAGAATCAGAAGAAATACACAAAAGACCTACCACCCAGCATTGCCCCAGGCAAGGGCTCCCATTGTCCTTGGTTTGATCTGTTCCTGTTGCGGGCACTAGGCCCAGCCACACATGTGGGGCAGCATTTTTATCAGTGTAGGAGGCTGGCCAGGTTTATAGTGGGTACCAAAGGTACTTACACCTGATACTAGGTCCAGTTATCCCTCATTAGTGAAATGTAGTCAGTTTCTAGCAGCCAGGGTGTCTAGGGGTAGCTATAGCTGAGCAGCCAAGGCTGATCTAGGAGACATGCAAAGCTCTTGCAATCACACAGTACTCACACACATGAAAAAAAATACTCAGTGTTACAAAAATAAAGGTACTTTATTATGGTGACACAAATGTCAAAAATATATTAGAGACTATATTCCCTTAGGAGGTAATATAGACAGTATATACACTAGTATCTAAAAACTGGTAAGTAAACAGTTAGAAAACAGCGCAAATAGTGAAAATCACAATAGGTTTCAATGAGCATAGGGCAAACCATATACTAAAATAGTGGAATGCGAAAGTCAGTTTCCCACCTAGGCAAGTGTAGTGTATAGAGGGGCACTGGGAGTGTAAGAAAACACCAAGGGAAAGTAATAGAACCCACCCCAGAGCCCAGGAAAACAGGAGTAAATCACAGTACGTTTCCTTAAACACATAAGAAGTCGTGATAGAAGATTATGGAAGAACCAGAAGAGACTGCATGACACCAACAATGGATTCCTGGACCTGAAGACCTGCATAAGAAGGTGACCAATGCCAAGAAGCACTTAAGAGTCCAGGGAGAACTGGAACCCCTGCTAACCCGGATGAAGGTGCAAAAGAAGAACCACCAGTGAGAAGACAAAGTCAGTTATGAACCTAAGAAGACAGATGTGGGTTCCTGGTTGGTGCAGAAGATGTCCTATGCTGGATGGATGATTGCAGTCTGGTTTGCGTCGCTGGATTCTGCCAACAAGCCTTAGCACACGCATACTTGTGGTTAGCAGAACATGGCACTGCCTGGGACTAGGAGGGACCTGGTGGCCTCTACCCAGGAGGGGGAGGCAGAGGGGACTCTCAGCAACTCAGAGAACCCTCAGAAGACCAGGCAGCGTGAACACAAGTCCCACAGCACGGGGACAAAGAAGGTGTAAATGGAGGCCCACACAGCACGAAACTTTGGAATCCGACACTGCTGGAAAACTACTCAGGATGTTGTGCGTGGTAGGATGGAGTGCTGGGGGCTTAAGCTGTGATGTGCTGTGCATGAAGAACTTATTGGAAGGTCGCACACAAGCCTTGGCAACTGCAAACGCGCGTTGCACAGGGGTACTGTCTTGCGTGGGGAGGCAAGCCTTTACCTCCACCAAAGTTGGACAGCTGGACCTTGGAACTGTCTGGGTCATTTTAGTCCACCACCTGTGTTGCTGGATCCATGCTCGTCGCCTGGACAGGGGACCCACGTCACCGGTCATCGCTACAGAGAGGTGCCTGCTGAAGCAGGGAAGTGACTCCGTCACTCCACAGGAGAATCCTTCAGTTCTTCTCGTGCAGGCTGAAGACAGGCAGTCCTCGGAGGATGCAGGGCCTGGAAACAGTTGCAGTGTCTGGAAACAGTTGCAGTGTCTGGCAGGAGCTGAAGATACAATGTTGCAGAAGTCACCTCTGCTTCTTTGTTGCAGTTTGTAGAGTTCCTAGAGGGTTCAGCTGCGGTTCCGTCGGTAGAAGATGAAGTAAAGGTTGCAGAGTATTCCTGCTGGAGTCTTGCAATCTGAATCTGAAGAAACACCCAGGAGAGAGACCATAAATAGCCCTGAAAGGGGGATTGGTCACTTAACCAGGTAAGCACCTATCAGGGGAGTGCTCTGATGTCTCCTGCTGGCACTGGCCACTCAGATGCTCCCAGAGTGCCCCACCACCTTGGAATCCAAGATGGCAAAACCCAGGGACACTCTGGAGGAGCTTTGGACACCACTCCTGGGGTGGTGATGGCCCGGGGAGTGGTGACTCCCTTTTCCTTTGTCCAGTTTCGTGCCAGAGCAGGGACTGGGGGTCCCTGAACCGGTATAGACTGGATTATGCAAAGAGGGCACCATCTCTACACTTCAAAGCATTTCCAGAGGCTCTGGGAGGCTACACCTCCAATGCCTGTAACACCTGTTTCCAAAGGGGGAGGGTGTAACACCCCTCTCCCAAAGGAAATCCTTTGTTTTGCCTTCCTGGGCTTGAGCTGCTCAACCAACAGGACAGTAGAAACCGGTCTGTGGGGTGGCAGCAGCTGGGGATGCCTGGAAAACCTCAGAAGGCTGGTTTGGAAGTACTGGGGGTCCACTGTGGAGCCCCCAGAGTGCATGGGATTGTACCACCAATACTAGAATCAGTATTGCGGTTCAATTCCCAGTTGTTAGACACCTTACTTGGCCATATTCGGGGTTACCATTGTGAAGCTGGACATAGGTATTGACCCATGTCCAGTGCACGCGTAAAATGACATCCCCGCACTCACAAAGTCTGGGAAGATTGTCCTGGACGATGTGGGGGCACCTCTGCTAGTGCAGGGGTGCCCTCACACAAAGGTACTTTGCACCCAGCCTTCAGTGCTGGAAAGCCTGACATACAGGTGACTTATAAGTGGCCTGGTACAGTGTAAATGGCTGTGAAATGGTGAATGCACGATTTCACCCAGGCTGCAATGGAAGTCCTGTAGAAGCCTCTGCATGGACTCCCTATAGGTGGCAAAAGAAATGCTGCAGCCCATAGGGATCCCCCTGGAAACCCAATGCCTTGGGTACCTGAGTACGACATACTAAGGACTTATAAGGGGTGACCAGTATGTCAATTTGGGATGAAATAATGGGTTACCAGTATGTAGTGACAAATTTGAGAGGAGAGAGAGCATAAGCAGGTCCCAGTGACACAGTCAAGCATACTGACAAAAACAGTGAAACATACTGACAAGTAGGCCAAAAACCGTAAGCTCTGGGGTCCTGGCTAGCAGGATCCCAGTGTTACAATCAAAACACACTGACATCAGGCAGAAATTGGGGGTAACATGCCAAATAGATGGTACTTTCCTGCAATCGGCACAAGTGGGACAATGCTGGCTAGTAGGAATTTTGTGGATTCCTGTGGTTTCTGGTAGTTTCCATCACAGAAACGTAAGGAAAATGTATTGTTTTAGGCAAAGTTTGAGGTTTGCAGGGCATTGTGGGGAAAAGAAAAAAACTCATGGGATCCACGCAAGTCACCTATCCAGGGTTCCCCTAACTCTCTAGTTTTAAAAAATTTACAGGTTTGCTAGGATTCCCTAAGTGTCGGCTGAGCTAGGTCCCAAAATCCATAATTTAACTCTGGGGGTAGTGAAAGGACAGAAAGGAGCGAACACAGTCTGAGTGTTACAGAAATTATGCACACAGCAAACAAAACAAGCATTTACAATGCAACGGGTCTCGCGTTTGCTCATGTTAGAGCTGATCGCGTTGTAAACTCTTAACCCGACTTTTCACCTATCGGGCAAAAGTGCATTTATGTACATAACCCGAAAAAAAGGGAAATCAAGTTTGTAAAGCGCTCGACTTCTGCCAAGCGAGATCGCGCTCGTAAATTAGAGAAAAACAAGTCCACAAGCCCGATGGAAAACAGCGAGCCTCGCATGTTTTCTGTACTTGGTCGCTGCGCTCGAGGAGGGCTTGCCACCGGAAAAGGCATGACATATGGGTGCCTTCGACTAATGAAAGCAAGCAGATTTTATTAGGGAAGCCCACGAACCAATAAGAAACACTGACGTAAAGTTGACAGGGCTCCGAGCCCTTTTCTAAATACAAAAGAGGCTCAACCCTAAAAAGTAAGAGGGATTCAGTATGCGAGGTTGAGGATAGCGTGCGAAAAGAAAAGTTTGGATTTAAAAGCTCATTTAAAGAATAAGAAAGTAGCTAGGTTAGTGAAAAAGAATGCCACAAATTGCAGACGATTCTGCAGAATGGAACTTGGGCAATAGCGCATCTGGACAGTGCGGCAGAAGTAACAATAGCTTGCCAGACTTTCAAAGAACACCTTGTAGTAACTCCAATTGAAGAATATATACAGGTTGAAACACCGGATGTACACACAAACTCCACACATGGGTTTATGATGCAGAAACAAATTGAGAGAGATACTGGGTTTCATTCTTTAAAAGAGATTCAGCTTGAGGTAAAGAGGTAATGATGTAAGCATTTTCCTCCTTAGTACCTAAAGAACTCATTGAAAAATCTGCTCTTGAATGGAGTTTAAAACAGGCTTCAGCCAAGTGATGTGGGACACAGATTCTGTACCACATGTGATTTCCTTTAACAGTGAACCACAAGTTTAAGCTTCGTGCCTATTAAAGTCAGAAGCAAGGCACAATATAAAGGCCATCCTAGAGCAATTACAATATCTGGAAATAATAATTCCTTGCCATTCTACCATGAATATCTCTCGTTTCCCTGTATTAATAATTGATAATTCATATAGAATTTACATGTAGTGTAAATCGCTCACAGCACTGGACCGATGACAAACCTGATTAGGAAAACATACAAAACAATATTAGATATTTCTAATAGATTCTTTAGCTAAAGATGATGCCTAAATCTCAGTATCTGTTTTTCGGTTTTAAGGTTTTCAATATCCATATACAAGATCGCATATAGGTTATAAGAATCGCTGTGGTCTCTTTGGAGCAAGAGTCATGGAGGTCTTGCAAAAAAATCCAAAGGCGTTTTCATACGTTGATAGCACATATTACAGATGATTTGACTTAGCACATCTACAGGGTGGACAGAATAGTGACAATTCTGACCTGATAGGAGTATAAAATCATTTTTTTTAAATCTAAATTTGCACATCTTCATTGGTTATGAAGTATCAAACGAATTTAAACAATTGCCACTCGACTTTCTACAGAAGTGTACTACTTAACAACTTCCAAATGCTTTGAGAAAGTTACAGGCCCTGATTGCATTTTGATCTTCGTCTTGCTATTGGTATACAATTTGAAAATGATCCTATACTAAGGACCCAATAATTTTTATAGTACACACAGAACAATCTAGAAACTCAATATCTTACCTGTACATTAGTACAAAAGCATGTTCTACATAGATGGCTCAGCACAGCCTGCGGTTGGAGCGAAGCAAAAATATTCTGTGGCTTGCACTGCGGTGAAAGGAGGTTTTGAAGATGGCACTTTAAGGTGCTGTGCACACACACTCCAGTTTTATATGACTCTGCTGCATAGATAGCAGAAATACAAGCCCTATAACTTGCCCTTCAAAAATCTGATCTGTCAGTTTCCACACTCATTGTGTTGGCGTTGGTTGGAAATGGACGTTTTTGCAGGATTACCCCCCAAACGTTTTGCCTTTTTCCTCTTATTTTTCTGATCTGTTTTTGCTGGTTTTAGGACTCTGGGTACTTTACCACTGCTGACCAGTGCTAAAGTGCAAGTGCTCTCCATGATTCGCATATTTGATTTACTGCTAAGTCCCTAGTAAAGTGCACAATGTGTGCCCATGGCCTGTAAATCAAATGCTGCTAGTGGGCCTGCAGCACTAACTGTGCCACCAATATCAGTAGCCCTGTAAACATGTTTCAGACCTGCCACTGCAGTGTCTGTGTGCAGTAATGTACTGCCAGGTAGGCCCAAGGCAGCCCTATGGGCAAGGTGCAGTGTATTTAAAAGGTAGGACATGTACTGGTGTGTTTTACATGTTCTGATAGTGAAATACTGCCAAACTTGTTTTTCACTATTATAAGGCTTATCTCTCCCATATGATAACATGGGGATTGCCTGGAAATATCTTAAGTGCAATTTCTTATTGGGAGCAGATAGAGAAATGGAGTCTTAGGTTTCTTAACTCACAATTTAAAAATACATCTTTTAGTGAAGTTGTTTTTTAGATTGTAGGTTTGAAAATGCAACTTTTAGAAAGTGGGCATTTTCTTGCTTAACCGTTCTGTGCCTCTTCTGGCTGTTGAATACACGTCTGGGTCAGACTGACAGTTGGGCTGTTTGTGAATTCACTCTAGACAGTCGCACAAAGGGAGCTGAGGTGTGTCCTGCATATTCTGATACGTCTTCCTGGGGTAGAGTGGAGGGAGGAGCTGACACTTGCACCTGACTAGGGCTGTACCTGCCCTGACACAAAGCAGTCTCCACCCTTCAGAGTGTGTCTGGGTCCAGGACAGGGAGAGGCAGGGTCTTGTGCACTACAAAGACTTTCCTTTGAAGTTTGCCTACTTCAAAGGCAGAAATGAGTATAAGTATTGGACTGCTGACCCCACAACTTCAGATTAATTCTGGATCAAGAGGAACCTCTGCCAAGGAGAAGAGCTTGATGCTTGAAGACCTGCCACTCTGCCTGTTGCTTTGTTGTGCTGGCCTGCTGCTGCTTCTGGCTTAAGAGGGAAAGGACTGGACTTTGCTTTCAGAAATCCTGCTTGTGAAACTTACCCAAGGGATTGGACTGAGCTTGTACCCTGTTCTGAAGTCTCAGGGCCATCAAAGACTTAGGCCCTCATTCTGACCCTGGCGGTCGGTGATAAAGCGGCGGCCAAGCCGCCAACAGGCCGGCGGTCTAAAATATGCAATTCTGACCCTGGCGGGAACCGCCAACACAGCCCGCCAACTTAACACTCCGCCCGCCACAGCGGTACAAACAAACAGCGCGGCGGTTCCCGCCAACAGCCAGACGGCAGACAATGTACCGCCCACCCTATTACGACCCACCAATCTGCCACCTTTTCCGGGGCGGGAGCACCGCCGATAAGAACACGGCGGAAACAGACTACGAACGGGAAAACGCTCACCTCTACGCACTCCACGCGAGATTCCGGCAGTATGGAACCAGAGTTGCAGGTCATCCCCGCACTCCTATTCCTGCTCATATACCAGGAGCACGCCCGGCGGCGCGGAAGACATCGGTGAGTACTGCACCTACGACACAGGGGAGGGAAAAGATTACCGGCACACACCCACCCACCCACACCCACTACAACACACACATCAATGCATTCCCACAGATCACTGTCACAACCCACAAACCACCCCCCTCCGAAATAATGCAAAGACCAAAAGAAGAGATCATAAACGGGCAGATATATTGAAATATGTACACCAGTAATCCCAATAAATAAATAAACTATGTACAAAATATATACAGCTACTAAATGTAGTCCAACCACTGTCCGTGGATCACAGGGGTCCTGTGCAAAGGGGCAAGGCCCAGTCCCACGACAAGAACTCCACGGAGAGAACACTGCAGGGGCATCAGAAAGAAAATAGGACAGGCACCTCAGGGGGAAGGGAAGGGGGGGCACCTCAGCCACTTGAGTACACGACGCCAGATCCACGAGGGGACTCCATGACCACTGGCCCATCCTGGGGAGAGCAAAGCCACAGTCCAAACAGTCCATAAAGTGGGTGGCCTGCCCACTGGGCCATCCTGGGGAGAGCAAAGCCACAGTCCAAACAGTCCATACAGTGGGTGGCCTGCCCACTGGGCCATCCTGGGGAGAGCAAGGCCACAGTCCAAACAGTCCATACAGTGGGTGGCCTGCCCACTGGGCCATCCTGGGGAGAGCAAAGCCACAGTCCATACAGTCCATACAGTGGGTGGCCTGCCCACTGGGCCATCCTGGGGAGAGCAAAGCCACAGTCCAAACAGTCCATACAGTGGGTGGCCTGCCCACTGGGCCATCCTGGGGAGAGCAAAGCCACAGTCCATACAGTCCATACAGTGGGTGGCCTGCCCACTGGGCCATCCTGGGGAGAGCAAAGCCACAGTCCAAACAGTCCATACAGTGGGTGGCCTGCCCACTGGGCCATCCTGGGGAGAGCAAAGCCACAGTCCAAACAGTCCATACAGTGGGTGGCCTGCCCACTGGGCCATCCTGGGGAGAGCAAAGCCACAGTCCATACAGTCCATAACAGACCCCACTGCCACTGGAGGAGGCAAGTTGGCCAGAGGACATCCTGCAGCCCTGCCCGAGATAGATCCTGCCCTGCCACGTCTGCCAAAGGGCCAGCGGTTCTTGCCTTGAAGGGCCCAGTTCAGCGGTTCCTGAGACGGCGTGGCCCAGTTCAGCGGTTCTTGAGACGGCGGGGCCCAGCGGAGCGGTGCGTGAGACGGCGGGGCCCAGCGGAGCGGTTCTTGAGACGGCGGGGCCCAGCGGAGCGGTGCTTGAGACGGCGGGGCCCAGTTCAGCGGTCCTTGCCCTGAAGGGCCCAGTTAAGCGGTTCTTGAGACGGCGGGGCCCAGCGGAGCGGTGCGTGAGACGGCGGGGCCCAGCGGAGCGGTTCTTGAGACGGCGGGGCCCAGCGGAGCGGTGCTTGAGACGGCGGGGCCCAGCGGAGCGGTGCTTGAGACGGCGGGGCCCAGTTCAGCGGTCCTTGCCCTGAAGGGCCCAGTTAAGCGGTTCTTGAGACGGCGGGGCCCAGTTCAGCGGTTCTTGAGACGGCGGGGCCCAGTTCAGCGGTCCTTGCCCTGAAGGGCCCAGTTCAGCAGTTCTTGAGACGGCGGGGCCCAGCGGAGCGGTGCGTGAGACGGCGGGGCCCAGCGGAGCGGTTCTTGAGACGGCGGGGCCCAGCGGAGCGGTGCTTGAGACGGCGGGGCCCAGTTCAGCGGTTCTTGAGACGGCGGGGCCCAGTTCAGCGGTCCTTGCCCTGAAGGGCCCAGTTCAGCGGTTCTTGAGACGGCGGGGCCCAGTTCAGCGGTCCTTGCCCTGAAGGGCCCAGTTAAGCGGTTCTTGAGACGGCGGGGCCCAGCGGAGCGGTGCGTGAGACGGCGGGGCCCAGCGGAGCGGTTCTTGAGACGGCGGGGCCCAGCGGAGCGGTGCTTGAGACGGCGGGGCCCAGTTCAGCGGTTCTTGAGACGGCGGGGCCCAGTTCAGCGGTCCTTGCCCTGAAGGGCCCAGGTCAGCGGTTCTTGAGACGGCGGGGCCCAGCGGAGCGGTGCGTGAGACGGCGGGGCCCAGCGGAGCGGTTCTTGAGACGGCGGGGCCCAGCGGAGCGGTGCTTGAGACGGCGGGGCCCAGTTCAGCGGTTCTTGAGACGGCGGGGCCCAGTTCAGCGGTCCTTGCCCTGAAGGGCCCAGTTCAGCGGTTCTTGAGACGGCGGGGCCCAGTTCAGCGCTCCTTGCCTTGAAGGGCCCAGTTCAGCGGTTCTTGAGACGGCGGGGCCCAGTTCAGCGGTCCTTGCCCTGAAGGGCCCAGTTCAGCGGTTCTTGAGACGGCGGGGCCCAGTTCAGCGGTCCTTGCCCTGAAGGGCCCAGTTCAGCGGTTCTTGAGACGGC
Organism: Pleurodeles waltl; assembly: GCF_031143425.1. Lineage (NCBI taxonomy): Eukaryota > Metazoa > Chordata > Amphibia > Caudata > Salamandridae > Pleurodeles > Pleurodeles waltl. The sequence continues at coordinate 325,857,660 of NC_090443.1, forward strand.
GGGGCCCAGTTCAGCGCTCCTTGCCTTGAAGGGCCCAGTTCAGCGGTTCTTGAGACGGCGGCCGGTCTATGGCCAACTGCTAATTGCCTGGTGGTGCCCTCCTGGGCAGCGGGGATGGTGCTCCTTCACTGCCCACCTGGGCTGTGGGTGGTGGGGCCCTCCTGGCCAGCTGGGCTGGGTCCTCCCTGGGCAGCGGCTATGGGGGTGGTGGGCTCTCCCGGGGCAGCTGTGCCGGTTCCTCCCGGGGCAGCGGCTATGGGGGTTGTGGGCTCCTCCTGGGCAGCAGGCCTGCTGCCTGACCTCTCCGACTTGCTGCCCTTGCCCTCCTTAGTCGTGGGCCTGTGTCCCTTTCCTCCCTTTGGAGCTGTGGCTGGTGACTGTCTCTGGGTGGTGTCCGGGGGGGATGTAGAAGGCGGGCTCCTGCGGCGCCCCTTCCGCCTTCTGCTCCTCTTCCCAGGGGGTGGGCTGGCTGTCCCCTTGCTGCTGGGCGAAGATCCAGACATGCGGGCTGGCGGGCTCCAATACCCCTGCACCCTTGTCAAGGGGGCTGCAGGGCTGGTGGTGGCTGAGGTGCTCTTCTTACCCCGACGAGAAGGAGGGGGGGGCTCAGGGTCAGGAAAGAAGTTAGTAGTGGCGAGGAAGAGCTTCTTGGGACAATGGAGAGTGGTAGGTACAGTGGGAATGGGAGTGGAGGGAGAGGATGTGGTTGTAGGTGAGTCACGTTTGCTGTCTTTGGGTGCAGGTGCAGGAGGGATAGGCTGTCGTGAGGTGGATGGCTGTTGGGTGGGTGGGTGGCTGCGTTTGTGTGGTGTGGAAGAGGGGGTGACAGACACAGTGGGAGAGGACACAGGGGACGTGTAAATGGCAGTGGGGGTGGTGACTGCACGTGTGCGGACTGGAGTGGAGGGTGTGCTGGTGATGGAAACACTGGCTGATGGTGAGGTGAATGGAGGTGTGAGTGTAGACGTCACAGGGAGGGAGGAGGGAGACGAGGAGGTGGGGGTCACAGAGGTGGTAGTGACTGTTGGCATGTCTGCATCGGAATGTTGCGTGTGTGAATGTCTGCGTGATCTGTGGTGCTTATGTTTGGATGAGCTTCTCTTGGGTGTTGAGGTGTGTGCAGGCTGGTCTGATGGTGTGGGTGGGACAGGCAGAGGAACAGGAGACTGGGAGGAGGGAGTTAGTAGAGGCAGGCAGGAGACAGGGACAATGGCTGCCGTCAGTGCTGAGGCCAGAGCCTGGAACGATCGCTGATGGGCAGCCTGACCCGAATGAATGCCCTCCAGGTACGCATTGCTGCGATGAACCTCCCTCTCCACCCCCTGGATGGCATTCAAAAGGGTAGTCTGCCCAACAATGAGCGTTCGGAGGAGGTCAATGACCTCCTCACTGAGGGCAGCGGGGGTAACAGGGGCAGGGCCTGAGGTGCCTGGGGCGAAGGAGATGCCCGGCTTCCTGGCAGAGCGGGCACGGGGCGAACGCTGAGGGGCTGCTGGGAGGGCGGAGATGGTGCGCTGGGTGGCGGCTGTACCTGTAATGGCGCGGGGCACGGATAGTGCCACCCCCGCAAGGGAGCCCCCTTCCGAGGACGTGTCCGTGTCGCTGCAGGGTCCAGTCGTCCCCGTCGTGGAGCTCCCCTCGCCCTCCGTCTCACTGGTCCAGTCTGACTCTGTGGCATGGCCCTCCTGGGCCATGTGAGATGCAGCTCCCTCCTGCCCCGATGCCACTTCTCCTCCGCCTGATGATGCTGATGCACACAAGCACAGAAAGACAAACAAAAAGGGGGGGGGAGAGAGAAATAAAGGGATATTGAGTACATGGATCTCCGGTACAGTTAGCGGACATGACAGACACAGATGCCCCCTGCACTAAGTTGCGCACTTGGGGTCCCCTACGCATTCCGTGGAACATGCCCTACACGCCTAGAGTTGACAACTGCACCCATGGATGACACGGCCCAGGGATGGCTGTACTGACAAACTACTGAGGGTGGTGGCTGGGGACACAGGGGCTTACGGGGGTGCCCAGCCTACAGATATCGCCCTGGCCTAGGGGGACCCCCAGCCCTCCTCCCCCAACCAGACACCTCCACTGCGCGACAACAGAGTAGATAATGCTTGTACTCACCCCCTTGTGTCTGCTGTGCTGCCCTCACGCGCCCATCCAATTCAGGGTAGGCCACCGCCAGGATCCGGAACATCAGGGGGCTCAGTTGACGGCAGGCACCCCGCCTACGTTGGGAGGCCATCCCCAGCAGAGACTCGGCGGTCTTCTTGGTCCCGCGGCGGATGTCCTCCCACCTCTTGCGGCAGTGGGTGCCCCGTCGATGGTGGACCCCCAGGGTCCGGACTTCCTTGGCGATGGCACGCCAAATCCCGATCTTCTCATGGGCGCGGACCTATGTGACACGTACAGGGAGGGAGAAATACCACGTTCAAGTTTGTCAGCATTTTCCTTTCCAGTGGCCCAACGCCCCCCATCCCTGCCAGGCCCCCCGCCATGCCCCCGCCAGGCCCAACATGCCCCCCATCCCCGCCAGGCCCCCCGCCAGGACCCCCGCCAGGCCCAACATGCCCCCCATCCCCGCCAGGCCCCCCACCAGGCCCAACATGCCCCCCATCCCCGCCAGGCCCCCCGCCATGCCCCCCGCCAGACCCAACATGCCCCCCATCCCCGCCAGGCCCCCCGCCAGGCCCAACATGCCCCCCATCCCCGCCAGGCCCCCCGCCAGGCCCCCAAGCCAGCCCGTGGCCCCAAATCCAGATTGAATTAAACTCACTTGTTGGTCTGGAGGACCGTAGAGTAGCGCATACTGGGGGAGGACCCCATCCACAAGTTTCTCCAACTCCTCTCCAGTGAAGGCAGGGGCCCTTTCCCCAGGCGTAGCAGCCATTGTCCCTTCCAGACCGAGGTCACAGCAACACTTGCAGTATAGGTCCTCTCCTGTGAAAGTTCAAGTCGCAAGTGGATAAGTAGATAGAAAATGGCGGTCACGTCCGCGGCGGTGCGTACCGCGGCGGTGCGTCCCGCCACCGCCGGCGCCCTTCGCCATTGGCTCCTGAAACCCATAGGCTTCAATGTTAACCAATGCGGCTTGGCGCCGCGGTCTTGGCCCGCCGCCCGCCGCGGTGTGCCACGCCAGCGCATTGACCTCACATCCCATTGTCACACTTCACAGGTCAGGCAGCCGCCATTTCCAGGGCCCACATGGCTCAATTTCAACTGCGTCACACAGGCCTAGGCCTTGCATAGCCACTCAGACACGCCATTCACTGCATAGAGAATCGTTTACTGTGCTAGCTGTGAGTACGTACCTGTGGGTTGCTTGACTGTGTGCTCCATGTTGTCCTTCCTAGGCACCGTCCGCTGGGTTGGGCGAGGAGACGGATGAATCCTCCCGTGTACCGACCGCTGGTGGACCTGTCGACAATGGAAGAACGCCACATTATCCTGACCTACCGTCTTAACCGTGCCACTATCCATGAACTGTGTGCCCAGCTGGAGCCCGACCTGATGTCCCCCATCCGCCAACCCACAGGGATTCCCCCTCTGGTGCAGGTCATGTCAGTACTCCATTTCTTGGCAAGTGGGTCATTTCAGACAACCGTGGGAATTGCTTCTGGGATGTCTCAGCCCATGTTTTCGAAGGTGTTATCCAGAGTGTTGTCTGCCCTGATGAAATCCGTGAGGAGCTACATCATTTTCCCTGAGGTGGGCGAATTGGCTACAGTGAAGGGTGATTTCTACGCCCTTGGACATATTCCCAACGTAATTGGTGCCATTGATGGGACCCATGTGGCTTTGGTTCCCCCAAGAGACAGGGAGCAGGTGTACAGGAACAGAAAAAATTACCATTCAATGAACATCCAGGTGGTGTGTTTGGCTGACCAGTACATCTCGCATGTAAATGCCAAATTCCCAGGGTCAGTGCATGACGCCTACATCCTCAGGAATAGCAGCATCCCTTACGTGATGGAACAGCTACAGAGACACCGTGTATGGCTAGTGGGGGACTCTGGGTACCCCAACCTGTCGTGGCTACTGACCCCAGTAAGGAATCCCCGGACCAGGGCAGAGGAACGGTACAATGAGGCCCATGGGCGTACTAGGAGGGTGATCGAACGCACCTTCGGCCTCCTAAAGGCCAGGTTTAGGTGCCTGCATATGACAGGTGGATCCCTAATGTACTCACCTAAGAAGGTGTGTCACATCATCGTGGCCTGCTGCATGCTTCACAACCTGGCTTTGCGCCGCCAGGTGCCTTTCCTGCAGGAGGATGGTCGAGACGGTGGTGTTGTGGCAGCGGTGGAACCTGAGGAGAGTGACGAGGAGGAAGACGACGGGGCTGAAACAGACAACAGGGACAGAATCATTGAACAGTACTTCCAATAGGACACAGGTAACATTTCTAAGATAATTTAGTAAATGTTAACTACTCTCCTGCATCTCTGCTGCCTGTCTATTTGCCCCAGTGTATGATGACTGAGTTTTGGCTTTTCCCTCCCTATTTCAGATCTGGGGTCCCCACTACGAGTCCTGTGCTTCGTTTCCCCATGGACTACAGCTTTGTGGCAGCTGTTTGTTGACTTCACCATGTACAAGGACATATTTGCACTGTCATGTCAATTACAATATATTGAAATCACAGCCAGACTCCAGATATTTTGGTGCAAAATAGGTGTTTATTGAAGTGCTCAAAATGGGATGGGTGGTTTCAAGTGGGTGGGGGCTATGGTGAAGGAATGTCCATGGCAGAGTCCAGAGTAACAGTCACACAGGTGCATTGTCCAGAGGCCTGTGGAGAGATGGAGCATGGGCAGTTCAAGGATGGACAGGGTGACAATGTGGGACAGTGGGATGACATCAGGTGGTATCCATTGCTGGCGGGGGTCTTGACATCCTACTCTGTCTTCTTGCGAGATCTCAGGGCCCTCTTGCGGGTGGTTCTTCTCCTGCAGGAGGTGGGGGTCTGGTGGGCTGCTGCTGTGCGGGGGCCTCCTGTCCACTAGCGCCGGCGGAGGTGGTTGGCTGTTCTTGGTCCAGGCTAGTGGCAGGGGCCCTTGGGTGTTGTTGAGTGTCCGCCCTGGTGTTTACGAGGTCCTGCAGCAGCCCTACCATGGTAACCAGGGTGGTGTTGATGGCTCTGATGTCCTCCCTGTACCCCCGATAGTGTTCCTCCTGCAGTGCCTGGATCTCCTGGAACCGGGCCAGTACCGTCGCCATCGTCTCCTGGGAGCGGTTGTATGCTCCCATGATGGTGGTGAGGACCTCGTGGAGAGTGGGTTCCCTGGGCCTCTCCTCCCCCCCCTGTCGCACAGCTGCCCTCCGAGTTCCCCTGTTTCCCTGGGCCTCTGCCCCCTGGCCGGTGTGCCCACTACCACTGCCCCCAGGTCCCTGTTGTTGTTGGGGTGGTGGGTTATCCTGGGTGCCCTGTAGTGGTAGACACACCGCAGATTGACGCGCCCTGGAGACAGAGGCATGGGCCCACTGGGTGGGAGCTGTGCTGGTGTTCCCAGAGGGGTTAGGGTCTGTAGTGGCCTGGGCCTGTGTGAGGGGAACCGACTGTCCAGAGGTCCCCGATGGTCCGGGCTGGTCATCGGTGTCCAGGTCGACAGAGCTGCTGTCATCGCTGACGGCCTCTTGGGTGGGGGGTGTGGAGAATTCTGGCCCCTCCGCCGCGGTGTGTTGACGGTCGGGTCCTGCAGGGGTATAGAGGTATGGTTATAGTTTCAATGAGTGGCATATGGGTGTATCTGTGGGTTCTCGTGTCCCCAAGTGCTGGCATTCGTGTGTGGGGGCTTTGGTGAGGGTGGCTTGTGGGGGGGATGTGTATATGCATTGGGCATGCTTTGGTGATGGGTGTCCATGCTTAGTGGACGCATGCAGGCCTAGGTTTTGGGATGTGTGGGTTGTGATGGTGAGACATTGGCGGGGAATAGGTGTGCTGGGGGTGGGGGTGAGGATGGTGGTGGGGGTGAGGGTGGGGGTGAGGGTGGGGGTGAGGATGGGGGTGGGGGTGAGGGTGGGGTTCGAGGATGGGGGTGAGGGTTGGGGTCTGATTTGGCATGCAGGTGGGGGGGGAGCAGTATTGAAGCTTCAACTTACCAGTATCCATTCCTCCGCCGACTCCTGCGAGGCCGTCAGGATGCAGGATGTTTAAGACTTCCTCCTCCCATGATGTGAATTGTGGGGGTTGAGGTGGGGGTCCTCCGCCAGTCTTCTGCACGGCGATGTTGTGCCTGGATACCATGGAACGCACCTTCCCCCGTAGGTCGTTCCATCGCTTCCTGATGTCTTCCCGATTTCTGGGGTGCTGTCCCACTGCGTTCACCCTGTCGACAATCCTCTGCCATAGCTCCGTCCTCCGGGCAATGCTGGTGTTATTGTATCTGTGTGCCGAACAGCTGGGGCTCTACCCGAACGATTTCCTCCACCATGACCCTGAGTTCTTCGTTTGTGAAGCGGGGTTGTCTTTGGGGTGCCATGGGGTGGTGTGTATGATGTGTGGGGTGGAGTATGTGTATTTAAGTGAGTTGAGTGTGGTGGTGTGTGTTGTTTTGTGTGTGGATAGTGTGTGGGTGATGGTGTTGAGTGGCTGTGGCTGTTATTTTTTGGATGCTGGTGTCTCGCTCTTGCCTTCTTTACGAATTTTTTAGCGTCGGGGTTTGTGGGTGATGTGGGTGTGTGTTTTATATTGTATTGTGTGTGTGGGAGTGGTGTGTGTATGTGTATCAGGTGTGTGGGATTCAAATCGTCCAATGTGGCTGAGTTTTGTTCGTTTGTGTGTATTCTGACCGCGCCGGTGTGTCCCGCCAATGGAATACCGCGTTTGAATGACCGCCGCGTGGATTCGTGGGTCGTAATGGCATGGGCGTATTTCTGTTGGCGTGACGGTGGAGGTTTTGTCACCTCCACCTTTCCGCCGACCGCTGGTCTGGCGGTCTGTTGTGGCGGTCGGATTTTCGGAGGTTTGCCTTCTGCGGGTCAGAATGACCGTGGCGGGTTTCCGCGACCGCGGCGGGATTATGGAGGATTTCTGACCGGCGGTAGGCGCCTTTTACCGCCGAGGTCAGAATGACCACCTTAATCTGCCAGCACGTGGACTCTCTTGCTGAGACCCCTACCCTGCCAAGTGGTGCCACATCCTGTCCCTGGGCCCTTGAAAGGAGAAGTTGGCGAACCCAAGATGTATATCCACACACCAGAGCCCAGCAGCAGAAAAATCGATGCAGCGCCTGCACTGCGGCTGAAAAATCAATTCAGCACTGGTGAAATCAACACATCACCAGCTCATCGCGGATTCATCACTGCCATGCATCCGGATTTTCCACGTTTGTCCCTGGGCATCTAAATCTCCAACGTCACAGCACGGACTTGAGGCTGCTTGTCTGGAAACTGACCCATTACTTACCAGGTGGAGAAAGAATCGACGCACAGCCTCACTTGCGAGTAAGGAATCAATACATCGCTTGCTTTTATGACGCATGCTCCCTGTGCGGCTTAATTTTTAACCAATACCAGGTACTTTGTGCTAAAACAACGCATCCATTGATTTCTAATGATTAAGACTCTTTTTACTTTAAGAATTAATGTCTCTGCTTGTGTATGTTGGCTATTTTTCTAAACTGGTGTGGCATCCTTTTGTGGTGCTTTCACTGTGTTACTGTGTGTTTGTACAAATACTTTACACATTGCCTCTGAGATAAGCCTGGCTGCTTGTGCCAAGCTACCAAGGGGGTGAGCAGGGGTTATCTTAGGTGTAAGACTCCCTTACCCTGACTAGAGTGAGGGTTCCTACTTTGACAGGGTGTAAACTGACTGCCAACTAGAGACCTCATTTCTAACAGCGTTGTCGTATGTACTGGCTTACACTGCACATTTACAGCATTGGCACTTAAATGGATTCAGAGATTCAAAATGTAAATTGAGGAAGAAGTAAGCAACTTTGCAGAAAGGTAGCTGTTACACAGGAGAAGCTTGCTTTGGTCCATGTACAACACATTTTGACCATCAAAGTGATGGAATTCACACTTAAGAGAACTGTGCAGTGGATTTAGCTGCAAAGACAGCAGTGCAAACACTTAAGATAGCTGCTGTAAATCCATCTCAAACAAAGATTGATACAGACATTAGGGTGGCAACAAAGGCAACATTGAAAGATGAGAAAACTCATGATGGGTTCCTCTCAATAGTCTTATAGCATCACAAAAGACACTGGCCCTTATTATGACATTGGCGGTAAATACTGCTTACTGCCACGCTGACAGCCGTCAACATATCGCTGCGGTAGCAGATATCCGTTCACCATATTATGACACACACGCCAATCCGACCGAATACTGCCACATACACAAATCCACCAGACCAAAGGTCAGTGCTAAAATGGCCGTCCCAACACCCATACCGTTATGCCAACAAAACAACGTCCATCACATTATGACCCACAAATCACCACGGTGGACATTCAACAGCGGTAAACCATTGGCGGTACATACCGCTGCGCTCAGAATGGACACCCACATACAAAACAACGCCACATTGGCCAATGCTAAAGACACACACCTGACACCCTCACACCACTATAACACACACCCCCACATTCCCCCTATTTACTTACGAACATCAATTGCTACCAGGAGACTGAGAAGAAGAGCACAGAGACGACTAGACACACACACCACTCACACCCATACACCCTTCACGCATTCCACATCACACACCCCACCACTTTACCCAACACACATCACACAACACCCATGGCACCACAAAGGCACCCCCATTTCACTTAGGAGCAGTTAAGGGTCAGGGTGGAGGAAATTGTCGGGGTAGAGCCACAGCTCTTTGGAGCACAGGTACAGCAGATTTCCATTGCAAGGAAGATGGAGCTATGGCGGAGAATTGTGGACAGGGTCAATGCCGTGGGACAGCACCCAAGAACAAGGGACGACATCAGGAAGAGGTGGAACGACCAACAGGGGAAGGTACGTTCCATAGCAGCAAGACACCAGCTCGCCATACAGGTGACTGGTGGTGGACTCCCACCTTATCCCCCACAGCTCACAGCATGGGAGAAGCAAGTACTGACATTACTGCATCCTGAGGGACTCACTGGAGTTGCCGTAGGACTGGACACTGGTAAGTCCACATTCTGATGGATACAACAACCTGTGGATTCCTCACCTTATGAATTCACCCTTGCGCCAGCATCTGACGGAAAATCTTCTTCCCAGCTCTCCACGTCGATGAGGACGTCACAATTGCACGGCTCCACGCGACTCCGTCTGACGTCACCGTGCCAATAAGAGGTCCTCGCCGGCGTGCTGACGTCAGTTCCCTTTTTTCCGTGCCTTTGACGCTAACGGTTTTCTCCTAGCTCTCGCTTCTGTTGGAGGGTTTCATCTTGTTGCTATCTGACTTTTTAGTTACAATGTTTCCCCCTAGGAAGTCCGGTTTCAAGCCATGCAGAGAGTGCCGGGGTCGCATGTCGGTCACTGACCCTCATGACGATTGTCTTTGGTGCCTTAGCTCTGAGCATGGCGTCGAGGAGTGTGTGTCTTGCCAGAGCATGAATCCAATGGCGTTAAAGGAAAGGGAGGCCAAACTCTTTTTGGCCAAGACGTAGAAGGGTCAAAGGAGCCATCGTAGATCCTCTTCCAATGCTTCTTCGAAGAAGCAAAAGAAACGGTGTCATCATGACTCCCGGCGTCATTCGGCTCGGAGCCGATCAAGATCGAGGTCTCCATCTCATCAGCGACGTGGGAGGTGAGTCCGAAGGTGACTCCTCAACCCCAGAGCCCTGAGGCTTCTCCGGCGTCGTCTGTCTTTGAGGTTGTGGCATCTCCGGACAGTCCTCGATTTTCACCTGCTGCTCAGGAGTCCGATGTTCAGCAAGCACAGGTGCAACAGGGAGACCAGCGGTATCCTGCCTGCCCGGCTCTGGGAGCAAATCCGGCAGCATTTTTGAATGCCATGTTCTCTATGTTCAATGCGATGGCCCCTGCTGGTGCACTGGCTGGCCCCACGGGTCCATTGGCATTTTCATTGGGCTCCCCTGCTCCGTACAAGGCTGCGCTGTTTATGCCATTCTATCCGGCTGATGGTACCGGAAAGGCGCTGATGACATCGCCTCGAGGCCCTGTGGATCCCAGGACGTCACCTTCCAGATCTATGGCACCAACTTCATCACCCCGTCAGCCGGCGCCGATGGTGGAGCCACAAGCATCCTCAGCACCATTAGGATCCATGCCGGCGCCGGATCCAAGTGATGGATTCAACCTTCCTCTCCTGTACCACGTCAGATATTGAAACCGGTCTCTTCGACGTCGGCAAATCCTATGTCGACGCTGAGGTTGGAGGCTCTACTGAGGTCACGCAGAAAGGCCTTGCGACTCTTAGAGGAGGAAGAGTATCAAAGGCAGTTGTTGGAGGAGGGGTAGATTGTCCTGCCCTTGGGAGAGTATCAAGGGCTGGATTCAGCCAGTGGGCTGGACACTTCCCCGGAATGGGACTTGTCTTCACCAGGGGAGTTCACGGAGGAAGCAGCTTCTTTTCACACAGTGATCAGGAAGGCAGTGGACCTTTTAGAACTTCAATTGCCTGCTGCAAAAGTTAAGACAAATATTTTAACAGAGGTCCTGCATCCTTCTTCGACTTCTACGGGTCCTTTGCTTCCATTCAACAAGGCTCTTACGAAGCCCATATTAAAACTTTGGAGGAAGCCTGTATCGTCGCCTGCTGTGAACAGAACTTTAGCACGGAGATACAGAGTGGCGCCTGGTGATCCGGGGTTTTTATCAAGACATCCTACCCCGGTGAGTTTGGTGGTTCAGGCCTCTTGCTCTACACGGTCTGCTCCAGGCTCCTTCCCTGTGATTCCATCAGACAGGAAATCCAAGCGGATGGAGCAATCCGCAAAGAAGACTTTCTCGTCTTGCAGCATGGCTCTCAAGGCTGCAAACGCTACCTGTGTGCTGGGTAGATACGTCCAAGCCCTCATGGACTCCGCGAAGGCCATGGTTCCTGACCTGCCGCAGGATGTACAGAGACCATTTGGGGAACTCCTATCTGATGCGCAGGCTGCGGCAAAACAAATAATCCTGTCTGGCATGGACTCTACGGACTCGGTGGCCAGGGCAATGGGTACATCTATTGCTACCAGGAGGCACGCTTGGTTGAGGTCCTCTGGGTTTTCTTCAGATGTACAGACCACTTTGTTGGATTTGCCCTTTGATGAGGAAAAGCTGTTTGGAGATAAAGTGGACTCTGCCCTAGAGCGCTTTAAAGATAGTTGGCCACAGCAAAGTCTTTGGGTCTGCAAGCCTCTTCTGTTACCCCTTTCAGGTCCTTTCGGAGGTTCAGGGGGTTTGGGCGTGGAGCCGTTTATCGAGGGAGACCCCAGTCCTTGGTCCAGCAGCCTACTAGCCTCCCATATCGATCCTTTAGAGGGCAGAGGAGGGTTAGGACAAGAGGGGCCACCCAGCAGCACCCTGCATCATCCTCTTCCTCTGGAGGACAACAGCAAGGGAAGCAGCCCTAGTTTTCTCCCCTTTACCGACCCTACTTGTCCTGTAGGGGGAAGATTACATATTTTTCTCCACGATTGGGAGTTAGTTACATCAGACACATGGGTTCTAAACATTGTGAGAAAAAGATATGCTCTCCGTTTACAGGAGTTTCCTCCTCCCATCCCTCCCCGCCCCTCATTTTGATCAGAAGACCATCTCCTGTTGTTACAGCAGGAGGTTCAGACCCTATTGTCAAAAGGTGCAGTGGAGTTGGTTCCTGAGCAGGAAAGGGGTCAGGGTTGTTATTCAAGGTACTTCCTGATCCCCAAGAAGGACAGTCGTTTGAGACCAATCCTAGACCTGAGGATTTTGAATTGGTTCCTCAAACAGGAAAAATTCAAGATGCTGACTCTGGCACAGGTACTTCTGGCATTGAACAAAGAGGATTGGATGGTGTCTGTCGACTTGTAGGATGCGTACTTTCATATCCCTATACTCAAGTCGCACAGGAAGTATCTCCGGTTTGTGGTGGCGTTGCAACACTACCAGTTTGCGGTCCTTCCATTTGGTCTTACTTCAGCACCTCAAGTCTTCACAAAGGTGATGGCAATGGTAGAAGCAAGTCTCAGAAGGAAGGGGATATCAGTATTCCCTTACCTGGACGATTGGTTGATCAAAGCCAAGTCTCCGGGGCTTGTGTTGCGTCATTTGCAGATGACAACTCAGTTGTTGTTCAGGCTGGGTTTTTTGATAAATGTACCCAAATCTCACCTGGAGCCCTCTCAATGCCTCCTGTTCATAGGGGCAGTACTGGATACAACATTGAATCGGGCCTATCATCCGCCTCAGCGGATCCAGGATATTCAGGCGTTGATTCCAATGTTTCAAAATGGAGCAGTTGTTCCAGTCCTCAAAGTCTTACGCCTGCTCGGTCTGTTTGCTTCTTGCATTCTGTTGGTCACTCATGCACTTTAGCATATGAGGGCTCTCCAATGGCGTCTCCGCAGGCAGTGGTTTCAACACAAAGGGGATCTCGAGGAGTCGATAACGATCTCCAGAGACGCTGCAGCGGAGTTATGATGGTGGGCTGTGGACGCCAACCTTTCTCAAGGAAGGCCGTTTTCACTGCTACCTCCAGTGGCCATGGTCATGACGGATGCTTCCACTCTAGGGTGGGGAGCTCATCTGGGGGACCTAGAGATCAAGGGCGTTGGTCTCCAGTGGAACAGACTTTTCATATAAATCTGTTAGAATTGCGGGCGATAGTTTGGCTCTCAAGGCCTTCCTCCCTTCCCTTCGCGGTCAGTCAGTTCAGGTCCTGACGGACAACACTACCGCGATGTGGTATATAAACAAGCAGGGAGGAGTAGGGTCGTATCTTATCTGCAGAGCAGCCCTGCGTCTCTGGTCCTGGCTTCGGGACCATCGGATTTGCTTGATAGCGAATCATCTGGCCGGAATGCTCAGCGTACGTGCGGACACTCTCAGTCGGCATTTTTCGGCCGATCACGAGTTGCGTCTCCATCCAGATCTGGTTCAACACATCTTTCAGATGTGGGGTTCTCCAGTGAAAGATATGTTTGCCACTGGGGAGAACACGCACTGCCCCTCATTCTGCAGCCTCCAGTATCCGGTGCAAGGAGCTTTGGGGGACGCATTTCAGATCTCTTGGTGCAACCAGTCGCTTTCTGCGTTTCCCCCCATACCCTTGATTCGTCGGGTTCTGAGGAATATTCGCCAAGATCGAGCTCAGGTTATTTTAATAGCCCCGGATTGGCCAAGAAGGGTGTGGTACACGGACCTTCTCCAACTCTCGCTGTGCCCTCTGCTCTGGCTCCCTCTCAGGGCAGACCTCCTCTCGCAGTCGCAGGGGCAGGTTCTATACCCCCACCTCCAGAGCCTGCACCTTCTAACCTGAGTTCCTTTTCTCTCCCACCAGATTTAGTGGATGTTATTTTATCAGCCAGGCGACACTCCACTAAGACAGTTTATGCCGGCAGGTGGGCACAATTTGTGGCTTGGTGTAGAGAAAAGCAAACTGATCCTTTGAAGGCCCACCTTTCTGATATTTTAACATTTGCTTTGGAATTAGCAAAGAAGGGTTGTGCAGTGGCTACGGTTAAGGGTTATTTAGCTGCTCTGTCAGCCTTTCTTTGTCTCCCGGATCAGCCCTCATTGTTTAAATCACCTATTGTGGTTAGGTTTCTTAAGGGTTTACTTAATAGGTTTCCTCCCACTCCTTTTCATGTGCCTCAGAGGGAACTAAATCTTGTTTTAACCTTTTTAAAGGGGTCACCTTTTGAGCCCATGCACTCTTGCCCATTAAGGTTTTTAGTGCTTAAAACAGTTTTTCTCGTTGCCATAACCTCTGCTAGGCAGGTTAGTGAGCTTCAAGCTCTTTCTGTTAAATCCCCCTTTACCTTGTTTTTCCCTGATAAAGTGGTGGTGAAAACCAGGGCGGCTTTCCTGCCAAAAGTTGTCACTCCTTTTCATAAAGGGCAGACTATTACCCTTCCATCTTTCTACCCACCGCTTCACCCCTGGAAGCCCCTTGGACCTTAAAAGGGCGCTTAGTTTTTACATTGAAAGGACGAAGGACTTTCGCCTGGAAGATCAGCTGTTTGTGGGGTATATTGGACAGAGGAAGGGCAGAGCAGTCCATAAAAGAACAATCTGCAGGTGGATTATCCTTTGTATCAAGATCTGCTACTCGTTGGCGAAAAAGGTTCCCCCTGAGGGTATCAGAGCCCACTCCACCAGGGCTAAGTCTGCTACTTCGGCCCTGGCAAGGGGGATTCCGGTGGTGGATATTTGCAAGGCAGTAACTTGGGCGTCCCTCCATACCTTCGCAAAGCATTACTGCTTGGACTCTGAGGTTCAGAGGGACAGCCATTTTGCACGATCTGTGTTGCAGGATTTCATAGTGTAATCAGGCAGGCACCCACCTCCAAGTGCAGTACTACTTTGGGTCTCTGTTCATAAGGTGAGGAATCCATAGGTAGTTGTATCCATCAGAAGAACAAGTTACTTACCTTCGGTAACGCTTTTTCTGGTGGATACAATAGCTACCTGTGGATTCCTCACAGTCCTACCCGCCTCCCCGTTGCCTGTCTGATTGCACTAGGATATGTGGTTGTATAGATGTATGTATATATTGATATTTTTCCTGTATATATGAATGATGGTTTTGATTATGTTGCTTCATGAAGGTTTTGTGTATATATGTATTTATTAGAGTTATTGTGGAGTCGGTTCTCACCTGTTCGCCTCAAAGGCACGTAAAAAATGGGTGAAACTGACGTCAGCGAGGACCTCTTATTGGCACAGTGACGTCAGATGGAGTTGCGTGAAGCCGTGCAATTGTGATTTTCTTGTCGACGTAGAGAGCTGGGAAGAAGATTTTCAGTCGAATGCTGGCGCAAGGGTGAATTCATAAGGTGAGGAATCCACAGGTAGCTATTGTATCCACCAGAAAAAGCTTTACGGAAGGTAAGTAACTTCTTCTTTAACACTTATCACCCCCCCAAATACCTGCATGCCATCTCACACCCACACCCTCACTCCCATCACTCCACTCCAACCCACACACTGCACCTACACATCTGACTAACCCCAATGCCAAGTCCTGCATGCCATACCAATGCATGGACACCTCTCCCAGCCCTGCATGGACACCCATCACTAAAGCATGCACAGCATAGGGAAACTAACATACCCGCAATACATCACCATACACAAGCAAAAGCTGGCAGGGCAACACCAACGATAGAGGGGAAGCCAGGTACGTACAAATGTCATGCACTTTAAGCATAATACATAGTTTACATCCCCACAGGTACCCCAACTAATGTCAGTGGAGAGGAGGTGCCATCACTATCCAGTCCCCCAACATAAGAGGCCCCCAGTGATGACAGTAACTCTGGACTTCAGGATCTGGAGGACCTACCTGGCCAATCAGGGACCACTGGACAGCCAGTCAACCAAGCACAATCACAGACCACCACAGAGCCTCCCCTGTCAAGATCCAACACCACAGCACCCACCCAGCGTACCCAAACCACTGTCCCAGGACACGTCAATCAGCAGTGTGCCCACCTGTGCAGGGACCCCAGGCCACACCTCGCCCCCAAGACAATAAGGGACCTGGGGTCAGTGGCAGTGGGCACACAGGACAGGGGCACAGGCCAACAGGGAAACTGGGAGGTCTGCTGTGCACTAGGGAGAGGACAGGACCAGGGACCGGACTCTCCAGGAGGCACTCTCCGAGATCCTGGGAGCCTACCAGCATTCCCAGGACATGATGGGCCAGATCCTTGACAACGTGCAGGAGAACAGGTGGCTGCAGGAGGGACAGTATCAGGGGATCAGGGAGGACTTGCAGGCCATTAACAACACCCGGATCTCCATAGCAGGGGTGCTGGCAGACATGGCCAACATCATGAGGGAGGCAACAGCACACCAGTGGGCCCCTGTCACTAGCCAGTCAACTGAACAGCCCTCCTTTTCTGCTGCTGCTAGTGGGCAGGAGGCCCCACCACAGGACCCACAGGCCACCAGCACCCCTCCCCCTGCAGAAGGTGAACCACCCCGCAAACATTCCCTGCAAACCAGACAGAAGCCAGAAACACTTGCCAAGACCACCACCAGGAAATTAGACTTTCCTGATTGCCCTCCTTGTGTCCCACTCAGTTACCTTGTCCACCTTGAACTGCCATTGCTCCCCTTCCTATGTCCCCTTGGACACTGCAGCTGTGCTACAAACAGACTGGAACAATACCCTGGACTTTCCTCTTTCATCACCCCATCCCATTGCACTTCCCCCTCAATTTCTTAGCACTACAGTAAACACCCTTGGACAAAACTCGACTATTAGTATTTCATGTATTGAAAATTTGTATTGATGGAAACAGCTACATCCATTGAAATGAACTGTACATTGTGAGAGCATAGAAATAATGGCCTGTAGCTGGATGTAGTGATCACATCAGGACATTGTTGTCATATCACCAACATCTGTAAAATGATATTCCGTAGGTGATAGTAAGTAGAGGTAAAAAGTGGGTAATGCCATCATGCCACAGCCACACAGAATACACCAATAGTCATAGAAATTTGAAGTTGCTCTGTCTCACCTGTGTGTCATTGGAAGTACTGACGGATAATTGATGTTCTGTTGTCCACATACTCATCCTCTCCCTCCTCATCCTCACTGTCCTCAGGGCCCACTGCAGCCACAGGGGTATTTCCAGTCTCCTCCTCCTGCAGAAAAGGTACATGGTGTCTGAGGGCCAGGTTGTGCAACATGCAGCATGCCACTAGCCACTACTATCTGGTAGACCTTCTCGGGTGAGTAGCACAGGGATCCACCTGTCAGATGGAGGCACCTGAACCTGGCCTTCAGGAGGCCGAAGATCCTCTCAGTGTTCCTTCTGGTTCACCCATGTGCCTCATGATAACATTCCTCAGCCCTTGTCCTGGCATTCCTCACAGGGGTCAGCAGCCACGATAGGTTTGGGTGGCCAGAGTCAACTGCAAATAGTGAGGGACAACATTTAGCCACACACTAGCCTATGAGGTTAACATCAGAGGCATACACTAACATACACCGGGTGGGGACCAAGGCTCACCTATAACCACACCCTGTGCCTCTGCAGTTGGGCCATCACATTTGGGATGCTGCTATTCCTTAGGACAAAGGCATCATGCACTGACCCAGGATATTTAGCATTGAGGTGGGAGATGTACTGCTCCACCAGGCACACCATCTGCACATTCATGGAGTGGAAACTCTTACGATTTCTGTACACCTAGTCATTCTGGAGGGGGTGGGGGGACAAACGCAATATGTGTCCCGTCAATCACCCCAATAATAGTGGGGACATGTCCCATTGCATAGACAGTGGCCAGATCTTCCACCTGGGGAAAGGTATGTAGCTGCACATGTGTTTTACCAGGGCAGACAACACTCTTGCCAGCACAATTGAGACCATTGGCTGTGATATTCCTGCTCCCAAGCCCACTGTCACTTGGAAAGAACCAGTTGCGAGGAAATGGAGAACTGATACCACTTTCACAAGAGGGGGGAACCCAGTCGGATGACGGATAGATGAGATCAGGTCTGGCTCCAACTGGGCACACAGCTCTGTGATTGTGGCCCTGTCCAGTCTATAGGTGAGTATAATGTGCCTGTCCTCCAGTGTAGCTAAGTCCACCAGGGGTCTGTACAAAGGGGTATGTTTCCTTCTCCTATTCATCCGCAGCGGTACGTATCTAAGAGACACAAGAGTGAGAAGGCTGTCACAATCTGAACAACTAAACCGCAACAGCAGTCCGCATTGTGCACTTATGTATTGGGACAGTCTAAATTTCGAAGTAGGTGCCTATTTCTCCTGTGACCCAGCAATTCTCGATAGGCCTGTTCACCCCCCCCTGAAATGGCGACCACCTGTCTTGTGTGGAGGGACAGGTGGAAGTGAGGTAATTTTGCCGACATTGGGCGTCATGGCGGTAGGCGGTCGTGCACCCCTGTGCAATTCCTCATTGGATAATATTGGGCCTTATGGAGTACAGTGGCCAATGGGGATGTACGCTGGCGGTGACGGCGTATACCGTCCCGGACGTGACTGCCATTTTCTAAATCAATCCTCACTTGTTTCCTGACCTTCAACAGAAGACCTACACTGCATGTGCTGCTGTGACCTATGTCTGGACCCTACCATGGCCTGTGTGACCAGGGAAATGGCCCCAGCCTTCCCTTCGGAGGAGCTGGAGCGACTGGGGGATGGGGTCCTACCCCAGTACGGACTGCTGTATGGGCCTCCAGACCAGCAGGTGGGTACACTGGGCACAATGCATGTGGCATGGATGCATGGAGATGTGTGTGAAGACATTGTGTGGGGGGGATTATCTGTTGGCGGTGTACATGTTGTGAGCTGGGCTATGTGTGTGCCAATGGTGATGGAAACGGGTATGGTGGGCCATGTGTGTTACAGGCTGGACTGTTTGTCCAATGGTGTTCTCCTATCTTTATTGCCTCTGCAGGTCAGCGCCCATCAAGGGAAGGGATTATGGCATGCCATTGCCAAGGACGTGCAGACCCTGGGGGTCTATGGCAGGCGGAGCACCCACTGTCAGAAACGGTGGGAGGACTTGAGATGCTGGGCAGGGAATACCGCAGAGGCCCAGCTGTGGGTGGCCTCCCAATGAGGAAGGGGTGCCCGTCGGACCCTGACCCCCCTGGTGGCCTTCACACTGGCGGTGGCCTACCCTGAGCTGGATGGGCGCTTGAGGGAATCACAGCAGCCATAAGGGGGTGAGTACAGTGGGTATCATTACATATTTGGGCTGGTGGAGTGGTATCTGGGTGGTGGTTGTGTGTTAGTGGGTTCCCCTAAGGCCTGGCTAGACATTGCAGTGTGGGTCATCTCCAGGTAATGGTTGCATGTCAAATAGAGGTAACCTAGCATGTTAGTAGTCACTTTAAGGCAGGGCATTGTGGGTCCAAGGTGTGCTGCAGTTGGCGGTGTGTGCTCCTCATCATGCCTTGGTGACTAGTCGTATCACTGGTAGTGCAATGCATATTGCTTAGGCCTGTTCCCTGTGTGTGAGGGTGCTGTGTACACCAACGGTGATGTTGGTGCAGTAATTTACCAGTGTTTCCTTTGTCTCTCTCCCCCCTTTTTTGTTCTGTCATCCTGTCCTTGTGTGCATTAGCATCATCTGCCGAAGGAGAAGGGGCACCGGCGACAGAGGGAGCTGCATCCCACATGACCCTGGATGCAGAGTCCACCGACGCTGAGGAAACCAGTGGGACGGAGGGCGAGGGGAGCACAACGGCGGAGACAGGAGGAGACAACACAGACTCAGATACCTCCTCCGATGGGAGCTCCCTGGTGGTGGCGGACATCTCAGTGACCACCCCAGCAGCAGGTACAGCCACCCCCCCATAGCAGCACCGCCCTCCCAGTAGCCCCTCAGCGAGTTGCCTGTGCCCGCTCACCCAGGAGGCCCCAGCCACCTCAGGCCCTTCCCCAGTGAGCCCTGCCGCCCTGAGTGAGGAGGCTATTGAGCTCCTGAGATCCATCTCTGTAGGGCAATAAACCATTGTGAATGCCACCCAGAGGCTGGCATCCCAGATGCAGCAATGTAATGCATTCCTGGAGGGCATTCACAGTGGATAGGCGGCCCAACAGAGATCGACTTACCACCAGCCTGTTGGCGGTATTACCGCCACTTTATCATTCACCGCCAGGGTCATAATGAGGGCCAATGTTTCTATGGTTTTTATGCCCGGTTTTGTGGATAGGCATTTGGCTATTGAGCGAGACAGATTAGATCTAATCAGGGCACTTTATGAGGAAATAACCTTAACTCAGGCTGGTAGCAATGCTACAGCAACAGTATAAGGTATCATATTTACCCAAGAAAGTAAACAAATATAAAATGTAAAATCTGTTGTCCTAGTTTGACTGCTGGTTTAAAGAAGACAGTACTTATGTTTGTAGGTGACTAGGCCAATCCTACAACAAGTCGCAACTGTCGTTCCAACCCTTCCGGCTCAGAAGCAGTACCTCACCAAAAACCCAAACAGTGAAAGGTGATTTGTGGCAGCCTTTACACATGAACTCAAAAGTTTGGCATCTCAGGGAAGTCGTGGTTAAACAGATATTACCCCTTTCTCACATGAACAACATGTCTCAATCAAACACAGGCAACGAAAGAGATGCAGTAGAGTTTCAATACGTTTTATTAACAAGACTGCAATCTATGATAAATTGGATGGGCTGCAATGATTAGGATAATGAATAATGCAAGAAAAAGAAGAGTAAAAACGCGAGTCATTAATACAAAGACCTCCACCATCTTGCAGTAACATGAAATGTAGCATAGATGTGAAATAGGCCCTAATACCCTAGCATGATGAACCTAATTTCTAAACTAAAGAGAGCTAGGTGTGTTAAACCTAATCTGACAGTACCATGGCAATGAGAAGAGCCCCTCAACCCTTGTTACCTTGGAATGAGGTCTCTAGATCAGACTCCTTGGGGCCACGAAGACTGGGTCAGCATCAAGGCGACGTGTAGCGTAGATAGCATTGATGGAATATGGTAGGAATCCCTCTTATTATCTTGTCTGTGTTAGATGTATTTATTCAGACCTGGTAGGACCCCTGACGCAAGTATGTTCCCAAACAATAGATAAAAAGACATGCTTAGGGCGGCAATTATATAAACAATTCCCTGAAAAGGTACATTATGTTACTGGCACACGAAGGTGGAAAAGTACATAATGTGACAACCTAGGTATCTCATTTATCTGTGACGCTAATAGTGATGATGCCTTTACAGAATGGCACTGATAAAGTGAAACTGAAACATCTTCCTAACTGTAAACATGGCAGCCATCTTGGAAGAATTAATTAAATAAATGTGCTAAAACAGAGCAAGCTAAGTAGGTTAAACGTCACTGGGTGACGGGGACGCCAGCCTGCAAGCCAGAAGGCTAAACTAACTCCTGATTCCCATTAAAACTAAATAGGATCCACTACACCCTCCCCATTACCGGAGCAAGTATGATGCCATAATGATGACGCCAGAGAAAGTGAATGAACCCAAGCTAAAATGCTCTAGATTAATACAAGCTAAAACCATATTAAAATATAACTAAAACCTAAATAAAAACTAGCTAACAGTAGCATACAAAGAGACATAGGCCCTCATTACAACCCTGGCGGTAAATCCCGCTTTCCGCCGTGCAGAAGACCGCCAACATACCGTTGCGGCAGCGGAATGCTCCCACCTCTATTACGACTCACAGCTCAGAATCCGCCACAATACAGACACCCACACAAGTCCCCCACACCAAAGGTCAGTGATAAACTGGCAATACCAAAACCTACACTGTCACGCCAACAGAAATACGCCCACAGTATCACGATCCACGAATCAACGCGGCGGTCTCTCAACCGCAGTATTCCATTGGCGGTACACACCACCGCGATCAAAATATACACACATTTACAAAACACAACCACATTGGACTATTCAAAATACACAAACCTGACACATACACACCCACACACCCAATCCAATATAAAGCACACACCCACATCACCCACAAACCCTTATAACCAAAATCTGAAAGAAGGCCATAGAGAGAGACTACCTAACACAACACCAGCATCCACAGACACACAACACCATCACTCACGCAACATCCACGCACCTCAAACAACAAACACCAACACATCCCCTCACACTTCACAACAGACACCACCTCGCACATCACCCACACCACATCATGGCACCTCAAAGACACCCCAGGTTCTCTGAGGAGGAGCTCAGGGTCATGGTGGAGGAAATCGTCCGAGTAGAGCCACAGCTATTCGGATCACAGGTGCAGCAGACCTCCATTGCAAGGAAGATGGAGCTATGGCAAAGAATTGTCGACAGGGTCAATGCAGTGGGACAGCATCCAGGAACACAGGATACGTCAGAAAGAGGTGGAACGACCTACGGGGGAAGGTACGTTCCGTGGTAGCCAGACACCAGATTGCTGGACAGAGGACTGGCGGTGGACCCCCACCTCCTCCCCCACAACTAACAACATGGGAGGAGCAAGTCTTGGCGATCATGCATCCTGAGGGCCTCGCAGGAGTAGCAGGAGGACTGGACTCTGGTAAGTCATATCTTATTTACCATGTCCCCCACCCCACCTGCATGCCTTCACACACTCCCACCCTCACCCCCATCACCCCAACAACCCACAGATACCCCACTAACACAACCCACACATCCCAAAATCAAGCCCTGCATGTAACACCAATGCATGGACACCCATCACCAAAGCATGTCCAGTAGAGAGGCTCACTCATGCCCCAAAATCACCAATCACACAAGGGCCACGGCAATAATACAAGCACAGGAGTAGAGGGTAACTCACCCATTGCACAAGATAGCACACACAGATACAATAACTATGCATTTACACCCCAACAGGACCCATACCCAACGTCGCCGGACAGGATGTGCCAGACACATCCAGTCCCCCACAGAAGAGGCCCACAGTGACAACAGCATCTCTGCACACCTGGATCAAGATGACCAGCCCGGCCCATCAGGGACCCCTGGACAGTCGGTTCCCCTGACACAGTCACAAACCACCACTGAACCTCCCCACTCAGGAAACACCAGCACAGCACCCACACAGCGGGCCCATCCCTCTGTCCCAAGGACACGTTAATCAGCAGTGTGTCCACCACTACAGGGAACCCAGGCAACCCCACTAACACAGGACGATCAGGAACCTGGGGGCAGTGGCAGTGGGCACACAGTTCAGGGGACAGAGGCACAGGATAACCGGAAAGCCGGGAGGACTGCTTTGCGACAGGGGAGGACAGGCCCAGGGAACCCACTCTCCACAATGCACTCTCCAACATCATGGGAGCTTACCACCATTCCCAGGAGACCATGGACACGGTACTGGCCAAGTTTCAGGAGACCCTGCGGCTGCAGGAGGAACACTACCTGGGGATCAGCAAGGACTTGAAGTCCATCAACACCCCCTGCAGATGGAGAACCACCCTGCAAACGGTCCCTGAGATCCAGGAACAAGACAGAGAACATTGCCAAGACCCCCCTGAATGACACCCTTCTGTCCCACTTTGTCACCCTGTCCACCTTAAACTGCCATTGCTCCACTTCCTATGGCCCATTGGACAATGCACCTGTGAAACAAATAGACTGGACTCTGCCATGGACATTCCTCCACCATCACCCCAGCCAGTTTCACACACCCCTCCACTTATTTGCATAGGAATAAACACCTGTGAATCACAAAACAATCTGGAGTCTGTCTGTGCTTTCACTAATGTGTAATTGCAAAACCTCTGGAATATAGCAATGCCAATGTACTTGCTCACATACCAATATAACACAGCTATAGGCCAGCAGTAAACATAGCAGAGGGCACAAAGTGGGACCCAGATCTGTGAAATGGAAAGGCAAAGTAACATGTCAGGGTCCATACACTGAGTGAAAATGACAGACTTATGCTAGCACCAACAATAGTATGATATGGGGGAAGCAGTTACATCTTCTTACATGTGTCTCACTGGAAGTATTGCATGATGATGTTGTTTCGGTTGTCGACATCTTCTTCTTCTGCCTCCTCTTCTTCACTGTCCACAGGCTCCACAGCTGCCACAAGACCACCATCTGGCCCATCCTCCTGCAGAAAAGGAACCTGCCGTCGGAAAGCCAGGTTGTGCAGCATACAGCAGGCAACGATTATCTGGCACACCTTCGGTGAGTAGTATAGGGAGCCACCTGTCAGATGGAGGCACCGGAATCTGGCCTTCAGGAGGGCAAAGATGCATTCTATATCCTCCTAGTTCGCCCATGTGCCTCATTGTAGCGTTCCTCTGCCCTTGTCCGGAGATTCCTCACTGGGGTCAGTAGCTATGACAGGTTGGGGTAACCAGAGTCACCTGCAAATGACGAGGGACAACTGTTAGACACACACTAACCCCTTAGGGACAACCTCATACCCAGAATCCTATGTCAGCTGTGTTGGGACCTTGGGCTTACCTACTAGCCACACCCGGTGCCTCTGGAGCTGGAGCCAGGATACTTGGAATTCACATGGGAGATGTAGTTGTCCGCCAAACACACCATCTGCACATTCATCGAATGGTAGCTTTTCCGGTTTCTGTACACCTGTTCATTCCTGTGTGTGGGGGGGGGGGGGGCAAATGCCACATGTGTACCATCAGTGGCACCAAAGATGTTGGGGATATGTCCCAGGGCATAAAAGTCACCTTTCACTGTGGGCAAATCCTCCACTTGAGGGAAAATGATGTAGCTGCACATGTGTTTCAGCAGGGTAGATAATACTCTGGACAGCACGTTAGAGAACATTGGCTGGGACATCCCTGATGCCATGGCCACTGTTGTTTGAAAAGACCCACTGGACAGAAAAAGGAGTACATACAGAACCTGCCACTAGTGGGGGGATTCCTGTGGGATGGCACATAGCTGAAATCAGGTCTGCCTCCAACAGGGCACACAGTTCCATGATTGCTGCACGATCAGGTCTGTATGTGATAATGATATGTCTCTCTTCCATTGTCAACAGGTCCACCAGGGGTCTGTACACCGGAGGATGCTGCCATCTCATCACCTGCCCCAGCAGACGTGCCCCTATGGAGAACAGCGAGCAGAGGGTCATCCAACACTTAGGTATCACAATGTGTTATTTGCTTAAATGTAGGTTAACCACAATGTGCTGGTATCTGTTTGTATTCCAGGCCTAGATAGGTGTGACGCAGTTTTTTCCATCCCATGTGGCCCCCTGAAATGGCAGCTGCCTGACCTGTAAGGTGGGACAAGGGGAAATGAGGTAACTGCGCTGGCGTTGTACACCGTCGCGGTGGGCGGTCAAAGACCGCAGCGCAATTCAGCATTGGTTAACATTGGGCCCTATGGGTCCCAGGAGCCAATGACGATGTACGCCGGCGGTGACGGTACGTACTGCTGCGGACGTGACCGCCATATTCTTACTGTTCACTCACTTGATACCTGACCTTCAACGGGAGAGGACCTACACTACAAGCTGCTGCTGTGACCTGTGTCTGGAAGCGACGATGGCTACTGTGTCTGGGGAAAGGGCCCCTGCCTTCACTTCGGAGGAGTTGGAGAAACTGGTGGATGTGGTCCTCCCCCAGTACACGCAACTGTACGGTCCTCCAGACAAACAGGTGAGTACACTGTGAGCATGGTAGATGGCACCTGAGTGTATGGAGTGTCGTGGATGGAAGAGTTTGGGGAGGGCAGCATGTCAGGATTGTGTGTGTATGTATGTCTGGGCCAGGGTGGGAGGTGTTTGGCAATGCATGAGATGAAATGTACAGGCTAGAAACATAAATTTTTACTTCACTTTTCCTCTAGGTCAGCGCCCACCAGAAGAACGGTATTTGGCGTGCCATCGCCAAGGATGACCGGAGCCTGGGGGTCTACCATAGACGGAGCACCCACTGCCGTAAAAGATGGGAGGACCTGCGCCGCTGGAGGAAGAAGACGGCGGAGACCCAGCTGGGGATGGCCTCCCGACATGGAAGGGGTGCCCATCGCACCATGACCCCCCTGATGTACCGGATCCTGGAGGTGGCCTATCCGGAGTTGGATGGGCGCTTGAGGGCATCACAGCAGCCACAAGGGGGTGAGTACACTCTAATTCAGCTGACTGTGCGTACATTACGAGGTGTCTGGGTGGGGAAGGTGGGCTGTGGGTTCCCCTTGGCCAGGGCGAACTTGGTAGGCAAGGTCCCTTGTTAGGCAGGCTCTGTGGCACCCTAACCCCACTACTGGTAATAGACATCTACACCTAGTCAGGCTCCTGTGACTTCCAGGTGTGCAGCAATTGGGCTTAGGCCTCGTCTCCCATGGCCATGTCAATTTGCTAGGAACTGTTAGTGCATGGCTTAGTGCATAAGGCATAAGGCTGCTCCCTGTGTGTTGTGTCCACCAACGGTAGTGGTGTTGCATGCACTGAACATGTGTTTCTTCTGTCTCCCCCCCCCTTTTTGTTTTGTCTCCCTGTTCTTGCGTGCAATAGCATAATCTGGCAGAGGAGCATTGGCACTGGAGCAGGAGGGAGCTGCATCCCACATGGCCCTGGAGGGTGAAGTAACGAAGTCTGAAGGCACCAGTGGGACGGAGGGTGAGGGGAGCTCCACGACAGGGACAGGAGGGGACACCAGCGACAGCGACTCCTCCTCTGATGGGAGCTCCCTTGCGGTGCAGCCACCTCTGTGCCCACCGCAACAACAGGTACAGCTGTCACCCCCTCTACCAGCACAGCTCTCCCAGCAGCCCCTCAGCGTGTGTCCTGTGCCCGCTCACCCAGGAGGGTGGGTATCTCCTTCGCCTCAGGCACCTCAGGCCCTGCCCCAGTCAGCCCTGCTACCCTCAGTGAGGAGGCTATTGACCTCCTGAGATCCCTCACTGTTGGGCAATCTACCATTTTGAATGCCATTCAGGGTGTTGAGAGGCATTTGCAACAAACAAATGCATACCTGGAGAGCATTCATTCTGGGCAGGTGGCCCAACAGAGAGCATTTCAGGCTCTGGCCTCAGCACTGATGGCAGCCATTGTCCCTGTGTCCAGCCTCCCACCTCCAACTTCCTCCACCCAGACCCAATCCCCTGTACCTCAGCCTATCCCAAGCACACCATCAGACCAGCATGCACACTCATCAACACACAAGTGAACATGGCAAACATAAGCACCACAGATCCCACAAGCACTCACACAAGCACCATCCCCATGCAGACACAGCAACATCCACTGCCTCCGCTGTGTCCCCCTCCTCCATGTCCTCCTCCTCCCTCCCTGTCTCGTCTCCACTCACACCTGCATGCACTACATCCTCAGCCACTACCTCCATCACCAGCATGCCCATCACCACACACCGCTCACGTGCAATCACCCATCCCCAGTGTCCTCTCCCAGTGTGTCTGTGAGCCCTCCTCCCAAAGTACACAAACGCAGGCACACACCCACCCAACAGCCATCCACCTCACAACAGCCTCTGGCCCTTGCACCTTCACACAAATTCAGCAAGCGTACACCTCCTATAGCCACTACCTCTTCCTCCACTCCCAAACCCCCTCCATCTTCCCAACCCAGTGTGTCTAAAAAACTTTTCCTGGCAAACTTTGACCTCTTCCCTTCACCTCCCCCCGTCTTTCCCCTAGGGCCAGGCTTTCCTGGTCCCAGCCCAGCACCTCAGCCACCAAATCCCCTGGCACAGTGGTGCCAGCAACTGCGGGGTAATCGAATGCGCCACCCATCAGGGCTGCCAGTGTGCCACCTTGCGAAGCCAATGACATTCCACCACCTGCCAAGGTGAAGAA
Source organism: Pleurodeles waltl (assembly GCF_031143425.1). Lineage (NCBI taxonomy): Eukaryota > Metazoa > Chordata > Amphibia > Caudata > Salamandridae > Pleurodeles > Pleurodeles waltl. The sequence goes on from NC_090443.1 coordinate 325,885,078, forward strand.
GATGCCCTTATCCCAGAGGGAGAAGCCACACCTACCAGCCACCAAGGGCTCCGCCAAAACCAAAGGGGACAGTGGCAAGACACCTGCGGCACCATCAAAGGTGGGGAAGGGACAAAAGCAGAAGAGCAGGACAGGGCACAGTGGCACCGACTGAGGGACTAGTGTCACCCCTTCTGTCAATGACTACACCAAACTGTACGGCGGCGAACACTGCAACCTGCCCCGCCACCTGCACGTCTGCAGCCTCAGCAACAGTCCCCAGCATCTTCCTCAGTGGGCAGCCGTTCGAGGCTGCAGAAGACGTCCTGCTGTGTCCCTCAACAGGTGCTGACACATGCACCACCGCCAGCACCGCCGCCACAGACACCCCCGCAAGCACCGCCACCAGCCCTGCGACGTGTTCGGACAGTGGCACCACCGCTGACATGGCCACCATCCCCAGTGGTCAGCCGTCCGAGGCTGGAGGAGACTTCCTGGACCCTGGCCAGCTTCCATGAGGCATGACTCTCATCACTGTTTGCACCTGCAGGTGGAAGGCGAAGCTGCAGCAGAGTGGGGTATGTCTCTGCCTCCATGGTGTATCATGCTACCTATTACTAGGCAATCTCGTGGCACACACACACATGCAGGTGAGGGAATGGGACCAGCCACACTGCATGTGGAGCACTCTGGGCACAATGCCCCCTCCAGAACCAGTGGAGAAAGGCATCCACTACCTCAGTCCTTGGCAGGATGAAGCACTCTGGGCACAATGCCCCCTCCAGAACCAGTGGAGAAAGGCATCCACTACCTCAGTGCTTGGCAGGATGAAGCACTCTGGGCACAATGCCCCCTCCAGAACCAGTGGAGAATCACATCGACTACCTCAGTGCTTGGCTTGATGCAGCACTCTGGTCACAATGCCCCCTCCGGAACCAGTGGAGAATCACATCCACTACCTCAGTCCTTGGCAGGATGAAGCACTCTGGGCACAATGCTCCCTCCAGAACCAGTGGAGAAAGGCATCCACTACCTCAGTCCTTGGCAGGATGCAGCACTCTGGGCACAGTGCCCTCTCCATAAACAGTGGAGAATCACATCCACCACCTCAGTCCTTGGCAGGATGAAGCACTCTGGGCACAATGCCTCCTCCAGAACCAGTGGAGAAAGGCATCCACTACCTCAGTCCTTGGCAGGATGAAGCACTCTGGGCACAATGCCCCCCAGAACCAGTGGAGAATCACATCCACTACCTCAGTCCTTGGCAGGATGAAGCACTTTGGGCACAATGCCCCCTCAAGAACCAGTGGAGACTGTTATCCACTTGAGAGACTGTGGCTTTGCACTCCCCAGGATACAGCAGTGGGCAAACCACTCTTTGGAAAGTCTTGAGAGACTGTGGCTTTGCACTCCCCAGGATACAGCAATGGGCATGATCCCCTCATGCAGCAGTAGCGTTGTGCGTTAATCTGGCTGAGGTGCCCCCCTCCCCTTGCCCCTGAGGTGCCTGTTTAATTTCAATCTGATGCCCCTGCAGTGTTCTCTCTGTTTCGAGTCAGGTATCCTGTGTGGGCTTCGCCCATGCATTTTGGGACCACTGGTCCACGGACAATGATTGGTACACTATCCGGACTTGTGTAGTTGGTGTACATATTTGTATATTCTGATTTTTGAACTTTAAATATCTGATTTTTCATGAGTACAATCGTTACAATCATTTCCTTTTGTCCTTGCATTCTTCCAGGGGTTAGGGGGGTGTATATGTAATGTTGCTGCATGTATTTGTGTGTATGGTGGTGTGGGTGGGCGTGGGGGTGTGGGTATTGCATGTTGCGTGTGTGTGTCACTCTCTTTTGCCTCCGCAGCTCCCCTGTGTTGCAGGTGCAGTACTCACCGTGGTCGTCGACGGCGTCTGTCCTGCTCCTGATACAGCAGTAGGAAGACCAGCCTAGGCAGTACATGTAGCTCGGGCTCCATGGCATCCTGGGTCCTCGTTGGGTGTCGAGAGGTGAGTGGTTTCTCTTCTGTGTACTGTTTCTGCCGTGCTTTTGATTGTTGGTTCCACCCCGGAAAAGGTGGCGGATAGGCCGGTTGTTATACTGTAGGCGGTACTTTGTCCTCCGCCTGTCTGTTGGCGGTTACCGCTGCGGTATTTGTTTCTACCGCCGTGGCGGTCGGAGTATTAAAGTGGCTGTCTATGTTGGCGGTTTCCTCCATGGTCGTGATTCCATTTATTTTACCACCGGACTGTTGGCGGTATTACCGCTGCTTTAACACCGACCGCCAGGGTTGTAATTAGGGCCATAATGTTGACAATGATAAGCACAGGAGGCCAAAGTTAAATTCAATGTTGGCAAACTTTAAACTTTAGAATAGGCTAATGGTCAAATTTATCTAACAGTTGTCATGATCTTGAAGAACGTCTTGGAAGCCATCAAAAGGAAAGGCATTTTAGAAAGAAGCCACATCGTCAGATGTTAGATCGCTGACAGGATTGGCAGACGGATCCACAGAGCAGTAGTGAGCAACAGTCTCAGATGCAGGATCTCCCGCGATGGCAGCACCATCCAAATCAGCCTTAGTCTCATGGGCACGAGCGTGAATGATCCCTCATCGTGAACATCAGCAGTTCCTTGTCCACAGGAGGCACTGGCAGAACAGCAAGGCACACCGAAGGTAGATGTTAAAACAGGCACCAGGTGCAATGAAAGACTGGTTTCACACACCAAAGTACTGGTCAGAACCACTCATGCTCCAATTCTTCCAGCAACGGAGCACAAAAGAACTGTACTATGCAATCATGGCACAGCTGGGCGGGTGGTAGTAGCTCCATCACTTTGCGTAGCTGGGAAGGCACAACCACTGCGTATGAGGAACAACAGCTTGAGTATCCCGCCGATCAATTCCAAAGTCACAGGAAAACCGCCAAACACACTGGAAAAGAGTGAATGGATAGCTGAAGGAATGACTCCGTAGACAGTCTGGAAGATGGACACAAATCCAGACCCAACAGCCTTAAAGAAATGGACAATCCCCATAGTGCTCGAAGCGTTGACTATTCTGGATACCAGCTCTCCAAAGTGCTTGGGGAAGTTGCTATTTAATAGGGATTGTATCTCGGCTGATGATCTTGCTATCTGGAGAGCATACGTCTCTCTAGCCGATGTCAATGCAACTTGTTTCTGGAACAGTAGCACCTTTAGTCTGCTCAGTTTGTCATAATTTACATTAGTAGTATAAATGTGAGGCCACATTTCTGCTACTTTTATCTCTTGTGTGGGGGAAAAAGCATGTCCACAACACGTTACAGGCTTAGAGACTGAAATTGCGTAGACAATTCCTGGTCGCATACAGCTTTGGTCGTTTACCACCACATAACTTCCATTTGAAAGTACATGAAATGCCGGGCGAATCAAAGGCATGGGAGTACCCTTCAGAAAACAGCCCACGTTTGCGACTCCTGCATTGGAAAGGCCATGAAGGGACACTTGTTTGCAAATCATTGAATTACTAACAGTAGCCTTGCATTCGCTTCCGCTAAGAAAGACCTCTATTTTGCCATTCAAACACTTGTATTCAAAGGGCAACTCCCACTCTTCTTTAATATAGCTATCGCCTAGCCGCTTGTATCTGGTCACAGCAAGATATTTCGAGCATTTCAAAAACCAAAAAGTGGAAATGGGCAGATTTAAAATGCCATGTATGAGCCAAACTGTCAGAGGACTTTCTGCAACTGTAAAAGGCACCTTTTCTAGCTTTTCTATATGAAGCATGGTAAAACTTGCTTCCCCTTTAGCCATTGTCTGTTGTTCCCTAGATAAATTAAATGCAGCAAACAAGTCACTGCTGTTAATATACTTCCATGGAACATGGCCGTTTTTCTGAATCTGTAGTGTCCAACCTAACTGCATGATGGAACGCAGCTGACTTTGTCCATGGTGTAAAAGGGACATGTCATTCTGAATGATGTCAATAGCTGATGACACTATGTTATTGAGGAAATAAATCCTGTTGGACAGAGTGTTCATGCATTATCGACAACAGCTAGAGCCTTTTCCAAAATATCTTTGTCAATCTGCCTTATACATGCAGAAGCTTCTCTCTGAGAAAGCTTCCAAATCTCATTGTATATGGCATAGATAAACCTTTTTGAGCGTAGCTTTCTTGGACCTAACAAGAAGTCCTGTAAATCTATATCTTCTGAAAAAGTATTAAGATGTTCCTTAACTGCTGCTAAGGTGTTAGTTTGTAACCACTGTTGGCACAGTTTACCCATAATGTATGTTGTAACTAAACCTGAGTGTTGACCCGTAACAAAGCAAGGGTCTGGCCGGCTAATCTTGAAACCCCCTAAGGAATTCAGAAAATGCACCTGACATCCATTCATGTCTACTGGCCATAATAACCACCCACCGTGACTGGAAAGTGAAGAATTATAGGACCCAGCCTGGACCTTTGCATCTAGTTCTTCCTCTGTGACATTGAGGAAGGATTGCCAATTGGTAAATTTAGCTGGTGTGGGGATACTGGGTGCATTCATTTCTTTTATTTTTGCTAACATTAGAGAGGATGTCTGTTGAATTGTGTTGTTTAAAAAGATCATTTGTACAGGAATAAGGCGTGCTCTAAATAAAGCTTCCGTACCCTGTATTTGCCAATCTCGTGATCCCCATACACCTTTTATGTCCAAAGCGGTCTTCCAGTATTCGTAATCTTCAACTGCAAGATGGGAAACAAAGAAATCTGAATACATTAATTTTGTGCTAGTTAGCAACATTTTCCTAATTTTAGAAGGTGGTAACTTGAAATAATATGGTCCTGGATTTTTAGTGTCATGCCCAGAAAAATATGTGAATTTATCTGAATAATGTTTTAGGCTCCCCACAGGTGGAGTTGAACAGTGTTCCCACTGTGTGTAATTGAATACTGATCTGTGTCTAGTTGCATGGTGCAGGTAGTAATGTCCCCAGTTGTTATAGCAGAACATTTCCCCATAATTCTTTGTGTTGGTGTACACATCATCACTTTCAAATACAGTGTAATCCTTCACCTTTTCTAACATGGATTCAACTGTTTGAACATCCCAGTCATCTGATACAACACCATGTGTAATTACACCAGTCATTGAAATTTCGAAGACATATGGAATTTGAATGATCTCAGTAGGCCCGTATATATCAAATTGAACTTTATCCCACACAATCCCATTAGGAATCGGTACTGCTGAAATGTTTACAAGGGACAAGTCTCTTCGGACCTTATGCAAGGAAAGATATGGAGTTCAGGAAGGTAATGACCATTTATAATCAAGAAGAAAACAGTCACAAAACACATCCATAGAAAAAATGCAAACAATGTCAGAAATAACCACAGATAGTTCCATGGCTAAATGAAATAGTTATTTTCGAGCCATATGTACAGCTTACATGTCTTTGAAATAGTTTCAATAGCGGGTGCGGATGAAGTTGAAGAAAAGTCATCAATGTTGATGAAGTAACCAGAAGCAGTCTCTGCAAACAAGGAGCTGGTGCGTTACTGGTGGATGGATTCACTTCACTTGGAGGCTCGTAGTAGACAATGTTGTCAGTTTGTGTTGTGTTGGAATAGAAATCAGCCACATCTTGGACAGGTGTTGTCATTGAAGTGTTAACAGGAATCAGCAAGGGCTCATTTTCCTCCCTCCCCATGCTCTTGGAGGCATTTGCAGCATCGTTGGGCATGCTTGTGTATTCAGAAGTGTTATTTCTTCTTCGAAGAGGTATGTAGTGTTGGGTAGTGAGAGGGGATCGGGAATTACCAAGAGACATCTGAGTCTACTGTGCAGGATCGGCCACATGATGGAGTTTGACGTTGTCAATGGATACAAGTCGGTTTGCTTCGGGACCAGGCAGCGGTGGTAACATGACAGTTCTGGTACCATGTATTCCCAGGACTTGGACCGGTGCTCTGTAGGACAAACTGAATTCCTTCTTCACAACGATCTTTTTACGAACCAGATCCCCAACTTTAGGAATCCAGCCTGTAGAAGTTGTTGGCAAATCCCTTATTCTTAAGGTGACAGCACTAGTGGATGATTTATCATCTCTAAATTTCTGAAGCTCTTGTAAGACATTAAGATGATTATTTATGTCAAAAGGTGTATCTGCTACCATCAAACTAGGGCCATCTACATTTGGGACATACATAGGTATCCCAAAGAGAACCTCATAAGGAGTGAGTCCTCCCAAGGACCTTCTTGGCAGATTATTCAGTGCTCCCTGGACCCCATATAGGTGATGAAGCCAACTGCGGCCACAACCTAATACTCTAGCTGTTAAGCACTGCTTTAGATCTCGATTCCTCCTATTCGCAACCAAATTTCTCTCAGGATGGTAAGGCGAGGAGTAATGGAGTTCAACACCCATCGTCCCCATGGTGTTCCTAAATGCCTTAGAGGCAAAGGCAGGGTCCTGGTCCGAATGGAATGCTGCAACCGCTTATATACCGATGAAGATCAGCAAGTCTTTAATAACCGTTCCAGCGTCAGCCAAGCGCTAAGGCCTTACCCACAGGAATCTAGAACAAGAATCTACAGCTACTAAGATGTATTTGTATGCACCCTCCGGTTAAAGATGACCACAATGGTCCAGGTACACGCATTGTTGTGGCCTGTTGGACACTAAGAGGGACGTCTGTGGTGGGCGTTTGATGTTTGAGCCCTTTATCTGCTGGCAAATGTCACAACAGAGGACATATTGCTTGGTCTGTTTGTATAGACCTGGCTACCTGAAGCGTTTCTGTAAGAGTGTTATTGTGGCCGCAATACCTGCATGTGCAGAGGCGAGACCTCATGCGATGCTTTTATTAGATCTAATCTCTGGTCTTGGTTGAGGATCACTTGATCTCCAACCCCGGGACGTGTTGCATAATCAACATTCTGTGCACTGATGTCGTAAGAGTATTTTGTAGGCTATGCTTTTGGGAGAGGTTTGCCTTCAGCCGAGGCTTTCAGAGCAGCCAAAATGTAATTATCCAATTTCGTCTTAGAACGAGTCACTGCAGCCACAGAAGCTGTAGCTACTGCAGATTTGGTTGCTTTATCAGCCAAATTATTGCCAGTAACGTGTACTCCTACACGTTGGTGGCCCAATGTAAGTACTACAAGGACACAAGGTAGCTTATCCTTAAGATCAGCCACCCTCCCCCACAGAGTTCTGTGTTTTATGGTGTTCCCTTTGAAATCTCTAAACCCGTTCAATCGCCAATGATTAAGGTAATCATTGTAGGACTGGACGCAGTAGTATGAGTCACAGACAACCAAAGTCAGTAGTCCTGGCTCTGTATTCTAGGGCTAAGATAAGGGCTTACGTTCAGCCAGCTGAGCTGTGCAGTCCCTTATGGTCTGTGTGTAGGTATTGTAAGGGTGGAATGCTCCATCCTTCATTTCTCTGCTCACGTATTGATGTTTGGTACCTACAGCTGGTTGTGCTGAATCATCAGTATAAATTACAGTATGGTATCCATCAAGTGGCAAGATATCTAGAGGTGTGGAGTACTCCTGTTCATATTGGAGAAATTCTTGTGCCTGAAGTTTTGGATCAAAGATGTAATCAACATCAGTGGCAGTCAGGGAGGTTGCCCACTGAATCCAACGTGGATGTAATGCTTTAGCGTTAGGAACGCTTGCTTTGGTGACAGCCTCTAAGTCTGGCACCGGGGTAACAACAACAATGCATTTCCCTTGGGCAAGTCTCCTTAATGATAGCTATCTCAACTGCAGTTCAAAAAATTGTATATGTATAAGTGAGATTAATATGCTTTGGGCACTGTGTCTCCTTCATTAAAGGTGACTTAAGTGAACCCAATGGCACCAGCAATTATTCTAATGACCACATTTGTTTTGTTATCATAAGTGTGTAAGTGTTTTGCTTCTAGTATGTCCTGTTGCAGTCCTCTAAGGATGCATGTGTGTTCTATTGTCCAGTGTCTGCTAAAAAAATCAGGGTGTATTAAGTCATAGAGTGGCTAGATACGTTGTGCATAGTCAGGAATGTAAGTTCTGCCAAAGTTAAAGAAACAAAGTAAAGACTGCAGTTTCTTCACTGTATTCGGTGGCTGGATTTGAGCACATTTCTCCATAAAGTGCAGGGCTAGGCTGTTGCCCTTGTTTGATAGCTCGTATCCCAGGAACAATACGCTGAGAAAGGCTATTTTAGTTTTCCTAATTCTAGAACAATCCGATCAACCTTGGCAAGATAAATATTGAAGTTGTCATCTGTGAGATAGATGTCATCCACATAGTACAATGCCTTAGGATCAATATCATGCGATATTGTTGTTACACGGCTGAGAACAGCCCTGGACTGTTCTTGTAGCCTTGGGGCAAACGGCAAAGGTGTTTTTGTGAATCAAATGAAAATGCACTCAGGTCCAACTTTTGTGAGCTAAGTTCTGGCAGAAAAAAGCCATTGGAAATATCCAATGTTTTGTATTTTTTACACACTATGGCCCTCATTACAACACTGGCAGTCGGTGATAAAGCGGCGGTAATACCGCCAACAGGCCGGCGGAAAAATAAATGGAATTACGTCCATGGCGGAAACCGCCAACACAGACAGCCACTTTAACACTCCGACCGCCACGGCGGTAGAAACAAACACCACAGCGGTCACCGCCAACAGACAGGCTGACGACAATGTACCGCCCACACAATTACAAGGCACCAATCCGCCAGCTTTTCCAGGGTGGTACCAACGCCATCAAAAGCACGGTGGAAACAGTACACAGAAGGGAAACCACTCACCTCTCGACAGTCAACGAACAACCAAGACGCCATGGAGCCCGAGTTACAGGTCCTGCCGATGGCGGTCTACCTCCTCATCTACCAGGAACATCAAAGACGGTGGCGACGATGACGGTGAGTACTGCACGTAGCACACCGGGAGGAGGGAAAAAAGAGTGACACACGCACGCAACACCCGCACCCCCCACCCACAACTACACACACCCACACACACACATATGCAATCACATCACAGATACACCCCATCACCCCCTGGAAGAACGAATGAAATGAGTTTAACATGTTTAATATTCTAACAATCAGATAGCCCAAGATAACTTTAAATCATCAGTATATACAAATATTAACAGCAAGTACACAAGTCCGTACACTGTCCCATTAAATGTTCGTGGACCAATGGTCCCAAAAAGCATGGGCAAGGCCCACACATAACACCTCCATCAAAATGGAGAGAACACTGCAGGGGCATCAGGTTGAAAAAAAACAGGCCCCTCAGGGGGAAGGGGAGGGGGGGGCACCTCAGCCAGATGATGGTATGATGCCACTGCTCCTCGAGGGGGCTCCATGCCCACTGCTTGGTCCTGGGAAGTGCAAAGCCACAGTCTATCAAGTGGGTGGGTTGCCCACTGCTTGGTCCTTGGGAGCGCAAAGCCAGTCTCTCAAGTCTCTCAAGTGGGTGGGTTGCCCACTGCTTGGTCCTGGGGAGTGCAAAGCCACAGTCTCTCAAGTGGGTGGGTTGCCCACTGCATGTTCCTGGGGACTGCAAAGCCACAGTCTCTCAGGTCTCTCAAGTGGGTTCACTGCCCACTGCTTGGTCCTGGGGAGTGCAAAGCCACAGTCTCTGTAGTGGGTGGCGTCTTCCACTGGTTCTGGAGGGGGCTTGGTGACCAGAGTGCTTCATCCTGCCAAGGACTGGGTTAGTGGATGTTTTTCTCCACTGGTTCTGGAGTGGGCTTGGTGCCCAGTGTTGCAGCACCAAGGGTGTGGCAGTTCCCATTCCCTCACCTGGGTGTCTGAGCCACGAGATGTGCAGGGAACAGGTAGCATGATACTCCATGGAGGCAGAGCCACACTCCACCTTGCGACGACTTAGGCTGCAAACTGCTGGTAGTGCCAGTGCTGGTGGTGATGCCTCATGTAGTGTGTGCAGGGTCCAGGACGTCTCCTGCAGCCTTGGACGGCTGCCCACTGGGGATGATGCTGATGTCCGCTGTAGTGGCACTGGCTGGGCATGTCGCGGGGCAGGTGGCGGTGGCTGCGGCTGTGTCTGCGGTGGAGATGCTGCCGGTGTGGCCTGTGGTGCAGGTGTCTTAAGTAGTGGAGGGAGACACCAGGCCGTCTCTGCAGCCTCAGAAGGCTCCCCACTGGGGATGTTGCTGGTGACTGTAGTTGTGGCAGCTGGCGTGCAGGTGGCGGTGCAGGTGGCAGTCGTTGCGGCGGTGCTCACTGCAGTACAGGTTTCCGGCCTGTCTTGAGAAATGGGGGTCACCAGTCCCTCACCCGGAGGCTCCGTGCTTGTGTCCCTTCCCCACCTTGGAAGTCGCTGCTGGGACCTTGGCACTGTCCTCTTTGGTTCTGGATGATGCCTTGCTGGGTGGGTGGTGCGGCTTTCTCTTTGGCATGCTGGCCCCTTCTTTGCCTTGGCAGGTGGCGGAATAGGGTGGTCCTTGGCTTCAGTAGGTGGCACAATGGCAGCCCTGATGGGTGTCCCCTTCGATCCTCCCGGACTTGCAGGGACCACAGTGGATGACGATTTGGTGGCTGAGGTCCTGGTCTGGGCTCTAGACAACCTGGCCCTAGGGGAAGGAAGGGGGGGGTTAGGGAAGAGGCCAATGTTAGCCAAGAAACGTTTTTTAGACACACTGGGACGGGAAGATGGAGGGGGTTTGGGAGTGGAGGAAGAGGTAGTGGTTGTAGGAGGTGTACGTCTGCTGAGTGTGGATGAAGGTGCATGGGCTGGAGGCTGTTGTGAGGTGGATGGCAGTTGAGTGGGTGTGTGCCGGCGTTTGTGTACTTTGGGAGGAGGGCTCACAGACACACTGGGAGAGGACACAGGGGACTTATGAATGGTAGTGGGGGTGGTGATTGCACGTGAGCGGTGTGTAGTGATGGGCGTGCTGGTGATGGAGGTAGTGCATGCAGGTGTGAGTGGAGACGAGACTGGGAGGGAGGCGGAGGACGTGGAGGAGAGGGACACAGTGGAGGCAGTGGATGTTGGTGTGTCTGCATGGAGATGGTACTTGTGTGAGTGCCTGCCTGAGCCACTTTTGTGTGTTGATGTGTGTGCATGCTGGTCTGATGGTGTGCTTGGGATAGGCTGAGGTAGAGGGGATTCGGTCGGGGTAGTAGATGTTGGAGGGGGAGGCTGGACACAGGGACAATGGCTGCCATCAGTGCGGAGGCCAGAGCCTGAAATGCTCTCTGTTGGGCTGCCACGCCAGAATGAATGCCCTCCAGGTATGCATTTGTTTGCTGCAAATGCCTCTCAACACCCTGGATGGCATTCTAAATGGTTGACTGCCCAACAGTGAGGGATCTCAGGAGGTAAATAGCCTCCTCACTGAGGGCAGCAGGGCTGACTGGGGCAGGGCCTGAGGTGCCTGGGGCAAAGGAGATGCCCACCCTCCTGTATGAGCGGGCATGGGAAACACGCTGAGGGGCTGCTGGAAGGGCGGTGCTGGTAGGGAGGGTGGCGGCTGTAACTGTTGTTGCGGTGGGCAGAGAGGTGCCCGCCACCGCAACGGAGCTCCCATCAGAGGAGGAGTCACTGTCGCTGGTGTCCCCTCCTGTCCCCGTCGTGGAGCTCCCCCCGCCCTCCGTCCCACTGGTGCCTTCAGACTCCGTACAGTCACCCTCCTGGGCCATGTGGGTTGCAGCTCCCTCATGCTCTGGTGCCACTGCTCCTCTGCCAGATGATACTAATGCACACAAGGACAGGGTGACAAAACAAAAAGGGGGGGAGAGACAGAGGAGACACATGGTCAATGCCAGCAACACCAATACCATTGGCGGACACAACACACAGGGAGTAGCGCTATGCACTAGGCCATGCACTAACAGTTCGTAGGAAAATCACCTGCCCATGGGGGACTATGCCTAACCCCATTTGCTGCACACCTGGAACCCACAGGAGCCTGACTAGTTGTAGATGGCCACTACCACTATTGGGGTTGGAGTGCCACAGAGCCTGCCTAACAAGGGACCTACCCTAGCAAGTTCACCCTGGCCTAGGGGAACCCACAGCCCACATCCCCCACCCAGACACCTCGTAAAGCGCGCAGAGTCAGCTGAATGAGACTGTACTCACCCCCTTGTGGCTGTTGTGATGCCCTCAAGTGCCCATCCAACTCCGGATATGCCACCGCCAGGATCCAGAACATCAGGGGGTTCATGGTGCGACGGGCACCCCTTCCACGTTGGGAGGCCATCCCCAGCTGGGCCTCTGCCGTCTTCTTGCTCCAGCGGCGCAGGTCCTCCCATCTCTTGTGGCAGTGGGTGCTCCGTCTATCATAGACCCCCAGGGTCCTTCACTTCCTTGGCGATGGCACGCCAAATAACCTTCTTCTGGTGGGCGCTGACCTAGAGGAAAGGTACAGGAGGAAAGGAAATTACTCCCCCATCCGGTTCGTCATACTCATTGCCCACCACTTCCCACCCATGCCCTGACACACGTACACTCACCATCCTCACATGCAGGCCTCAGACCCCCCCCCCAACATGTCTCTTCCATCCACACCACTTCATACATTCATGTCCCATGCATGATGCTCACAGTGTACTCACCTGTTTGTCTGGAGGACCGTAGAGTAGCGTGTACTGGGGGAGGACCCCATCCACTAGTCTCTCCAACTCCTCCACAGTGAAGGCAGAGGCCCTTTCCCCAGACACTCGAGCCATTGTCGCTTCCAGACTCAGGTCACAGCAGCACTTCCAGTGTAGGTCCTCACCTGTTGAAGGTCAGGTATCAAGTGAGTGAACAGATAGAAAATGGCGGTCACATCCGCAGCGGTGCGTACTGTCGCCGCCGGCGTACATCTTAATTCGCTCCTGGAACCCATAGGGCCTAATGATAACCAATGCTGAATTGCGTGGCGGTCTTTGACTGCCTACCGTGACGTTGCACAAAGTCAGCGCAGTTACCTCATTTCCCCTTGTCACTCCTTACAGGTCAGGCAGCCGCCCATTTCAGGGTGGCAAATGGCAGGGCACCTAACTGCGTCACAGCACATTTGGGCACAAATACGGACAGACAACGCCACACACTGATTTAATCACATTTGTCAAAAACCCTTGTGCAACCTATGTGGTACATGACCCTCTACTCACCATTCTCCTCCATAGGGTCATCCTCCAGTGTACAGACCCCCGGTGGAACTGTCGACAATGGAAGACAGACACATCATTATCTCCTCCAGACTTGATCGTGCCACAATACAAGAACTGTGTACCCAATTGGAGCCAGACCTGATGTCAGCTATCTGCCATCCCACAGGTATCCCCCCTCTAGTGCAGGTCCTGTCAGTGCTCCATTTCCTGGCCAGGGGTTACTTTCAAACAGCAGTGGCCATGGTATCAGGGATGTCTCAGCCAATGTTCTCTAACGTGTTGTCCAGAGTGTTATCTGCCCTGCTGAAACACATGTGCAGCTACATCGTTTTCCCCCAGGTGGAGGATTTGCCCACAGTGAATGCTGACTTCTATGCCCTGGGACATATCCCCAACATCATTGGTGCCATTGATGGTACACATGTGGCATTTGTCCCCCCCCCACAGGAATGAACAGGTGTACAGAAATCGTAAAAGCTACCATTCAATGAGTGTGCAGATGGTGTGTTTGGCAGACCAGTACATCTCTCATGTGAATGCCAAGTATCCTGGCTCTGTCCATGACGCTTACATTTTGAGGAATAGCAGCATCCCTTATTTGATGGGCCAACTCCAGAGGCACAGTGTGTGGCTAATAGGTGAGCCCAAGGTCCCCACACAGTATGAATAGGTGTCTGGGTATGTGGTAGTCCCTAAGAGTTGGTGTATGTCTAACAGATATCCCTCAACATTTACAGGTGACTCTGGTTACCTCAACCTCTCATGGCTACTGACCTCAGTGAGGAATGCCAGGACAAGGGCAGAGGAACGCTACAATGAGGCACATGGCCGAACTAGGAGGATTATTGAGCGGACTTTCGGCCTCCTGAAGGCCAGATTCTGGTGCCTCCATCTAATAGATGGCTCCCTATACTACTCACCGAAGAAGGTGTGCCAGTTAATTGTGGCATGCTGCATGTTGCACAACCTGGCATTGCGACGCCAGGTGCCTTTTCTGCAGGAGGATGGCCTTGATGTTGGTCTTGTGGCAGCTATTGAGCCTGTGGACAGTGAGGAAGAGGAGGCAGAGGAAGAAGATATTGGCAACCGAAACAACATCATCATGCAGTACTTCCAGTGAGACACAGGTAGGAGACTGGCACTGCTCATCTCATATCTGACTACTGTAGGACATTGTATAAGTCAGCCTTTAACCTCTGTGTATGGACCCTGACAGTTCACTTTGGCTTTCCTTTTCACAGATCTGGGTACTACATTCTGCCTTCTGCTATGTTTACTGCTGCCCAACAACTGTCATACTTTGGTATGTGCAGATGAACATTTACATTGATATTTGTCTAAGAGGTTGTAATAATACATTGGTGAAAGTACAGACTGACTCCAGATTGTTTTGTAATTCAAGGGTGTTTATTTAAGTGCTAATAAGTTGAGGGGGATGTGCAATGGGCTGGGGTGATGGTAGAGGAATATCCATGGTAGAGTCCAGTCTCTTTGTATCACAGATGTATTGTCCAAGGGGGCATAGGAAGGGGAGTAATGGCAGTTCAAGGTGGTCAGGGTGACATAGTGGGACAGAAGGGTGACAATCAGGAGAGTCTTATTTCTTAGCGGGGTTCTTGGCAGTGTTCTCTGTCTTGTGCCTGGATCGCAGGGACCGTTTGCGGTGTGGTTATCCTTCTGCAAGGGGTGGGGTGCTGGTGGCCTGTTGGTCCTGTGGCGGGACCTCCTGTCCACTAGCGCCGGCACACGTGGAAGGCTGTTTATCGTTTGGGCTGGTGGCAGGGGCCCGTTGTTGTGCCACTGTCTCCCTCATGGTGTCGGCCATGTCTGCCAGCACCCCTGCAGTGGTGACCAGGGTGGTGTTAATGGACTTCAAGTCCTCCCTGATCCCCAGGTACTGTTCCTCCTACAGCCGCTGGGTCTCCTGAAACTTGGCCAGTACCGTGCTCATGGTCTCCTGGGAATGGTGGTATGCTCCCATGATGTTGGAGAAGTGCCTTGTGGAGAGTGGGTTCCCTGGGCCTGTCCTTCCCCTGTCGCACAGCAGTCCTCCCAGTTTCCCTGTTATCCTGTGCCTCTGTCCCCTGAAGCGTGTGCCCACTGCCACTGACCCCAGGTCCCTGATCGTCCTGTGTTAGTGGGTTTGCCTGGGGTCCCTGTAGTGGTGGACACACTGCTGATTGACGTGTCCTAGGGACAGTGGCATGGGCCCGCTGGCTGGGTGCTGTGCTGGTGTTTCCTGAGGGGTGAGGCTCTGTGGTGGTTTGGGACTGTGGCAGGGGAACCGACTGTCCAGAGGTCCCTGATGGGCCGGGCTGGTCATCTTGATCCAGGCGTGCAGAGCTGCTATCATCACTGTGGGCCTCTTCTGTGGGGGGACTGGATATGGCTGGCACCTCCTGTCCTGTGACGTTGGGTAGGGGTCCTGTAGGGGTGTAAATGCATTGTTATTTTATCTGTGTGTGCCATCTTGTGCAATGGATGTGTTTCCCTCTACTACTGTGCTTGCATTATCGCCTTGGCCCTTGTGTGAGTGGTGATTGTGCGCCCTGGGTGAGTCTCTCCCTTGGGCATGCTGTGGTGATGGGTGTCCATGCTGGTCTGTGATGGGTGTCCATGCATTGTTGTCACATGCAGGGCTTGGTATTGGGATGTGTGGGTTGTGATCGGGGGGTATCTGTGAGGTGTTGTGGTGATGGGTGTGAGGGTAGGGGTAAAAGTTTGTGATGGCATGCAGGTAGGGTGGGGGATATAATGGTAAATATTTGCCTTACCAGAGTCCAGTCCTCCTGCTACTCCTGCGAGGCCCTCAGGATGCATGATCGCCAAGACTTGCTCCTCCCATGTTGTTAGTTGTTGGGGAGGAGGTGGGGGTCCACCGCCAGTCCTCTGTACGGCTACCTGGTGTCTGGATTCCACGGAACGTACCTTCCTCCGTAGGTTGTTCCACCTTTTCCTGATGTCATCCCGTGTTCTTGGATGCTGTCCGACTGCGTTGACCCTGTCGAGAATTCTCTGCATAGCTCCAGCTTCCTTGCAATGGACGTCTGCTGCACCTGTGATCCGAATAGCTGTGGCTCTACCCCGATGATTTCCTCCACCATGACCCAGAGCTCCCCCTCAGAAAACCTTGGGTGTCTTTGAGGTGCCATGATGTGGTGTGGTTGATGTGTGAGGTGATGGTTGATGTGATGTGTTGGGTGATGTGTTGGGGTGTGTGGTGTGATGTGCGTGTATGGTGTAATAGTGATGGTGTTGTGTGCCTCTGGATGCTGGTGTTGTCGTAGCTTTTCTGTCTCTCTGCTTCTTCCAAAAATGTTGTTGCAAGAGGTTGTGGGTAATGTGGGTGTGTGTTTTATAGTGGTGTGGGTGTGGTGTGTGTATGTGTATCAGGTGTGTGTATTTTGAACTGTCCAATGTGGTTGTGTTTTGTAAATGTGTGTATTTTGAGCGTGGCGGTGCGTACCGCCAGTGGTTTACCGAGGTTGAATGACCGCCGCGTTGATTCGTGGGTCGTGATAGTGTGGGTGGATTACTGTTGGCGTAATGGTGTGGGTTTTAGTGCTGCCAGTTTATCACTGACCTTTGATGTGGCGGACTTGGGTGGGTGTCTGTATACTGGAGGATTTCTAAGTGTGGGTCATAATACCCGTAGCGGATTTCCGCCGCGGACACGGTATATTGCCAGCCGTCGGCATGGCGGTCAGCGGGATTTACTGCCAGGGTTGTAATGAGGGCCTATGTTGTTAATTAGTGCTGTGTGAATTTTGTATTGCGTATGTGCGTGTATGACTGTTGAGGTGTCTATAATCAAAGACTATTTTTTATGAATGGTTGGGTTTTGCAACGGGGAATAACGGGTTATTCATTGCAGAGACACAATGCTCAATTACTCCCAAGTACTTGGAGCTCAGTGAGGAACTCCCTCACTGGAGCTTTAGCTTTGTGTTTAACAGGATATTGTGGCTGAGGCTGGGGTGTAGACCTAATAGGTATTACATGGCCAGGAGAATCCGTGTACCAAGCTACATGGTTGCGGTATTGTGCAGGTGCCTGCGCTAAAGCCCAATTGGCAGCGTAGACTTGTTTTACTGCCTCTGGAACAAGATCAGAGAAAGAAGACAAAATGACAACTTTCCCATAAAGGAGCTAACGGACGTGCTTAGGTGGCCAGTCTCTCTTGGCCAGCGGGATATCACAACTAAGTTCATCCCAGAAGATCACACTTATAGTGTGCTCTATGTCTCCCTCAATTTGGATATTTAAATCATGAACCCTGTCTGGTGGGAGTACACCCGTCCACAGTCTCAACTGCAATAAAGTCACTAGTTGCTGTCACATCCATATGACCTTTCAGACTCTGTCGACATATCGTGACCTCTGCTGCGCTGTCTAGCAGTGTCATTGCCCACGTCTTGTTTTTCAGCAATGTTCTCAAGTGTACTGGCATTTTTAATTGACAGTGTTGCCACCTTTTTCTTTTTAAACTGGCTTTTGTTGTGGGAACTTATCTACTTTTTTGTCTCAAGACCGTGGTAAGTCTTTCTTCTGTTTCATGTATTCAGGACGTCGCTCTGACCGGCCAGTCTCTGGTGCGTCCTGAAAGGAACGAGAGGGACGTGAATCAGTATATCTGTCAGCAGCTTTTATATTTTCTCTATTTCTGAGATTATGGGGGTCATTCTGACCCCGGCAGGCGGCGGTCGCTGCCCGCCTGGAGGGAACCGCCATTCGGCCGCCCCGCGGTCAAAAGACCGCTGGGGCCATTCTAACTTTCCCGCTGGGCCGGCGGGCGCTACCTAAGGTAGCGCCCGCCGGCCCAGCGGGAAAGGGGCCTGCAACACAGAAGCCGGCTCCGAATGGAGCCGGCGGTGTTGCAGGTGTGCGACGGGTGCAGTTGCACCCGTCGCGCTTTTCACTGTCTGCTAGGCAGACAGTGAAAAGCATACTGGGGCCCTGTTAGGGGGCCCCTGCACTGCCCATGCCAGTGGCATGGGCAGTGCAGGGGCCCCCAGGGACCCCAGGGCACCCGTTCCCGCCAGCCTGTTCCTGGCGGTAAAAACCGCCAGAAACAGGCTGGCGGGAAGGGGGTCAAAATCCCCATGGCGGCGCTGCTTGCAGCGCCGCCATGGAGGATTCGCCCAGCCGGGGGAAATCCAGCGGGAAACCGCCGGACCCGGTTTTCCCACGCCGCGGTCGCAATGGGCAATGAAGCACCGCCAGCCTGTTGGCGGTGCTTCAGTCATCCGTGGCCCTGGCGGTCTTGGACCGCCATGGTCAGAATGACCCCCTATATCTCCTGTCAGAGTTCTATGGATGTGGAGGATCTGTTCTATGACTTCGTCTTTCTTTAATTTGCTTTTGTCTATCCCAGTGCTTCGTAGAACCCTCCTGTTCTTGTTTAGTACCTTCCTTAGAGGTGGTACTTTGTATTTCAGGCTTTTTTGGCTTGGCTCCCAAACTATCCCGTCCTATACTGGTATAGGTGTCAGAAATAATTTTCGGTAGCTATTTCTCCTGGTCCAAATGTGGAATCTTTCAGAGCCACTGGCGTATAGCCAATGCTACAGCTTCCCCTTTAATGTTACTGAGTATTATTGAGGAGACTGTATCGAAGTTATGCATTAATTTCATCCCCAAATCTAGGGCTGGGTCAGCCCTTTGCTTATTCTGAATTTATTTTAACACTTCAGGTAAATTGGCAAGTTTTTCCCCCAAACCCAACAGGAGGACTTAGGAAAAGGATTGTGCAAGACCCAAACAAGACTGGGGAAGAACCCAAAGGTAGATTCTGGCAGAAGAGGACCTGCAAAGGAAGGGGACCAAGTCCAGTTTGTGATGGAATGTCCGGTTGTGGCAGGAGCCACTACCCACCCTTCTGTGGATGCAGGACCAGGTCGACAGGGGACGAAGAAGACCAACTGTGCAGCACAGGAGCTGAAGATGAGTCCCTGAAGTGATGCAGGTAATGTCCCACATCGGCAGATGGGTTGCAGTGGGTCAGTGGTGCAAGAAGACCACCAACAAGCCTTTGCGAATGCAAGAGAGGAAGAAGACGAGTTGCAAGGCTAAAGAGGAGCAGGAGGGGGCTGTGATATCACCTGCCTGACCTGACCACTCAGATGCTCCGATGGGCCTCTGCCCACTTGGTTTCAAGATGGCAGAATCGAGTGGCCACCTGAGGGGGCTCTTGGCACCACCTGTGGGGTTGTGATCGACAGGTTGTGGTCACTCCCCTTTCTTTTGTCCAGTTTTGCACCAGAAGAGGGACCAAGTGTCCCTAAACTGGTGCAAACCGGTTTATGCAAGGAGGGCACCAAATGTGCCCTTCAAGCAAACCGTTGGCTTGGGGGGGCTACCCCTCACAAGCCTTGTAACACCTATTTCCAAGGGAGAGGGTATTAGCTCCCGCTCCCACAGGAAATCCTTTGTTCTGCCTTCCTCTGCCTGAGCTGGTCAAGCAGCAGGAGGGCAGAAACCTGTCTGAGGGGTGGCAGCAGGGCACGCTGCCCGGAAAACCCCAGAAGACTGGTAGGAGCAATGCTGGTAGTCCTCTAAGGAGCCCCCAGAGTGCATGGAATCATACAACCAATACTGAGAACAGTACTGCTCCTATTAGACTTTCAGGGTCTGCGGGCAGCCTACGATGCTGCAGCCCCTCAGACAGGATTATGCTCTTCTGCTGCTTGACCAGCTCAAGCAGAGGAAGGCAGAACAAAGGATTTCCTGTGGGAGAGGGGATGCAACCTCCTCTCCCTTGGAAATAGGTGTTACTGGGCTGGACTGGTGCCCTTCTTGCATAATCCGGTTTGCCCCAGTCCAGGGATCCCTTGTCCCTACTCTGGTGCAAAACTGCACAAAGGAAAGGGGCGTGCCCACTCACCTGTCCATCACCACCCCAGGGGTGGTGCCCAAAGCTCCTTCAGGTGGCCACATGATTCTGCCATCTTGGAAACAAGATGTACAGAGGCCCATGGGAGCATCTGACTGGTCAGGTTAGGTATCTGATGTCAGTGACTCCCACGACAGGTGGTCATCTCAGAGAGTGACCAAGCCCCTTTTTGGGCTATTTTAGGGACTCCTTTGCGGGTGGGTCCCCAGATTTGTCATGCAGGACTCCACCAGGACCTGACATCTTCTGTTCCTGGCCACCAAAACCGCTGCTGGACTTCACAGGAACCGAACAAGACCTCAACGCCTGAGCTGACATTTCATTGCAACATTGTTTCCGCAGCTCCTGTCAGCAAACTGCAACATTTTCATGGCTGTGTATCCTCTGGGGTCAGAAAGAGTTCAGCTGACCCAAAGAAATAAGAAGGAATCTCCCTTGGAGTGAAGGAGTCACTCCCCTGCATCCACAGGTACCTAAGGCAACGACGTCCTGCTCCTGGGATCTGCTGTCCTCTGGACCTGCAAAGATTCTCCAACACAGGTGGTTGTTCTAACGGGTCCTCTGGGTCCTCTGCCTTCTGTCCAATTTGGGAGAGGGTGAGCCCTTGCCTCCAAGACAGAACCCCTGTGCACCACAACTGTTGCTGCAACCAAGGCTTGTTGACTCCTGCTCTGAGGGACCTTCAGGCTCCAAGTAGCCCTAACCCCCAGCACTCTACCTCTGCAAGGACAGTATACTCACTGCTGCTCCAGCAACGTGGGGCTCCTCTTCAGGTGTGCTGACTGGGCCTCACTGCGACTTGCTCTGCCTGCTGCCAGTGGGTTGCTCCTGGGGACTCCAACTGCTTCTGCAGGCTCTCCTGTCTTCTCAGGATCAGCCTTGGCTCCCCGTCCAAGGATCGAATTCCTAGGACCTTGCTGGTCCTCTTGAGCTCTGCAAATCTCAAACAGCTCCAGTGGCATTTGCTTGTGCTTGCTGGTGGTCCTCCTGACCACTGACCTGTCTGTAGTCTGGCGACCGATGAAGGACAGCTCCTACGTGACTTCAGGGATTCCTCTGCTGCTCCTGTGTCCCGTAGCTAGACTTCATCCATCACCGTCGACCCCGATCTTCACCCACAGAAGAGTGGGCATTGCCTTCTGCCCCACCTGGACACTCCTGTGTGGACTTTTTTTGCAGGTCTTCTTCATCCGGAATCTACAGTTTGATTCCTCTGGTCTGGTCCTGCTTTTGCAATATGCCATTTATGAGTCCCCTTGTTAGCCTATGCGCAACCAGGTAATTTACCTCTCCTCTCCTGGTTACTAGGGATCTTTTAGATACTTACCTTTGGCTTTCCAGTCTCTCCCAGCTCTTGGCTAACTTCTCCATATCCTCTGGTGGGGGATCCATTCTCACATTCCACTTTTTTAGTATATGGTTTGGCCACCATATAGGGCCCTTGCTGTTTTATGCTATTTCCCAATACTTCTGTATATTTTGTGAGTACTTACCTCCAGAAGGGGGTTTACCTATAGTAATCTAGTTTGGTGTTCCTGTAATAAAGTACCTTTATTTTTGCAACACTGTGTGGTTTCTTTCATGTGTGTAAAGTTTATGTGTGACTACTGTGGTATTGCAAGTGCTTCACACTCCTAGATAAGTCTTGGCTGCTCACCACAGCTGCCACTATACAACCTTGGCTACCTAGACACTATAACACTATCTAATAAGTGTTGCCTGGACCCAATATAAGGTATAACATTGTAGGTGTCCACCACACACTGGGCCAGCCTCCTACAATGTGCAATCAGTTTGGTCTTGGAAATGGTAACTCGGCAAATTAAGTGCTCACCTCTGACATCTCTGTTATGAAAGTTGCCCCACTATTTCATGTAAGCCGGACACATTCTTCCCACCCCTGAGCCTTTCCTTTAATAATTATCATCTGGTGCTTTCGACCAGGTCAATCATGAAAGCAAACGTGTTCCAAGCCCGGCAATACATTGGTATATTGAATGATAGCCCAGGTCTGGAAACACAATTGCCATCTAGATGGTATGACCAAACAACTGTGTGTCTTCTTCTTTTTTGTTACAACTTAAATGTCAGAAATCCTGACAGAGGCAACTCGGCATTTAATCTGTCCCGAACTAATGCAATGTTAATGTAAAGCTAGCTTTTAGTAACACTGTTTTTTACAGATTTACCAAACAGTAATACATCTGTGCTAAGGAAGCGCTTTGAGGTTACTACCTCCAGCGTACTTTAGAATGTATTTCCTTGTGCGTTTTTTAGGATGTCTTTTTCCCATGTACAGAGGGTGCTGTTGCTCTCCCAAAAGCCATTTTTTGTGGATCGTGATAATTTTTCTTTGTGTGTTTTGGATTTGGGCAAAGCTGGTTTTCAGTTTGCTGTTGTCTATCTAGCTTCTGAGCTGCAGATAGGCCATAGATAATGATGTGATGCCTCAAACCGGGGTTACACATCGTAGTTTGGGGTTTACAAAAAACTGAGGAACTTAAAAATGGTTATCTCTGCTCACTTGGCTGGCACTGTGCTGGCTGAGAGGAAGCGACGACCTATAGCAAAGGCCGTTTTGACTAAGCAAATCTTCTAGGCCGACTCTCAAAAGACCAAAGTCTTGGTGGCAAAGTGGGCATACCGCTTTCTCCTGGCTCTGCACACGCAAAGGGGGAAGGTGGTTTCTGGCACTGAGGGCGATGGGTGTTGCACCTTTAGTACCCATTCTAATGGTGGGTAAAACTTTGGGAGATTTGTCTTTCTGAATACCAAAGTAGAGCTCTCAGCCCAAAAGAACATAATCCCGTCTGCCTTTCATCCGTGAGATCTGCTCTCTACTCAAAGCCACACCACTCCACGCAACGCCACTGTACACCATTCAACGCTGCTCCACACAGTTGCACTCCACTATACACAAAGCGACACCACTTTACGCAACGCCAGTCCACTCTACACAACTGCACTCCATGCATCTGCACTTTACTCTACACCGTGGTTCCCAACCTTTTGACTTCTGTGGACCCCCATTTTATCAATACTGGAGCCCGGGGACCCCCACTGAATCATTATTGGAATCCGGAGACCCCCATTGAGTCATTACTGATAGTTGGAACCTAATATTATTACATTTTCTGAGCAGTCACGGACCCCCTGAGGAGTCTTCGCGGACCCCCAGGGGTCCCCGACCCACAGGTTGGGAACCACTGCTCTACACCACTTCTCTAAGGCACGCCACTGTACTGTACGCAATGCCACTCCACGCAACGCCACTCCACACAATGCCACTCTGCTCCATGCAACAGCACTCCGCTCCACGCAATGCTACTTCTTTCCATGCAGCAGCGTGCCACGCAAACCCAAGCCACTCCACAACACTCTATGCCACACACCTCCTTGGCGCTTCCTGTAACTGCACTCCACTCTAGGCAACCCCACTCCACTCTACACAACTGTACTCCACGCTCTGCCACTTCACTCTACTCTATGCAACACCACTCCATGCAGCACCACTCCATGCAACGCCACTTCACACAGTGCCACTCCATGCAACGCCACTCCATACAACGCCACACCACCCCACTCTACGCCACTTCACTCTATGTCACTCCACTCTATGGAACACTGCTCTTCCCTATGCAATCACACTCCCCTCCACACAAGGCCATTCAGGTAGCAATATGCAACGCCACTCCAAGCAACTGCACTCCACACCACTCTATGCCACTCCACTTTGCCATGCCACTCTATGCAACGCCACACTGCTCCACTCTGCACCACGCCCCTCTACGCCACTCCACTCTATGCAACGCCAATCTGCTCCAAGCAAAGCCAATCCACTCCACACAATGCCACTCTGCGCTAGGCAACACCATTCTGCTTTATGCAATGGCACTCCACATAACTGCATTCCACTCTACGCCACTTCACTCTACGCCACTCCACTATGCACCACTCCACTGCACCCAGTGCCACTCCACTTTATGCAACACCACTCCACACAACGCCACTCCACACAATGCCACTGTGCTCCATGCAGCTGCACTCCACTCTATGCAAAATCCACACAACCCCATCCAACTCAATGCCACTCCACGCAACACCACTCCAGTTTATGCAACTGTACTCCACGCAACTGCACTACACGCAACTGCACTCCACTCTACTCCATGCCACTCCACTCCATGCCACTCCTTTCAATGCCATGCCACTCTACCCTATGCAGCCCACTCCATGCAACGCCACTCAGTACTCAGTACACCACTCCACGACACACTACTCTATGCAACACCAATCCGCTCCGCACAATACTAGTCTGCTCCGGGCAATACTACTCTGCTTTATGCAATCCCATTCTGCTTTACAGAATGCCACTCCAAGCAACTGCACTCTACTCTATGCCACTCCATGCCACATCACTCCACTATACACCACTTCACTTTGTGCCACGCCCCTCCACCCAACGCCACTCCATGCAACGCCAATCTACGCAATGCCAATCCATGCAACGCCATTCTACTGTATGCAATGCCACTCCACACATCACCACTCCATGCAGTACCACACTGCTCTGTGCAACACCACTCTACGCAAGTACACTCTGCTCTACGCCATGACACTCTACGCCACTCCACACACCCCACACAACGCCACTCCATGCAATGCCATCCCACTCTACACAACACCACTCCACACAATGCCGCTCCACTCTTGCAACTGTACTCCATGCAACTGCACTTCACTCTATGCCACTGTACAGCACACCACTCTACTCTACGTAACACCACTCAATGCAGGGCCACTCTTGGCAATGCCTTTCCATGCACCACCACTCCACTCTACGCCACGCAATGCCACTTCATGCAACACTACTCTGCTTCATGCAACAACACACCACTCAACTCTACACAACACCATTTCATGCAGCTGCACCTCCAGCAACGCCACTCCACACAACGCCACTCTACACAACGGCAGTCCACTCAATGGCACTCTATGCAACACCACTCGGTACAATTCCACTCCATGCAACGCAATGCCTCTCGACTCGATATTACACCACTCTACGCCACTCGACTTTAGGCAACGCCACTCTGCCCAATGCAACGCCACTCCACTTTATGCAACACCACTCCGGCCCAGACAAGGCCACGCTGCTCCACGCAATTCCACTCTGCTCTACACAATGCCACTCCGCTCTACGCAAAGCCACGCAACTGCACTCCACTCTATGCCATGCCACTCCACTCTATGCTATGCCACATTATGCAACACCACACCAGTCTAAGCTTCTCCACTCTATGCAATGGCACTCCGCTCCACGAAATGCCACTCCACTCAACTCCACACCATTCTATGCCATGTCATTCCACCCTAGGCCACTCCACTCTGCCCCACTCCACTCTGCACCACTCCATGCAATGCCACTCCACACAATGTCACTCCATGCAGCGCCACTCCACTCTGTGAAATGCCACTCCACGCAACTCTTCTCCACGCAAAAGCGCTCCACTCCACGCAACACCACTATGCTGTACGCAGTGCCACTCCATGTAACTCCGCTCTACACCACTCCACGCAACGCCACTCTACTCCACACGACAGTCCGCTCTACACAATGCCACTCCACACAACACAATGCCTTGCTACACTCTCTATGCTCTACTCCACGTAACGCCACTTCACACAGTGCTACTCCATGCAACTCCACTTCATGGAATGCCACTCTACGCCACTCTACACAACTGCACTACACTCTACGCAGCACCACTCTACTCTATGCAGTGCCAATCCACTCTACTCAACTGCACTGCACACAATTGCACTAAACTCTACATCACTCCACTCCATGGCACGCCACTCCACTTTACGCAACACCACTCCGCGCACCGTTTCTCCATACAGCGCCAATTCACAGAGTGCCACTCCACGCAACATCACTCCACTCAACACCACTCCACACAACATCACTCCACGCAACTGCACTCAGTGCAACGCCATGCCACTCTGCTGTACGCCACTCCACACAACTGTACTCCACTCTACCCAACCCCACTCCACTCTACGCAATGCCACTCCACATAACTGCACTCCACTATACACCACTCCACTTCACGCCACTCTGCTTTATACAATGCCGCTTCATGTGATACAACTGCAGTCCAGTCTACGCCACTCCACGCCACTCTGCTGTACGCATCCCCACTCCATGTAATGCAACTCCACACAACACCACTACATACAATGCCAATCCATGCAACGCCACTCAACTCTTAACCATGCCACTTCACTCTACGCCACTTCACTCTATGCAACGCCACTCTGCTCTACGCAATGCCACTTGGCTCCAGGCAATGCCACTCCACTCCATATAATGCCACTCTGCTTTATTCAACAGCCACTCCATGCAACATAACTGCACTCCACTCTATGCCACTCCACTCTGTCACTTCACTCTAGCCCACTCCACTCTTCGCATCGCCACTCCGCTACATGCATTACCACTTCGCTTCTTGCAATACCACTCTGCTTTACACTATGCCACACCCCGCCACTTTACTCCACTCTACGCCATGTAACTTCACTCTATGCTACTCCATTCTGTGCTACAACATGCCACTCTACGCAACACCACACCTCACAAAGCCAATCCACTCTGTCCATCACCACTCCACGCAATGCCCCTCCTCGCAATGCCACTACACTCTATGCAACACCATGCCACTCCACTCTACACAACGCCACTCTGTGTAACTGCACTCCACTCTACACAACGCCAATCTACTCTACGCAGTGTCACTCCATGCAACTGCACTACACTCTGTGCCACACCAATACACTCTACACCACTCTACACAACTCAACTCCATGCAGCACCATTCCACTCTGCGCAACTGTACTCCAGCCTATGCCACGCCACACCACTCCACTCCACTCCACACCACTCCACTCTCACAATCTACTCCACTCCAGGCCACTCTGTTCTACAGCACTCTACTCCAATCTACACAACACCCTTTACGCCACTCATCACTACTCTACACCACTCTACAGCACTCTATAGCACTCCACAACACTCTACTCCACTCTAACAATCTTCTCCACTGTACTCTACGCCGTCACTGTAAGACACTATGGTGGTCATTACAACCCTGGCGGTTGGTGTTAAAGCGGCGGTAAAGCCGCCAATAGACCGGCGCAAAAAAATTTGGAATTATGACCGTGGGGGAAACCGCCAACAAAGACAGCCACTTTAACACTCCGACCGCCACAGTGGTACAAACAAACAGCTTGGCGGTCACCGCCAACAGACAGGCGGGAGACAATGTACCGCCCACATTATTATGACAGGCAAATCCGCCACCTTTTCCGGGGCGGATTCACTGCGGATAAAAACACATCAGAAACAGGAATCCCGAAGGAAAAACGCTCACCTCTACACACTCCACGAGGACGCTATGGACCCGGAACTCCAAATTCTCCCTGCAATAGTCTTCCTGCTCCTCTACCAGGAGCACGAACGCTGGCGGCGAAGACCAAGGTGAGTACTGCACCTACGACACAGGGGAGGGGGAGGGAAAAAACAGGGACACACACGCAACACCCCCACCCTCACCCACTACAACACACACACTAATGCATATCAGTACATCACAGTTACACCCCTCAAACCCCCGGAAGAATGCAAAGACAATAGAAAATGAGTGTAACCATTGTAATATATTAAAAGCAAGTAGGCAGAAATAGATATATACACCATGTACATAATATATACCAAGCATAGTAGTCCAGGTGGTACTCTAAGGAAGTCCGTGGAACACTGGGACCACACGGTATGGGCGAGGCCCACAGAAGATCCCCGACCATGACGGAGAGAACACTGCAGGGGCATCAGACAGCAACTAAACAGGCACCTCACGGGGAGGGAAAGGGGGGGCAACTCAGCCGCTTGAGTGTACGACGCCAAATCCACGAGGAGGCCACATGCCCACTGTTCAATCCTGGGGAGTGCAAAGCCACAGTCTCTCAAGTCTACAGTGGGTGGGTTGCCCACTGTACAATCCTGGGAGTGCAAAGCCACTGTCTCTCAAGTCTCTACAGTGGGTGGCTTGCCCACTGTTCCATCCTGGGGAGTGCAAAGCCACAGTCTCACAAGTCTCTACAGTGGGTGGGTTGCCCACTGTTCCATCCTGGGGAGTGCAAAGCCACAGTCTCACAAGTCTCTACAGTGGGTGGGTTGCCCACTGTTCAATCCTGGGGAGTGCAAAGCCACAGTCTCACAAGTGGATAACAGTCTCCACTGGTTCTAGAGGGGCTTTGTGCCCAGAGTGCGTCATCCTGCTAAGGACTGAGGTAGTGGATGTATCTCTCCACTGGTTCTGGAGGGGGCATGTTGCCCAGAGTGCATCATTCACCCCGTGACAGACTCAGTTGCGTCAGTGCCCTTGCTGCCCATGGGCCAGCAGTGCTTGAGATGGCGGTGCCCTGTGCAGCGGTGGTTGAGATGGCGGTGCCCTGTTCAGCGGTGCTTGCGGTGCCCTGTTCAGCGGTGCTTGAGATGGCGGTGCCCTGTTCAGCGGTGCTTGAGATGGCGGTGCCCTGTTCAGTGGTGCTTGAGATGGCGGTGCCCTGTTCATCGGTGCTTGAGATGTCGGTGCCCTGTTCAGCGGTGCTTGAGATGGCGGTCCTTCATGGCCCAACGGGGCTTTTGCTGGCGGTCCTTCATGGCCCAGCGGGGCTTTTGCTGGCAGCTGGGATGGTGCTGGCGGTGGCCTCCTGGGCAGCTGGGCTGGTGCTGGCGGCGGCCTCCTGGGCAGCTGGGCTGGTGCTGGCGTTGGCCTCCTGGGCAGCTGGGATGGTGCTGGCGGTGGCCTCCTGGGCATCAGGGATGATGGCGGTCTTCTCCGCCGTGCTGCTCTTCCCAGACTTGCCGGGTTTCTTGTGGCCCTTCCCCACCTTGGAAGGTATCACAGCTGACTCCACACTCCCACCTGTACCCCTGGGAGCTTTGGTGACTGGAGTCTTCCCCCTCTCCCGCCGGGCACTGGCCAACTTCTGATGCTTCACAGGTGGGGTCTGTCTGTGCTGTGGCTCCGTGCCACACTGGCTGCCCTGGTGGCCGGTGCACCCCAGATGTGAGCAGGCACAGGGCAAAGGCTGAGGGGCTGCTGGGAAGGCGGTGCTGGTAGGGGGGGGTGGCGGCTGTACCTGTAGATGCGGGGGGCACAGATGTTGCCGCCACCACAAGGGAGCTCCCATCAGAGGACGAGTCCGTGTCGCTGGTCTCAGCTCCTGTCCCCACCGTGGAGCTCCCCTCGCCCTCCGTCCCACTGGTGAATTCAGACTCCTTAGTGTTGCCCTCCAGGGCCATGTGGGATGCAGCTCCCTCGTGCTCCGGTGCCACTGCTCCTCCACCTGATGATGCTAATGCACACAAGAACAGGGAGACCACAAAAAGGGGGGGAGACAGAAGAGAGACATGTTGAGTGCATGCATTACCGCTACCGGACACGACAGACACAGAAGCCCCCTGCACTATGCCGCGCTCTTGGGCTCCACTGTTCAATTCCTGGGAAATGGCCTACAAGGCTATGGACGACATCTGCACACATAGATGACACAGGGGCATGACTAGGTGTACTTGGCACTCTACAGAGGTGGGCTGGGGTGCCACATGGCCTGCCTTACGGAGGGGCCTTGCCTACGGAACTCGCCCTGGCCTAGGGAAACCCACAGCCCACCTCCCCCACCCAGACACCTCCACCGCGCAAAGTCAGCAGAATGAGAGTGTACTCACCCCCTTGTGGCTGCTGTGATGCCCTCAAGTGCCCATCCAACTCCGGGTAGGCCACCGCCAGGATCCAGAACATCAGGGGAGTCATGGTGCGACGGGCACCCCTCCCACGTTGGGAGGCCATCCCCAGCTGAGCCTCCGCCGTCTTCTTGCTCTAGCGGCGAATGTCCTCCCATCTTTTACGGCAGTGGATGCTCCGTCTGTGGTAGACCCCCAGGGTCCGGACGTCCTTGGCGATGGCACGCCAAATATATTTTTTCTGGTGGGCGCTGACCTACATGAAATGTACAGGGGAAAAAGAAGTTATTACCAACTGCACCGTCAAAGTGATTGGCCCCATCCCTACCCTTGCCTTGTGGCACATGCATTCACTGTCTTTCATGCACGCAGCACTCTCCCCCCTTCCTTCATACATCCAGCCCTCTCCACACAGGCATAGCCCATACAACATGCTCTGTGTGTACATACGTGTTTGTCTGGAGGACCGTAGAGTAGCGTGTACTGGGGGATGACCCCATCCACGAGCTTCTCTAACTCCTCCGATGTGAAGGCAGGGGCCCTTTCCCCAGAAACTTGAGCCATTGTCTCTTCCAGACCGAGGTCACAGCAGCACTTGCAGTGTAGGTCCTCTCCTGTCGAAGATCAGGTATCAACTGATTGAACAGATAGAAAATGGCGGTCACGTCCGCGGCGGTGCGTACCGTCACCGCCAGCGTACATCGTCATTGGCTCCTGGGACCCATAGGGTCCAATGTTAACCAATGCAGCATTGCGCCGCGGTCTTCGACCGCCTACCGCGACGGTGTACAACGCCAGCGCAGTTACCTCACATCCCATTGTCCCACTTTAGAGGTCAGGCAGGCACCATTTCAGGGGCCCACATGGCTTCATTTCCAACTGCGTCACACATACCTAGGCCTAGACTCAACACACATACAGGCCACCTTTTGTGTATGATTGGTGTTCTGGGTAAACTGTGGGTACGTACCTCTGAGTTGTTTGACTCTGTGCTCGCTGTTGTCCTTCATAGGCACCGTCCGCTGGGACATGTGAGGAGATGGCGCATCCTCCGGTGTACCGACCGTTGGTGGACCTGTCGACAATGGAGGAGCGACATGTCATAATCACATACAGGCTTCACCGTGCCACAATCCAGGAACTGTGTACCCAGTTGGAGCCAGACCTGATGTCAGCAATCCTCCATCCTATAGGAATCCCCCTTCAAGTGCAGGTGCTGTCAGTGCTCCATTTCCTTGCAAGTGGGTCATTTCAAACAAAAGTTGCCATAGCATCATGGATGTCCCAGCTTATGTTTTCCAACGTATTGTCCAGAGTGTTGTCTGCCCTTCTGAAACACATGCGTAGCTACATCGTGTTCCCTCAGGTGGAGGATTTGCCTACAGTGAAAGGTGATTTCTATGCCCTGGGACATATCCCCAACATCATAGGTGCCATTGATGGGACCCATGTGGCTTTGGTCCCCCCCCCACAGGAGTGAACTGGTGTACAGAAACCGGAAGAGCTATCATTCTATGAATGTACAGATGGTATGTTTGGCAGACCAGTACATCTCCCATGTGAATCCCATGTTCCCTGGCTCAGTGCATGACCCTTACATCCTGCGGAATAGCAGCATCCCTTATGTGATGGATCAACTCCAGAGGCACCGTGTGTGGCTATTAAGTGAGCACCTGGAGGCAAGTCAGTGGAAATGGTTGTCTGGGTCTGGGGTTACCCTACAGGTTAGTGTTTGTCTAACACTTGTCCCTCGCCATTTGCAGGTGACTCTGGTTACCCCAGCCTGTCATGGCTACTGACCCCTGTGAGGAATCCCAGGACAAGGGCAGAGGAACGCTACAATGAGGCCCATGGGCGAACTAGGAGGGTGATCGAGCGGACCTTCGGCCATCTGAAGGCCAGGTTCCGGTGCCTCCATATGACAGGTGGATCCCTATTCTACTCACCAAAGAAGGTGTGCCAGATCATAGTGGCCTGCTGTATGCTTCATAACTTGGCATTGCGACGACAGGTGCCTTTTCTGCAGGAGGATGGTCCAGATGGCGGTGTTGTTGCAGCTGTGGAGCCTGTGGATAGTGAAGACGAGGAAGCAGAGGAAGAAGAGATGAACAACAGGGACTCAGTGATCCAGCAATATTTCCAGTGAGACACAGGTAAGAGTACAGACCTGCCTACTACATGTACTTAAACACTACTACCTCTCTACTGTCTGTCGTTTTCGCCCAGTGTATGGTCACTGAGTTGTCACTTTCCCTTACGATTTCACAGATGTGGGTCCCACTGTGTGACATCTGCTTAGATTCCTCATGGACTAGAGCTGTGTGACATAAGTATGTTGACATTACAATTGAAAGAGCATTTTATCACTGTAATTGCTAATACACTATTTTGAAATCACAGACAGACTCCAGATTGTTTTGAGCTTTTAGTGTGTTTATTTAAGTGCTCAATATTGGAGGGGGTAGTGAAATGGTGAGGGGTGATGGCGGAGGAATGTCCATGGCAGAGTCAAGTCTATTAGTCTCACAGGTGCATTGCCCAAATGGGCATAGGAAGTGGAGCTGGGGCAATTTAAGGATGGACAGGGTGACAAAGTGGGACAGTAGGATGACAATCAGGGTGGTCTCATTTCTTGGCGGGGTCTTGGCATCGTGCTCTGTCTTTGTCCTGGATCTCAGGGACCGTTTGCGGGGTGGTTCTCCCTCTGCAGGGGGTGGGGTGCTGGTGTGGTGGTCCTGTGGCAGGGCGTCCTGTCCACTAGCGCCGGCGGAGGTGGTGGGCAGTTCATCTTCCATGCTTGTGTCAGGGGCCCCTTGTAGTGCCACAGTGTCCCTCCTGGTGTTGAGTAGTTCCTTCAGCACCCCTACGATGGTGCCCAGGGTGGAGCTGATGGTTCTGAGTTCCTCCCTGAAGCCCATATACTGTTCCTCCTGCAGGCGCTGGGTCTCCTGAAACTTGGCCAGTACCGTTGCCATCGTCTCCTGGGAGTGGTGGTAGGCTCCCATGATGGAGGAGAGGGCTTCGTGGAGAGTGGGTTCCCTTGGCCTGTCCGCCCCCTGTCGCACAGCAGCCCTCCCAGTTCCCCTGGACCATGTGCCCACTACCACTGCCCCCAGGTCCCTGTTGTTGTTGGGGTGGTGGGTTATCCTGGGTTCCATGTAGTGGTGGACACACTGCTGATTGACATGTCCAGGGGACGGAGGTATGGGCCCGCTGGGTGGGTGCTGTGCTGGTGTTTCCAGAGGGGGGAAGGTCTGTGATGGCCTGTGCCAGTGTGAGGGGAACCGACTGTCCCGAGGTCCCTGATGGGCTGAGCTGGTCATCTAGATCCAGTTGGACAGAGGTGCTGTCATCACTGTGGGCCTCTTCTGTTGGTGGTGTGGACATGTGTGGACCCTCCTGTCCGGTGATGTTGGGTAGGGGTCCTGCAGGGGTATAAAAGGATGGTTATTACATCTATGTGTGTCATGGTCTGCAATGGGTGGGTGACCGTGTACCCCAGTGCTTGCATTCCTGTGTGGGACCTTGTGTGATGATGGTTTAGGGGGTTGTATGGGTATGTGCAGTGGGCATGCTTTAGTGATGGGTGTCCATGCTTTGTTGTTGCATGCAGGGCTTGGTGTTGGGATGGGTGGTTTGTGATGTTGGGACATATGTGAGGAGTTGGGGTGCTGGGGGTGAGGGTGGGGGTATGTGATAACATGCAGGTAGGGTGGGTGATGTAATAATTAAGATTTGTCTTACCAGAGTCCATTCTTCCAGCTACTCCTGCGATGCCCTCAGGATGCAGAATCGCCAAGACCTGCTCCTCCCATGTTGTTAGTTGTGGGGGAGGAGGTGGGGGTTCGCCGCCAGTTCGCTGAACCACCTGGTGGTGTCTTGAGTCTAGAGCTTGGTGTTTATTTTTTTTCCCCAGACTTCAACGTGAGAGAATTTATGTGACAATCTTGCTGTGAAAGAAAGGCTTTTTTCTAGCACACAAAATTTAAATGTCTATAAATTAACTATGCGGATATTTCAGAATATATCAGAATTAGGAAAACACAAATGAAGAACTTACACATTATAGTTTGTATGCTGTATACTTTTATTAGTA
Source organism: Pleurodeles waltl (assembly GCF_031143425.1). Classification (NCBI taxonomy): domain Eukaryota; kingdom Metazoa; phylum Chordata; class Amphibia; order Caudata; family Salamandridae; genus Pleurodeles; species Pleurodeles waltl. The sequence continues at coordinate 325,918,964 of NC_090443.1, forward strand.
AAACTGTATGTCTGTGCAAATGTAATGATCTTCTCAATGACCATCTGTATTGGCAGAGTGTGTCACGGACTACTCGTCGTTTATGACTTAGGTCAACTGGAACTGCAGAGTGGTCTTGATCCTTGTAGGTTCTGCCTTAACCAAGGTAAGGGCGGCCCTTTCTGGTAGCCCCGGTGCTGTTGACAATGGGACGTCAAAGGCAGTCTGTGCCCTCCAGAAGGAGTCCGAGAGGAAAAAACCCAAAAGGGAAAAACCTCTATGGCTGGAACTCCCTGGAACTAAAAATAAGCCCCAAAGGTAAGTCTTCCAATAAAGAAAGCAAATACTGGAAGAAACTGGAACAGGCGAAGAAAAAAGCTGGAGGAAAACAACCGGAGCGTAATCATCACCAAAGGAAGTGTTGCAGCGCAGGGAGAACAAGAATCACACTCCTTATAAACCCTAAAACAGGAAATGACAGACAGGAAGAAAAAAGATGCCATGTTGGATTGGGAAAGGACCATAGGAGAATATAGAGGAAGGTGCCATTTTGGAAAAGGATCCTAATGCATGCAGGGAAAAGGGTTGAAGCAAGGCAAGCTGGGATAAAGAAGAACATTGCTTCTAAATGTAAAACGGGAAGAAAGAAGATAAGGAGAAAGAAGAGAAAAGAAGAAAAGAACAGGCATCACCAGGTAGGTGAGGGATCGGGGGGTTCCCACTCCTAATTTCGAGGGCGCACTGCGCCCTGAACTCGCCAAGTTATAATGCCCAATTTAGGGCCTCGTGCGACAGAATACTGGAAAAAGGGGGTGCAGCACGCCCCATGGCCGAGAAAATGAACTGCGGCTCCAGCCGTGCCCCAAGCCGACCTCCTGGAGCCCCAGGTTTGTTCGGATACAAACTAAAAACAGACGGATCAAAAGAGGGGCGTGAACAGAAGAGGCATCTTCCCAAGAACACTCACTAAGAGGAGAGCCCTTCCAGTGAATAAGATATTGGAGAATTTACGAGAATCACATATTTCTTGGACTTCATATTCGGGTTTGTCATTCACTAACAAAGGGGGGGGACAGGTGAATTGTCTTTGAAAAGGGTCAGGCTTATAGGGCTTCAGTTGAGAGATGTGATATACTGGATGGATTTTCCATGTTCAAGGCAAACAAAGATGGAAGGACACTGGACTGATCTTCTGAAGAATTGAAAAGGGTCCATAATATCAGGGTTTGAACTTATTTTGTGACAGACAGAGGGGTAAAAATCTGGAAGAAAGTCAGACCTTGTCTTGGATTTGATAAGATGGAGCTTCACATCGTCTCTTATCAGCCATCCTTTTCATTTGTTGTTTGGTAGACAAAAGAGTAGAATGTATAAGGCGTTTAATTCTACGTAATTACAAGAAAAGGAGGTGATTGCAGGAAGTGTAGAAGAGTAGAAGAGTATTTAGGAATAGCAGGAAAAGACTTGGGATGAAAACCATATGAGCAGAAAACTTTTGAGGCACAATGTACTGTATTATTATATGAAAACTCAGCATTGGGTACATACATGGACCAGTTACTCTGAGTGGTATTGCAAAAACATTGTAGATATTGTTCAAGTCCTTGATTCAGGTGTTCCGTTTGCTCATTAGTCTGACAATGAAATCCAGAAGATAAGGCTACCTCGATATTCAGGGTTTTACATAAATGTTTCCAAAAACCTGATATGTATTGAGGGCCACGATCTGAAACAATAACTTGAGGGAGACCATGGAGACAAAAAATCTCTTGTATAAAGATTTGACTTAATTCTTTGGATGTGGGTAGTTTCTTTGAGGCAGTAAAATGAGCCATCTTCGTAAATGAATCCACAGTCACCATTATAACTTGATTTCCTGCTGAGGGTGGTATTGAACACATGAAATCAGTTGATACGGTATGCCAAGGGACTAGTGGAACAGGTAAAGGTGGAAGTAGTCCTGCAGGCTTGGCACGTGGTATTTTTGCTTGAGCACAGATGGGACAAGACACCACGTAACTCTCAGTATCTTGCTTAAATGTAGGCCACCAAAAGGAACAAAGGAGTAATTCCTGTATAGCTTTGTATCTTGCTTAAATGTAGGCCACAAAAAGGAACAAAGGAGTAATTCCTGTATAGCTTTGATACCACGATTGCTGGCCACAGGGGGCCATGACACATTTGTAGTGTTTTTCTTTGCACTCTCTTAGTAGGTAGAAACAATGCATCTTTATGGTAGTAGTACCCTTTAGCCTTGCTTAATTTTTGACGTAGCTCTTACATTTCCAGTTCTGAGAGGGTTGAGTACTCAGACCATATTTTAGCAAGGAAAGACTGTACTAAACCAATAATTCTGTCTGGTTCAATGAGGTGTTGTGAAGGGATATTGATTCCTTCAGGGTAGCGTCATGACAGTGCGTCTGCCAGAATATTTCGAGAACCAGGAATACAGGTGATATAAAAATCAAATTGGCTAAAAAAAAAGCCCAACGGCCTTGACGACTGTTCTGACATTGAAAGTTTCGTAGGCACTGTAAATTTCTATGGTCTGTTCTCACTTCAAATGGTTCCCTAGAACGCATAAGGAATTGTCTCCACTCCTGACAGGCTGTTTTTAGAGCTAGAAGTTCTCGTTCCAAAACCAAATAATTTTGCTCAGAATCAGATAGCACAAAGGACAGATAAAAAATCAGATGTTCCAATCCGTTGTCGTCCTGTCTTTGTAATAATGCGGCCCCAATAGCTCTTTTTGAAGTATCAGTGACTACGATAAATTGTTTGCTGGTGTCTGGATGTCATAGTATAGGAGCCTGGGTGAAAGCACATTTTAGGTTTTGGAATGCGCTTTCAGCCACATCTGTCCAAATGAAACCGTTTGTAAACTCTCTTGTTTCAGAATTTGTGTGATTTGGCTGGTTTGTTGAGCAAAATCCAAAATAAATTGGCGATAAAAGTTGGCCAGTCCTAAAAAACACTGGGTTTCCTTGATAGACGAGGGGTATGGCCGGTCTAGGATGGCCTGAACTTTCTCTGGATACATGGAAATACCAACTTGACTAATATGATATCCTAAATATTTCACCTCTGTCTTGTCAAATTCACATTTCTCTGGTTTACAGTAGGGTTGATGTTGCCTAAGTCTGTCTAGCACTTGCATTACATGTCAGGTGTAATGTTCAGGATGTCTGGAATATATCAGGATATCATCTGAGTAGATTACAATGGTGTGGTTTAAAAGATCAGAAAATACAGAATCCAAAAATCTCTGAAAAATATAGGGGGCGTTGGTTAAACCAAAGGGCATTACCCAATATTCGTAATGACCAAAAGGTGTACAAAAAGCGGTCTTCCATTCATCACCTTCCTTAATTTTTAAAAGATGGTAAGCTCCCATAAGGTCTAACTTTGAAAATATCTGCGCCCCTCTGGTTGTTTCTAATATATCTCTGATGAGAGGTAGAGGATATCGCTCTTTTATGGTAATCTTATTTCATCCACGAAAGTCTATACAGGGACGTAGATCCATCGTCTTCTTGGGCACGAAGAAGAGGGGAGCCCCAGCGGGAGAAGAAGATGGTGCAATAAGACCACTCTATATATTTTCTTGCAGGTATTCCTTGAGTATTTTCTTTTCAGGTTCAGTAAGAGAGTTCATTCTACCAAAGAGGATAACAGTTCCAGGTTACAGGAAAATGGTACAATTGTATTCTCTGTGTGGAGGTAGAACTGATTTCATGGGTTTTTGGAACACATCTGTATAATCCAGATAGTGACTAGGTACCCCTTGAATAGAGTTTATGGAACACCCTAAATCTGGTAAAGTTGATAACATTTTCTTTGGTGACCAATATGTTTCTGAGAAGTAACAATGGTCTTGACAGAATTGGGAGGACAGAGAAATAGTTCTGGTTTCCCAATTGATATAAGGATTATGCCCTGTAAACCAGGGTATTCCTAGGATTATTGTATGATTAGGAGAGGTGATCAGATCAAAAGAGGAATGTTCCTGATGTTTTCCAAAGTGTAGACATAGGGTAGGAGTAGTGCTGATGACAGGACCGGAAGCTAATAGAGATCCATCAACTGTATGAACCTGTTCTGGAATGTCCTTAGATATTCGTGGAATTTTTTGTTTCGTGGACCATGTCTCATCCAGATAGATTCCACTGGCTCCACAGTCCAATAATGCCAATGCTCTTTCTTCCTGACCATCTGGCAACTGCAGTGTTACAGGAACAGGGCAGTTGCATCTTCTTTGGAGGAACAAATAGAAGGTATCTCAGAGAATCACGTCCCCTCCCTTCTCATAGAGGACGGGAATTGGCGTTTCCTGAGGACTTCACAGGACGGACAAGGCAGGTACGGAGCAAATGGCCAGCAGCTCCACAATAAAGACATAGGCCCTCATTACGACCATGGCGGGCGGGGGAGAAGTGGCGGTAATACCGCCAACAGGCCAGCGGAAAAAAATTGAATTATGACCACGGCGGTTACCGCCATGGTCATCCGCCACTTCTCCACTCCGACCGCTAGGGTGGTGACGACCGCTGGGCTGGAGACTTCGGTCTCCAGCCCGGCGGCCGTCACCAGACCGTCGGCGGTATCAGGACCCTGCATACCACCATGGATTTCGGGTGGTTTGGAACCGCCACGAAATCCATTGCGGTAGGCACTATCAGTGCCAGGGAATGCCTTCCCTGGCCCTGATAGGGGTCTCCCCCACCCTGAGTCCTCCCCCCACACCCCTGACCCCCCTACCACCCTCAAAGGTGGCAGGACCACCCTCCCCACCCCCAACATCAACATACACCCCCCTCCCCACCCCCAACATCAACATACACAACCCCCTACACTTACACATACACTACAACAGCACATACCCGCAGACATACAAACAGACCGACCCGCATACATTTCCCATACACACAACACACCCCCCGCATGCATACACGCACTCACACACCCCCTCTACATACTCACATGCACATCCCCATGCACCCATACAACACCCCCCACCCCCCTCCCCTAACGGACTATCACCTTACCTTGTCCGGTGATCCTCCGGGAGGGGATGGGATCCATGGGGGCTGCTCCGCCGCCAGCTCCCAGTCACCAGAACACCACCACACCAAATCCTGCGTTGGGATTCAGTGGGCGGTGTTCTGATGACGGGGCGGTGGAGGTGGAGCAGCCTCCACTTCCCCGCCAACCGCCAGTATGGCTGCAGGCGGCTCTCCGTCCGAAAAAGGATGGAGGGCTGCCAGTAGTCATGATTCGCTGCTCTACTCCGCACTACTCTACTCCTATGCCACTTCACTCTGCAACACTGCACTCTATGCCAAAACCCTCTACTCTCTAGAGTCTACTCTGTCCCACTCCACTCTACTCCACTGCACTCTATGCCACACTACTCTACACCACTGCAGTCTATTCTGAAACAATCTAATCTAAGCCACTGCATTCTGTGCCAGTCTGCTGTACTTTATGCCACTTCACTCTAAACCACTGCACTCTACGCAACTCCACTGTGCAACACTGCATTCTATGCCACTCCAATCTACACCAATGCCCTTTACTCAGTACCACTGCACTCTATGCCATTGCATTCTACTCTGAAACTCTGCAATACTGCACTCTACACCAATACACTCTACACAATATACTCTACTCTGCACCACTGCATTCTAAAATACTACAGCACTCTACTCTGTGTCACTACACGCTATGCTACTGCACTCTCCACAGCACCACTGTACACCACTGCACTCTATGCAATTTCACTCTAAACCACTACATTCTACACCACTCCTCTATGCTACTGCACTCTTCTTAAAACCAATGCACTCTATGCCAACCTACTCTGCACCACTGCACTCTATGCCACTATACTCTATGCCACTCTACACCATTTCACTGTACACCACTCTATTCTAATTTGCACCACTGTGCTCTGTGCCACTGCACACTACACCACTGCACTCTACGACACTCTACTCTTCAACAATTCACTCCCTGACGCTAAACTCTAGGCTACTCTACTTTGCGCCACTGCACCCTACTCTGCACCACTCTGACCAACGTCACTCTACTGCACTCAATGCTACTGCACTCTATGTGCCTTTTCTACGCAACTGCCTTCTGCACCACGCTAGCCTAATCTGTGCCACTGTACTGTATGCCACTCTAGTCTACTCTACCCTACTCTAATCCTCGCCAATACATTCTACAATGCTGCGACACTCCACACTACATCACTCTTTGCCACTTCATAGCATTCTCTTCTATGCCACAGACCTTTAGCCATGCTGAACAACACCCACCCTAGTGTACAACACGGCTAAAGCACATTGGCAAAGCCAATAGCTCTTGCATAGGCAAGACCTATTGGCTTAGTCAATGCTGTTTTTTACTGGAATTGAGGTGCGTAAGAAACATTATTATGACCTCTGTGGTCCTGCCCCACCACGCCTGCGGTCGCGGTCAGACTGCCGACAGTGTGGTGGTGCAGGACCGCCAAATTATGACAGCGCTAGTGAACTGGCTGCATCGCAGCCAGTTCACCCCGTACCGCCAGGGGGGCGGGACCGCCTGGCTGAAGGTTGACCACCTTCAGCCTGGTGGTCTGTCTAACGCCACCCGCGGTATTTTGAGTATCCTTACCGCCAGAGATTCCTTGGTAGCAGCCCTGCCATGAAATCCCTGGCAGTAAGGATACTGGTGACAGGAATACTCATTCCTGTCGCCACAACAGGACTCCCCAACCCCTCCCCTCCATGTAGGACCCCCTCTCCACCACCCGATCCCATCAGAAGTCCTCTACCCCCCCAAGCAACGATGCCCACCCTCCCCCAGTCCCTGTTCTGAAAACTCCTCCGCCCCCTCCATCAACGCACACACACACCACACTTACATACATACACACACAAATCCTCGCTCACTCATTCTCACACACACATGCACACAAGGCCACGACCCCCCCGCATACAGGCACTCACACATGCACACAGACACTTGCACACACGCACACACACACAACACCCCCCACCCCCTCCATTCACACAAATACCCCCATTCACGCACACAACATTCAACAGCCCCCCACCCTTGTCAGATGATCACCTTACCTGGTGGTCGCGGTGGTGGTCTGGGAGGGAACGGGGTCCATAGAGCTTGCTCCGCCGCCAGAGCCCCCTCAACACAACACCGCCACGCCATTTACAATGTTGTAATACGTCTGGCGGTGTTGTGGTGGCGTAGCGGTGGTGACGGAGCATGCTCCACTAGACTGCTGACTGCCAGTATGGGTTCTGGCGGCATCCCCGCCAAATAGTGGCAGAGAGCAACCAGCAGCCATAATATGGTTGTCTGAAGACTGCCAACACTGGCGGTCATATTGCGGGTGTGACTTTGGCGGTTTACGAAATAGATAGCCAAAGTCATAATGAGGGCCATAATGTCTTTCTATACAATAATTCGATCACCAATTTATTACAACTTACATACCTTTAAAAGAGTGTTCGGTCATTATTTACCCTGATGAGATTTACCTTTTAAATGCCTTAAATCTTTAGTCAATGGCTTCACATCTGTGCTTTAGCCACTGATAAAGCATGTTTAAAAAAATGCCTGATACATATTCATGAAACAAGCAGATTGGTGTACATCATTACATTACAACATTGCTTACAATCATTTTGTGACTTGAACCGTTTATAAGTGAGGTACCCATATATTTTACATTCTTCAACATTGTATAATGTCTCAGAAATTTCATTGATCTTCTAGAAATAAATATATGTACCCTGTAAATCTCCAGTTTATGTAAAAATTGACAATAGCACTACATGACAATTCTTTAATGTCAGCATGTGCTCAGACATTCACAGGTGAATAAGGAACTGTAAACCTAAGCTTTAGTTTTTCTCACATATTTTGGCAACAGGACTTTGATTTAAGCCACAACCTATTTGTAATGTACTTTTGCAACTCACACTAGTTGCACTCAGTCGCTACCTTATTTAAATTAAGTACAGTTCCCTTTTAAAATTTTGCCAGTAGTTAAACTGTATACCATATCAATCTTACCATACTGAATCAAGTCCGCCGGCGGTGATGGCTGCACTGTGGTGGTGGTTATGGGAGGCTTCTGCTTAGCCCCTGCACCCTCTGATGGCTGCACTGTGGTGGTGGTTGGGGAGGCTCCTGCTCAGCCCCTGCACCCTCTGATGGCTTCACAACCATGGCTGGTGGTGGGGGCCCTGTGACAGCTACTGGTGGTGGCGGTGTTTGGCCGGCAGCTTCCGCTGGCATAGATTGCCTTCTCTCCTCCTGCTCATGGGTTGGGGATCCCTTACCCTTCCTGGCACTGGTGGATGGGCTCTTCCCCCCTCTGCCTGCTGGTGCAGGCTCCTTCCCCTTCTTTCCAGCTGGTGCAGGCTCCTTCCCCCTCTTAGCGGCTGGTGAAGGCTCCTTCCCCCTTTTCGCAGCTGTTGCAGGCTCCTTCCCCTTCAGTATTGGTGGCCCGGAATCCCTACCACCATGAGTAGTCGGTGCTACCACTGGGCCCGTGGACTGTTTGGCTGAGGTGCGAGGCTGGGTCCTTGCTACCCTGGCCATAAGTGCAGGACGGGGGGAGGGGGAGGGAAGAGGTCAATCGTGGAAAGGAAAAGCTTTTTAGGGACGTTGAGGAGGGAGGAGTAATGAGAGTGGAGGATGAGGGTGTGGTTGTTGGAGGTGTTTGTCTGCTGGATTTGGGTGAAGGTGCATGGGCTGTAGGCTGTTGTGAGGTGGATGGCTGTTGGGTGTCTGAGTTCTTGCGTTTGTGTACTTTAGAGGGGGGACAGACATGGTGGGAGAGGATATAGGGGACGCGTGCATGGATGTTGTGGAGGTGTCTGCCAGCGAGGTGTGTGTTATGTTTGGTGTGGTGATGATGCTGGTAGTGGATATTGATGTAGTGCATGCAGGTGTGAGTGTAGACGCAACTGGATGGGAGGTGGAGGAAGAGGAGGAGGAGGGGAAGACAGTGGAGATAGTGTATGTTGTCGTGTCTGCAACTGAATGGTGTTTGTGTGAGTGCCTCTGGGATGAAGTGTGGTGCTTGTGTTTGTCTGTTACGTTCTTGTGTGTTGCCTTGTGTGCATGCTCGTCTGCCTGTGTGCTTGGGATGGGTTGGGGTTGAGGAGAATGGGACTGGGAAGTGGAAGTTGGAGAGGGGACGGTTGAAACAGGGACAATGGCTGCCATCAGAGAGGATTCCAGAGCCTGAATCGATCTCTGTTGGGTCACCAATCCACTGTGAATGCCCTCCAGGAATGCATTTGATTGATGCATCTGGGCTGCCAGCCCCTGGATGGCATTCACAATGGTTGTTTGCCCTACAGAGATGGATCTCAGGAGGTCAATATCCTCCTCAATCAGGGCAGCAGGGCTCACTGGGGCAGGGCCTGAGGTGCCTGGGCGAAGGAGATGCTCACCCTCCTGGGTGAGCGGGCACGGGCAACTCGCTGAGGGGCTACTGGGAGGGAGGTGCTGGTACGGGGGGTGGCAGCTGTACCGGTAGCTGGGGTAGTCACAGAGGTGTCCGCCACTACCAGGGAGCTACCATTAGAGGAGGTATCAAAGTCTGTATTGTCCCCTCCAGTCTCCACCGTGGTGCTCCCCTTGCCCTCTGTCCCACTGGTGCCCTCAGCATCGGTGGAGTCTGCCTTCAGGGTCCTGTGGGATGCAGCTCCCTCTGTCGCCAGTGCCCCTGCTCCTCCGCCAGATAATGCTAATGCACAGAAGGACAGGATGACAAACAAGAAAGGGGGGAGAGAGAGAGACAAAGGATACACTGGGTCAATGACTGCACCAACACCACAGTTGACGTACACAGCACCCTCACACACAAGGAACAGGCCTTCGCTTTATACATGACACTACCAGTGAAATGGCTAGTCACCAAGGAATGAGGAGGGGCAGACACTACCAACTGCAGCACACCTGGGATCCACGCAGCCCTGCCCAGAAGTGAATACTATCAACCTAGGTAAGCAGTATCTCCCATTCAAACCCTTAGCCACCAGGGGACCTAAGCTGCTATGTCTGACCTGGCCTTTGGGCACCCAAGGACACACAACCACCACCCGGATACCACCCCACCAGACGTAAGTTGTAATGATAGCCACTGTACTCACCCCCTTGTGGCTGCTGTGATGCCCTCAAGCACCCATCCAGCTCAGAGTAGGCCACCACCAGTATGCAGGCCAGTAGGAGGGTCAGGGTCCGACGGGCACCCCTTCCTCATTGGGAGGCCATCCCCAGCTGGGCTTCCGCAGTCTTTCATGCCCAGCGTCTCAGGTCCTCCCACTGTTTTCGACAGTGGGTACTCCGCCTGCCATAGACCCCCAGGGTCCCCACGTCCTTGGCGATGGTACATCATAGTTTTGATGGGTGCTGACCTCCAGAGGTAATACAGACAGGAGAACACCATTAGACAAATACTCAAGCCTGTCACACAAATGACCCACCATACCTGTTTCCATCACCATTGGCATACACATAGCCTAGCCCACAACATATACACTCACAAGAGGACATCCACCCACCCCCCTTACACGAGGACTTCACACACAACTCCATGCATTCATGCCACATGCATTGTGCCCAAGGTGTACTCACCTGTTGGTTTGGAGACCCATACACCAGTCCGTACTGGGGTAGGACCCCATCCACCAGTCGCTCCAGCTCCTCAGAAGTGAAGGCTGGGGACCTTTGCCCGGTCACACAGGCCATGGTAGGCTCCAGACACAGGTCACAGCAGCACATGCAGTGTAGGTCCTCTCCAATGGAAGGTCAGGAAACAAGTGAGGAAACAGAAGGAAAATGGACGTCACGTCCGCAGCAGTGGATACCATCACCACTGATGTAGATCACCATTGGCCACTGTACCCCATAGGGCCCAATATTAACCAATGATGAATTGCACAGCGGTTCACGACCGCCTACTGCCACAGCGCACAACGTCAGCGGCATTACCTCACTTCCACCTGTCCCTACACACAGGATAGGCGGTCGCCGCTTCAGGGGGGGTGAACAGGCATATCAATTATTTCTGCGTCACTGGATAAATAGGCACTTTTTGCATTTGTGCCCTCCCGCAATGAACAGGTGTTCAGGAATCGGAAGAGCTTCCACTCCATGAATGTGCACATGGTGTGCTTGGCAGACCAGTACATCTCCCATGTCAATGCTAAGTATCCTGGGTTGGTGCATAATGCCTTTGTCCTGAGGAATAGCAGCATCCTAAATGTGATGGCCCAACTACAGAAGCACATGGTGTGGCTAATAGGTGAGCCCTGGTTCCCACCCAGTATATGTTGGTGTACGCCTATGGTGTATTGCTTATATATGATAGTGTGTGGCTAAATGTTGTCCCTCAATATTTGCAGGTGATTCTGGTTACCCAAACCTATCATAGCTGCTGACCCCTGTGAGGAATGCCAAGACAAGGGCAGAAGAACAATACAATGAGGCACATGGGCGAACCAGAAGGATCATTGAAAGGACCTTTGGCCTCCTGAAAGCCAGGTTCAGGTGCCTCCATCTAACAGGGGGGTCCCTGTGCTACTCACTCAAGAAGGTCTGCCAGATAGTAGTTGCATGTTGCACAACTTGGCCCTCAGACGCCATGTACCTTTTCTACAGGAGGAGGAGGCTCGAGATGCCCCTGTGCCCCTGTGGCAGCAGTGGACCCTGAGAACAGTGAGGATGAGGAGGATGAGGATGTGGACAACCGAACATTGTTTTGTTCTGTGTGGCATTGCCATGCTGGCATTACCCACTTCTTTGCCTGCCCTACCTACTGTTACCTCTGGATATTCATTTTGCAGATGTTGGTTATATGACACATTCTCCTGGTGTGATCATAACAGCCAGCTACAGGTCATTCATTCTATGCTCATTCTATGTACAGTTCATTTGCAATGGTTGTAGCCGTTTCAATCAATACAAATTTACAATCAATGAAATACTAGTAGTTGAGTTTTGTCCAAGGGTGTTTATTGTAGTGCTAAAATATAGAGGGAAAAGTGCAATGGAATGGGGTGAAGATGGAGGAAATTCCATGGTATTGCTCCAGTCTGTTTGTAGCACAGGTGCATTGTCCATGGGGACATAGGAAGGGGAGCAATGGCAGTTCAAGGTGGACAAGGTGACTGAGTGGAACACAAGGGGGACAATCAGGAGAGTCTCATTTCCTGGTGGTGGTCTTGGCAAGTGTCTCTGGCTTCTGCCTGGATGCAGCAAAGTTTGTGGGGTGGTTCACCTTCTGGAGGGGGAGGGGTGCTGGTGGCCTGTTTGTTCTGTCTGTGACAGGGCCTCCTGACCACTTGCAGCAGCAGAGGTGGAGGGCTGTTCAGAAGACTGGCTAGTGGTAGGGGCCCGCTTGTGTGACACTGCCTCCCTCATGATGTTGGCCATATTTGCCAGCACCCCTGCTATGGAGGCCAGGGTGGTGTTAATGGTCTGCAAGTCCTCCATGATTCCCTGATACTGTCCCTCCTGCAGCCACCAGTTCACCTGCACGTTGTCAAGGATCTGGCCCATCGTGTCCTGGGAATGTTGGTAGGCTCCCACGATCTGAGAGAGTGCCTCCTGGAGAGTCGGTTCCCTGGTTCTGTCCTCCCCCTGGTGCACAGCAGTCCTCCCTGTGTCCATGTTGGCTGTGCCTCTTTCCCCTGGACCCTGTGCCCACTGCCACTGACCCCTGGTCCCTGATTGTCTTGTGTGCAAGGTGTGGCCTGGGTTCCCTGTACGGGTGGGCACACTGCTGATTGATGAGTCCTGGGGACAGAGGTTTGGGGACGCTGGGTGGGTGCTGTGGTGTGGTGTTTATTCCTGATGGGGGAGGCTCTGTAGTGGCCTGTGACTGGGCGTGGGTGGCCGACTGTCCAGTGGTCCCTGGTGGGCCATGTAGATCGTCCAGATCCTGAAGTCCAGAGTTACTGTCATCACTGTGGGCCTCTTCTGTTGGGGGACCTGATAGTGGTGGCACCTCCTCTCCAGTGACATTGGTTGGGTACCTGTGGGGATGTAAATGATGTATTATACTTCAGGTGTCTGACATTTTTACTTCTGTAGCTTCCCCTCTATGGTTGTTGTTCCCCTGCCAGCTTTTGCATGTGTATGTTGGTGTACAGGGAGTGCAGAATTATTAGGCAAGTTGTATTTTTGAGGATTAATTTTATTATTGAACAACAACCATGTTCTCAATGAACCCAAAAAATTCATTAATATCAAAGCTGAAATTTTTGGAAGTAGTTTTTAGTTTGTTTTTAGTTTTAGCTATGTTAGGGGGATATCTGTGTGTGCAGGTGACTATTACTGTGCATAATTATTAGGCAACTTAACAAAAAAAAATATATACCCATTTCAATTATTTATTATTACCAGTGAAACCAATATAACATCTCAACATTCACAAATATACATTTCTGACATTCAAAAACAAAACAAAAACAAATCAGTGACCAATATAGCCACCTTTCTTTGCAAGGACACTCAAAAGCCTGCCATCCATGGATTCTGTCAGTGTTTTGATCTGTTCACCATCAACATTGCGTGCAGCAGCAACCACAGCCTCCCAGGCACTGTTCAGAGAGGTGTACTGTTTTCCCTCCTTGTAAATCTCACATTTGATGATGGACCACAGGTTCTCAATGGGGTTCAGATCAGGTGAACAAGGAGGCCATGTCATTAGATTTCCTTCTTTTATACCCTTTCTTGCCAGCCACGCTGTGGAGTACTTGGACGCGTGTGATGGAGCATTGTCCTGCATGAAAATCATGTTTTTCTTGAAGGATGCAGACTTCTTCCTGTACCACTGCTTGAAGAAGGTGTCTTCCAGGAACTGGCAGTAGGACTGGGAGTTGAGCTTGACTCCATCCTCAACCCGAAAAGGCCCCACAAGCTCATCTTTGATGATACCAGCCCAAACCAGTACTCCACCTCCACCTTGCTGGCGTCTGAGTCGGACTGGAGCTCTCTGCCCTTTACCAATCCAGCCACGGGCCCATCCATCTGGCCCATCAAGACTCACTCTCATTTCATCAGTCCATAAAACCTTAGAAAAATCAGTCTTGAGATATTTCTTGGCCCAGTCTTGACGTTTCAGCTTGTGTGTCTTGTTCAGTGGTGGTCGTCTTTCAGCCTTTCTTACCTTGGCCATGTCTCTGAGTATTGCACACCTTGTGCTTTTGGGCACTCCAGTGATGTTGCAGCTCTGAAATATGGCCAAACTGGTGGCAAGTGGCATTGTGGCAGCTGCACGCTTGACTTTTCTCAGTTCATGGGCAGTTAATTTGCGCCTTGGTTTTTCCACACGCTTCTTGCGACCCTGTTGACTATTTTGAATGAAACGCTTGATTGTTCGATGATCACGCTTCAGAAGCTTTGCAATTTTAAGAGTGCTGCATCCCTCTGCAAGATATCTCACTATTTTGGACTTTTCTGAGCCTGTCAAGTCCTTCTTTTGACCCATTTTGCCAAAGGAAAGGAAGTTGCCTAATAATTATGCACACCTGATATAGGGTGTTGATGTCATTAGACCACACCCCTTCTCATTACAGAGATGCACATCACCTAATATGCTTAATTGGTAGTAGGCTTTCGAGCCTATACAGCTTGGAGTAAGACAACATGCATAAAGAGGATGATGTGGTCAAAATACTCATTTGCCTAATAATTCTGCACTCCCTGTATAGTGGTTTCCCTATGCTGTGCATGCTTGGGTGATGAGTGTCCACGCAGGGCTGGGAGGGATGTCCATGCATTGGTACAGCATGCAGGGCTTGGCATTTCGATTAGTGTGATGTGATGGTGGAGTGTGTGGGATGGAGTGGAGTGATGGGAGTGAGGGTGTGTGATGGCATGCAGGTATGGGGGTGATAATTGTTGACTTACCAGTGTCCAGTCCTCCTCCAACTCCGGCCAGGCCCTCAGGATGCAGTATTGCCAAGACTTACTCCTCCCATGCTGTAAGTTGTGGGGGAGGAAGTGGGGGTCCCCCGCCAGTCCTCTGTATTGCAAGCTGGTGTCTTGCTGCAGTGGAATTTACCTTCCACCGTAGGTCATTCCACCTCTTTCTGATGTCGTCCCTTGTTCTTGGGTGCTATCCCACAGCGTTGACCCTGTCCACGATTCTCCGCCGTAGCTCCATTTTCCTTGCTATTGATATCTGCTGCACCTGTGCTCCAAATAGCTGTGGCTCTACCCTGACGATTTCCTCCACCATGACCCTTAACTCCTCCTCAGTGAAACAGGGGTGCCTTTGCGGTGCCATGGGTGTTATGTGATGTGTGTTGGGTAATGTGTTGGGGTGTGTGATGTGGAGTGCGTGAGTAGTGTATGGGTGTGAGTGGTGTGTGTGTGTGTGTGTGTACAGTTTTCGCAGTGGTCTTGGTGTCAGTCTTGTGGCAATGAATTGTATTCATTAAGGGTTGTGGGTAATGTGGATGTGTGTTTTATAGTGGGGTGGGTGTGTGGTATGTGTATGGGTGTCAGGTGTGTGTTGTTTGAATTGGCCAATGTAATGTTATTTTGTATGTGGGTGTCCATTGTGAACGCGGTGGTATGTACCGCCAATTGTTTACTGCAGTTGAATGTCCGCCGTGGTGATTCGAGGGGCCATAATGTGATGGGCATTGTTCTGTTGGCGTAATGGTGTGGGTTTTGGGACTGCTACTTTTGCACTGACCTTTGGCCTGGCGGATTTGTATATGTGGCTGCATTCTGTATTCTGTAGGATTGGTTTGTGTGTGTCATAATATGGTGAACGGATATTCACTATTCACCAGCGCGGCGGTAAGTTGGCATTTACCGCCAATGTCATAATGAGGGCCTACGTATGATTAAGAAAAAGATGATGACAAACCAAATCCAAACAAGAAAGGCAAGTACAGTTAGTATGAGCCATAGATAATTCCATGGATAAATAAAAGGGTTAATTTAAAGCCAATTTATCAGATTACGTGCTCATGATAAGGGTGTCGCAGAAGAAGTTGATGAGTTGGTGAAGGAGTCATGGATGTTGGCAAAATATCCAAAAGCCTTTTGTGCAAAGACTGGAGCCCTGTTTGGTAGTAGAGAACTGGCAGAAGTCTCCCTTGGTGGTTTGTAGTAAACAATTCCATCAGTCTGAGTCGCAAATGAAGATAGTGGTACTAATGAAAGATAATTTCCCACCCTTCCCAAGCTGGGGGAAGTGTTAGCATCACTGCTTAAAACCTGTAGGGAAACTTCCTGGTCTGTAGTGAGAGGGATTCGGGAACTACTCAGGAGTCCTCTAGGTCTGCTGTGTAGGATCAGCCACATGGTGTAACTTAACATTATCAATGGAACAAAATTGGTTTTCCTTCAAACCAGGGAGAGGTGGTAGAATAACACTTCTGGTACAGTGTATTCCCAGGACTGGAACCTGTGCAAGAAATGAAGGACCAAACTCCTTTTTCACAGCAATCTTTTCTCGTACTAGATCCCCAATTTTCGGAATCCAAGCGGTAGATGTTATTGGTGCATCCCTTATTCCCAAGAAGGTGGCACAGGCAGACGTCTTTTCATCACGGAACTGTTTTAATTCCTGCAAGACAGTGACACGTTCATTTATGTCAAAAGGTATGTCTGACGCCTCTGCGCCAGAGCATCAAGATCTGGAGTGTACATTTGTGTCCCAAACAGCACCTCATATGGGGTGCACCCTCCCAGGGACCTTCTGAGCAGGTTATTACTTGCTCTCTTGACCCCATACCGGTGATTAAGCCAACTACGACCTGTGCCTAATACTGTTGCTGTTAAGGATTGCCTTAAGCCTTGATTCTTTCATCCCACTACACTGTTACCCTCCGAATGGTAGGGGGACGAGAAATAGAGTTGGACCCCTAATGAAGCCATGGTGTCACTGAATGCCAGAAAGGCAGCTCCCTTGTCCGAGTGGATCAGTGTGTTCCAGTGCCATTACCAGAGCCTTAAGCTATGCTAGTTGTGCCATTCAATCCCCTTAGGTCTGTGTTTAAGTAATTTATGGAAGGAATTCACCATCTTTCATGTAGCCACTCACAGTATGCAAGCAGCAGAGTATTGGTGTTTAGTGCCTATGGCTGGGTGGGCCGAGCCATCTGTGTAAATAATTGTTTGATATTAATCAATAGGCAAAGTGTTTGATGGTATTGGATATACCATTTCGTATTGAAGGAATTCTTGAGTTTGTAATTTTGGGTCAAAAATGTAACCTAAATCAGTGGCTGTCAGAGGCATTGCCCATTCGATCCAGCGTGGATGTAACGCTTTCGCGTTTGGAACGCTGGCTTTTATGACAGCCTCAAGGGCTGGGCTCAAAGACACAGCAATGATACGTTTCCCCTGAGCCAGAGTTCTTTCTTTAATGACAGTGAACAGCAGTCAGAATCTTTTCTGTGGGAGCAAAGCGTTCAGCTGTGGATTACAAATGTGATTTGTAAGCTATAGGGATGGCATCACCCTCATTAGATGTTACATGGATGAAGCCAACGGCACCAGCAATTACTTTTATGACTAGATGTGTTTTGTTGTCCCTTGTGTGTAAGTTTTCTGCTGCAAGTATCTATAGTTGCAATGCTCTGAGGATGCATGTGTGTTCGACTGTCTAATATTTACTTGAAAATTACGGGCGTATTAAATCATATCATGGTTTAATGCATTGTGCATAATTCAGAATGTAAGTTCTGCCAAAGTTTAAAAAGCCCAATAGCGACTGAAGCTTTTTTATTGTATTTGGTGGGAGCAATTGTGCACATTTTTCTAGGAAGTGGGGAGTTAGGCTCTTTCCTTCATCTGATAATTTGTATCCCAAAAATGGGACACTGAGAAAGGTAGTTTTTGTTTTCTTAAAGTTGAATCTGAAGCCGTATTCTGCAAATCCCACAACAATGCGGGCCACCCGCCTTAGATGTTGAACGAGAACATCATCCGTAATATTATCTACATAGGACAACACCTCAGGGCCAATGTTGTATAAAATGGATGTTACGTGTGCTGAGAACAGCCCAGGACTTTTCTTATACCCTTGTGAAAGCCTATATTTTTTTTCTGCAATCCTAAAGAGTGCCTACAATTTTTTTCTGCAAGCCTATAGAGCTAAATGCTGTTAAATCCCTACTTTCAGACGCTATATTTTGGCAGAAGAAACCGTTGGAAATGTCCAACGTTGTTTTATATTTATTGCGTACTATATTGTTAACAAATGCTGTGTGTGTGTGCAGTTTGGGTAGCAAATGTGTGTGTATAACTGTTTCAATGTCTGTAATCTAAGACTATTCTATATGAGTGATCCCGCTTAGCAACGGGAAATAGGGGAATATTTATTGGTGAGACACAGGGCTCAATTGCACCCTAGTACTCTAACTGTGTGAGAATCTCTCTTACAAGTGTTTTAGCCCCATGCTTAATAGGATATTCAGGTTGAGGCTGCGGTTAGGACCTAATTAGTATTATGTGGTGAGCAGAATTTTTATCCGACCCAACATGATTGCGATACAGCGCGGAGGCTTGTGCCAATGCCCAATCAAATGTGTAAGCTTCTCTTAACTCTACAGGAACCAGGAGTGAGAAAGAAGGTTTAATGATCTCTTCACCTCGTGGGACTTCATAGACAAATCCTTGTGGCCAATATTTTGTGGCCAATAAAATGTCATAAATGCCAGTTTGTCGTTTCCGTAATATGATATAAATCGTGCAGTCAATGTCTCCCTCTAATTATATTTTCATTTTATACACCCTATTGGGAGGGGAGACATGCATGTCCACAGTTTCGACTTCTAAGAAGTCGTCAGTTGCTTTCACCTCCATATGCTCTTGAAGATTTTGGTAAACTACTGTTACCTCTGCTGCGCTGTCTAGCAGAGCTAGTGCCTAGTTCCTGTTCTTCAGTAAAACTCTCATCTTATGTGCCATTTCTTGCAGAAATAGCTGGCACCTTCTTTTTAAATTGTTTTTTTTTATGTGGAAGTACCTCTCCTTTTTACATTAAAACTTCTGATGAGCGTTGTTTTTTTTCGGTTTCACATACTCTGTTTGCTGTTCTGATTGCCTACCTCTCACTACGTTTATCTGATGAGTCCTGAAAGGAACAAAATTGGTGTGTATCAATGAATTGGTATCTATCAGGAGTTTTTATATTATCCCTATTTCTTACGTTTCAGCGTCTCTCAGGGGTCTCCGAATGTAGGGATTCTTCCCTGTCTTTTTAAGGTGTTTGTTTTTGTTTTTTCCAACATTTTTTAGAATCTTCAGCTGCTTGCTTGGTAGAATCCTTATTGGATTTACCTTGTAATTACCTTGTAATTGTGGTTTAGTAGGTCTGGCGCCCAAACTATCCCGACCTACACTTGAATAGGTTTCAGCAGTAATTTTAGGCAGCTCACGATCTGGATCCTGTGGAGAAACATCCCGTAGCCGCTGGTGTACTGCCAAAGCTATTGCTTCCCCATTAAGGTTACTTAATATTATTAAGGACACTGAGGCAAAATTGCCTGTTAATTGTATCCTCAAATCCAGGGCCAGGGCAGCCCCGTATTCACCTTGAATTTGTTTTAACACTTCTAGAAGATTGGCAAGTGTTGGTGTACCAGGTGCTGTAGTGTAGAGCAAGGCAAGTACTGTGCCTCAGGTGGTGCAGTTATCCACCAATGGAACCATCCCAAATGGCAAGGACATAGTGAGTGTTTATCTTGGGGTCATGTATGGGAAAACACAGCTTCCAGTGCGTTTCTTTTCCGAGCCAGCCAAAATGCTATTTCTTTGTGTTTTGCAGGTACCTTGCCATAATCAAATGTACTGTTGCTGGGTTAATGCCTGGTGTGACTGCGTGTGGTTGTGCTGGAGTAGCCCATGCTGGGTTAGTATTTAATATTTGCATTACAAATTGTACTAAGAGTCTATATATTGCTACAACCCCAATGTATAAGCGGTGAACCTCAGCTACCGCCAAGGTGCCTATATCAGGATGCGGTGTGTATGTGGCCAAGTGTGGCCAGGTAGGACCTTCATTGCTCAAAGGACCTAGTCTAACATGAAGTTTCGTATATAGTAGGGCGCCATCAAGCCAGTTTTTGTGGTCTTGAAATCATAAAGGTATTTCTATGTATGTGTATGCTCTGTATTGTGCAGGTGCATTAGCATGTGTATAATGATGAAATGTATTGCTGTTCCCATCAACTGCTGGTAAATTGACCCAAGAATTAAAAAAAAAAACTGTTCTATAAGCTGGATGTGCCTTAACTACAAATGTAACAGCACCCTCCTGGGCTATGAGGCCATTATTTAATGAATGATTAGTGAGGGGAGCCTCATGTTTATTGCAATTACCACCCCTTGTGGGTTTGCTATGTTGAATGCACTTGTTCAGAGACACCAATTGGGGATTAATCCTTTTAAGGTTCAAGCTTAAACAGCCTACAGTCTTAAATAGGTGCTACCTGTCGAGCTGAGGAGAAAATCCTTAATACCATGGATGTCTCCATATATAGTATTGGGGTGCCTTTAAGACATAGTGAGATGGAGCTACGCAGGGAGATCCGTAATTCAGTGCCAGTCCAAACGTTGGCGGCACCATGTCATGTTGGCGCTCGTTATAACAACGAGACTGCTGGATTCGGACGGCAGCACCAAAGGATTGTAGGGAACAAAGTCCAATTCCACACCGTGTGACAACTGTCGGCCGTGCTTTTCCAGCCAGGTAGCAGTACCTCACCAGTACCCAAGAATAGAGGTGATTTGTGGCAGCCGTGCGCATGACAATCTGATTTCTCAGGGAAATCATAGTGGAACAGATCTTACCCCTTTTCTCTCAGTTACCTTTGTCTCACACATGCAAAGACAAACCAAAGCAATTAATTTTATTGAATCAATTGCATCCTAGGTAAAAAGACATGTACTCCAATGTTTAGGATAATGAAACATGATAATAGCAGAGCGGTGATGAAAACAGTGAAACATAAGAAAAGTCCCACCATAATGTCACAATGCTAGGGTTTAAAATTTCAACCTACACCACTAAAGTTCTATACTAGAGCACAGCAGAGTTAGCCCTAATAAGCCCTTCAGGACCCCTTGGGAAGACCCTGTCCCACATACCTGAATGGTAGTAGTGAAGAGGGCTGTTGACCTACCAAGAGTCTTTTCTCATTTAGGCGGAAAAGATGTCTATTCTCAGCAGACAGCTGCAATGAAGAGAACAGCATGCGATGCCAACTTCTGGCTGGAATTTCCCTCTAAAGTATATGGTGCAGAGAGCTGTTTTTATAATAAAGCATCTGATGTTCTTAGAATTCTGCCCTAATGTAAGAATACGCATGTTTCCATGAAACAATAGGGATTGTGATGTTCTGCTTTGTACCAACAACATTATCATTTAAAGCCTTGAGGAAGCACAGAGTGAAGAAGTCGTGCTAAGAAATGAAAAATAATTTTCTAGGCAGAGCGAACAACAGACAAAAGATTAAAAGCCTTGCCACAGAATGAGGCTTCTGCTAAAACAATAAAATTAATTATTTTCTAGGCTAAAGGGCATAATCTGCGTGCCTATGGCTAAAATAATGTGCCCTTAAAATGATGCTAAAATAACCTCATGACAATCTGTTCCAGCCCGACGTCCCTGAGGAGTCTGAATGTCATGCGATAGGCTGCCCCAAATCACTTCTACCTCTGGTACTTGTGAGGAGCTGCTAGCTAGCCGGAAGGCGTTAGACAGACAGCTGTCACATGGTGTGGGATCCCACACAGCCCCCATGCTCTGTGATGCTGCTGCCCAAAATTCAGCAGTCTTGTTACCATAATGGGAGTCTACCACAGTCTTAGCTGCAACACTTTCAAACTGTTGTTTTGCTGTGAGTAAAGTTGGTAGCCCCATTAGCTGATACACAGTTACTGGGTGGCATCCCAACCTCGCTAACGTTTGACTGGGACTACCAAAGTGGGTCATATAAGGTATCAAATTAATCAAGATATTAAATGCAACTTGATAGCCAAGTCAAAATTAATGTCACTTTTAAAGGTAAGCAACTTTCATGAAGTTTTCACTCTGTGCCCAGCTATTCCAGTGGCCTCACAAAGGCACTGAAACAGATACAGCGTTATCCCACACTAGGGAGATGTGTAAACATCTTCCAGGCCAGTAACAAAGGCTGCTGCCGCACTGGAAGATGTAACCTCCTCCCACGGATGGCTGCCCAGGATATTAGCCCAAAAGGCAAGCTTCAAAGGTGAAGCAGACACCCCACGGGTAAATTGGCTGCCCCCTCCAAAACAGCATTGGGACATTAAACCTGAAGGAGTCCAAGTCACATCACTGGTATCCATTGCAGAAGTCTTACCGCTGCCAGATGCTGGGCAGCCCCAAGGACAACTCAAAGGTAGCCAAATGGTGCACTCGTGTTTACTGGACCTCTGGGTGTTGGTTTTGACCAGATTTGTCACTCCTAAGAGACACCAGCCTCCACCAAAGCTTTGCACTGTGACCGCTGTGTTGCAAAAGCGCATGGTCTGCATTGGCAGTTCATGAAACCCTCTTAACACAACGGGAGAGGAGGGGAGAGAGAATTGAGACCCCCATACTGCCTCCCCTAAGTGCACTTCAAATACACAAAGAGTATGGGGTTTCACGTAGGGGCAAAATATAGTTAGATTGTTCCGGACCGTCGGTGTATCCCCGACTTCTGGACTGATTTGTTTGCTATGTGTGGTTCTCAAAAGGGGCTAAGGAGAAGTTCTCCTTATGGACTAGGTGGTCTCACACACTATATAGTGTCATGCTTCATCATATGACCACCTACCCCCATCCAGGTAGGATAGTAGCACCTGAAACCCTGCAAAGAGGACTTTGTGGGACCCCAAAATCTGTGGTCAGAGTCGCCCCCACTCGCCTGTGGACCAAGGACTCCACTGGACTTCACCCCTGTGGACCAGACTGCCTTTGGAGCATCCTTGAGCCTCTTTGAGCCTGCATCCCTCAGCATTAGGACCACTCCATTATCATCTATGGGGGTCATCCAATAAAGTTTACATCTTGCTCTAAAACGCTCTGGTGGCCAGGTAACTGTCCAACGTGTCCTCTTTGGCCCCCGGACCTCTGTCCTGCCAGACTTGGTCACCCAACTCGGGCCAGAGTTGTTGAAATAACTATTCCAAACGTTTCTAAAATTTTTGTTGACCAATGCTGGATTTCGGTTGATGCTAAAGTTATATATTCCTTTAAAGAACTATATCTCCAGAACCCTCCAGTGGATTTTGATGATCAAGGTCTGTAAAGATACATAAAACACTAATCTATTTTTCTAACCTGGTATCTTGTTTCTTTTGTGTTGGGTGACTTTCTTATTCTGTTGTTTGATGTTGTTAAATGCTTTACACATTTTGCTAAACCTTACTTCTTGCAGCCACAGCTACACAGGGTTGAGCCTAAAGTTGAGTAAACGTACCCAACTGGACCCAAGGTGGTATTTGTGAGTGTCCTGCAAGATCGGGCTACCTAGCCATACCATATAGTACACCCCAAATCCTCACAATGTAACTTTCCCTATCCCAAGAAGAGACTCTTTCCCCACTCTTGAAGGTGAATTTTGTAGGATGGTTTATTTAAGAACTTGTAGAGTTCTTCGGCTTATATTTACTATTGATTAAATGCTTATTGAACTAACTAATTCATGGTCTAGCTTATGCAGTGCTGTAACTGATATTTGTTAAGTAAATCTTTAAACTTTGGTCTTTGCTTGTCACTCTGTAAACAGACATGTTTATAGGATAAGTTCCTATGCAAGATTTAAATAATAAAGAGACATATCCAGCAGGAAGCACTTAAGTCCAATAGGAACTACACCTCTCCTGAGGCCCTGTCCAGCCACTGGCACGTAGGAGAGGACTAGCTGCCAAGTTTTCAGTATCCTCATGTGTGACATTTCCAGGTATTCAGTGTGCCAGCAAGGAGCACCAAAGTCCAATAAGGACTATACCTCTCCTGAGGCCTTGCCCAGCCATTGGCATGCAGGTGAGGCATAGCGGCCACGTTTTCAGTATCCTCATGTGTGACATTCCCATGCATTCAGTGTACATATGTGTGATATTTGAATGCCTTACGTGTGACACGTTCAGTGACACTTTATTCCAAGTACAAAAAAATGTACAATGCAATAACTGAAAAAATTAGCCAGTTTTTTAAATATTATGTATAACAATATAGAAACTGCCCCAGAATAGCCAAACATATGAAGTGTGCTTGGTCAAAAGTTGGAGTCACAAGAAACAAGACCATTTAGAAGATTTTCATGACCTTCCCTCCAGACATAGGCCCTCATTACAACCCTGGCGGTCAGTGTTAAAGTGGCGATAATACCGCCAACAGGCCGACGGTAAAAAAAATGTGATCACGACCATGGCGGAAACCGCCAACACAGATAGCCACTTTAACACTCCGACCGTCACGGCGGTAGCAACAAACACTGCAGCGGTAACCACCAACAGCCAGGCGGAAGACAATGTACCACCCACACTATTACAATGCACCAATCCGCTAGCTTTTCCGGGGCGGTACCAACGCCATCAAAACCATGGCGGAAACAGTACACAGATGGGAAGCCACTCACCTCTCGACACCCAAGGAAGAACTAGGATGCCGTGGATCCTGAATTGCAGATCCTACCCATGGTGCTGTATCTATTAATACACCACGAAGTGGAAAGAAGGCGGTGACGACGACGGTAATTACTGCACCTAGCACACAGGGGAGCGGAGGAGGGAAAAGAGAGTGACACACAAACGTGACACACAACACCCCCACCCCCCACCCACAACAACATACACACACACATATCCAATAACACCACAGATACACCCCGTCACCCCCTGGAAGAATGCAAGGACCAAACAAAATGAGTTTAACTAGTGTAATATTGGAGCAATCAGATAGATCAAGAGAACAGCAAATAATCAGTATACACAAATATTTACAGCAAGTACACAAGTCCGTACACTGTCCCATGAAATGTCCATGGACCAGTGGTCCCAAAAAGCATGGGCGAAGCCCACAGGACACCTGCCTCAAAACGGAAAGAACACTGCAGGGGCATCAGGTCGAAAAAAAACAGGCACCTCAGGGGGAAGGGGAGGGGTGCACCTCAGCCGGATGATGGTACACCGCCACTGCTCCCCGAGGGGGCTCCATGCCCACTGCCTGGTACTGGGGAGTGCAAAGCCACAGTCTCACAAGTCTCTCAAGTGGGTGATTTGCCCACTGCTTGGTCCTGGGGAGTGCAAAGCCACAGTCTCACAAGTCTCTCAAGTGGGTGGTTTGCCCACTGCTTGCTCCTGGGGAGTGCAAAGCCACAGTCTCACAAGTCTCTCAAGTGGGTTCACTGCCCACTGCTTGTTCCTGGGGAGTGCAAAGCCACAGTCTCTCAAGTCTCTCAAGTGGGTTCACTGCCCACTGCTTGGTCCTGGGGAGTGCAAAGCCACAGTCTCACAAGTCTGTCAAGTGGGTTCACTGCCCACTGCTTGGTCCTGGGGAGTGCAAAGCCGCAGTCTCTCAAATGTATGCCTTTCTCCACTGGTTCTGGAGGAGGTTTTGTGCCCAGAGTGCTTCATCCTGCCAAGGACTGGGTGAGTGGATGCCTTTCTACACTGGTTCTGGAGGGGGCTTTGTGCCCAGAGTGCTTCATCCTGCCAAGGACTGTGTGAGTGGATGTCTTTCCCCACTGGTTCTGGAGGGGGCTTTGTGCCCCGAGTGCTTCATCCTGCCAAGGACTGGGTGAGTGGATGCCTTTCTCCACTGGTTCTGGAGGGGGCTTTGTGCTCAGTGATGCTGCACCTGGGGTGTGGCAGTTGACTTTGTCTCACCTGGGTGTCTTAGCCACGTGATGTACCTGGAACAGGTAGCATGATATTCCATGGAGGCAGAGCCACACACCATCCTGCGGCGACATAGGCTGCCAATTGCTGGTTCGTGTCAGTGCTGGAGGTGGTGTCTCAAGTGGCTTGTCCAGGGTCCAGGATGTCACCTGCAGACTCTGACGGCTGCACACTGGGGATGGGGCTGACGTCCGACAGAGTGGCATGGGCTGTGCACGTGGTGGTACTGATGGTGGTGCAGGTGGTGGTGTCTGCGGCGGAGATGCTGCCAGTGCTGGCCATGGTGCAAGTGACTGTTGTGGTGGATGGAGACACCATACCCTCTCCGGCAACCTCGGATGGCTGATCCTTGGGGAGGATGCTGCAGACTGACGTTGTGGCAGCGGCGGTGCAGGTGGCGGTCAGAGCGGCGGTGGTGACTGTGGTGCATGTGGCTGCCATCCCTGATGACATGGTGGTCACCAGCCCCTCACCAGGAGACATCGTGCCCAGAGGTGATGTGCCCTTTGGCTTGTGGCCCTTCCCGTTCTTGACAGTCGCCGCAGGGACCTTGGCACTGTCAACTCGGTGTTTGGGCGAGGCCTTGCTGGATGGGTGATGTGACTGTCCCCTGCTGGAAGCCGGCCCCTTCTTGACCTTGGCAGGTGGTGGAATAGGGTGGTCCTTCTTTTCTGTCAGTGGCACACTGGCAGCTCTGACGGGTTCCCCCTTAGACCGTACTGGAGTAGCAGGGACCACAGCGGATGCAGATTTGGTGGCTGAGGTGCTGGGCTGTGATCTAGGCATCCTGGCCCTACGGTAAGGACGGGGGGAGGTGTAGGGAAGAGGTGAATGTTAGCTAGGAAACGTTTTTTTGACACACTGGGACGGGAAGATTTAGGGGGTGTGGGAGTGGAGGAAGAGGTAGTGGTTGTAGGAGGTGTAAGTCTGCTGAGTTTGGGTAAAGGTGCGTGGGTTGGAGGCTGTTGTGAGATGGATGGCTGTTGAGTGGGTGTGTGCCTGTGTTTGTGTACTTTTGGAGGAGGGCTTACAGACACACTGGGAGAGGACACAGGTGACGTGTGAATGGTAGTGAGGGTGGTGATTGCACGTGAGCGGTGTGTAGTGATGGGCGTGCTGGTGATGGTGGCAGTGGCTGATGATGTAGTGCATGCAGGTGTGAGTGGAGACGAGACTGGGAGGGAGGTGGAGGACGTGGAGGAGGGGGACACAGTGGAGGAAGGGGATGTTGGTATGTGTGCATGTGTATGATGCTTGTGTGAGTGCCTGTGGGATGTGTGGTGCTTATGTTTGCCTGAGCCACTTTTATGTGTTGATGTGTGTGCATGCTGGTCTGATGGTGTGCTTGGGATAGGCTGAGGTAGAGGGGATTGGGTCTGAGTAGTGGAAGTTGGAGGGGGGAGGCTGGACACAGGGACAATGGCTGCCATCAGTGCTGAGGCCAGAGCCTAAAATGCTCTCTGTTGGCCTGAATGAATGCCCTCCAGGTTTGCATTTGTTTGCTGCAAATGCCTCTCGACACCCTGGATGGCATTCAGTATGGTTGACTGCCCAGCAGAGAGGGATCATAGGAGGTCAATAGCCTCCTCACTGAGGGCAGCAGGGCTGACTGGGGCAGGGCCTGAGGTGCCTGGGGCGAAGGAGATGCCCACCCTTCTGGGTGAGCAGGCACAGGAAACACACTGAGGGGCTGCTGGGAGGGTGGTGCTGGTAGGGGGTTTGGCGGCTGTACCTCTTGTTGGGGTGGGCACAGTAGTGTCCGCCACCACCATGGAGCTTCCATCAGAGGAGGAGTCGCTGTCGCTGGTATCCCCTCCTGTCCCCGTCGTGGAGTTCCCCTCACCCTTTGTCCCACTGGTGCCTTCACCCTCCGTGGATTCACCCTCCAGGGCCATGTGGGATGCAGCTCCCTCAGTCACCGGTGCCTCTGCTCCTCCGCCAGATGATGCTAATGCACACAAGGACAGGGTGACAAAACAAGAGGGGGGGACAGAAAACACACATGGTCAATGCCAGCAACACCACTACCGTTGCGGGACACAACACACAGGACCAGCCCTATGCACTAGGCCATGCACTAGCAGTTAGTAGGCAATTCACCAGGCCATGTGGTACAATGCCTAACACTATTTGCTGCACACCTGGAACCCACAGGAGCCTGCCCAGTTGTAGATGCCCACTAAAAATATTTGGGTTGGAATGCCTCAGAGCCTGCCCAACAAGGGACCTACCCTACCAAGTTCACCCTGACCTAGAGGAAAGGTACAGGAGGAAAGGAAATTACTCACCCGTCCGGACCGTCATACTCATTGCCCACCAGTTCCCACCCATGCCCTGACGCACATACACTCACCATCCTCACATGCAGGCCTCAGCCCCCCCACATGCATCTTCCATCCACACCACTCCAAACAGGCAATGCCCACGCATCATGCTCACAGTGTACTCAGCTGTTTGTCTGGAGGACCGTAAAGCAGCGTGTACTGGGGGAGGACCCCATTCACCAGTTTCTCCAACTCCTCCGCGGTGAAGGCAGGGGCCCTTTCCCCAGACACTCAAGCCATTGTCGCTTCTAGACTCAGGTCACAGCAGCACTTGCAGTGTAGGTTCTCTCCTGTTGAAGGTCAGGTATCAAGTGAGTGAACATATAGAAAATGGCGGTCACGTCCGCGGCGGTGCATACCGTCACCGCTGGCGTACATCGTCATTGGCTCCTGGAACCCATAGGGCCCAACCGCCTAACGCGACGCTGCACAATGCCAGCGCAGTTACCTCATTTCCCCTTGGCCCTCCTCACAAGTCAGGCAGCCGCCATTTCAGGGGGGCACATGGCATAGCATCTATCTGCGTCACAGCACAATTTGGCAGATATACGGACAAACTACGCCACATATGGATTTACTCACATTACTGCAAACACACTTGTGCAACCTATGTGGTACATGACCCTCTGCTCACCATTCTCCTCCATAGGGCACATCTGCTGGGGCAGATGATGAGATGGCGTCATCCTCCGGTGTACAGACCCCTGGTGGACCTGTCTACAATGGAAGACAGACACATCATTATCACCTACAGACTTGATCGTGCCACAATCCAAGACCTGTGTGCCCAATTGGAGCCAGACCTGATGTCAGCTATCCGCCATCCCACAGGAATCCCCCCTCTAGCGCAGGTCATGCCAGAGCTCCATTTCCTGGCAAGTGGCTCCTTTCAAACTACAGTGGCAATGGCATCTGGGATGTCTCAGCCAATGTTTTCTAATGTGTTGACCAGAGTGTTGTCTGCCCTGCTGAAACACATGCACAGCTACATCGTGTTTCCCCAGGTGGAGGATTTGCCCACAGTGAAAGCTGACTTTTATGCCCTGGGACATATCCCCAACATCATTGGTGCCATTGATGGTACACATGTGGCATTTGTCCCACCCCCGCAGAAATGAACAAGTGTACAGAAATTGAAAAAGCTACCATTCGATGAATGTGCAGATGGTGTGTTTGGCGGACCAGTACATCTCTCATGTTAATGCCAAGTATCCTGGCTCTGTGCATGACGCCTACATTTTGAGGAATAAAAGTATCCCTTATGTAATGGGCCAACTCCAGAGGCACTGTGTGTGGCTAATAGGTGAGCCCAAGGTCCCCACACAGTATGAGTAGGTGTCTGGGTATGGGGTAGTCCCTAAGGGTTAGTGTGTGTCTAACAGTTATCCCTCAACATTTTCAGGTGACTCTGGTTACCCCAACCTCTCATGGCTACTGACCCCAGTGAGGAATGCCAGGACAAGGGTAGAGGAACGCTACAATGAGGCACATGGGCGAACTAGGCGGATTATTGAGAGGACGTTCGGCCTCCTGAAGGCCAGATTCCGGTGCCTCCATCTAACAGGTGACTCCCTATACTACTCACCGAACAAGGTGTGCCAGATAATCGTGGCATGCTGCATGTTGCACAACCTGGCATTGCGACGCCAGGTGCCTTTTCTGCAGGAGGATGGGCCTGATGATGGTCTTGTGGCAGTGGTGGAGCCTGTGGACAGTGAAGAAGAGGAGGCAGAGGAAGAAGATATTGACAACCAAACGAACATCATCATGCAGTACTTCCAGTGACACACAGCTAAGAGACTGTAAATGCTCCTCACATTTCTGAATACTGTAGGACATTGTATAAGTCAGCCTCTTCACCTCTGTCTATGGACACTGACAGTTCACTTTGGCTTTCAATTTTTCAAATCTGGGTACCTCATTCTGCCTTCTGCTATATGTACTGCTGCACAACAACTGTCATACGTTGGTATGAGCAAATGAGCATTTACATTGATATTTGTTGGTGATGTTGTAATAATACATTTGTGAAAGATCAGACTGACTCCAGATTGGTTTGTGATTCAAGGGTGTTTGTTTAGGGGCTAATGTGTATAGGGGTATGTGGAAGGGGCTGGGGTGATGGTGGAGGAAGGTCCATAGTAGAGTCCAGTCTCTTGGTATCACAGGTGCATTGTCCAATGGGGCATAAGAAGGAGAGTAATGGCAGTTCAAGGTGGACAGGGTGACATAGTGGGAAAGAAGGGTGACAATCAGGAGGGTCCTATTTCCTGGCAGAGGTCTTGGCAATGTTCTTTATCTTCTGCCTGGATCGCAGGGATCGTTTGCGGGGTGGTTCGCCTTCTGCAGGGGGTGGGGTGCTGGTGGGCTGTTGTTCCTGTGGCGGGGCCTCCTGTCCACTAGCGCCGGCAGAGGTGGAGGGCTGTCCCTCGATTTGGCTAGTGTCAGGGGCCCTTTGTTGTGCCACTGCCTCCCTCATGGACTTGCCCATGTCAGCCAGCACCCCTGCTATGGTGACCAGGATGGTGTAGATGTTGGTGAGGTCCTCCCTGATCCCCACGTATTGTCCCTCCTGCAGCTGCTGGGTCTCCTGAAACTTGGCCAGTACCATGTCCATGGTCTCCTGGTAATGGTGGTATGCTCCCATGATGTTTGATAGTGCCTCGTAGAGGGTCGGTTCCCTGGGCATGTCCTCCCCCTGTCGCACAGCAGTCCTCCCAGCTTCCCTGTTGTCTTGTGCCTCCGTCCCCTGAACCGTGTGCCCACTGCCACTGACCCAGGTTCCCTGATTGTCCTGTGTTAGTGGGGTTGCCTGGGGTCCCTGTAGTGGTGGACACACTGATGATTGACGTGTCCTAGGGACAGTGGCATGGGCCCGCTGGGTGGGTGCTGTGGTGGTGTTTCCTGAGGGGGGAGGTTCTGTGGTGGCTTGGGACTGTGGCAGGGGAACCGACTGTCCAAAGGTCCCTGATGGGCCAGGCTGGTCATCTTGATCCAGGCGTGCAGAGATGCTGTTGTCACTGTGGGCCTCTTCTGTGGGGGGACTGGATATGGCTGGCACCTCCTGTCTGGTGATGTTGGGTAGGGGTCCTGTTGGGGTGTAAATGCATTGTTATTTTATCTGTGTGTGCCATCTTGTGCAATGGGTGTGTTTTCCTCTTTTACTGTGCTTGCACTATCGCCTTGGCCCTTGTGTGAGTGGTGATTGTGTGCCCTGGGTGAGTCTCTCTATTGGACATGCTTTGGTGATGGGTGTCCATGCATTGTTGTTGCATGCAGGGCTTGGTTGTGGGAGTGGTGGGGCATGATGGTGGGGTGTGTGGGAGATAGTGGAGTCATGGGAGTGAGAGTGAGGGTGAGGGTGGGTGTATGTGATGGCATGCAGGTAGGGTGGGGGGATATAATAGTAAAGATATGACTTACCAGAGTCCAGTCCTCCTGCTACTCCTGCGAGGCCCTCAGGATGCATTATTGCCAAGACTTGCTCCTCACATGTTGTTAGTTTTGGGGGAGGACGTGGGGGTCCACCGCCAGTCCTCTGTATGGCTACCTGGTGTCTGGATTCCACGGAATGCATCTTCCTCCGTAGGTCGTTCCACCTCTTCCTGATGACATCCCTTGTTCTTGGATCCTGTCCCACTGCGTTGACCCTGTCAACAATTCTCCGCCATAGCTCCATCTTCCTTGCAATGGAGGTCTGCTGCACCTGTGATCCGAATAGCTGTGGCTCTACCCAGATGATTTCCTCCACCATGACCCTGAGCTACTCCTCAGAAAACCTGGGGTGTCTTTGAGGTGCCATGATGTGGTGTGAGTGATGTGTGAGGTGATGGTTGATGTGATGTGTGGGGTGATGTGTTGGGGTGTGTGGTGTGATGTGCGTGAATGGTGTATGAGTGATGGTGTTGTGTGCCTCTGGATGCTGGTGTAGTCTTTGCTTTTCTCTCTCTCTGTTTCTTCAAGATTTTTCGGTGTAAGCGGTTGTGGGTAACGTGCGTGTGTTTTATAGTCGTGTGGGTGTTAGGGTGTGGTGTGTGTATGTGTGTCAGATATGTGTAGTTTGAATTGTCCAATGTGGTGTAGTTTTGTAAGTGTGTGTGTATTTTGAGCGCAGTGGTGTGTACCGCCAATGGATTACCACGGTTGAATGACCGCCACGTTGATTCGTGGGTCGTGATACTGTAGGCGTATTCCTGTTTGTGTAACGGTGTGGGTTTTGCTATCGCCAGTTTATCACTGACCTTTGGTGTGGCAGACTTGTGTGGGTATCTGTAAAGTGGCGGAATTCTCAATGTGGGTCATAATACCCGTTGCGGATTTCTGTCGCGGACACGGTATGTTGGCGGCCGTCGGCACGGCGGTCAGCGGGATTTACCGCCAGGGTTGTAATGAAGGCCATTGTGTATTATGTTGTGCTCCCAATTTATGTAAAATAGTAAAAATACAGAATTTTAAACCAAAACTGCATTGGTGCATTTGCCAACATTGCAGAACAAAGAAAGTGGGAGATTTTGAAAGAACAAAAATCGGGGGAATCTATGATCCCTTTTGAGTTTGATTGAAGCAGAGGCAATTTCAGGTGGGAGACAGCTAAAATAAAGGCATTTTTGGCATCACTAATCGAAAGTCTCCCACCTGATTCAGGTCTATTTTTTTCTTTAATACCTTTATTTATTATTTTTTTCAAATACATGGTGAACAAACAGTCACATCAACTGGTGGAATGTATGAAGTGAGAGTGTCCAAGTAACCCCTTACACCCATTGCGGAGGTTAGCAGTACTGCTTCAGTGCAGGCCAGATCACATTTGCCAGGTCTACATATAGATTACAATCAACAACAATAAATGTTATGTTCTCCCCCCAACAGGTTAGTTCTCCTATATATGCAGATGCTGCCACAGGTTTTATCTCTGTAGTTGTTTTAGTCAGTTTCAGATTCCATGTGTATGTGACAGTCTCATGTGTTGCCCCTTTGCTACTCCCCATTCTAACACATCTTTAACCTACAATGTCCCACTGGGGGTCCTGGTTACCATTCATCTTATAACAATTCTCTATTTGTCAAGTAAAAGTGCTAGTTGTAGGTGTTTGTAAGAGATCGTTCGTCCACTAGGTTTTTCTACCATAGACAGAAGGCATGCTCCTGGTGTGAACGGCACCTCGATCCCCACCGCCTCCTCTATGCGGGGGCACCATCAGCTCCCAAAAATTGTTTACCTACATACACTGCCATGCCAAGTGGAGAAATGAGGCCTCCTCAGCCCCACAGCATGTACAATTTAGCGACCTGGTGGGGTCTATATGAGTTAGCCAGGCAATATAAAAAATTAAAATGGAGCAATTTGAACCGATTGTTTCAGGATACCCTGTTCACCAAGGCACACACTTGCTCCCAGCATGTATCTTCAATGAGTCTCCCCAGGTCTCCCTCTGATGCTATTTTAGCTTTATATACATCTTTTCTCGGGTCTGCCTGGATTGCTGTGTAAAATATGGAGCTGAGGTGTCTTCCCTTCCACCATCAAATCAAGCCTCCCAACATTTGTGAAGGCAGCAGTTCCTCTGGATATGTATTCCTACCACCGTTGGACGCCACCTTACCGCCATCCGCTGGCATGGCCGCAGCCGGATTTTCACCATTCCTCTGGCGGAAATCCGGCTGTGGTGATAATACGGCTGAAGTCTGGTAGCCGCGGCAACGGTCTTTTGGCAGCCGTCGCCGCGGCGGTAGGCGGTATATACCGCCAATGTTGTAATGAGAGCCTTAGTGTTTGTGGCTCTAAGTATAGGACAAGTATCACATAAAATTATAAAAGTATATTGGACTTTATATGAGTGGATAAATTGTTTTTTATTTTCTTACCAAGTTAATCAGGAATAAATGAAATATTTAAATAACATTGTGCTATACGGGTTGCACCCACTGTGCTACTGGCCCCTGTGAAGGAACTGAGGGGACCTGGGTAAGGCCAATTGAGACCAAACTAGGCTGAGCAGGACAGGCATGGAGGCATCAGACGGTACTGAAATATTAGAGGCTACGAGGCCTGCTGTGCAGCTGCTCCTCTGCTACTTTAAATTTGCTCAGAGAGGGTGGCCGTCTACTGCCTCAGCCACTGCTCACAGTCTTGCATCCTAGGGAGCCTGTCTTACTTTTAGGCTTGCACAGCATGCACCTATGCCACAGCTGGTAAACGCATGTGTTATATGAGCGACAGGTGCTGATAAACCAGTTTAGAACATTCTTCTTGCCAAATAAAATCCTATGGGTTGGGAAGGCTTCAACGAGGGGTCAATGGTTACATACATGCCAACATTTTAGAAGAGCAAAGTGGGAGGGTAAAAAAATAAAATAATCAGGAGTATGTATTTCCCCCATTGACTTCGATAGAAGCAGTGGCAATTTTGGGTGGGAGGCAGCCAAAATAAAGCCATTTTTGGTTTAAAAAATCAGGAGTCTCCCGTCTGAATCAGGTCTATTGGCATGTATGTGGTTATGAGCCCCTTGACTTTGAGGTTGGAAATCATGCTGTACAGCAGGCTGGAGTCTCTCTGCAGACCCGCCAGTTTAAAAAAAAAAAAAAAAACTCACAGTGTAAATAGGGGGCGGGCCTTGGAGCGGGTATGGCTTCATCCCGAGAAGCACCTAAGAGGCCCTTTTGCCCCAGCCTGCTCCCAAACCCAACCTTCAAAACAAAAACAAAAAGGAAAAGCTTGATAATACTGTTGCCGGTGTCCTGGGGTGTTTTCACACCCATTAATGGACATCAGCAGTTAAAAGCCTCCCAAAACAAGCTGAAAACTAGTTTACAGTTGTTTATAACATTTTGGAGCTATCGCTTCTAGAATATTCAATTCTATTAAGGACACGGAGGCGAGGATTATGCTTTTCTTTCTATGCTCTAATATTTCAGCAGCCAATTAGAAAGAACTTTATTATCAAACTACATATCCAGGAACCCATGTATAACACCTGATCAACCATAGAGACCAGCCCTATAAAACCTGTATGACGTAAACACACTTCCTCTTTCTTTGTGAGATAAACACAGTTAATGCACTGATGCCGGAAGTCTCAGAAGAAAAAACAGAACATTAAAGTCAAGGAAACAAAACCAACTTCTGTGCCAAGATGCAGGACCATCTCATCAACGATGTGGACAAAGTCTGAGTCCCACGAAGAAGATCTCAGAGTCGCTGAAGGGATTTCAAATCAAATCAAATCAAATCAATCTTTAATCAGATATTACTCCATAAAAGATATACAATCCATTTAGAAAAATAATAAACAGTAAAATGTTTCAAAACATTAATAACAAATAATTAAAATCCTTCATTACAACTAATTGGACGATTATTCATTCTCATATCTGAGGGTTTCTAGATGCATACATTTTTTCCTCTGTTCTATAGCATGTAAAGTAAATTTTATCACTGCATCACATTTCTCTTTAGTGTCCAGTTTACATAAACAATCAAAAGCTTCTCTACAATAAAATAATTTATGAGTAACAAATAAAGGTTAACATTTTTTTTCCTAATGTCATGATAAAATCTACAAGATATAATAAAGTGCATAGTAGATTGTGCAAATCGTCCCACACAGGGACACTTTGATAAACTTTTACTCCATATCCTCGTCTTTGGGAAAGCTACTAGAAAGTGCAATGTCCTAAAACGCATCCGGGTTAAGTAAAATCTATCTTAAATGTTTACAACTGTCAATAAATAGTTTTGAATTGTATCATTAGCTTTCGTCATGTAAAGTGGTATTGTTGATTTCCTACATTCTCTATTTACTCTGTTGCTATCCCTCCATTTCATTAATTGTTTTTTCAATTCTTTTTTGCTAAATTGAAGAATGATACCCGGATTGTCTAAGTGTGAATCTAGGTTTATGCTTTTCAACAGACCTTTTAAATGCACAACCCATGGGATTTTATCCCAATATTCTAGTGGAAGGCAATCTTTTATGTTTTTTTTTTTTTTAGTAAATCTAGTCCCTTCTTTAGACCAAATGCTATGCCAAACCAGTAGGGCACTGATATATTTTAAATCTTCCACGTAGGGGCAATCCAATTCCCTATGTACCATATAAGTAGACGTAGTGTTTGGTACTGCTAATAGTCTACAAAGGAATTTGTTCTCTAGCACTTGTAATGACTGTATCTCAGGCGTTAGGCCCCAAAGGGCAGAACCATACGTAATGCTATTGATTGTCTTGCTTTTATACATTTGTAGCATCTCCCTAAGGGGTTTATTGCCAATTTTTTTTTAGAATCTAAAAATGGCCTCTGTTGCCCTGATATACTTCATCTTAGTTATTTCTAGGTGTTGTTTCCAGTGGCCCATATTAGAATAGTGTACACCCAGATATGTAAATCTATTTACCTCTTCACATTTATGGCCCTTAATACATTAAGTTTTCTTACTGGCCTTTCCCTGGCTGCAAGTCATTACAACAGTTTTATTCAAATCAGACACATATCTCTACCCTCCATAAATTCTACAAAATCCTCAATCAGCCGCTGCAGCCCATTTGCGGTTTGTGACAACAGTACTGCGTCATCTGCATATAAAAGGACCGGAATGGGACATTCCCCTATTTTGGGCATATCCATTGCCATGTTTTTTAAATGGGCATCTACCCCATTGATATAGAGGGAAAATAGAAGGGGAGTATAAACACAGCCTTGACATATTCCTCTCCCAATCCTGAAGCCTGGGGTACATTCACCATTTCTTCCATATCTTACTCATGCTGTTAAATGGTTTGTACAATTGTGCTAAAACCTAATTATATCTAAAGGCGCACCCAGATCTATTAAGACTTTCCACAACTTTGCATGGTTCCCTAAATCAAAGGCGCTGCTAAGATCTGCAAAGCAGAGAAACACATGACCCTTTTTTGCTATTGTGTATTTACTTATTATTAAGTTAAGGTTTATACACTGTTCCAAAGTACCAACCTCAGGTCTAAATCCCAATTGTGCCTCCGTACGTATATGATTATCTGTTGCCCAAGACTCTAATCTTTCTAGGAGTACTCTTCCTAATAGTTTAACTGAAGAGCCTAAAAGGGATATAGGTCAGTAGCATTTAAGGTCGCCTCTATTTCCCTTTTTAAAAATAGGAACAATTATACTTTCAGTCCATGATGTTAAAATATATCCCCTTGCTGCACTCAGGAAAACTTGGGTCAAAATAGGGCACCATAGATCCAGATATGTCAAATAAGCATCTACTGGCACCCCATCAGGGCACAGTGCCTTCCCTTTCGTACATCTTCCCATAGCAGATCTCACTTCCTCTAGACTGATTGCTTTCAAAATGGTGGCTTGATCTCAATTATCCCAGTATTCAAAGAAAGCGTAATCAAGCGATCTGGATTAAATATTGTGGCAAAGTGGGAGAGCCAATCCGCTGATGAAACATGTACAGTAATCTCAAGTGCATCTCTATTTTTTGGGAATGGTTGGTTAATAGTTTTCCAGAATAATGTGCTATCTCTCAATGCCGCTGCTTGCTCAAGATTATCCCATGCCCTAGCTCTCAATAGGGCATTCCTAGTCTCTAGGGCATGTTTATAGCTGGAACGTTTATTAATACTTCTTCCGTTTCTTGGTCGAGCCTGCGAGGCTCGCTCAAGTTCCTGGCTAGCTAATGAGCAATTATGATCAAACCATCCCGATTTTACTTTCTTTCCGTTCCTAGACGTTACTTTTAGGCTCTCTGATATGGCGTTACTGAGTCGGTTAAAAGACACTAGAATCTCAAGTGGGATTTGATTGAATTCTGTACATATTAAGATTTCTTGTCTGTATCGGGTCCCAATTTTTGTCATCAAGTCTGTTTCGTTTATCCCAGTCCATTTTATGGCAATTCCATTCTCCCTTTTTATTCCTATGTTTCTTGCTAATCGTTCTCCTATGTTACAGGGTTTATCTAATCTCCTAGTAAGAAGCAAGGGATGGTGGTCCCTATATATAGTTGGCTTAATCTTTAAAGATTAAATCATAGCTACATTATTCCTAGAGATTAGTATATGATCAATAGTTGAGAAATGTCCTCTTCCTGTAAATGTTGGTTTCTTCACTCCCTTGACCCCCTCTTGTTCCACCAATTCTAGATCATATCTAGATATCATCTCATTCAATACAGTTACATAATTATTATGTAAAAAATGAGGTTGGGCATTTCCCCCATCATTAATAAATCCGCAGATTTTTTATATGGTAGTCTGACACGCCCGATGTTAAAATCTCCAGCCCATACTAATATATATGTTGATGTTATATCATTTAGAAATAGCTGTAAATCGTCCTGAAGGGTTAGTGCCTCTGGAGATATAGAAACTGATAATAAGGGGAGTCGAGGAAGGATTTCACCGTCACAAACTGTACTAATGTTGAAATCAATATTGCTAGCCCTCCCTTGGCCCTCCCACTAGGTGAGGCGATAGCTGGCATGGTAAATGCGTAATATCCTTCTATATAGAAGGATCCGATATGCCATTTCTCTTTTAGGCAGAAAATATATGACAAATTTATTACAGTCTGCCATTCCTTATCAGCCAATTTAGATCTCACCCCGGCTATATTCAACGACATGAAAATAATTGAGTTCCTTGTTAAGGACCTCCCATCAGACTCAGCATTACCATTACATCACAGAATGTTAGATTTTGGCTCTAAGGTAGTGGATATTATTTCATCAGGGGCAGGTATCCCTATTCTATTTATTTCCTCCTGCTGTCAATCCTGGTCCTCCATATTACTCAAGGATGTAAAACGATTGAAATGCTATAAACTATCATGCCTATCCAGTTTACTAGATGCTTTCCTTGTATCCCCTGTGCGTCTTGTATCTAGAATATTCGGTGTTCTGTAAAAGTATCCTAGAGGGACAGCCATAATCTCCCTTCTCATACTTTTGTGAGTTTGATATCTTTTTCCTAAGTCTAGTAGTAAATTACCCACAAAACGAGGATCAAGAAAACTAACCACTATACAATCTCCCTCTTCTTCATCCAGGTGTCCCACCTACTGGACTCTCCTTGCATATAAAATTTCACAAAATAATATGTCTGGGGTACATATATTCATCGACATCCAATGTGCTACTTTATTACGTAATTCTGGCCAGGTTTCAACAATATTTGGTCACAATTTGGGAGCATTTTTTAGAATGATAGTACATGGAGTTGCATCTGGGGGTAGATGTAAAACCTCTTTCACAGGGCTATCTCTCTTCACATTCTGCCATTTATGGTATACATTTAATTGCATCACTTGGTTGTTAATAGGTGCTTTGAATTGAGATGGTTCCCTCTGTGCAGAATAACAGCAATCTATACCTCTTCTATTAGAGGCCACATTCCCTGTCATTGTATTATTCCTTGTAACTATATCCACTTGATTTTCATTTGGGCTAATATCACAACCAAGGGCCAAATTTTTAGCATTAGTCGCTAAATTGACGCTTACTTCTATCTTGCTTATACATTCTTTTATCTCCTTAATTTCTGCCAGTACTTTGGACTCTATATTGACTAATTTGCTGTGTCATTTCTTAAACAAAGTTTCCATACTTTTTAATAGAGGGCCATCGTGGCCTAAAAATGCAACTGGTGGATGACCTCCATGCATTTCACAAGTTATTTTACCACCCTTGAGAGGCTGTGGTGGTGGTATTAAATTAGATTTAGTTATCTATCTACTTCTCTTCTTCTTCGGTGGCGGAGAGGTTGGATCATCTATATTATTCAAAGATTAAATTTCTACTATTGTGTTTATTGGTACTAATGGCCTAAGGAAGACCTAGGGACCGCCCCATGAAGGCTTTCCTTTGGGGATTCTAGTTTGATAATCAAATCTGCAGCCTCAGTACTCACTTCTATGATAGCCTCATATACAACATTTTTAGTTGCCACTAAATGTGCTTCAGCATTAATGATCTCTTCATTGAGTTTCCCCATTGCATCTGTAAGATAGTTAGTGATCATAATAGTGGTGCTAGTGGTTTTAGTACTTATACCGTTCCCTACTTGGATTTGCTTCCTTTTCCCCATTACAAATATGCAGCGTACTTGCAATATTCATTCATCTTTACTAAGCTAGGCAGGATTTATGCAAGCCCTCAAGCCAAAAGAGAAAACCAACAAAGTATGCCCAGTCCAGCCTCCTCTAGGCTATGACGGCCACAGACGGGCCCGATCTTGGCCCGGGTGCATCCTGCCCGCGTCACCGGTTTGCAGCATCCTTTTCACTGCATCTCCGGGTGCAAAATGGCAGCCGGTGGCTCTAATGCCGCTAAGGGGTTTGGGGCCTGTGGTTCAGGCTCCCCCCCAAGCAAGGAGAAAGTTTGTCCCCCTGAAGAGAAGTGAATCACTTGTCCTCTTGACCTAAGATCAGAAAATGCAGAAAGACTAGCCGTAAACACCACCTTACAAACAAGACAATCACATTTTTTTAAATTTTGTTTATGAATGTTAACAACATTATATACAGGGTGGGAGAAAGGATAACATCAGCAAATTTGGAAACATAGAATACACAATGAAAACATTATAAATGATGATACTCAAACATTGGGTGGGAGAATCTTCGCCTCCGTGTCCTTAATAGAACTGAAAATTCTAGACGTGATAGCTCGATATTTTTATATTCTATGTCAGGACCGGAGACTCTAATTATGCTAGTTTAAAGTCTTGCCATTACAACTGAAGAAATATCCAAAATAGGTTTGTAATAGAATCTTTTAAATGTGGAATCAGAAGACCAATCTGCGGCGCCTAATAAATCCTCCAAGCGAGAACCAAGGGCAAAAGACTTTGATGTCATAGCTCCTCTCACTGAGTGAGCTCCAAATTTAGACATATCAATGCCAGCTTCCAACAGGATCCATTTCACCCATCTAGCGAGGGTTGCCGAAAAAACTGGACGAAATGGTCTCTGGAGGGAAATTAAAAGTTGGCCCAACATATCTGAACGAAATTCGGCTGTACTCACCTCATAATCCTTCAAACATTGCACCACACAAAGTTTGTTGTTATCTGGGAATGCAGGATAAGATACCAATCTAGTATTGCACTTTGTTCTTCGAGAGATAACAAAAGATACCCCTTCAGGAGAGAAACATCTCCCTGACAAATCTAAAGGCTTGATGTCAGATACTCGTTTACAAGAGATAAGGCAGAGCAGCATGATGAGCTTAGCAGATAGTTGTTTCCTAGATAAAAATGTATTAGAAGGCCAAGAATCTAAAAATCAAAGAAGAACTTTAACATCCCAAAGATCCTAATATCTAGGAAGGGGAGGATTCAACATCCTAATGCCACAGATCAACTTACAAACAACAGGTAATTGACCCACAGGTCTCCCCTCAATGAAAACATGTCCATCAGAGATTGCCGATCGGAAATTGTTGATAG
Organism: Pleurodeles waltl; assembly: GCF_031143425.1. Taxonomy (NCBI): domain Eukaryota; kingdom Metazoa; phylum Chordata; class Amphibia; order Caudata; family Salamandridae; genus Pleurodeles; species Pleurodeles waltl. The sequence continues at coordinate 325,960,612 of NC_090443.1, forward strand.
AACTATATGCCATCACTGAAGCAGCTAGGGAACAAAGAACATTCTATATCATGGTGCAATCAGAGTTAAAGGGATCCTAACCCCGTGAATTACACCAACTACACCAACGTCTCCAAGCAGAGGCATAACGTTTGTGGGTACTAGGGGCCCAGGAGTGATTAATGAATTCTTGAGCTTCCTTTGAAAGGCTGGGGAGATTCCAACTTTGCCTGAAAGGCGCCATGCTAGAAGCAACAGCTGCCCCGATTGAATCAACGGATGAGGAGACCACCCCTGGGTCCAGGAGTAGGTTCCCACACCAGGGTAAGAGACTGGGAGGGGCACCAGCTAGTTCCATAATGATGGGAAACTAGGGTTGAGCTCTCCAAAATGGGGAAATCAACACCATTTCTGCTTCCTGTCTCTGCAGTTGTGCTAAAACCCTGGGAATCATCACGAAAGGAGGAAATGCTTAGGAAAGGAACGGGCTCCAGTCCTGGAGGAAAGCATCCATCGCTCTCAATCCCGGATCCGGACGCCAACTGAAATAGGTCAGAAGTTGGGTGTTCAACCGTGAAGCGGAGAGGTTGACATTGCAAGGGCCCCATCTCCGCACGATGGCTCTGAAGATTCATGGATGACGTCTCCAATTGCTGGCATCCTTTAAGTGCCGGTAATGCCAATACGCTATCCCATTCCGTTGACCCGGCAGCAGTGCTTAATTTGTAAATAAAAACATGCCAGTGCCCAAAGCCCTCCTCTTAAACACTCGGCTGCTGCAATTAAATGTGCGAACATGGAATACTGAGGCAGTGTATTCCTCAAGCCATCTCAGGCCTCTTCAATTCATTTACAACCACTCCCTGCCCCTTCAGCTAACTCTAGTAGCTTTCTACTTTCTCCCTTTGTGACGCTTTTTCATTTTCCCTTTCTCCGTCTTTCCCATATGTGTCTTTTGCTCTCAGCAAATGCTTGAGGCACAAGAATAAGCTCCGGCCCCCAAAAATAAGTGCCGGTGCTCAGCACCGGAAACAACAAGCACAAATTAAGCACTGCCAGGCAGATATTCCGCTGTCATTAAAATGTGATTCTGGAGACAAAAATGGCAAAAGTCCTTGGCAATTTCCGTCAGTAATTTGGATTGCGTCCCTCCCAGCTTGTTCACATAGCGAACCACTGAAACATTCCTCATACGGCGAAGAATGCACTATTTTGCCTTGCCCGCTGTAAAGCTGTGAATTGTAGAGGAGCCCGCTAAGAGTTCCAGGCAATCGATATGAAGGGATAGCTCCTTCTGAGACCAATGACCCCCCATGGAAATCTGACCACAACGGGCACCCCAACCCTACAGACTGACATCCGCCTCTAGGACCAAGTCCGGAGAGGAGGGGAAAATGGCCCTGCCGTTCCATGCTTCCATGTGGGCTAGACACCAAGAGATTTCCATTCTCGCCTCTTCTGAGAGGGGAACTAGTTGGGAATATGACAGACCCCTGTTCAGGTGCATGATCTTCAGGCGTTGGAGGGACCTGTAGTATAGAGGTCCCGGGAAAATCGCTTGAATAGAAGAGGCTAGAAGCCCTACTAGGCGAGCCAGTGATCTCAAGGATACATTTGTCTTGGATAAGGCTAGTCTCAACTCTATCTTGATGTTCTTCACCTTCAAGGGAGGGAGAACTAATTGGTCCGAAGGGGAATCCACTATGAATCCTAGGAATTCTATAGATTGTGTAGGAATCTGGAGAGATTTTTGGACGTTGATGACAAATCCTAATTCATGAAGAAGCGAGATCGCCCATTCCAAATGGATAACTGTTGTTTGAGGAGATTTGGACAGAATGATTATGTCGTCCAGGGAAATGATAAGGCGAACATTGTGGTGGGAAAGGATAACTGTTGGGGAGTCCGAAAGAATTCTATCTGGAAACCTTGAACAGACTCAGATCATTTCCTCTGACTCAAAAGTTAAGAGTTTTGGTTATTGACTGGAGGAGGTATGATGGGTTTTGGCTTTACTCTTGCGTGGACGCTGTTAGTCTTCCTTCGAAGAGCTCTGTGAGGAAGTTGCGTCAGAGTTTTCTGCAAACACTTCTGAACGGGATTCTGAAGGAATACTTTAGGGGTGTTCACTGGCTAAAGAGGCTGCAAGCTTCTCAAATACCCCAGAATGGGTTTCTTTAGTAGGTAGTATTGTTGGGGTGACTCTTGACCCTTCAATCATGCCCCCAGAGGGAGGAAGCCAGCCCTGCTGCTGAACAAACCCATAAAGGTGATGTTTCAGCGGAATTATAGCCTTGGCTAAGGCTTCATTAACGGTCTGGCGCACTCCTGTATCCAGCACGTGCACAAGGTTCTGTTCAAACGAGTTTGTTTGCACCTTGTTATAATAATAGCTCTCACCCCCCTCCTGGTATTCATCATACATGATTGAAAATGTGAAATAGAGTCAAAAGCTGATAAATCTGACCCAGGTCATAGGGTCACCAACCAGGTATAGAGGGCCCCAAAGGGAATCAAAGGGTAGTTTAGCAGGGTGCAAAATGAGAGAAAAAACCCAAATCAGGTCAAAGATCTATTTTAAGTGTGGAAGGGGGACCTGAAAAAACACTCTGGGCAAGGTCTCTGAAATATTTTACAACCCTGACTGAATTCAGTCTGTCAGGGCGTTCACCGGGAGCATTGGGGCCTCAAGGGATTGCACCTGCGCGAGTCGGCAAGCAGACACCAGCAACAGTACGCTTGCCGGCTCGTGCGTGCGCCGAGGATCCTTACAAGCTAAAAACAGAAAGAGGACTGCACGGCAAAGCCTAGCGGTCCTTGCTCCGAAAACCTCCCGCTCCACATAAAACAGGGTGGCAAGCCGCTCCCGAGGGAGTTCAGAAACACGCACAATAAAGCAAACATAGACGCATGAGCACGATCGCAACAGAAGGAAGATAATCAATTATTACAATAAACTTGCTTTTAAGGTAAAAGGACTTTACTGGCTGCGGAGCAGCAAAGAAAGAGGAAGTGTGTTTATGTGATACAGGTTTTATAGGGCTGGTCTGTATGGTTGATCATGTGTTATACATAGGTTAATGGGATATGTAGTTTGTTAATAAAGGTCTTTCTAATTGGCTGCTCAAATATTAAAGCATAGAAAGAGAAGCATAATCAGAGCCTCAGGTCCTGACATAGAATTCAGCTTGTTTTCTCTGACACTGTGTGATATTGGCTCCTCACCAGGTGACTGTGTGATGGAAGCCAATTTCATGTGTTACACAGTGGGACCAAGTGAGTTGGCAGGTCTATGCCTGTGTTTTGTGATGCTGGACGTACTCCACACCCAGAAGCCATATTTGAGAAACTACTAAGTAAACAAATGTACCTGGGCCCAGAGGCTGTCACCTATCACAGTGCACCACTCCTCGCCCTAAGCCCTGCACATAATTGTCTTGAGGTAGAAGGCATCGTAACACTGGCTGCTTCGTAAAATGACAGAGTTAGCTTACCACAGGGCCTCATCCCACGTCTGGGAGCTAGTGTAATATGGATGACTAATTATTTTAGAGCAGTGGCGAGAACACCAGCACTAAATTGCCTTACACTAACCTCTGATGCGTGGTACTTGGCAGGGCTGAAATCTGATAAAGGGTTTATGCACCGACAGGAATACGTGTTACATCTGGACTATATCAGTAAAGAAAATCACTTTTAAGCTTAATTTTCCTCATAAAGTGTTTTGTTTTTAGCCCTACAACTAGGCTTACATTGGTTGGGCTTCTTTCTAGATAGTATTAATAGGGCGTAAGAAGTTCAACGCACCGTTCCACGCAATTTTCTGCTCCTCAGAATCGTTTATTTTTAAATTAAATTATTTCAATATGTTCACGTGCTTTTGATCGCAAAAGGCAATTCGCCTCGCTTTCGGAATCCTAATGCATGCACAGTAGGGACACACTAACACCATGTCTAACTATAACATGCCTGCCCACCGCACGAGCCCGCCAAGTAGCTGGAGCGGGAGAGTACGGGAGATGAAACGTGAGCGTGGCGCATGCGTCACGCCATGACTAGCCCAGTGTGCGACCGTTTTAGTGTAAAGGCGGGAAGCTCTGTGAGTGCGACCTCTCCTCAGGCAATATTTATTTACACAAGTAGTTTATTCGAACTAATTTAAATCTTTCACCTCTGTCGTTTCTCATTTGCCACTGTGGAACTGTTTGTTGCTGGTAAAGTGTCTGGCTTTTTTTAGCACTTTAAATAATTTAGCCAAATGTAATTGTAGTTACTGATACCCATTGTCATACTAGGTAAGTGGCGCATTGTATTTCGAGTAGTTTATTGAGCTACTTTTCGTTTTTTTTTTTCAAAATATAACGAGTTTTGAGTGAGGGACTTTATTGTTTCATAATAATGTTCTGAGGTTTTTTAAAGGAGGTCTTTACAGGTTTTGTTATGGAGTTTCGTAATGTTGAATTGAGAGTTGCTGAGGATAAATAGGGTCGTTTGAGCGTTGTCAAAGACACTTTGGGTTTTAAAAGGAAGCCTTTGTGATTTGAACATCTGGAGCATTTTGGGTTTAATTAAGACACATTTAGAATGCAAGTGTCAGACATTTTAGGTTAAAATGAGGGCATTTTGGTGTTGAGAGACAACTTGCCTTAAATGGCTTCCAAGTTTTCAGTCTCCTCATGCATGACATTTCTATGCATTCAAAGTGCATATGAGTGATATCTGAATGCCTTGCGTATAAGACTTTCAGTGACACTTTATCACAAGTATAAAAAAAAGTATAATGCAATAACTGCCAAAAATGACCCCATTTTAGATATGTATAACATTACAGGAATTGCCTCAGAATAGCTAAACATATGAAGTGTGCTTGGTCAACAATCAGAGTTACAAGCAACAAGGCAATTTTTCAGATTTTTCATGAGTTTCCCTCCAAACAGATATCGTGTGCTATGTTGAGCTCCCGATGTATGTAAAATAGTAAAAAAAAACAAAAAACTGCATTTTAAACCAAATCCGCATGGTGCATGTATGGCAATATTTCAGAACAAGAAAGTTGGAGATTTTGAAAAAAACTGGGGGAATGTATTTACCCTATTGAGTTCTGTTGAAGCAGAGGCAATTTCATGCGAGAGACAGCTAAAATAAAGGTACTCTTGGCATCACTAATCAGGAGTCTCCTGTCTGAATCGGGTCTGCTGGCATGTATGGTTTGTAGTTGAGAACTAGAGGGTACAGTAGTAGTAGTAGTTAATACCTCTCGAAAACAGTCTTGTGTCACCTTTGCAGAGCTGCGTCACTACATATATATCATGTTCTGATATGAATTTTTAGGAAACTTACAAGTTTACCTTTTTTGATACAAGCATTATACACCATTTAGGGGATCATTACGATGTTATAGTGGCGGTATTACCGTCAACAGGCTGGCGGTACATACCGCCATATAATGACATTGGCGGTTTGGGTAAAGCCAAACCTCCAATGTACCACACCGACCGTCAGTCTGGAAACTACAGTCTCCAGCCCGGCGGCCGTCACTAGGCCGCCCACAGTAATATGTCCTTGCCCACTGCCGTGGTTTTGTGGTTTTTGTACCGCCACAAAAACCATGGCGGAAGGGACTGTCTGTGCCAGGGAACTCCTTCCCTGGCACTGAGAGGAGTCTCCCCCTCCCCAGAATTCTCCCCCACCCTCCCCCTCCCATCCCCCCAATATAAACACACATACACACACAGGCATACCCACATTTACCCGCACATGCATACATCCATGCACACACACATCCACGCATGCTGACATACATACCAGCACACACCCTTTCACACATCACAACATACACGCACACTCACATTCATTCATGCGCACACGCAGTACACATGCCCCACACCCGCATGCACGCACTCAGACACAAACGGACACACACACAACACCCCCACCCCCCTCTCCAGTTGGAGCACCCGACTTACCTGCTTGCAGGCGGTCCTCCTGCAGGAGACGGGACGCAGCTCTGCTGCCAGCAGCAGTATCTGCCAGCAGAACACTGCCAGACCGTATCATGGAACATGATACGGTCTGTGGTGGTCTACTGGCGTGGTGGTGCTGCTGGCAGAAGTGCCACCTTACCGCCGTCTGCCACCATGACCACAGCCCGAATTCCGCCAGCCTTCTGGCGGAATGCCGGCAACGGTCATAATATGGCGGATGGTAGGTAGCCACGGCGACGGACCTATGTAAATTATTAAAGTATATTGTACTTTGCATGAGTGGACAGATTATGTTTTTATTTTCTTCCCAACTTTATAATGAATAAATTACATATTTAAATAACATTGTGCTGCACTGGCTGCACCCACTGTGCTACTGGCTCCTGTGAAAGAAGGATTTCACCTTTGGTTTCTTCCAGTCTTGTGTGGGTCTTGCACAGTCCTTTACCAAAGTCCTGTTGGTATTGGGGAATACCAGGTACTTACCTCTTCTCTCCTGGTAGGATCCTGGTACTTATCTTTTGGGGTTCCTAGTTCCTCAAGCTCACCTCTACCAATACCACTTCCTTGGGTGGGGTACTCCCTTTCACATTCCACTTTTTAGTATATGGTTTGGCCCTCCCCTAGGGCCCTCACTATTTGCTATTTCTTTTACCAATGCCTATTGCTTTCTATGCTATTTACTGATTGCTAATGTGTATATAATAGTATGTTTACCCACCTCCTAGTGGAGTATTGCTTATACAATATTTTAGTATTTGTGTTACCATAAAACGGTACCTTTATTTATGTAACGCATTGTATCTGTTTTATGTGTGTAAGTGATGTGTGACTATAGTGGTATTGCATAAGCTTTGCATGTCTCCTAGATAAGTCTTAGCTGCTCACCTACAGCTACCACTAGAGAGTCCTGGCTTTCTAGATACTGCCTACACTTCTATAATAGGGGATACATGGACCTGGTCTAAGGTGATAACACCAGAGGTGCTCACCACACACCAGACCAGCTTTCTACAGCAAGAGATTAATTTTGAGATAAAATATGTGCCTGGAGGAAAAAAATATCAGGACCGACTACCTTTCGAGGTTGCCTGTGAACGATGAAGAATGTTGCAGAGATTTTGAAGAAGATGAATGTGTCGTGACTATAGCTGATTCCATAGAAGATACTAGAATAACTGAAGAGGAATGGAAGAAAGGCGAGGAATGTGATGAATGCAGGGGTGTGGAATTTATTAAAATATCTACTTGTCCATGGGACAGGTTGCTTCTTAAATCTCCTTGTCCTGTAAAAAATTCTACTTGTGCCTTTGGTGCCATGTAGTGCGGTGACAAATTATGGCAGCAATCACATTATGTAAGAGCTCTGATAATAGCCTCTCTGATTATGCCAGGGCTACTATTATAGTAGGGCTTGAAAACTTGCAATTTCAATCCCTACTATAGCAATTTACTTATTTTGCCACCTTTCCACAGATCTACATAGTGGGGCTGGAGGAAGCAGTAAGCAATAGTTCCAGGGCTGGAATGCCTTTGAGTCTGCAAACCTATTAAGTTGTATGTTTTAAGGATTTTCACCACTCTTCCCTAATCTTTTCCCATAATTAGAAAGGTTGGAAATGTACTCCTGACAATGGCAGAAGAAGATGTTCTTCCAGGGATGGGGGGAAAAAAAGCAGTTGGAGGGAAAGCAAACTTGTAAACGCACAGTAGATTTTCACATGAGCAAATCTACACATGCATATTTGCTCGTGCTAAAATACAGTTCACACATATTTTCTAGGAGTACGATTTCTGGTCTACTTTTGTAAGCGCTTGTGAATTCATGAAAGCCACTAATTGAAAGACATTTACCATGAGTGCACTTTTGTGACTTTTTTTAAGAATTGGGTCCCTAATTAGGTTTGGCGTTAACAAAGACATTTTGTTTTTACTAAACTTCTATTTCTCTAACTACCGGCTTTCTTTACTGTGTGTGATCACATTCTGCTCTTCCACAAGGAGCATATTGGCACACAAAGTAATTTTGCTCAGTGCCAGGAACAATTATGGCAATCACTGGCTTAACAAAACTGGAGGGGGCCCCCTGCAAAGAACATGGAGCGCCCCCCGACTCACTCAAGGCAGGTGCTGACAGTGTTTGTTACAATGGTGAATGCCTGGCAACTCCCACAACAATAAAGTGTTACAAAACCCATGTCAAATCAAGACATGCATTGACAAAACCAAAAGACTCACAAAAAATGTCACATTGTTTGGCTTTGGCAATGCTTGTTTATTTTCATGCTTTCCATAATCTTGTTGAAAATGGTTACACTGATTTTCCATTAGTAATATTTTTTGGAAATACTAACATGCATCAACACATTGCACTAAATGACGCTTCAAAGAACTAGCACCTAAAATTTCATTGTAGTGAAACCTTTTTTCATCACTCTTGCTTACAAGCTTCTGCAAATATTTGCATTTAATCAGAGAGCATTCTGGTAGCATTATACGTAGCCTCATAGTGTGAAACGTTTCAAACATGTTTGTACACTTTATTTTTTTACTAGAACCACTGTCAGTAGTGCATTGCAACCTTACAACTTTTATTTACAGCGCTCACCCTAATAATGAAGGCTTTTCATTAGTGAACCATAAATACAAGTTCGAACAGCATTAAGGTATGGACACACATATTACCTCAACTGCAGACAGTTCCCTTCTCTGTAAACTGGCAGCCAAAGGGTTTGTACCTCAGGGGGGTTGGGCTTACTTGTTACAAGACCCCAAACAATATTTCCTGGGTGTCAGGCGATAGGAATTTCACATCCCTGGAATGTCTGGGCACTGTCAAGAAAAATATCATATGTAGTTGGCCTGGTGATAGGATTGTGAATGGATGAGGTAATTTTCTCAAGTTGCTTCAGAGTTAACATTAGTTAATAATATAGCTATGAGACAGGGAATGTTTGTTCCACCTATGCTGTTATGTACTAAAATAATTTCATTTACACATTAAGAGCATCTTGGGATTTCTGCTACAGCTAAGAAAATCAAAAAATCAGTTTAAGTTCTTTGTGGACAAGTGTGCAGAGTGTTCCGACAAACATTGGAAGGTCAGTTCTTCTCCTTTGTGTCCTGTGGAATGGCCAAACGGATCATGGAACAAAATTGGGATTGATTTTGCTAGTCCATTCAATAGTTTAAGTAATGAAAAAAATACCTTATAGCAGCGATTGACTATTCCTCTAATTGGTTATACTATGCTTTTGTTAGAACGATTAGAACGATTGATACATGGTCCGCAGCTACATTTTTCAAACGTCAGTTCCAATCGGAAGGTCCACCAAAAAATGGTAACCGACAATGGATCCCATTTTGTTTTGGGTGATATGAGTATGTTTCTTAAAAAACATGATGGCAGGCAAATTAAGGTGCCATTTTATAGTCCTTCGTCCTATGGCCTGAATCGATTTTTAAATGGCCCTCGTCAACAAATTAGGTGTAGTAGAGTATTTACATAAGAAAATTTAGAATTACAATATCACACCTCATAGTACCAAAGGCGTTGCTCTTTTTGATTTAGTGAGAGGTAGAAAACCTAAAACTATGCTTAATCCGACATGGTTATATGATAGGTTTGGGAATGACAGTTGTAAGTGGAAATTGGAAACTGTGTGTGAACGGGTAAAAATAAAACAAATACCAGCAAAAAATACCTTGATAGGAGGAAACATGTGAAAAATAATAATGTGAAACCAGGAGATTGCTGAAAGCGATGAAGGGTGGATCAAAAATGTCCAAACCAATGAAAGTTGAGAGAACATCTATAGGGGTGGTGTTACTGGAAAGTAAAGGATGGTGGAATAAAACCACTGTTGTTAAGCTGAGCAAGAAACAAGCAAAAATCATGAAGAATAAATTACTAAGTCAGAAATTGATGGATGACCGTGCACCTAAAGAAAATTGGTATCATTTTGTGAATTTGACTGACAATTCTAGAGCAGTAAATCAAGGTCTTACCAATGCAAATGATATGCAGGAGAAAACTTTTTATGGGTGGTGGATATAATGACAATTTAGTAAGAAGTAGTCATATTAGAACTGTACCTATTAAATGCAGGGATACCATTAGATATTAAGTTTTAGGTTGTATGTTCTTTTATGTATACGAAGGGGGATATTGTAGTATGGGAACTGTAGTTTCTACTGCAGGCTTCTGTATTTCTTTTAAATAGAAAATACATATGTCATTTACATGTAATAGGCAATGTTCTAGTATATGAATGTTCTGTTCTGTAATGAGTGCACTTGTGAATGAGTTGCACTGCGTTGCAGCCGTGGGTCTTTTACCGTAATAAAGCACTGGTGTTTTATTAATCAATCGGTTAAGATCTGGCTCCTGTTATTCATCGTATGCAACACCGCCTTCTGCATCAGCCACTGCTCACAGTCTTACATCCTAAAGAGCCTTTCTTACGGTGAGGGTAACACTGCTCTTCTTTTTAAGCATCTACCTGGGTCCCGGCTAGCACACTCGTGTGCTATATGACCGTAGGAGGCCAACAGGCACTGATAAACTAGTCTACTAATTCTTCCTGCAGAAAACCCAAAATTGTGGGGCTGTGAGAGCTTCAGAAAGGAACTAATGGTTATGATCTCTGTGACTCTGAGGTTAGAAATCACCCTGTACAGCATGCTGGAGTCTGTCTAGGTTTGTGATGCCGGACTGATGCCACACCCAGAGTCCACATTTGTGAAACTATTAAGTAAACAAACTTATCTGGGCCTAGAGGTTGTCACCTATCAACCAGTACCACTCCTCACCCTGGACATAATTGCTTGAGGCAGAAGTGCATTGTAACACTGCCTGCTTTGTAAAATGACACAGTCAGATGCCTACAACGCCTCATCTCACTTCTGGGAGCTAGTGTAATATGTGTGACTAAACATATTAGTGTGGTGATGCAAACACCAGCACCAATCTGCCTTAACCTAACCCTTGATGCATGGTACTTGGAAGAGCTGACATTATTAAAATAGATTATGGGGTTTAAATGAGGTGCATAATGTTTCTAAATGTAATTCATTTTTCTATACTGGTACTTGAGGTTACCATACCAATATGCCATATTACCATTCATTTGCAAAATGTATTACTAGATTCTGCTACTGTACTGTAGCCATTGTTACAAGCACACATTGAACCCAGCATGCATCAGACTGCTGCTGAAGAACAGAAATAGAATTGAAAGCTCTGGTCCTTAGGAATAGAGTTTGGAAAGCCATCACTTGCTTCTCAAGTAGAAAAAACCTACAGTCTGAACTCCTAGTTTCCTTTTGTTATCCCACATACAAGGAAGGCCCGGGTAGGGGGGGGTTGCTGACTCATCCTACTTAGGCCCCACCCTCAGAACTTCTTGCCATTGAGAATAAAATGAAATGATTCTCATCTTTCCGTTAAGAAGGCTGTAAAGACCTACTTTTTGCGTTAGGTGGTGTAAGTCCTTTTTCCCTGTTTTCTTAGTGCTAAAATGCCCTTAGGTGTGAATGTAGCACTTTATAAATACGAAAAATTGTTGCATCCATTGGTATAGTCTTCTTTTGCTTTGTGATGCCTGGAATGTGCATTTCCGTACAGCTCTGAATTTTATTTAGTGTGGATTGCATAGATTGTGATGTGAGTATTTGTTTGATTCTCAGTGAGTTCGGCACTGTAGCCCGGGAGTGGCTGTTAGTGTGCATTGTTACTCACACAAATATGCATTGGGTGTGTTTAGTGTTTAGTGAAATAGTAGTATTTGGTGAGTGGCTTGGTGCTGCTTAAATATATTTAAGGGCGGCATGTACAAAAGTATTATGCATACGGAAAAACTGCAGTGCGCTAAGTAGCATACTCTCTATAAAAAGTGTGAGTTTCATGGGAGAGAGGGACGTTTTGAAGGGGGTTCTCTCCAAGCATCACTGCTTTCTAATTAGGGTTCCCAGTTTGATGGTATTTTTTTCAACATTTCAATCTGTATTTATCCATATTTATTTTTTTGCCATCATGGGACTTCTAACACATAGGGAGCACTTTCTTTCTGTTTGCGCCACAGTGCACCTTAAAACAGGTGTACCAGGTGCAAACAGACAGGGTGCGCCTTATTGCATTGAATGGGCTGCCCCCAGGGCAGCCACACACTCTTCTGACCTGGGGACAGCACATTCAAGTGAAAAATGGAATTACTTTGAAGCTGCCGCTCTGTCTTTCACTGTGCAGACGGCAACCCACCTGCATTTTTAAGGGGGATTAGAGATCCCCTTGCAGGGGGGTGCAGTGAGTGAGTGACTGCACTCGCCTGCAAGAGGATGTCTGGTAGTGTCAATAGGACCTTATTTGTAATCAGTTCCATGATTATTAGGGCACCTGTTGTACTGGATTAAGGAGAGTGTTAGCAATCAAGAACTTGGTAACTTGTTACCTGGACATTGAGTACTTTTTCAGTACGTTTGGCAGAGAAAGGCAACAGGAATACTGGACTGTTGTTGCTTAAAACTGAAAGGTGAAGACAAGGTTTCTTCAGTAGAAGGATGATACAAGTCCTTTTCCAATCTATGTGGAGAGATCCAGACAGAATAGAAGAGTTCACTACCTTAAACCACTGAACAATTGCAGACCCATTAATCTAAGCATATGAGATGGGAAAGGATTGTCCGGTGAGCCACATATATTGGAGTTCATGGTCTTGAGGGCAGTTCTGTGGAGATTGGACTGAATTTACAAAGTGTCTCAACAGGAGCTAATGTCATAGTAAACAAGGACTATGCCTATTTAAGATGATTTCAATCTTCTGTCATTGAATAGACAGAGTGCATATTTTGGTTGTCCTTTTCCTGTGAGGAGGGGAATTGGTGTGAAATGTCACAAAGGTAACCATTGTAATCACTGCTATTTAATGTGTGCACCGCACAACTGTTTTTGATTGACAGTTCCAGATATCCTAATTACTATTCACACACAGATGGTACACAAATGTATTTGTGTGTTAAAGTACTAAACATGATTTTCTATCCCTAAGAAAAGGCCTACATGGAGTTTTTGCCTTTCTCCTCTTCTTTTTCTGAGCTCTTTTTGGCTGGCTTTAGAAGTCTGGACAGTTTACCACTGCTAACCAGTGCTAAAGTGCATGTGCTCTCTCCCTAAAACATGGTAAAATTGGTTCATACCCAATTGGCATATTTGATTTACTTGTAAGTCCCTAGTAAAGTGCACTACATGTGCCCAGGGCCTGTAAATTGAATGGTAATAATGGGCCTGTAGCACTGATTGTGCCCCCCACATAAGTAGCCCCTTAACCATGTCCCAGGCCTGCCATGCAAGGCCCTGTGTGTGCAGTTTCACTGCCATTTTGACTTGGCATTTAAAAGTACTTGCCTAACCCTAATCTCCCCTTGTTCTAAATATATGTCACCCCTAAGGTAGGCCCTAGGTAACCCACAGGCAGGGTGCTATGTAGTTAAAAGGCAGGACATGTACATGTGTGGTTTATATGTCCTGGTAGTGGAAAGCTCCTAAATTGGTTTTCCACTACTGTGAGGCCTGCTCCTTTCATAAGATAGCATTTGGGCTACCCTCATATACTGTTTGATCTGATCAGAAAGGGGTAACCAGGACATATTTAGTATGGCCAGAATGGTAATACAAAATCTTCCTTATTGGTGAAGTTGGATTTTATATTAATATTTTAGAAATGACACTTTTAGAAAGTGAGCATTTCCCTGCACTTAAATTCCATCTGTGCCTTACAGTCTGTCCCCAATCCATGTCTGGGCTGGGCTGGTTGACAACTCCCTTGTGCATTTCACCCAGACAACCACAAACACAGGATTCTCAGTCACACCTGCACTCATCTGCATACTGAATGGGTCTTCCTGGGCTGGAAGGATGGAAGGCCTGACACTTACATTTCAAAGGCTAGTGGTCTGTCCACACGCAATGGACTGCCATACCCCCTACTGGGATCCTGGCAGACAGACCTGTACTGAAAAGGAACATTGTGCACTTCAGAACCACTCTTGGAAGTTTCCCCACTTCAAAGGCATTTTTAGGCATATAAACTGGGTCCCTGACCCCACCAAATCATACACTTCTTGACCTGAACCTGCAACCTGTCAAGAGGAATTTCCTGGCTGCCCAAATGACTCATCTGGATTGCTTCGCTGTGAAGGACTGCTTCCCTGCTGTTGCCCTGCTGCCCTCTGACCTTGTTGAAAAGTGCTCTTCAAGGGCTTGGATTGAGCTTGCCGCCTGTTTTCTGAAGTCTGAGGGCCAAAAAGACTTCATCTCTTCAAGGAACTCCTTGTGCACTGAAAATTGACGCATAGCCTGCCGGAAACAACGCACAGCCCGTCTTACAATGAGAAAATCGGTACACAGCCGAGCCAGAATGTCGCAGCCCGACTTCCGAGTTAAGAATCGACGCAACGCCTACCTTGCTGCCGGAAATTCAACGCACAGCCCTACTGTATCGCCGCACAGCCGAACAGCAATGACGCAGCCCGACTTCCGAGTGAAGAATCGACGCAGCGCCTGCCGTGTGACAAAAATTGATTTCCACACATCTTCCCTGGACGTCAAGAAGATCCTCGCATCGCAGTGAGGAACCAAGACTACACGCGGGAAATCGTCACAAAGCCCCTTGCAGCGCAGAAAGAAACGACACACCGTCTGTGCCTCGTCAGAAATTCCGACGCACACCCTATTTTTCCACCCATATCCTCCTCTGCAGTCTCAGTGCATGTTAATTTTGAGGCAAATCAGGTACTTCATGCAAACACAAGACAACTGTTGATTTCTAAGATTTAAGACTTTTTTTAATCTTGCAAAAGTGGTATCTCAACTTGTGCTTATTGAATGCCTACCTCAACGATTGTCTCAACTTCCACGTCCCCACACACTAGCTCCGCTCTGCCAACCTCGCCCTCGCCAGTGTCCCCCGCATCCACCGTACCACAACCGGCGGCAGATCCTTATCCCACCTTGTTGCCAAGACCTGGAACTCCCTCCCCTTCAACCTACGTCTGACCCAGGACCTCCTGACCTTCAGGAAGCGTATCAAGACCTGGCTATTCGAACAGTAGCACACCCCTCCTCGCCCCCCCAGCGCCTTGAGACCCTATCGGGTGAGTAGCGCGCTTAACAAATGATTGATTGATTGATTGATTTATCATTTTGACATTAATTTAACCAGATAAATAGCCTATATTTTTCTAAACCTGTCTGGTGTATTTTTGTGGTGTTTTTACTGTGTCACTGTACGATTTATTGCACAAATACTGGTGGGCACAGGATAATTTGGACCCAAGGGTAGGTCGCTCCCCCTGCCGCTGCAGCTCCTCCAGCTCCTCCAGCCCAGGTTCCTGAGACCTCCCAGCAAGCCCAGCTACCTCGCAGTAAGTACCCCCCACCTCCCAGCCCCTCGCCCTGCCCCGCGCTACTCACCCTCTCTCCTGCTTCTTTTCTTCTTCTCTGTTCTTCCTCTGCGCTCTCCTTCTGTAGTCTTCTTCTGTACTCTTCTTTCCCTCCTGCTCCCCGTCTTCTCTCTTCATCTGTGTGCTTCTCTCTCTCTCCTTTGCACCGCGACCCGCGTGTGCCTCTTCTTCTCTGTCCCTCTTCTTGGCTCCTTCCTCTGCTGCTCGCCGCCCCTCTTCTTCTTCACCTTCATCTGTATTCTTCTGTCTTCTGTGCTCCTCTTCCTCACCTTCATCTGTATTCTTCTGTCTTCTGCGCTCCTCTTCTTCACCTTCATCTGTATTCTTCTGTCTTCTGCGCTCCTCTTCTTCACCTTCATCTGTACTTTTCTGTCCTCTGCGCTCCTTTTCTTCTGTAGCTTCTTCTGTGGCCTTCTGTCTTCTGTGTATTCGTCTCCTCTTCTTCTGTGGTCTTCTGTCTTCTGTTCTTCGGCTCCTTTTCTTCGGTGGTCTTCTGTCTTCTGTTCTTCGGCTCTTCTGTCTTCTGTTCTTCTTCTGTGGTCTTCTGTCTTCTGTTCTTCCGTCTTCTGTTCCTCCTGTTCTCTTCTTTCCCTCCTGCTCCCCGCTCCTCTTCCTCTGTTAGCTCTGTTTCCCAACAGAACTAACTGCTACCTACTCCCTGGTTCTTCCCGCTCCTGACTCGTCTCTCCCCCTCTCTATCACCCCTATCTACCCCCATCTCTATCTACCTATCTCTCTATCTCTCTCTCTGTCTCCCTCACTCACCACCTCCTCCTATCTAGCTATCTCTCTATCTTTCCCCCCCCACTCGCCACCCCCTCTGTTACCACCCCTATCTTCCTATCCTTTCACTCTACCTCTCACCCTCACCCACCTCTACAACCCCCCTATCTCCCCAACCTTACTCCTATCTCTCTCCCTAAACTCCTAAACTTCCTAAAACTCACCCCCCACTACCCTTAACCCCCCCTCCCCCAGCTCTTCTCCCCTCTACCTGTCCCCCCTCCCTCCGCTTTCCCACCGCCACCTCCTGCACGCCCCGCCCCCCAGCTCCCATTCGCCCCCAGCTGACCCCTCCCCCCCCCTCCCTCTTATGGCGGCCGCGCCGGAGGCGCGCCAGAGGCAAGCCCGTCTGCGCCCGTCCGCGCCTGGCCCGCGCCTGGCCCGCGCCCAGCGCCACAACCCCTGGTCCTCAGCACTCCCAAGCCCCTCTGCTCCGCTACGACCCCACCACCCTCCACGCCCTCAACCCAGGTCGCTCCAACACCTGCTTCCAAGCTAACCCAAAACGTACCCATGGACCTTTCGCCTGCCACTCCTGCAAATGTGTCTTCCACCACGCAACTACCATGACCACCAGCCCACGCGCCATCAACCACCTCAAATGCATCCTGGTCAACGCTCGATCCGTCCACAAGCACGCCGTTGAACTCTGGGACCTCCTGGACTCCACAGCACCGGACGTCGCCTTCATCACGGAGACCTGGATGAACGCCTCTTCGGCCCCAGACATCGCCATAGCCATCCCCGAAGGCTACAAGATTTCCAGGAAAGACCGCACCAACCAAGTAGGAGGAGGAATCACCATCGTCTTCAAAGACTCCATCAGCGTCACCACCTCCACCGAAGACACCCCCCTCGCCGCAGAACACCTGCATTTCCAGATTCGCACCGACCCCAGGACCACCCTCAGAGGATCCCTCATCTACCGTCCCCCCGGACCGCGCGCCCCTTTCAGCGACTTCGTCTCCCCGCACGCCCTCGCCTCGCCGGACTACATCCTCCTAGGCGACCTCAACTTCCATCTGGAACACAACAACGACCCCAACACCACCGCCCTGCTCGTCAACCTCGCCAACCTCGGCCTCAAGCAACTGGTGAACACTCCCACCCACATCGCCGGACACACGCTTGACCCCATCTTCTCCACCAGCAAACACGTCTCCTTCAGCCACGCCTCCGCTCTACACTGGACCGACCACAGCTGTGTCCACTTCACATTCCGACGCGAGACCCGCCACCTCCGCACTCAACCCATCCCTCGTCGACAGTGCAACAAAATCCCCGAAGAACAGCTCTTCTCAGCGCTCACCGTCAACCAACCTACCCTCACCACCGACGACCCCAACGACGCAGCCCTCAGCCTCACGAACTGGATCACCAACTGCGTAGACAACCTTGCTCCCCTCAGACGCACGCATCGACAGGCCAACACCAAAAAACCTCTCTGGTTCTCTGACACCCTTAAGGAATCGAAGAAAACCTGTCGCGCCCTAGAGAAAGCCTGGCGCAAGGACCACACCGCTGACAACATGACCGCCCTCAAGAACGCGACCCGCGAACACCACCACCTGATCCGCGCAGCCAAAAGGAATTTCTTCACCGACAGACTGGACAAAAACAGCCACAACAGCAGAGAACTCTTCAGCGTCGTTAAAGAGTTCTCCAACGCCAACGCCATCACGCCCTCACAAGACCTGTGCAACTCCCTCGCCACCTTCTTCCATCGCAAGATCACTGACCTCCACGACAGCTTCGGACACCAGACCCAGCCAAGCAACACCGAACCCACACCCCCTGCCATCACCCTCAACGCCTGGACCCACATCAACACTGAAGAGACCAAAACCACCATGAACTCTATCCACTCCAGCGCCCCCTCGGACCCCTGCCCTCACTTCATCTTCAATAAAGCCGACAACATCATCGCCCGCACCTCCAGACCATCATCAACTCCTCTTTTTCATCTGCTACCTTCCCCGAAAGCTGGAAACACGCCGAAGTCAACGCCCTACTAAAGAAACCTACGGCTGACCCAAGCGACCTGAAGAACTTCCGCCCCATCTCGCTCCTCCCCTTCCCTGCCAAGGTAATAGAGAAGACCGTCAACAAACAGCTTACCAACTTCCTGGAAGACAACAACCTTCTCGACCCTTCACAATCCGGATTCCGAACCAACCACAGCACTGAAACCGCCCTCATCTCAGTCACAGACGACATCAGAACCCTGATGGACAACGGTGAAACAGTCGCCCTCATCCTCCTTGACCTCTCGGCTGCCTTCGACACCGTCTGTCACCGCACCCTAATAACCTGCCTCCACTCCACCGGGATCCAAGGCCAGGCCCTGGACTGGATCGCCTCCTTCCTCTCCAACCGCTCTCAAAGAGTCTACCTCCCACCTTTTCGCTCAGACCCCACCGAGATCATCTGCGGCGTCCCTCAAGGCTCCTCGCTCAGCCCGACAGTCTTCAATGTCTACATGAGCCCCCTCGCCGACATCGTACGCAAGCACAACATCATCATCACCTCCTATGCCGACGACACTCAACTTATACTTTCCCTCACCAAGGACCCCGCCAGCGCTAAGACCAACCTACAAGATGGCATGAAGGACGTCGCAGATTGGATGAGGCTCAGCCGTCTAAAACTGAACTCAGACAAAACGGAAGTCCTCATCCTCGGCAACACCCCGACCGCATGGGACGACTCCTGGTGGCCCACGGCCCTTGGCACCGCACCAACCCCCTCAGACCACGCCCGCAACCTCGGCTTCATCTTGGACCCTCTGCTCACCATGACCAAACAAGTCAACACCGTGTCCTCCTCCTGCTTCCTCACCCTCCGCATGCTCCGCAAGATCTTCCGCTGGATCCCCACCGACACCAGAAAAACCGTGACCCACGCCCTGGTCACTAGCCGCATGGACTACGGCAACACCCTTTATGCTGGGACCACCGCATAACTCCAAAAACGTCTGCAACGTATTCAAAACGCCTCCGCCCGCCTCATCCTCGACGTACCCTGCAACAGCCACATCTCCGCACACCTGAGACACCTGCATTGGCTCCCAGTCAGCAAAAGGATCACCTTCCGACTTCTCACCCACGCACACAAAGCCCTCCAAGACAAGGGACCTGAATACCTCAACCGACGCCTCAGCTTCTACGCCCCCACCCGTCTCCTCCGTTCCACCGGCCTCGCGCTCGCTGCTGTCCCTCGCATTCGCCGCTCCATGGCGAGTGGGAGGTCTTTCTCCTACCTGGCAGCCAAGACCTGGAACACCCTCCCCACCAGCCTCAGGACCACCCAGGACCACTCCGCATTCCGGAGACTCCTCAAGACCTGGCTCTTCGAGCAGCAGTAACCCCCCTTCCCCCTAGCGCCTTGAGACCCGCACGGGTGAGTAGCGCGCTTTATAAATGTTAATGATTTGATTTGATTTGTTAATGATTTGATTGTGTGTGACTTACCCTGACTAGGATTGTAGTCCCTGTTTGAACAAAGGTGTATACTTCTGCCAACTAGAGACCCCATTTCTAACAAAGTTGCTTTTATGAAGAAGAGTAGTGGTCTCAAACGTAATGAAGTAAAGACATTGAGGTGCTTCTTACGGGGTCAAGCCAAACATTACGGAATACAGAAAAGCATCCGCAGCCTCCTGACCTATTTGTGAATCCGACATTCTTTACTAAAAGTTGCTGAAGTTAGTTTTGAGGTCCATACTGAATCCCTTGTTTCCGTCAAAATGTTTTGAGTCTTCAACAGTTAAAACAGACATTGGCATTCAGTTAAAAGAAGCATCACAAAAGCAAAACTGTATTATGACCTAATTCCAAATTTGCTTTGCTACTGCTGTGTTGAGGTGACTCCCACAGAATCAAATAGCACAGTTACATTGTATTCCAATCATGGCAGCCATATCTGTCCATAACTTAACCCCTTGGGTGCCGAGGATGAGGTGGCTACGTCCGGTGGCGCGGTGCTCGGTGCTACTGACGTAACCACCTTGTCCTGGACCCGGCCCACGGGGGGACCACTAGAGCTTCCCACTTGGGCCTCCCACCCCCCTCCCGTGGGCAGGGAAGAAAGGGGAATTGCTTCCTCTCCCACCCCCATACCCCAGTGACCTCATCAGAGGTCACCTCCCATCGCGCTGGAAGCATGCTTCCAGCGCAATGCGGAAGAGAAATGCTGGGCATTTCTCTTCCGCTTGAGAGGAGTGAGCAGGCAGAAACATCAAAAGAAAGGAAAGGCTTTTCCTTTCTTTTGATGTCATTCTGAGTATTTCTGCAGCCCAATCGCGATGCGATCGGGCTGTAGAAATTCCCACTAGGCACCAGGGATTTTGTTTTTTTTTGTTTGTGTATAAGGGGAGCGGCCCCTTGGGCAAGGGCCGCTCCCCTGAGGGGCAAATGATTTTTAGGCCTATAATGATTAGGCCGATCTACCCCCGGCGGGGCAGAATCCACTAGACACCAGGGATTTTTTTTTTTTGTGTTGTTTGATAAGGGTAGCGACCCCTTAGGCATGGGTCACTCCACAGGGGGGCAATACTTTTACTAGGCCTATTCTGCCCCCTGGGGGACAAATTGTTTTAAGTTATTTCTGCCCCCCTTGGGGGAAGATCAGCCTATTTTTATTAGGCCAATCTGCCCCCAAAGGGGGCAGAAACCACTAGGCACCTTTTTTTTTTTTTTTTACAAATGAGGAGTGACCCCTTAGGCAAGGGTCGTTCCCCTGGGGGAGCAAATTTATTTTAGGCCATTTCTGCCCACCTTGGGGGCAGATCGGCCTATTTTAATTAGTCCGATCTATCCCCAAGGGGGGCAGAAGCCACTAGGCACCAGGGATTTTCTTTTTTTCTTTTTACAGATGAGGAGTGACCCCTTAGGCAAGGGTCGTTCCCCTGGGGGAGCAAATTTATTTTAGGCCATTTCTGCCCACCTTGGGGGCAGATCAGCCTATTTTTCTTAGGCCAATCTGCCCCCAAGGGGGCAGAAACCACTAGACACCAAGGATTTATTTTTTGCGCCAATCTCACACAAGGGAAGTGACCCCTTAGGCAAGGGTCGCTCCCCTGGGGGGCAAATTTATTTTAGGCCATTTCTGCCCCCCTTGGGGGCAGATCGGCCTATTTTTTTCATGGCTTATCTGTCCCCCAGGGGGCAGAAACCCCACCAGACACTAGGGAAGATTTCTTTTCAAAAAAGAGGTTGGGGGTATGGCCATACCCCCACCTCAAATAAATGGGGACAAAGTTGTTCTGCCCACCGGTGGGCAGATGTGGCAGTTACCCCCGATCCACTCTGTGGGGAGGCAGAAAGTCTACTAGATGCCAGGGAATAAAAAAAAATAGTGGGCTGGTGGCTGCCAACCAGTATGGGCATGGTTATGCCCCCACCCCAACTGAAGGGGGTAACAGTCTATCAGCTCTCCCCTGCACACTAAAATGTGTTATCCCACGGCAAGAAAGAGGACATTTGATTATTTTGGGTTTTGGTTTTACATTTGGGCCATGAGAGCTTGGCTTACTCTCAAAATCGTCCCACTTGGAACGGTGAGGGCTGTACTTTTTGACTTTGGGACGCTGCCATGTAGAAAAATCCACAAGACGTAGACACATCTGAAAACTAAACATCTGGGTGAGTCCAGAGTGGTGCGCTTCGCATGCACCCCACACCATTTTCTTACCAACAATGCCCTGCAAACCTCCAATTTTGCTGGAAATCACAAATTTTTCTCACATTTTTCTGATGGAACCTTCCGGAATCTGCAGGAATCCACAAAATTCCTACCACCCAGCATTGTCGCAACTATACCAATAAAAATTCTTCCCCATTTGTCAGCCTAAAAATATATTTTTTTAAACTGCCCTTTTGGATCCGCTTTGGTTCCCCCTCAATTTCAACATGTTTTTGGCTCTTCCCTGTCACAGGCACTTGGCCCACCTACACAAGTGAGGTATAATTTTTACCGGGAGACTGAGGGGAACGTTGGGTGGTAGGAAACTTGTCCTGGTGCGGTGATCCCACACAGAAATGTGGGGAAAATTTGATTTTATTTTTGCTAAATTTCACCTTTGCTGAGGATTCTGGGTAAGAAAACACCGGGGGATCCATTGAAGTCACACCTCCCTGCACTCCCTCAGGTGTCTAGTTTTCAGAAATGTTTGGGTTTGGTGGGTTTTCCTATATGGCTGTTGAGCCCATGACCAAAAATGCAGATGCTCCCCCTCCCCCGCAAAAACAGGTAGTTTTATATTTGATAATTTTGATGTGTCCAGATAGTGTTTTGGGGCATTTCCTTTTGCGAGCACTAGCCTTACCCACACAAGTGAGGTACCATTTTTATCGGGAGACTTGGAGGAACGTTGGGTGGATGGAAATTTGTGGCTCCTTTCAGATTCCAGAACTTTCTGTCACCGAAATGTGAGGAAAAAGAGTTTTTTTTGGCCAAATTTTGAGGTTTGCAAAGGATTCTGGGTAACAGAACCTTGTGAGAACCCCCCAAGTCACCCCATCTTGTATTCCCCTAGGTGTCTGGTTTTCAAAAATGCAAAGGTTTGGTAGGTTTCCTTGGGTGCCAGCTGAGCTAGAGGCCAAAATCCACAGCTAGGCACATTGCAAAAAACATCTCTGTTTTCTTTGGGAAAATGTGATAGGTCCATGTTGAGTTTTGGGGCATTTCCTGTTGTGGGCACTAATCCTACCCACACAAGTGAGGTACCATTTTTATCGGGCGATTTGGGGGAAGTTTGGGTGGAAGGAAATTTGTGGCTCCTCTCAGATCTCAGAACTTTCTGTCACCGAAATGTGAGGAAAAAGTGTTTTTTGGCCCAATTTTGAGGTTTGCAAAGGATTCTGGGTAACAGAACCTTGTGAGAGCCCCACATATCATCCCATTTTGTATTCCCTTAGGTGTCTAGGTTTAAAAAATGCACAGGTTTGGTAGGTTTTCCTAGGTGCCGACTGAGCTAGAGGTCAAAATCCACAGCTAGGCACTTTGCAAAAAACAGCTGTGTTTTCTTTGGGAAAATGTGATGTGTTCATGTTGTGTTTTGGAGCATTTCCTTTCATGGACACTAGGCCTACCCACACAAGTGAGGTACCATTTTTATTGGGAGACTTTGGGGAATGCTGGGTGGAAGGAAATTTGTGGCTCCTCTCAGATTCCAGAACTTTCTGTCACCGAAATGTGAGTAAAAAGCATTTTTTTGACCAACGTTTGAAGTTTGCGAAGGATTCTGGGCAACAGAACCTGGTGAGAGCCCCACAAGTCACTCCATCCTGGATTCCCCTAGGTATCTAGTTTTCAAAAATACACAGGTTTGGTAGGTTTTCCTAGGTGCCGGCTGAGCTAGAGATCAAAATCCACAACTAGGCACTTTCCAAAAAACACGTCAGTTTTCAATGTAAAAATGTGATGTGTCCATGTTGCATTTCCTGTTGCGGGCATTAGGCCTACCCACGCACGTGAGGTACCATTTGTATTGGGAGACTTGGGGGAACACAGAATAGCAAAACAAGTGTTATTGCCCCTTGTCTTTCTCTGCATTTATTCCTTTCAAATGTAAGACTGTGTGTAAAAAAGACATCTATTTGAGAAATGCCCTGTAATTCACATGCTTGTGCCCATTTTGGAATTACAAAGGTTTTCTTGATATTTATTTTTAACTCTTTATATTTCAGCAAATAAATTGCTGTATACCCGGTATGCAATGAAAACCCATTGCAAGGTGCAGCTCATTTATTGGCTCTGGGTACCTAGGGTTCTTGATGAACCTACAAGCCCTATATATACCCACAACCAGAAGAGTCCAGCAGACGTAACGATATATTGCTTTAAAAAATCTGACATCGCAGGTAAAAGTTACAGAGTAAAACGTGGAGAAAAATGGCTATTTTGTTCACCTCAATTTCATTGTTTTTTTATTTCAGCTGTTATTTTCTTTAGGAAAACCGTGTAGGATCTACACAAATGACCTCTTGCTGAATTCAGAATTTTGTCTACTGTTCAGAAATGTTTAGCTTTCCGGGATCCAAACCCATTTCTGTCACTAACTGGAAGGAGGCTGAAAGCACAAAAAATTGTTAAAATGGGGTATGTCCTAGTAAAATGCCAAAATTATCTTGAAAAATGTGGTTTTCTGATTCAAGTCTGCCTGTTCCTGAAAGCTGGTAAGATGGTGATTTTAGCACCGCAAACTCTTTGTTGTTGCCATTTTCAGGGAAAAAAACAAAAGCCTTCTTCTGCAGCCCTTTTTCCCCATTTTGTTTTAAAAAACAACATTTTCACTGTATTTTGGCTAATTTCTTGGTCTCCTTCAGGAGAACCCACAAACTCTGGGTACCTCTAGAATCCCTAGGACGTTGGGAAAAAAGGACGCAAATTTGGCGTGGGTAGCTTACCACTTCATTCTCACATATGAGTGCACCTTCAAATATGTGAGTTCAGCATTTCTGCTGTTAAAAAAAAATCCGGTTTTGTTTGATTAAATAAACGTAACGTTTGCTCCATGTATAATAAATCTAGCCCACATGTATGACTTGTCTCTTAGTTTACTAATAGCTTTGCCATCAGGACAGTAGTATTTCTCAGTTTATGTTTAAACACTCACTTTTAACTCACTTTTATGTATCACTAATGCATGATGTGGTAGCGCACTGTTGTTTACAGACAGTAAATTTCCAAGAAATGTCTAACAACCTTCCCACTAACTTGCAGCTTTACTGATAAAACTATATAGTGTGATAATCTCTGAAAATTGGGTTTCAGAAAACTTTTATCATTTGCACAACACCAAGTAAAGTGTTCTGATTTTTTTTTCATTAAAATATTTTTTCATCACTCAGAAGTACAAAAAAGGTCTTTCAGAGCTACTGAAATATATTTTGAAATGTTTGTAAAGTTGACTTAGTTATATAAATGTTGTGTGTTAGGAAACACCTGATACCAAAAGCCTTTCATTGCACATAGGTCAGACAGTTCACCTTACAAAATCCTGGAACACTGCAATCACAAAGAAAAGTATTTGTATTGCAAGAAGACAAACTGACTTTTGACTTCTGTATCTAAACACAGAGCAAATGTGGCAAGAATAAGATTTAAAGTCATCTTAATTGGTAATGCAGTTTCTGACTGAACAGAACACCTGTTCTTTGTCCACTCGCCAGCCAGAAGGGTCCTGTTGAATCTAAAAATAGCTCGACCTCATAAAATAAAACTCACCATAGCGAATGGTCGAGTAGATTTTTTTAGCCCTGCATACACAACACCACCAAGTTATACAATGATATCACTACCACACCACACCAACGCATTGGCCAGGAAGAACACTGCACACCTCCACATGGCAACAGATACGGACAGCAACACGTAACAACCACACACAACCAATCAATACCAAAACACTGCCATACAATGTGTCAGATGTCACACCATGTCCACCCAACACACAGCGCACATGACATATCCATCACCACAAACACGGACGCACACACAACAACCACACAATGCCACACAACACCCTAACAGCACATCACACCAAGTGTAATGCACAAGTTAGCAACACAACTCATGCTCCAACACAATCACATAACACACACAAACCAAATGGCACAAATACAACACATCCATGTTGAAGGAAAAGCAGGACAAGTATGTCAACATCAAAACCAACATGCGGTTAGCCTATATATATTAATTAGTAAGACAACTCTGCAAAACTATATACAAATTAGGCCAACTGGCCAGTCCAAAATGTCCAAGTGCCCCAGGCACATATGGCACTTGTCATTGCCCCAACTTGACTCCTGACTGCAAAGTGGCCTCCACATGGAAGGGGCATCAAGGAGGCAGTCAGGCACCTCAGGGTTGAGGAGGGGTGACGGGGATGGGGTTATGGCTTGGGAGAGGGGTCCCTGGGCTTGGGTTTTGGTTTAGATGGGGGTGCTTTGGTTTAGGTTTAGTCTTTGGGGGCGGCTCTTTCACTTTGAGCTTGGGAGAGGTGACCTTAGATTTGGCTGGGTTGATTTTTTTTGCAGGGGGAGGAGTCTGGGCAACACCAGGGGTGGCAGGGGAGGACTGGGAGGTAGAAGGGCTGGGCTCGGGAGGGACACAGGGTGTTTCGGGGAACCACGTGATGGGAGGGTGGTAGGGAACAGGGAAAACTGTTAAAGGAATCTTTTCTCAGGGACACAGGACGGTCATGGGAAAAAAGGTTGGGAGTGGAGGGAGAGGGAGTGGTTATGAGGTGTGTTCTTGTAGGTGTCTTGGGTGCAGGTGCGTGGCTGGATGTCTGTTGGGTGGGTGAGTGTGGGCGTGTAGGTATTTTGGGAGGAGGGGGGATGAGGTGCAGGGAGATGCCATGGTGGATGGGTGGCTGTCTGTTGGGGTGGTGCCTGCAGATAAGGTGGATATTCTGCATGTGGGGTTGTTGGTAGTTGTGAGTGCGCATGTGGTGAATGGGGTGGATGTATATGGGTCTGGAAGTGTGGTGACTGTGGGTATGATGGGACTTGTGACTGGATCAGGAAGTGTTGGTGTCATGTCAGCAGGTGTGAGTAGTGTAGTGTCTGTGAAGGAAGGGGTGGTGTGGGGGTCAAAGGTACACTGGCTGCCATCAGTGAGGAGGCCAGAGCCTGAAAGGATCTCTGCAGACCAGAGAGGGCACAGTGAATGCCTTCCAGGTAGGCATTGCACTGTTGTACCTGAGCTGCCAGTCCCTGGATGGCATTCACAATGGTTGTCTGACCCACAGAGATGGACCTCAGGAGGTCAATAGCTTCCTCACTGAGGGCAGCAGGGCTGATTGGGGCAGGGGTAGAGGGTCCTGCAATGAAGGAGACACCCACCCTTCTGGGTGAGTGGATAAGGGCAACTGGGTGGGGAGCTACAGGGAGGGCGGTGCTGGTACGGAGGGGTGGCGTACAAGGACGGTGCTGGGCTGGTCCCGGATGGGTCTGCCACTGCCAGGGAGCATCCACCGATGGAGGAATCCAAAGATGATGTAGATGATCCGGTCTACCCTGTGGCACTCCCCTCACCCTCTGTCCACTGGTGTCAGCCTCCTGGGTCTTGTGGGCTGTTGCTTCTCCACTCCCCGGTGCCCCTTCTCTTTCGCCTGATGATGTGGATGCACACAAAGACAGAGGAGGAGAGGGAGGGAGGGAAAGATAGAAAGATAGGGTGCAAAAGGGTCAATACCTACCTTTCATTTACACAGATCAACATGTACATCTCTTCAAATATATTATGGCAGGCCATGCCATTACAATGACACTCAATTTCTGCAAATACACATTGGGTAATTCAGGATGCAGTGGTCAAAAACCTTCTATTGTGAGAACATTTTGACACAGTGAATTGGTCAAGGCTGTAACACTGCATAGCAGCATTGTAATTGCCAGCGTGATGTCATGCATGATATGTAAACTTTATGATTAGAGTCCAGGGACCCCCCAGGGTACTTACCACATCTAGTACCATGCCATTGTTGGAAAGGCAAGTCCACAGAATGATAGCTTCAAATATAGATTTTGCTGTGCTATTTGCCCACATAGAGTCACATATAGCAGAATGCCATGGTTGTTTCCCTACACATATCCTACACTCTTAAGTCAACACATGTCAGCATGGCAAGCTACCATGGCCAAAATCCTGTCCCATTGAGGCCATGCATGTAGTGGACCCCTGATGCCACCCTCAAAATCAGTAAATGCCAGCTACTGTACTCATTAGAGATTGCCTCAGTCATTGTGGGAGACAAATACTGATGTGATAGCACTTACACCTGAGGTACACTGATGCAGATGGAATAAGCTGATCTGACACAATGCGTAGGGTGTCCACACTTACCCAACCATCAAATATGTCAACTGAATTTACACTGACAGCATTGTATTGTCACACATAATCGATTCAGAGCCTGCCAGGGTGACTGATACCCATTGTTGATGTGCATCTACCACTGATCACATGCGCATCTATCCACATGTAGGCCACCCAGTCTCAAACACGGCCTATCATGTGCGAGGTGAGAGCCTGTGCTTACGTCCTTGTGGCTCCTGTACTGCCCTCAAGCGCCCATTCACCTCACGGTAGGCCACCTCCAAAATGCGGGCCATTGGGGGAGGGGAGTCAGGGTTCGACATGCACCCCTCCTTCATTGGGAGGACATACCCAGCTGGGCTTCCGTGGTCTTTTGGGCCCAGCTTCTTAGGTCCTTTCCACCACTTTTCGCAGTGGGTGCTCTGCCAGCTATTGACCCTCAGGGTCCGCACTTGCTTGACGATGGCACGCCAGATACCCTTCTTCTGATGGGTGCTGACCTGCATGGGTGACACAGACAGAACATGCTGTTGGCCCAGGGCTGCAGTGGGCAGCTAGGATGGCATACACAGTCCGTCAATATGCCCTATATGGAATGAGTAAACTTTAGCACCATGCCTATAGTGTTTTTTGTGTACTACAAGTTTAGTGTTTTCTTGCATGTGTATGGTGGACATCAATTTGTACATTTTCCTCTCTATGACCTCGATAGCTTCCTATGAGGAGAATGAGACATGCACTGGTATAACGCCACCTAGTCAACCTTGCTACCCTGGAGGAGAGGCACATCCTACACACCTATCGTCTGAATATTCAGACCATCATGAAACTGTGTAATCAGTTGGAGCCGGATCTCCTCGCTGCCATATGTAATCTCTATGCCATCCCTCCAACAGTACAGGTTTTGTCAATGCTGCACTTTCTTGCCTCAGGGTCCTTCCAGATTACAGTGGGCTTGGCAGCAGGAATGTCACAGCCCATGTTCAGGCTTGTATTGAAGGATGTACTGTGTGCTTTTCTAAAACACCTGGACAGCTACATCAGGTTTCCCCAACGTGCGGATTTGCCCACAGTGAAGGCTGACTTGTATGATATGGGACACATCCCTCATGTGATAGGGGCCATAGATGGCACTCACATTGCTTTTGTTCCTCCCAGTGCCAATGAACAAGTGTACAGGAACAGGAAAAACTTTTACTCGACCAGTTTCCAGGTGGTGTGTCTCGCAGACCAGTTTATCTCCCAAGTTATGGCCAATTTTCCTGGATCTGTGCATGACTCCTACATTCTGAGGAACAGCAATGTCCCACACATGATGGCACAACTACAGAGAGAGAGAGGGCCTGGCTAACTGGTATGTGTGCAGTATTATGTGTGCAACTGTGATGTCACCCCATTCTGTCCTAGGTCTCTATCGGTATAGTGACAGGTCCAACTTTTGTGCACACAGGTGATTCTGGCTATCCTAACTTTCCCTGGCTGTTGACACCAGTGAGATATCCTACAATGGATGGGGAACACCATTTCAGTATGGCCCACGGCAGGATGAGGTGTGTAATAGAAAGGACTTTTGGGCTACTGAAGGCCAGATTCAGGTGCCTCCACGTATCTGGAGGTGCTCTGCTCTAAACTCCGCAGAAGGTCTGCCAGATCATTGTTGCCTGGTGCATGCTACACAATCTGTCCCTGAGAGGTCACATACCATTACTGGATGGTGAAGAGGTGGCAATTGAACCAGTTGCTGATGATTTTGACATACGGAGAGATGATGAGTCTGATGATAAAGGTGCAGCTCACTCTAGGACTGAGCTGATCAACCTATACTTCCAGTGAGATTCAGGTATGTATAATATGTATTGTCATGTCTCTGATTTCCTATCTGCCTTTTGACATTGCTCCGTCTGGTCATTTACATCAGTGGAGGTGTTCTTTGTACCTATCCTCTGTGTGGCCTTTGGTGGGAGACAGAGTGCCCATCAGGAGCTGTCATACTCATCTTAAGTCTGACATGTGTT
Source organism: Pleurodeles waltl (assembly GCF_031143425.1). Lineage (NCBI taxonomy): Eukaryota > Metazoa > Chordata > Amphibia > Caudata > Salamandridae > Pleurodeles > Pleurodeles waltl. Next base: position 325,990,661 of record NC_090443.1, read on the forward strand.
GACAATGCAGGTTTGTAGGTTGACGTCCATGTTCAGGCATTTGGTGTGTTCTCAGTCCTGAAAGCTCCAATGCAGATGTTTTTACAACTATAGATTTGGTAGTGAGTATCACTCCTTATCCCTACTGTTCCCATTGTCATTCATGGTCACTGGTCTTTCCTAACAGTTGTACGTGTCTTTTGTTGGCTCATATCAGCTGTAAGCTAGCGAGCAATGGCAGTGTGTTTCCAGAGATTGTGAATTTTCCCATGTCACTTGACAAATCACACTGGGGCTGACTACAATGTACTGCCTAAGTGTTATGTGTGCCACCATGACTCCTATCCTGATGGTTGTCCCTGTCTTGGTCTGTTTGCAGGTTGGATTAGTGGAGCTACGCTGGTGTCTGCCTGAACTTGTGGCTCCCTTGCAAAAATGGATTTTGGCACATGTCTGGGGTACTGTGTGACCTGCTGGTGAATCCTCCATCTCCTGTCCATGTAACAGACTTGTGGGTAATGTGGATTGGCACACATTACTTTCTGCTGAGCAGATATTGAAACACATTACAATAAAGATACAAATGCTGTATCTGTGTTCTATGGTGTTTATTGTGCATCTGTTGTCCATTAGGTGATTAGTGGGGCCATGGTGTATGAAATCATCAGAGTAGGTGGCCCATCTGTAGGTAGGACAGGTCCAGTGTCCAAGGGCCAATGGAATAATGAAGACGTGACATTGACCAGTCAATAGGGTGTCTCAGTGGCACACAAGGGAGAATGTTCAGGAGAGGGTCACTTTGTGGCATTGGATTTGGTCGTGGCATCAGTTCCTGCAGTATGTCTGGATGGACGACCACGTTTGCGGAGGGTTCCTCAGCTACAGAAGGAGGGGTGCCAGTGGCCTGTGGTTCCTCAGGCAGGGCTTCCATGCCACTAGGTGCAGCAGATGTTGAAGGCTCTGTTGGTATATGGCTAGTGGTGTTGCGTAGGCTCTCATTATCCTAATGAGACTACTGGATTTTTTGGGTGGCAGGATCGTTCACAGTGTGGGGAACGAAGTCTAACCCACGGCGAAGGACCCTTGTCACCCCCAATCCAATTTTGCTCCGGCTAACTAGCAGTGCCTCATCTCTCCCAAAGGGAAGAGATAATTGGGCAGACGAGTGCATGACATCTTAGTGCTTCTCAGGGAAGTTGTGGTCACTCAGATCCCAACAAGTTCTCTCATACCCAGGGTGGTCTCATATACATATGACAATGGCAGTTTGAGTTTTAAAGATTGATTTAATAAAACAACTGCATTTTAGATAACAAGGCGTGAGCCGCAATAACCAGAACCATACAACACAGTAGGATTGAAATAGTAACGAGGAGAGTGAAACATAGAAATAACGCTATCATAGTGCTACTAGATTACGTTCTCTCTTCTAAGTTCTATTTTGAGCACAGCATGTTAAGCTCTAAGCCTGCCTTTCAGGTTCCCCGGGAGGACATCAACCCTCTTACCTGAGCAAAGGCCTGTGATCTGGATCAGCATCTGCAACAGGGCAGTCAGCAACTAATTGTGCTTCCATGGTCAGAATCTCCCTCTTACGTGTACCAGGACTAGGAAGTGTTTTTATAATTAACATGCCGGTGTTCTAAGAAACGTCCCTACGTAAGAATGTGTACTTTCTACGAATCCTAAAGACTAAACTCCTACCACGTCTATCGGCAATGTACCAGACTGTATCCTTGACTGAAGCACCGAGCGAGCAAGAATGTATTGTTTGAGAACTCTGGTGCTGAAGTAAGCTAAACAGTGTGATAGAAGAAATAAAACAAGACTGTGAAACTGGTTATTGAAAAATAACAGTGCAAGGCTAAATAAAATGCATCTAGAACAAAGTGCACAAAGGCCTAATGCTTTAAGCAAACGTGCAAAGGCTATATTAAAAATGGCTATACTACACCCTCCCCTTGTCGGTAGAAAGTGGTTTAAATTGAAGCTTAAAAAATGCCCTATGTTAAAAAAATGTTTTAACTAAAAACCATATAATTTCAACAAGTCAAGAGGACACCAAAGCACAATAATCCTAAATTTAAAAGTAAGCATGCGGCTAAGAGCCAAATTCATGGAATAGTGTCAATTTAGACCAAATCCAATTCAAACGGTGGTCATTGAAAGCAGGAGGTTCTCCACTTCGGCAAATGACAAGACCGGAAAATCCACGCCAAAGACTATTAAGGAGCAGGTGTGTTCCAAAGCCTCAGAATCAACCAAGGCAGCATCCCGTGCAGGGCCTGCGAACGAGTTAATATCAACTTTCTCCAGGAAGGGTATTTCGTAATCAGCCTCACGAAGCAGCCGCAGCGCGCATGTCTGGGAATGAGCCCTCATCGGGAACATCAACAGATCAGCATCAACCACGGGGGGCGTTGCTGTGAGAGACAGATGTCTAGTGCATGTTCAAAAGAGCACCAACGGCACCGAAACACGGGCTGCACACAATCCAAAACCGGTCTGAATGACAGAGACCAGTCACACTCCAAATGTCCCAGGAGTGTTGCTCCGAAGTGCTGCATCATGCGTTCACGACACAGCTGCGCTGATGGGAGCACTCACATTCGTTCTTGTTGCGGCGGGACAGCCATTGCGGAAAAACAACAGCAACAGCAAAATGCCGGTTAATATGGCCAAAGTGATCGGAAATCCCACAAAAATGCTTCTGAAAATTGAATGAATAGCCGAAGGTATTAAACCGAATATGGAAGAGAAGGTGTGAACGAAACCAACACCCACGGCTTTGAAAAAATGTGCCAATCCAGCTGTGCTGGACGCATTAAATATACGTCCCACGAGTTCACCAAAGTGGCTCGGAAAGTTGGTATTCAACAGGGACTGTATTTCTGCTGATGACCTTGCCACCTGAAGTGCGTAGGTCTCGCGCGCAGATGTAAGGGCCACATGTTTTTGAAACAATAAAGCCTTTAGTCTACTTAACTTGTCGAAATTCACCTTGGAAGTAGCAATGTGAGGCCAGATATCTGCTACCTCCCTTAATTTATTGGGGGGAAACAACACATTCTTGCAGCAAGTAACGACCTTGGTGACCGAAACAACGTAAACTATTCCAGCCCGCATGCCACAATAGTCTTCACTATTGAGGAGGACGTAGCTGCCGTTTGAAAGCACTTGGAATGTGTGTTTAATCAAGGGGACCGGAACTCCCTTCAGATAGCAGGCCAAGTTCGCAACCAAAGCATTACACGCCCCATGCAAGGACAGCTGCTTACAAATCATCGAATGGCTGACTGAAGTCTCGCGTTCACTACCGCTAAGAAAAACCTCTCATGCCATTGAAACATTTGTACAAGAAGAGAAGTTCCCACACCTCATGTATATAACTATCTCCCAGCTTTTCATATCTACCCACCGGAACATGTTTTAAACAAGAAGTGAATTGTAGTGTAGAAATGGGCAGATTAATAACCTGTGTTTTAACCACTCAGCTGAGGGAATCTCAGCCACGGTAAAAGGTAATCTTTCCAAAAAGCCATCAGTTGTTGTTGACGTGTCAAATTAAAGGAAAAAAATATCTCCCTGGATCTGATGTGCTGCCACGAAACGCGACCCGCCTTTAGTGTCTGAAGTGTCCAACCCAACTGCATAATGGACCTTGTTTGACTTTGTCCAAGGTACAAAGAAGACATGTCAGATCATATAATGTCTATGGCACAAGAAACAATGTTGTCAATGGTATAGATTCGGTCGGACAGGGTGTGAATTCCATTATCCACAACAGCTAATGCCTTTTTCAAATTTTCCTGATCTATCTGCCTTAACCGGGCCGCAGCCTCTTGCTGGGAAAGTTTCCATATTTCATTGTACACTTCGTACAAAAAACGTTTCCTATGTGGTGTCTTTTGGCCTGACAAAAAAACTTGCAAGTCAGTGTTATTAGACAGGAGAGTGAGATGTGTCTTAACTGCATCTTGCGTGGATGATTTTAACCATTGTTGACACAATTTTCCCACGTTATATGTAGTAATAATTTCAGCATGTTCCGGTGATATGTAGCGAGGGTCTGCCCTACTCGTCCTGAAACCCCCCGAGGAGGTGACAAAACGTTGATGACACCGGTTGGTGTCTATAAGCCAAAATAACCACCCGCCCGGACCTGACAATGAAGTGTTAAATGTACCATTCTGGACCCAGTCTATAAGTTCGCTAAAAGTGCCATTGATATATTTCTGCCAATCCTTCATTTTTGTAGGGACAGGTATACCAGGCATATTCAATTCTCTAATCATTGCTATGCCCAAACAGCTAGTCTCTTTTACTGTTTCATTTAAAAAAATCATTTGGACGGGAATGAGACATGCTCTAAACAATGTTTCTCTGCCCTGTGTCTGCCAATGTTTTGTTCCCCAAACACTTTTAAAATCACAATTTTTTTACCAATATTCATAACCTTCAATCGTCGGGAAACAAAAGAATCTGAGTATATGAATTTCGTATTAGTTAACAACATTTGCTTATCTTTATACGGAGTTAGCTTAAAATAATATGACTTAGCATTCATTTGATGATGCCCAGAAAAATACGCAAATTTGTCACAATATGTTTTAGAACTTCCTTGCGGGGGAGTTGGGCAATGCTCCTATTGCGTATAGTCAAATATTGTTTTCGGACTACTTCCTTTATGTATAAAGTGGTGCCCATAATAATTATAGCAAAACATGTCACCATAATTGTCTTTAAACTGGTAAACATCTTCATTCTCATAGACAGTATAATATTGTAACTCAGTCGTCATGGAATCAACTGTCTTCACGTCCCAATCATCAGATACAATGCCTGGTATCACGATATCATTCATAGATAACTTTAGAACGTACGGTATTTGAATTATCTCAGTGGGACCTTATATATCAAACATTACTTTATGCCACACAATCCCATCTGGAATTGGTACTGCAGAAATGTTCACAAAGGACAAGTTTCTTCGAACCTTATGTGATGAAAAATGTGGCTTCAACACCTCCTCCACCTGTTCAACCCCTGATCTCTCAGGAAGAAAATGACCATGTATCAATAGAAAAAAGGTAACGACAAACCCTATCCAGAGAAAAAATGCTATCATAGTCAATAAGAGCCACAGATAGTTCCAAGGAAAAACAAAATACGTATCTTTAAGCCAATAAATCAGCTTACGTGGAACTGGGTCAGGTGTTGAAGAGGCAAATGAGTCTGATAGACCATTGTTGTTGTTGGCAAAGTACCCAGAGGCAGTTCTTGGAAAAGGTCCCGCCGTATTCAATGGAGGAGTTGATGTTTCTCGCGGTGGTACACAGTAGATAACACCACCCGCAACATCAGCAGTCATGGTGACTCGATCAAATGTTTCCAAATTATTTGACGTCAGTGGAACTATCGCAAGATCATCTTCCACCTTCCCCAAGCTCGGAGAGGCAACAGTGTTGGTGTAAATAACTTGGAGCTGAACATCTTCCCCAGTAGTGAGAGGGATTCGGGAACAACTGGACGTTCCTCTTGGTCTGCTGTGCAGAATTAGCCACATGTTGTAACTTGACATTGTCGATGGAAACAAAGCGATTTTCTTTGGCACCTGGCAACGGTGGTAAAATAACAACAGTTCTTGTTCCGTGTATCCCCAACACAGGAACAGGTGCTCGATAAGAAGGGCCAAATTGTTTTTTCACTGCGACCTTTTCACGCACAAGATCCCCAACTCTGGGAATCCAACCAGTAGCCGTTACTGGCACATCCTTAATTCCTGTGGAGGCAGCACTTTTAGAAGAGTTATCTTCACGGAACTGTTGTAATTCCTGCAAAACAGTGACACGATCATTTATGTCAAAAGGCGTTTCCGCCGCCTCCACACCAGGACCATCTAGATCCGGAACAAACATTTGTGTTCCGAACAGGCACTCATATGACGTACGACCCCCCAGGGACCTTCTAGGCAAGGTATTCAGTGCTCTCTGTACTCCATACAGGTGGGTTAGCCAACTATGACCCGTACCTAAGACTCTTACCGTTAAAGATTGCTTTAAATCATGATTTAATCGCTCCACGATAGAATTTCCCTCGGGATGAAATGGAGACGAGAACTGGAGCTGGACCCCCAACTAAACCATGGTGTCCCTGAATGCCCTTGAGGCAAAAGCAGGGCCCCGGTCCGAATGGAACGCCGCAACTGCATATGTACCGACAAAGACACGCAAATCTTTAATAACAGTTTGAGCGTCAGCCGAGCGCTGTGGCCATACCCACACAAATCTGGAGCAAGAATCAACAGCGACTAGTATATATTTGTATGCACTGTCCGGTGTGAGTGGACCACAATGATCCAAGTACACACATTGTAATGGTCTGTTTGATATTAAGAGGGGCGTCCGCGGCGGGCGCTTAGCCGTTGAAACTTTAATTTGTTGACAGATGTCACAACAAAGGACATACTGCTTAGTCTCCTTATAGAGACCAGGCCACCAATAACGGGCCTGTAATAGCGAAATTGTGGCTGCCACGCCAGCATGTACAGATGCCACCCCCTCATGTGCTGCATTAATCAATTGAGGTCTTACAACTTTATTGGGGATCTCGCGTACGCCTACACCCGGAAGTTTAACCTCAGCATTCAGCATACTTCCCATAAAGTATTGATATTTAATAGGGAATCCTTTAAGATAAGGCGTGCCATCAACCGTAGCTTTTATGGCAGCCAAAAATTTTTGTCTGGTTTGGAACTCGAACGAGTAACTGCGGCTACAGTGGCAACTGCCACTGCCGACTTTGCGGCTTCATCAGCCAAAGTATTCCCAGCAACGTGTATTCCAACACGCTGGTGTCCAAGAGTATGTACAACATGAACTTTGGGTACCGTCTCCTTCCGGTCTGCTACCTTCCCCCACAGTAGTCTGTGTTTTATGGTGTTGCCCTTTGAATCTCTGAACCCATTCAATCACCAGTAATGTAGGTATTCATTAAAAGACTGGACACAATAATATGACTCACAAACAATTAGTGTAAACTGTGTCAGACCCGTATGTTCTAATGCCATCAATAGAGCTTTCAGCTCAGCCAGTTGTGCCGTACAGTCCCCTAATGTTTGTGTATAAGTATGTTGGGGGCAGAATTTCTCCCCCTCCATTTGGCCGCTCACTACTGCACATGCAGCAGAATATTGGTGTTTTGTCCCCACCGCCGGTTGCGCAGAGCCGTCGGTGTACATGACTACTTGATAATGATCAATAGGCAACGTGTCAGCGGGAACTGAATATTCAATTTCATATTGCAGAAATTCCTGAGTCTGTAGCTTTGGGTCAAAAACGTAATCTAGACGTAGCCCACTGTATCCACCGCGGGTGTAGTGCTTTCGCGTTAGGAACACTTGCTTTTGTAACAGCCTCTAGGGCTGGAATAGGGGAAACAACTATAATGCGTCTGCCCTGGGCAAGAGGTCGTTCTTTAATAACAGCCATCTGTACAGCAGTGAGAATTTTCTCTGTTGGTGCGAATCGTTGTTCAGCAGCCGAATACAAGTGAGACTTGTATCCTATTGGAAGTGTCTCACCTTCATTAAAGGTGACATACGTAAACCCAATGGCCCCAGCTATTACCCTGGTGACCAAATGTGTCTTATTGTCCCATGTATGTAAATGTTTTGCAGCTAGGAGATCTGCTTGCAACTCCTGAAGAGTATGTGTATGCTCAATCGTCCAAAATTTGCTTTAAAAATCAGGACGTATTAATTTGTATAATGGTTTTATGCGTGTAGCATAATCAGGAATGTATGTTCTGCCAAAATTTAGAAATCCCAACAATGATTGGAGTTTCTTAATCGTATTAGGTGGTTGCAATTGTGCACATTTTTCAAAAAATTGTGGCGCTAGGCTCTTACCTTCGTTTGACAGGTCATATCCCAGGAATATGACGGTGAAGAAGGCAATTTTTGATTTTTTGAAGTTAAATTTGTAGCCAATTTTGGCAAACCCTACAACAATGCGGGCTACTCGTCTTAAATGTTGTAGTAGCTCGTCATCCGTGAGATATATATCGTCTACATATGACAATGCTTCAGGGTCCGACCCGTGTAAAATTTCAGTCACACAAGCCGCAAACTGTCCTGGGCTGTTCTTATGCCCCTGAGGCAAACAACAGATTTTTTTCTGGGAGCCTAACGCACTAAAACTTGTGAGGTCCCTACTTTCGGGTGCTATATTCTGGCAGAAGAAACCATTTGAGATATCTAAGGTCGTTTTGTACTTTTTCCGCACAATGTTGTTCATTAGTGCGGCGCTATGTGAATTCTATATAGCGTATGTACGTGTATGTCCGTTCAAGTGTCTGTAGTCTAAGTCTATTCTATATGAATGGTCTGGTTTAGCTACAGGGAACAAGGGATTATTCATCGGCGAGACACATGGTTGAATTGCTCCCTGATATTCTAATTGCGTAAGTATTTCTCTCACCGGTGCCCTTGCTTCATGTTTTATTGGATATTGCGGTTGTGGCTGAGGTTCACCTTTAATCGGAATTACATGATATGGAGAATCCCTATCCCACCCTACGTGATTTCTATATAAGGCAGGTGCTTGTGCTAGAGCCCATTTGATACTATAGGACTCTGCGAGTTCCCCTGGAACAAGTGGTGAGAACGAAGGTTTAATAACCTCCTCCCCAACTGGGCAGGTGCGAACAAAGTCAGGCGGCCAATCCTGTTCAGCCAGCAAAATGTCATATATCTTGACTACACGATCCCAAAAGATTGCGTTTATAGTGCGTTCAATGTCGCCTTCCAATTGTAAAGTCACTGTATATACCCTATCGGGTTCAGAGACACGCATATCTGCTGTTTCAACTTGTATGAAGTTATCAGTTGCTTTCACCTCCAGATGCTCTAGAAGATTCCGGTGAACTATTGCGACCTCTGCTGCGCTGTCTAACAGGGCTATTTCCCACGTCTTGTTCTTCAAGAGAACTCTTTTCCTGTGTGGCATGTCTAACTGAGACTGCCGCCACCTTTTTCTTTTTAAACTGTTGTTTTTGTTGTCTCGGTTTCTCTTCCTTCTTGACAGAAACCTCTGAAGAGCGTTGTGATTCCTGTCTTGGTTTCACGTACTCTGTTCTCCGCTCTGATCGCCCACCTCTCTCATTTCTCTTTTCCGATGAGTCCTGAAAGGAACGAGATTGGCGTGTGTCAGTGTATTGATATCTATCAGGCGTTTTCAAGTTATCCCTATTTCTGAGATTATACCTAGTCTGTGGGGTCTCAGCTCTCGGAGATTCTCCCCTTTCTTTTTTAGGTGTCTGTTGTTTTTTCTCCCAGCGCTTTTTATTACCCTCAGGTTGCTGTTTAGAATTATCTTTAATAATTTTCCCTTGAAACTGTGGTTTCTGTGGTATAGCCCCTAGGCTATCTCGACCAATACTGAAATATGTTTCCGCTATTATTTTAGGCAGGTCCCGCTCCTGATCTAGTTGCGGGACGTCACAAAGATGCATACGCACCACTAGTGCAACTGCCTCCCCTTTAAGATTACTTAGTATTATTGAAGAAACTGTGGCAAAATTGCCCATCAGTTGCATTCCCAAATCTAAGGCTGGGGCAGCCCCATATTCATCCTAAATCTGTTTAAGCACTTCCGGTAAGTTTGCCAATGTTGGTGTTCCATGTGCAGTTGTGTAGAGCGCAGCAAATACCGTGCCCCATGTATTACAATGTTCCACTGTGGGAACCATGTCAAACGGTAAACACATAGTTAATATTCTCTGTTTGTCCTGAGGTCCCGTATGGGGAAATACCGCCTCCAGCGTATTCATTTTTTGCGCCAGCCAAAATGGAGTCTCCTCCCGTTTGGCTGGAACCTTTCCCATGATAGAGTGTACAGTCGCCGGGTTTATACCTGGAGCTACTGCATGTTGTTGTGCTGGAGCAGCGTGCGCTGGGTTTGGATTTAGTGTCTGCATCACAAATTGTACTAAGCGTCTATATGTAGCTGTTAAGTCTGTATATAAACGACAAACTTCAGCTACCGGCAATAAAAATCCAACATTCACAAGTGAAGATACAAATTTGCAAAGATTAAGGCCCTCATTCTGACCCTGGCGGTCCTAAACCGCCAGGGCCACGGGCAACGGAAGCACTGCCAACAGGCTGGCGGTGCTTCATTGCCCATTCTGACCGCGGCGGTAAAGCCGCGGTCAGAAAAGGAGATCCGGCGGTTTCCCGCCGGAATACCCCTGGCAGGGCTGAACCTCCATGGCGGCGCTGCAAGCAGCGCCGCCATGGGGATTCTGACCCCCTTCCCGCCAGCCTGTTTCTGGCGGTTTTGACCGCCAGGAACAGGATGGCGGGAACGGGTTTCGTGGGGCCCCTGGGGGCCCCTGCACTGCCCATGCCACTGGCATGGGCAGTGCAGGGGCCCCCTAACAGGGCCCCAGCATGATTTTCACTGTCTGCATAGCAGACAGTGAAAATCGCGACGGGTGCAACTGCACCCGTCGCACCCCTGCAACACCGCCGGCTCCATTCGGAGCCGGCCTCTGTGTTGCAGGGCCTTTCCCGCTGGCCCGGCGGGCTCTCCTTTGGCGGGCGCCCGCCGGCCCAGCGGGAAAGCCAGAATGGCCTCCGCGGTCTTTTGACCGAGGAGCGGCCAAATGGCGGTGACCGCATGGCGGGCGGCTACTGCCGCCCGCCGTGGTCAAAATGACCGCCTAAGTCCTAGTAAAGTGGTTAGAAACAAAATTGCTCCAACTGGGGCTATCATAACATCTTGACAGACTTGTTCCTAGTAGTCCGACGCCACTGGCGAGGGAGTGCAGGCCGGTCACCGAATCGCATGGACCCCGGATACTGTATCTTGGAAAATGAGGAAACAAAGATGTTGCACAGAGTTGGGGAGGTGAGGCGTTGCTGGAGCAGGTGCGACATTGGTTCCTTATTGCTACAGGGGAGATTAGGTGTCTATTCCCTATTGCTAGGCAGGGGAGGTGAGGTGTCGGTTCCTTACGGTTGCATGGGAGGTGATTTAGTGGTGAAGCGTTGGTTCCTTATGACAAGGTGGGGTCGTTGATAAACTCAACAGGTGAAGACATAAGGAATCAACTTCACGGTGTGGCAGTCACACTACAGGGCCACAGGTGCTGCTGCGGAGTAAGAGTCGGGTGTCATGGTTGTCGGTGACATGGCACTCGGGGCTCACGCTGTGGCGGAATGTCAGAGGCGCTGTGGCAGTGTCGGGCCTGCGGTGTCGGTCTCTGTTGTTACACTGAGCGAGGACCACAGCTCTGGTGCAGGCAGCAGCGCGGATTCGGACAGTGGTGCTGGTTCCGATGTCGCTCTGGAGTTGACGTGCTTGTTTCTTATTGGTTACACCAGAACTCACTCAGGAACTGAATTTGGCACCACTTGGCAAGTCAGAACTCTCAGCAAGAGAACCCAGGCAATAGCAGATGAAGTCTTTGATGTCCCTGAGACTTCTTAACAGGAGGCAAGCTCAGTCCAAGCCTTTGGAGAACCTTTGGCAACAGGATGCAGAAAGCAAAGTCCAGTCCTTTAACTCCCAGGACAGAAGCAGCAAGCATCAGGCCAGCACAGTAAAGCAACAGCCAGAGTGGCAGTCCCTCCTACAGCATCCAGCTCTTCTTCCTGGCAGAATGTCCTCAGTCCAGAAGGATTCTAGGTTTGTGGGGTTAAAGGTCCAGTACTTATACCCATTTCTGCCTTTGAAGTAGGTAAACTTCAAAGAAAAAGTATTTGTGGTACACAAGACCCTGCCTTTCCTGCCCTGGCCCTAGACACACTCCAGGGGGTTGGAGACTGCTTTGTGTAAGGACAGGCACAGCCCTATACAGGTGCAGGTGTCAGCTCCTTCCACCACTCTACCTCAGGAAGACCCATCAGGATAGGCAGGGCACACCTCAGCTCCCTTTGTGTGACTGTCTAGAGTGAAATCACAAATAGCCCAACTGTCATCTTAAACCAGAGGTATATTCCACAGACAGGCAGAGGCACACAATGGTTAAGCAAGAAACTGACCACCTTCTAAAAGTGCTTCCATACCATAGGTTAGAAACAATATATATTGGACATTTATTACCTTTAAGAGTGTCAGAATTGAAGGACTATCTAAGTTTTTAGATAATTGTCATACAGCAAGCTTCAGTGATGCCATTTTACTTTTTAATCCCTTCAGGTGTGCTTTGTGGCCTCCTCTTTTATGCAGAGTAACACCAATATAGATGTAGGAATCAGTTGATTTCAGTAGCTTCCAACCTTTGTTCTATGTTGTAGCTTTGCCTTTTATTTTTTTAAACCAAAACATTTTATAAAATTTTGAGATCACTGCATACAAACTCAGCCAGTTGGTTTCACATTATTACTACCATCTTATTTCAGATATGCCAATTGAGGTTCCAGAAAGATGTCACCATGTGTGTGCATATCAAGATCTCAATAACCCTCCAACCCCTCCGCATCACCAGTAGTTGAGATGTCTGCTTTGGCTCCCACTAGCAGCCTACACCACTTGTTCAAGTATTTGAAGAGTATTCATCAGTCACATATATCTCCCCCCATATTTAGAGTTCCATCCCTGTTGCTCCTACGTGACAAGGAACCTCTGTCTTGTTCGGTGCTCAAGTTTGTTACTGTCTTCCTATCTAAAACAGCTTGAGGGCTTTGAATCATGACGGATATGATATTGAGGGGGTCCCCTCAGTCAAACGTTGCAAATGAGGATCCCAGATGGATTCAAAATCACTATGGCCCTCATTACAACCCTGGCGGTCGGTGATAAAACAGCGGTAATACCGCCAACAGGCCAGTGGTAAAAAAAAATGGGACCACGACGGAAACCGCCAACATAGACAGCCACTTTAACACACCGAACACCAGGGCGGTAGCTACAAGCACTGCGGCGGTCACCGCCAACAGACAGGCAGAAGACAATGTACCGCCCACCGTATTACAAGGCACCAATCCGCCAGCTTTTCCGGGGCGGTACCAACGACATCAAAAGCATGGTGGAAACAGTACACTGAAGGGGAAGCACTCACCTTTCGACACTCAACGAAGAACCAGGACGCCATGGAGCCCGAACTGCAGGTCCTCCCCATGCTGGTTTATCTGCTAATACACCAGGAATTTCAAAGAAGGCGCGGCGACGACCACGGTGAGTACTGCACCTAGCACACAGGGGACGGGGAGAGGAAAAAGAGAGTGACACGCAACACCCCCACCCTCACCCTCACCCACAACCCCAAACACACAAACACATGCATCAACATTACATGTACACCCCATAACCCCCTGGAAGAACACCATGACAAAAGGAATAGAGTCAAATCTTTGATATTTAGAAAATGCATAGAAAGTTAACTAATGTAAACAACAGTATTTACAAATATTTACAATATGTACAGAAGACCGTACACTGTCCTTTGTAAATGTCCATGGATGAGTGGCCCAAAAAATCATGGGCGAAGCCTACACTTGACTGCTGCCTCAAAACGGAGAGAACACTGCAGGGGCATCAGCTCGAAAAAACACAGGCACCTCAGGGGGAAGAGGGGGCACCTCAGCCAGAAGATGGTACTACGCCACTGCTCCTGGAGGGGGCAACGTGCCCACAGCGATGTCCTGGGGAGTGAAAAGCCACAGTCTCTCAAGTGGGTGGTTTCCCACTGCTTGGTCCTGGGGAGTGCAAAGCCACTGTCTCTCAAGTGGGTGGTTTGCCCACTGCTTGGTCCTGGGGAGTGCAAAGCCACAGTCTCTCAAGTCTCTCAAGCGGGTGGTTTGCCCACTGCTTGGTCCTGGGGAGTGAAAAGCCACAGTCTCTCAAGTGGGTGGTTTGCACACTGCTTGGTCCTGGGGAGTGCAAAGCCACAGTCTCTCAAGTGGATGCCTTCTTCCACTGGTTCTGGAGGTAGCTTTGTGCCCAGTCTGCTTCATCCTGCCAAGGATAGTGATAGTGGATGCGTCTCTCCACTGGTTCTGGAGGGGGCTTGTGCCCAGTCTGCCTCATCCTGCCAAGGATTGGGTGAGTGGATGCATATCTCCACTGGTTCTGGAGGGGGCTTTGTGCCCAGTCTGCTTCATCCTGCCAAGGATAGTGATAGTGGATGCATATCTCCACTGGTTCTGGAGGGGACCTTGTGCCCAGTGATTCTGCACCTGGGGTGTGGCAGTTCACATTACCTCACCTGGGTGTCTGAGTCACGAGATGTGCAGGGAACAGGTAGCATGATACTCTATGGAGGCAGAGCCAGACTCCATCCTGCAGCACTTAGGCTAAAAACTGTTGGTAGTGCCAGTGCTGGTGGTGGTGCTTCAAGTGGTGGGTGCAGGGTCCAGGCCGTCCCCTGCAGCCTCGGACGGCTGCCCACTGGGGATGCTGCTGATGTTCGATGTTGTAGAATATGGACACTACCGTTTACAGTCTCCCTGTTTTTAATTTTTATAGAGGCGACGTTGCCCCTTGATAGTCCTGATGAGGCCATGATTGAAGAGGCCGAAACGCGTTGACATATATACCGGCGAGATTGTGTTCTCTAATCAGAGTCAGCTTTACAAAAAAATCACTTAATACGCACTGCAAAATACCTTAAAAAAATATATAGGTATTTGACAGCTGTTTGTATGTGAACCACCAATCATCGCAACAGAGTGGATTACAATCATAATTTTGAAATTGTGACCACCAGTATCTCATAAAGAAAGGTTGTTGGGCACAACCCTCTACTGACGGTATGGTCAGTTTCAATACTTTGAGAAGCTAGATGTTGGCCTCAGTTATACTAAAAAGAAAATGTGAATTTAATTTTATGTGTGTAATGTCTTGTTTTGTAAATATTTTGTATTCTGTATAATTCACCAAAGAGTTATTTTCTGCCTTGCACATAATTAGTTGCAATAATATTTGGAAAGTAATTAATCCATGAAGACGTTATTGAGCACTGTTTTAAAAAAAATATCGATTTAATCTATCCCTACCTTTAGACCATTCCTTTGTTTACATATTGTTATTTAACCCAGGTCAGGTTAGGGTCATCGGGTTTCCTCTTTTTTGTATAGTATTATGATGTTCGATTTTGTGGCACCGGCTGGGCATGTGGCGGTGCAGGTGGCGGTGCCTGTGGACGGGTCTGCGGCGGAGATGCTGCCGCTGCTGCCCGTGGTGCAGGTGCTGGTAGCAGTGGAGGGAGACACCAAGCTGTCTCCAACAGCCTTGCACGGCTGCCCACTGGGGATGATGCTGGTGACTGTTGATGTTCCTGGGGCATTGCAGGGGGCGGTGAAGAGGGCGGTGCATGTGGCGGTGCTTACGGCGATGCTTACCGCAGTAGAGGTTGCAGGCCTGTCAGGACTAATGGTGGTCACCAGTCCCTCATTTGGAGGCTCTGACCCGTGAAGTGCCTTGTCTCTGCTTTTTTTTCCCATCCCCACCTTGGTAGACGCTGCTGGGACCTTGGCACTGTCCTCTTGTTTTTTGGATGAGGGCTTGCTGGGTGGGTCGTGCGTCTTGACCCTGCTGCATGCTGGCCCCTTCTTAACCTTGGCAGGTGGCGGAATCAGTTGCTCTTTTGCATCGGTAGGTGGCACACTGCCAGCCCTGACAGGTGCCCCCTTCGATCCCCTTGGACTTGCGGGGACCACAGCGGACGCCAACTTGGTGGCTGAGGTGCTGGCCTGGGATCTTGACATCCTGGCCCTAGGGGAAGGACTGGGGGGGAGGCTTAGGGAAGAGGTCAAAGTTAGCCAAGAAAAGTTTTTTTGACACACTGGGATGGGAAGATGGAGGGGGTGTGGGAGTGGAGGAAGAGGTAGTGGTTGTAGGAGGTGTACGTCTGCTGAGTTTGGGTGAAGGTGCATGGGCTGGAGGCTGTTGTGAGGTGGATGGCTGTTGAGTGGGTGTGTGCCTGCGTTTGTGTACTTTGGGAGGAGGGCTCACAGACACACTGGGAGAGGACACAGGAGACGTGCATGGTTGTGGGGTGGTGATTGCTCATGAGGCGTGTGTTGTGATGGGCGTGCTGGTGATGGAGGTAGTGGATGATGATGTAGTGCATGCAGGTGTGAGTGGAGACGCTACTGTGAGGAAGGTGGACTAAGAGGAGGAGGGGGACACAGTATAGGAAGTGGATGTTGGTATGTTTGCATGGGTATGGTGCTTGTGTGAGTGCCTGTGTGAGTGCCTGTGTGATGATGTGTGGTGCTTATGTTTTCCTGAGCCACTTTTGTGTGTTGATGTGTGTGCATGCTGGTCTGAAGGCGCGCTTGTACTAGGGTGAGGTAGAGGGGATTGGGTCGGGGTAGTGGAAGTTGGAGGGGGGAGGCTGTACACAGAGACAATGGCTGCCATCAGTGCTGAAGCCAGAGCCTGAAATGCTCTTTGTTGGGCCACCACCCCAGAATGAATGCCTTCCAGGTATGCATTTGTTTGTTGCAAATGCCTCTTGACACCCTGGATGGCATTCAGAATTGTTGACTGCCCAACAGAGAGGGATCTCAGGAGGTCAATAGCTTCCTCACTGAGGGCAGCAGGGCTGACTGGGGCAGGGCCTGAGGTGCCTGGGGCAAAGGAGATGCCCACCCTCCTGGATGAGCGGGCACGGAAAACACACTGAGGGGCTGCTGGTAGGGCGGTGCTGGTAGGTGGAGTGGCAGGTGTACCTGTTTTTGAGGTGGACACAGAGGTGTCCGCAACCGGCAGGGAGCTTCCATCTGAGGAGGAATCGCTGTCACTTGTATCCCATCCTGTCCCCATCATGGAGCTCCCCTCGCCCTCCACCCCACTGGTGCCTTCACCCTCAGTGAATTCGCCCTCATGACCCACGTGGGATGCAGCTCCCTCCGTCGCCGGTGCCTCTGCTCCTCTGCCAGATGATGCTAATGCACACAAGGACAGGGTGACAAAACAAAAAAGGGTGGGAGAGACAGCGGATACACTTGGTCAATGCCAGCAACACCACTACCGTTGGCGGACACTACACACAGGGAGCAGCCCTATGCACTAGGCCATGCCAACCCAGTCACTAAGGTAGTCACCAGCCCATGGTGTACAATGCCTAACGTCAGGATCTGCACACCTGCCACCCACAGGACCCAGCCCAGTAGTAGATGGCCACTTGTACCATTGGGTTTTGGGGTGCTTCAGAGCCTGCACACAAGGGACCTACCCTGCCATGATCACCCTGGCCTAGGGGCATCCACAGCCCACATCCCCCACCCAGCTAGCTCCTAAAGCGCGCAAAATCATCTTTTGGAATTTCTACTCACCCCCTTGTGGCTGCTGTGATGCCCTCAAGCGCCCATCCATCTCCGGACAGGCCACTGCCAGGATGCAGAACATCAGGGTGGGGTCATGGTGCGACGGGCACCCTTTCCACGTTGGGAGGCCAGACGTTTTCTTGGTCCAGCGGCACAGGTCCTTCCACCTCTTGCGGCAGTGGGTGCTCCGCATGTGGTAGACTCCCAGGGTCCGCACCTCCTTGGCGATGGCATGCCAATTACCCTTTTTCTGGTGGGTGCTGACCTAGAGGGAAGAGACAGGGGAAAATGTAATTAACCATCTGGACAGGCATACTCATTGCCCCCAGTTCCCACCCATGCCCTGACGCAATACACTGATCACCTGTCATGCAGCACTCAGTCAAGGACGCCTCAGCACCCCCCAACATGTGGCTTACATCCACACCACTCCAAACATGCATTGCCCACACATCATGCTCTCAGTGTACTCACCTGTTTGTCTGGAGGACCGTAGAGTAACGTGTACTGAGGTAGGACTCCATCCTCCAGTTTCTCAAACTCCTCTGCAGTGAAGGCAGAGGCCCTTTCCCCAGACACTGTAGCCTATCCGTCAGCCCACAGGAATCCCCCCTCTAGTGCAGGTGCTGTCACTGCTCCATTTCCTGGCAAGTGGCTCCTTTCAAACAACAGTGGCCATGGCATCAGGGATGTCTCAGCCAATGTTCTCCAACATGTTGACCAGAGTGTTGTCTGCCCTGCTGAAACACATGCGCAGCTACATCGTACTCCCCCAGGTGGAGGATTTGGCCACAGTGAAAGCTGACTTATATGCCCTGGGACATATCCCCAACATCATTGGTGCCACTTGATGGTACACATGTGGCATGTGTCTCCCCCCCCGGAGAAAGGAACAGGTTTACAGGAATAGAAAAGCCATCATTAGATGAATGTGCAAAGGTGTGTTTGGCAGACCAGTACATCTCCATGTGAATGCCAAATATCGTGGCTCAGTGCATGACGCCTATGTCTTGAGGAATAGCAGCATCCCTTATGTGATGAGTCAACTCCAGAGGCACTGGGTATGGCTATTAGGTGAGCCCAAGGTCCCCACACAGTATAAGTTGGGGTCTGAGTATGGGGTTGTCCCTAAAGGTTAGTGTGTGTCTAACAGTTGTCCCTCGATATTTACAGGTGATTCTGGTTACCCCAACCTCACATGGCTACTGACCCCAGTGAGGAATGCCAGGACAAGGGCAGAGGAATGTTACAATGAGGCACATGGGCGTACAAGGAGGATTATTGAGAGGACCTTCGGCCTCCTGAAGGCCAGGTTCCGGTGCCTCCATCTGACTGGTGGATCCCTGTACTACTCACCCAAGAAGGTGTGCCAGATCATCGTGGCATGCTGTATGTTGCACAACCTGGCCTCGAGACGCCAGGTGCCTTTTCTGCATGAGGATGATTCTGGAGATGGTCTTGTGTCAGTGGTGGAGCCTGTTGACAGTGAGGAAGAGGAGGCAGATGAAGAAGATGTGGACAACAGAACAAACATTATACAGCAGTACTTCCAGTGACACACAGGTAAGAGACTGTAACTCAGCTTCACATTTTAGTATACTTTTGGACATTGTACATGGCAGCCTCTTACCCTCTGTCCATGGAAACTGACTGTTCCCTTTGGATTCCCTTTTTTCAGATCTGTTTACCCCATTCTGGCTCCTGCTATATGTGCTGCTGCCCACCAACTGTCATCCTGTGGTATAATTCACTGTACATAGACGTTGCAATGCTTTGAGAATGTTGTAAGAATATATATTTCAAATCATTACACTGACTCCAGTATGGTTTATATTTCAAGGGTGTTTATTTCTTGTGCTAAATAGTATGGGGGTAAGTGCAAGGGGCTGGGGTGATTGTGGAGGAAGGTCCAGGGTAGAGTCCAGTCTCTTGGAATCACAGGTGCATTGTCCAATGGGGCATGGGAAGGGAAGTAATGACAGTTCAAGGTAGACAGGGTGACAGAGTGGGAGAGAAGGGTGACATTCAGGAGAGTCCTATTTCCTGGCGGGGATCTTGGCAATGTGCTCTGTCTTCTGCCTGGATCGCAGTGACCGTTTGCGGGGTGGTTCTCCTTCTGCAGGGGGTGGGGTGCTGGTGGCCTGTTAGTCCTGTGGCGGGGCCTCCCGTCTACTAGCGCCGGCAGAGGTGAAAGGCTGTTCATCGTTTGGGTTGGTGGCAGGGGCCCTTTGTTGTGCCACTGCCTCCCTCGTGGTCTTGCCCATGTCAGCCAGCACCCCTGCATTGGTGACCAGGATGGTGTAGATTTTTGTGAGGTCATCCCTGATCCCCAGGTACTGTCCCTCCTGCAGCTGCTGGGTCTCCTGTAACTTGGCCAGTACCGTGCCCATGGTCTCCTGGGAATGGTGGTATGCTTCCATGATATTTGAGAGTGCCTCGTGGAAGGTCGGTTCCCTGGGTGTGTCCTCCCCCTGTCGCACAACAGTCCTCCCAGCTTCCTTGTTGTCCTGTGCCTCTGTCCCCTGAACCGTGTTCCCACTGCCACTGATCGTCCTGGGTTTGTGGGGTTGCCTCGGGTCCCTGTAGTGGTGGACACACTGCTGATTGACATGTCCTGGGAACAGAGGTATAGGCCCAGTGGGTGGGTGCTGTGGTGGTGTTTCCTGAGGGGGGAGGCTCTCTGGTAGCTTGGGACTGTGGCAGGGGAACCGACTGTCCAGAAGTCACTGATGGGCCATGTTGGTCATCGTGATCCAGGCGTGCAGAGCTGCTGTGGTCACTGTGGGCCTCTTCTGGGGGGGTGGGGAGGGCAGGATGTAGGTAGCACCTCCTCTCCGGTGATGTTGGGTAGGTGTCCTGTTGGGATGCAAATGCATTGTTATTGTATCTGTGTGTGCCATCTTGTGCAGTGGGTGTGTTTCCATGTATAATTGTGCTTTCCCTGCCGCCTTAGCCTTGTGTGAGTGGTGATTATGTGGGCTGGGTGAGTCTCTCTAATGTGCATGCTTTGGTGATGGGTGACCATGCAGGTCTGTCATCGGTGTCCATGCATTATTGTTGCATGCAGGGCTTGGTATTGGGATGGGTGGGTTGTGATAGTGAAATATATGTGAGGTGATGGGAGTGAGGGAAAGGGTGGGGGTATGTGATGGCATGCAGGTAGGGTGGGGATAAAGTAGTTAAGATTTGACATACCAAAGTCCAGTCCTCCTGCTACTCCTGCCAGGCCCTTAGGATGCATTATCGCCAAGACTTGCTCCTCCCATGTTGTAAGTTGTGGTGGAGGAGGTGGGGGTCCACCGCCAGTCCTCTGTACAGTAATCTGGTGTCTTGAAACCACGGAACTCACCTTCCCGCGTAGGTCGTTCCACCTCTTCCTGATGTCATCCCCGGTTCTTGGGTGCTGTCCCACGGCGTTGACCCTGTCGACGATTCTCCGCCATAGCTCCATCTTCCTAGCAATGGACGTCTGCTGCACCTGTGATACGAATAGCTGTGGCTCTACCCAGATGATTTCCTCCACCATGACCCTTAGTTCCTCCTCTGAAAACCTGGGGTGTCTTCGGGGTGCCATGGATGTGGTGTGACTGGTATGTGTGAGGATGTGTGGGGTGATGTGTTGGGGTGTGTGCTATGAAGTGCGTGTATGGTGTATGGGTGATGGTGTTCATTGCCTCTGATTGTGTGGGTGCTCTTTGCTTGTCTATCTGTGCTTGGTCTCTGTTTGTTTTCATTGTAAGCGGTTGTGGGTAATGTGGGTGTGTGTTTTATAGTGGTATGAGTGTGAGGGTGTGGTGTATGTATGTGTGTCAAGTGTGTGTATTTTGAAATGTCCAATGTGGTGTGGTTTTGTAAGTGTGTGTGCATTTTGAGCGCAGCGGTTTGTACCGCCAATGGTTTTCTGCAGGTGAAAGACCGCTGCGTTGATTTGTGAGTCGTGATACTATGGGCGTTTTCCTGTTGGCGTAACGGTGTGGGTTTTGCTATCACCAGTTTATCACTGACCTTTGTTGTGGCGGACTTTTGTGGGTGTCTGTATTGTGAAGGATTTCTCTGTGTGGGTCATAATACCTGTGGCAGATTACCGCCGCGGTCACAGTATCTTGGCGGCCGTCGGCACGGCGGTAAGCTGCATTTACCGCCAGGGTTGTAATGAGGGCCTATATCGTACATGTTACAAGTCAATTTTTCCATGGCAATGATATTCCAGAGTCTTGTTCATCTATGGGTTATATCTGTTGGTTAATTCTTATGACAGTCTATGTTGCTCCAAAGCATTTACATATTCAAATGTTATCCACCTTTCATTGGTGTTGCCTGTCAACCATCTGAGCTCCTGTTATCAGAAACATGAACATTCCAGGGAGCGGGTAGCTCAGTATTTCAATCCTACTTTCTCCAACCGAGTGAACAACCTGCAGGGTAAAATTTATGTAGTTTGGTGGAGTACAGATAACAACCAAATACAAGTTTATAATGGGCCCCCTGTCCCAAAATGCTTTGTGTCCACTTATCAAGGCTTCTTGAGGTCAGTGCCATTGTTTTTCTGTAAATTCTCTGCTTAGCCATGTATCCCATTTATCTTTAATGGGGGTGATTTATCTTCAGTGTGGAGCGAAACAGCAGTTTACTGTATAGTACTGGGACATTTCCTTTGGTCCCTGGTGCTCTACGCACAAAGTTCTCTATGGGGATAACATCCCTGCTGCTCAATTGTTTATTAGGATGCTCTAAGTCCACAAGTCAGAGCTGTATCAAGTGGAACCTGTAGGAAAATACTCTCTTTCTTGGCATGGATACCCCCATTTTCTGCCTGTTGTTAGTGTGTTTGACTGTGTTCACTGGGATCCTGCTAACTAGGACCCCAGTGATTATGCTCTCTCCCTTCTAACTTGGTAAATGTACCTTTTTCTTCCCACAATTGGCATAGTGGTCCCCCCATGTAAGTCCCTAGTGATTGGTACCTAGGTACCCAGGGCATTGGGGTACTGTGGAATCCCTTTGGGCTGCAGCAGTTATTCTACCACCCGTAGGGAGCCCATGTAAAGGATTCTGCAGGCCTACCATTGCAGTCTGCGTGAAACGGGTGCATGCACCTGTATTCACTACATGTCACTGCACTGGGACACTGTAAGTCACTCCTATGTTAAACCCTCTCAGCCCAGAGGGCAGGGTGCAGGTACCTGTGTGTGAGGGCATCCCTGCACTAGCAGAGGTGCCCCCACAAACTCCATGTCCATTTTCCTGGACTTTGTGAGTGTGGGGATGCCATTTTACATGTGTACTGGACATAGGTCACTAACAAATGTCCAACTACATCATGGTAACTCCGAACCTGGACATGTTTGGTATCAAACATGTTGGAATCATACTCCAATACTGTTGCCAGTATTCAAAGTATGAATGCATTCACTCTGGGGGCTCCTTAGAACAACTCAAGCCCAGGAAGGCAGAACAAAGGATTTCCTTTGGGAGAGGTGGGTAACACCCTCTCCCTTTGAAAATAGGTGTTACATGGCTTGGGAGCTGTAGCCTTCCCAAGCCACTGGTATGCTTTGAAGGGCACAATTGGTGCCCTCTGTGCATAAAATAGTCTACACCGGTTCAGGGACCTCCAGTCCCTGCTCTGTCGTGAAACTGGACAATGGAAAGGGGAGTGACCACTACTCTGTCCATCACTACCCCAGGGGTGGTGCTCAGAACTCCTCCACAGGGTCCCTGGGTTCTGAAATCTTGAATCCGAGGTTGGCACGGACTTCTGGGAGTATCTGAGTGGCCAGGCAGGTGGCGTCAGAACCCCTTCCTGATAGGTGCTCACCTGGCTAGGTGACCAATCCCGGTTTTAGGGCTATTTAGGGTCTGTTTCTTGGGTGGGTCCTCAGAATCAGCTTGCAGGATTCCAGCAGGACTCCTCTGCAACCCTACTTCGACTTTTAGCCACTGGAACTGCGATTGGGCCCTCCAGGAACTAACAGTCTGCATCCATGAAGAAGAAAATTCTTCTTGCAACATTGTTTCCACGGCTCCTTCCAGCTTCTGCAACATTTCCCCAGCTGTGCATTCTCTGAGGGCAGCACATCTTCAGTCTGCACTAGAAGGAAGAAGGAAACTCCTTGGAGTGTAGGTAGGACTCCCCTGCACCTGCAAGCCCCTACTGCAGCGACAACCGGCTGTGTGGATCTCCTCTCATGCTTAGCTGGGTGGATTGTGCATCACAGGTGGTGGTCCGGGGTAGTCCTCTTGGTCCTCTGTGCCAGCTTTCCAACTTTGGTGGAGGTAAGCCCTTGCCTTCCCATGCAGGACAGTAGCCCCGTGCACCACGTCTGTTGCAGCTGCGAAAGCTTGTTTGCATCTCCTCCAAGGGATCATCAGACTAAGGGTAGTTCCAGCCCCGCACTCGTTCATGCGACACATAGCCCTCTGCGTAGTTCTCCTGCAGCATGGGACCCTTCTCCCGTCATGCTGCGTGGGCTCTTCTGAAACTTCTGTGTCCCACTCCTGTGGGTGCTGCCTCTGCTCCTGTGGGCTCTGTGTGTCGCTGAAGGACCCCTCTGACTCCCCCTCCTGGATTGAATCCTCCTGGGCCTTGCTGGTCCCCGGCAGCTCCACTTTCCGCCAACCGTGATATTTGCCTTTGTCAAGGCTTGTTGATAGAATCCTTGCACCAGAACCTGACTGCAATTCTTCTTCCAGCGTGGGACATCATCTGCATCTCTCAGGAACTCTTCACCAGCTCCAGGGCTGCAGTGCTGACCTTCTTCACATCACCGTCGACCAACTCCGGCATACACAGCTGGGTGGGTAGTAGTTCCTACTCCTCCTGGACTCTTCCGTGACTTCTGGACTTGATCCCCTTCTTCCACAGATCCTCCTCTTCAGGAATCCACGGCTGCTTTTTTGCAGTCTTGTCTTGGTGTTGCATTGTCTTCTTTTCCTTCCTTTTGGGTGGTCTAGGGAAAATCCACTAACTTACTCCTTTCCTCCTGGTCGCTAGGGGGCACTGTGTTACTTACCTTTTGGGTTTCCTAGTACCCCAGCTCCCCTCTACACATTCCACTTACCTAGGTGGAGGTCCTGTGTTCGCATTCCATTTGTTTAGTATATGGTTTGGGCTCTCCCTAGGATCACTATTGTCTAATTGCATTTGCACTGTTTTATATCACTTTCTATGCCTATTGCTGGTAACTAGTGTATATAATTACTGTGTCCTTACCTCTTGTTGGAGGGGTTGCCTCTCTAGTAGTTTTTGGTATTGTGTCACTAACATAAAGTACCTTTATTTTTGTAACACTAAGGCCCTCATTATGAAATTGTCAGTCTTTTCCGAAGACTGCTCTGGTGACGAATGCCGCAGGAAGCAGCAATCCGCCCGCCACATTATGAAACACAAGCACAAAACTTTCAGAAAGCAGCCACAACAACAATTCAACGGAGGCGAAAACCTGTAGGACCCACCACCCTCCCTGCTTTGCCTGCAAGACACACCCCTCCAAATAATGGACCACGAATCACTACAGTGGACACACATCGGCGGTCAGCCATTGGGGCTGCGGACCGCTGTGGTCGAATTGGCCACTCCACACCAACAAAAGGCAACATTTGCCAGATTGAAAAACCCACAAATGACACATATACACCCAACGTACACACCCACCAACCGTACTATAAAAGACCCCCCACACAAACCACATTTCTTTGCACACTCAAAGACTGCTGGACGCTGCCAGCCCACATATCTCTAGAACTGCACACACAAACCACAGCCATCTATACATCCGTCACGCATCACACACCACACACCATACCTAACACCCTCTGCACAACACACACACTACACAATAGGCATGTCCCCACAAAAGAACCCCTGTTTCACTGATGAGGAGTTGCGGGTAATAGTGGAAGAAATCATCAGTGTACAGCTGTTTGGTGCACAGGTCCAGCAGATATCCATTGCCAGGAAGATGGAGCTATGGACGGAGGATCGTAGACAAGGTGAACTCCGTGGGAACCTATCCACGCACAAGTGAGGACATTCGCAAGAGGTGGAATGACCTACGAGGGAAGGTGCGTGCAGTGGCCTCCTGGCACCATGTTGCCATCATGAAGACTGACGGTGGACCCCCACCTCCTCCCCTACAGTTGATAGCATGGGAAGAGAAATCTTTGGCTATCCTGCATCCAGAGGGCCTCACTGGAATCACTGGAGGGCTAGACACTGGTAAGTCACCTTTACTACCGCCCCCACCACCGATAGCTCCATGGCATGTCACCCCCGCACCCTGACTACCTTCACCCCACACTATCCCATACAGAGAACCAATCCTATTACCACCCTCAACTGTGTACCTCTGCATGACCTACCCACTGTAACCACACCCCTCCAAGTACAGCATGCACACAAAACAGTAATGCCTGGGCAGCATGTAGCACTACCAATCCCACAATCCATCACCATACACTAACTAAAGGTGGAATGACAACACACAACCCATAGGGAAAGCCAGAAATGCTGAATATGTAACTGACAACAACAAATTGTTTACTTATCCACAGGTACCCCAGCCAATGTCAGCGGCGACTCTGTGCCACGGCAACGCAGTACTCCCCCAGAAGAAGCCCTCAGTGATCACAGCAACTCTGGAAGTCTTGATCTGGATGATCTCCCTGGCTCATCTGGGACCACTGGTCAGTCAGTTACCACAGCCAACACCCAGTCCACCTCTGTGCCCCCCCCATCCGCCTCCAATACCACATGAGCCACGA
Organism: Pleurodeles waltl; assembly: GCF_031143425.1. NCBI lineage: Eukaryota > Metazoa > Chordata > Amphibia > Caudata > Salamandridae > Pleurodeles > Pleurodeles waltl. The sequence continues at coordinate 326,016,684 of NC_090443.1, forward strand.
ACGTCCCCAAACCTCTGTCCCCAGGACATGTCGATCAACAGTATGCCCACCTGTACAGGGACCCGAGTCGACACCACACAGGCAAGACAATGAAGGTACTGGTGTAAGTGGTAGTGGGCACACAGTTCAGGGAACATAGGCACTGGGGGCCATGGCCAGGTGCAGGTTAGCTGTGCACCAAGGGAAGGCCCAACCCAGAGAACCGACTGCCCAGGAGGCACTCACACATGTCCTGGGAGCCTATCAGAAATCCCAGGACAGAACGGGCCAGGTACTTAGCATGTTGCGGGAGAGCCAGCGGCTGCAGGGGGAACACCACCAGGAGTTCATGCAGCAGTTGCAGGGATTAAATGCCAACATGGCCTCCATAGCAGGGTTTGCTGGGTGACATGGTGAACATCATGTGTGAGTATACAACACACCAGCGGGCCCCTTCCACTAGCCAGTGTACTCACCAGCCTTCCACATCTGCTGCAGCTAGTGGACAGGAGGACCTGCCGTAAGACTCACAGGCCACCAGTACCCCTTCCTCTGCAGCAGAAGAACCACCACGCAAACATTCCCTGCGACCCAGACAGAAACCAGAGACTGTAGCCAAGACCCAAACCATCGCCAGAAAATGAGCCTCTCCTGAATGTCTCCCTTGTGTGCCACTGAGACACCTTGTTCAATTTGGACTGCCATTGCTCCTTTTCCTATGGCCCCATGGATACTGATCCTGTGCTACAAACGAACTGGGCCACTACACCGAAGATTTCGACCTCGATCACCCCACTCTATTGCACTATCCCTTCCTTTTTGTCACTTCAGTAAACACCCTTGAACGCAACTGAAGTTTTATGTACTTTATTTACAACAAAATGCAATGTTTTGACCTATATAATCCTGTGCAAATGTCATGTAAAGTGTGAATCCATCCACCAAATGTGTGAAAGCAGTCTGTAGTCATCACATTAGTTCTCAGTTGTGACCACACCAACATCTGCAAAAAGAGAAAGCATTAGTGACAGTCAATTGAGAAGTAAAGGTATGAAAGCAACATGAGACCCTGTAACATAACAGCCTACATTCAGCTGGTCACCTCTACACAGTAATTTGCACAGCAGTTGACTTCAAACACCATCAGTGAGGAGAAACAACCTGTTTCAGGCCCTCAGACGAAATGCCACAGTATTAGCTATGCCATGTTGTCAGCATGCCAATCCCTCCTCTAGGCAACCTAGTCTGGGCAAAACTGTCAGGGAAATAGAAGTCACAGATCGTTTGTGTAAGCGCATTGTAAGTCACATGACATTCCTAGCAAATTATGCTAAGTACTGGATGGGATGAGGACACAGTTTGCAGTCGCTATGTATTTGAGAAAGCTAAACTACTGACACATTACATGGGCATAATAAGCTTGTACAACATCATCATCACACTGGCACGACTGTCACCTCACATAATGCACACATTCGTGCTTGGCACAACACAGCAGCCACACAACACTCAACCGCAATGGAGGAAGATACAGAAGTTCAGTGTTACCTGAGTGTCATTAGAAGTACTGCTGTATCAGATTTGTCCTTTTGTCCCCATCCTCCTCCTCATCACTTTCTTCAGTGCCCTCTGCTGCCACATGTGCATTGTCTTTCCCCTCCTCCTGCAGGAATGGCACATGGTGTCTGAGGGCCAAATTGTGCAGCATGCAGCAAGCCACCACTATCTGGCAGACCTTCCCAGGGGCATGGAGGAGGGATCCACCAGCTACATGGAGGCACCGGAACCTGCTTTCAGTAGCCCAAAAGTCTGTTCAATTATCCTTCTGGTACGACCATGTGCTTCATTGTACCGATTTTCTGTCCCTGTCCTCGGATTCCTCACTGGTGTCAACAGCCAGGATAGGTTTGGGTAGCCGGAGTCACCTGGAAGTAGTGAGAGACACACATTACTCATGCGCAGTGGTACAGAGGACAACTTCAGGTGGCATACAGTGACATACATTGTGTGAAAACTCAAGCTCACCTATGAGCCACACTCTCCCCCTCTGTAGTCGTGCCATCACCTGTGGGACGCTGCTATTCCTCAATACTTAGGCATCATGAACAGATCCGGGAAACTTGGCAGTAACGTGAGAGATGTATTGATCTGCAAGGTACACCATTTGGACATTTATTGAGTGGTAACTCTTCCTATTCCTGTAGACAGGCTCATTTGTTCTGGGAGGGACCAAGGCAATATGGGTCTCGTCAATGGCTCCAAGCATATGTGGTATGTGTCCCATTGTGTAGAATGCAGCCTTCACAGTGGGCAAATCTTCACTCTGGTGGAAAGTGATATAACTGCTCTTGTGTTTCATCAAGGCAGCCAAAACTCTTTTAAGCAATATCGAAAACATTGGCTGTGAGATTCCTGTAGGAAAGTACCATCTTGCCTGGCATGTTACCACCATTTTTACTGTATGTATGTTTGTTTTTGCCTATGTGTCACTGGGATCCTGCTAGTCAGGACCCCAGTGTTCATATAGTTTGCCCTGTATGTGATCCCTGCGTGGTGCCTAACTGTATCACTGAGGCTCTGCTAACCAGAACCTCAGTGTTTATGCTCTCTCTGCTTTTAAAAATTGTCACTGCAGGCTTGTGACTAATTTTACCAATTCTCATTGGCACACTGGAACCCCCTTATAATTCCCTTGTATATGGTACCCAGGGTATTGGGGTTTCAGGAGATCCCTATGGGCTGCAGCATTTCTTTTGCCACCCATAGGGAGCTCAGCCACTTCTTACACAGGACTGCCACTGGAGCCTGAGTGAAATAACGTCCACATTATTTCACAGCCATTTGACACTGCACTTAAGTAACTTATAAGTCACCTATATGTCTAACCCTCACTTGGGGAAGGTTAGGTGCAAAGTTACGTAGTGTGTGGGCACCCTGGCACTAGCCAAGGTGCCCCCACATTGTTCAGGGCAAATTCCCCAGACTTTGTGAGTGCGGGACACTATTACACGCATGCACTACATATAGGTCGATACCTATATGTAGCGTCACAATGGTACCTCCGAACATGGCCATGTAACATGTCTAGGATCATGGAATTGTCACCCCAATAGCATTCTGGTATTGGGGGGACAATTCCATGCATCCCCGGATCTCCAGCAGAGAGCCCGGGTACTGCCAGACTTGCTTTCCAGGGTCTCCACTGCAGCTACTGCTTCTGCCAACCCCTCAGACAGGTTTCTGCCCCCCTGGGGCCTGGGCAGCCTGATCCCAGGAAGGCAGAACAAAGATTTTCCTCTGAGAGAGGGTGTTACACCCTCTCCCTTCGGAAATAGTTGTGAAGGGCTGGTGAGGAGTAGCCTCCCCCAGTCTCTGGAAATGCTTTGATGGGCACAGATGGTGCCCTCTCTGCATAAGCCAGTCTACACCGGTTCAGGGATCCCCCAGCCCTGCTCTGGCGCAAAACTGGACAAAGGAAAGGGGAGTGACCACTCCTCTGACCAGCACCTCCTAGGGGAGTGCCCAGAGCTCCTCCAGTGTGTCCCAGACCTCTGCCATCTTGAATGCAGAGGTGTGAGGGCACAATGGACAGCTTTGAGTGGCCAGTGCCAGCAGGTGACGTCAGAGACCCCTCCTGATAGGTTCTTACCTCTCTCAGTAGCCAATCCTCCTCTGTGGGCTATTTAAGGTCTCTCCTGTGGGCATCTCAGCAGATAATGAATGCAAGAGCTCACCAGAGTTCCTCTGCACTTCCCTCTTCGACTTCTGCCAAGAATCGACCGCTGACTGCTCAAGGGCGTCTGCATAACCGCAACAAAGTAGCAAGAAAACTACCAGCAACATTGTAGCACCTCATCCTGCCGGCTTTCTCAACTGTTTCCTGGTGGTGCATACACTGAGGGCTGTCTGGCTTCACCCTGCACTGGAAGCCAAGAAGAAATCTCCTGTAGGTTGATGGAATCTTACCCCCTGCTAATGCAGGCACCAAACTTCTGCATTACCGGTCCTCTGAGTCCCCTCTCATCCTGACGAGCGTGGTCCCTGGAACACAGGAGCTGGGTCCAAGTGTCTTTGACAGTCCAGTGGCCCTTCTGTCCAAATTTGATGGAGGTAAGTCCTGGCCTCCCCACGCCAGACAGTAATCCTGTGTACTGTGTGAACTGCAGCTGCTCGGGCTTCTGTGCACTTTTGCAAGACTTCCTTCCTGCACAGCCTAGCCCAGGTCCCCAGCACACCGTCCTGCATTGCCCAACTCGCTGAGTTGGACTCCGACGTCGTGGGACCCTCCTTTGTGACTCTGAGTCGACCGCTGTCCTCAGATCTTCTAAGTGCCTGTTCAGGTGCTTCTGCAGATGCTGCCTGCTTCTGCGTGGGCTCTCTGTGTTGCTGAGCGCCCCCTCTCTCTCCTCCTCCATGGGGCGACCTCCTGGTCCTTCCTGGGCCCTAGCAGCACCCAAAATCCTCAACCACGACTCTTGCAGCTAGAAAAGCTTGCTTGCGGTCTTTCTGCCTGGAACCAACTCTGCATTCTCCAGCACGCCGTGGGACATCTTCTGACCAAAGGAGAAGTTCCTGGCACCTTCCGTTGTTGCAGAATCTTCAGCTTCTTCCATCTGAAGGCAGCCCTTTTGCACCTTCATCCGGGGTTTAGTGGGCTCCTGCCCCCCCTCGACACTTGCGTGACTCTTGGACTTTGTCTCCTTCCTTTACAGGTCCTCAGGTCCAGGAATCTGTCTTCAGTGTTTTGCAGTCAGTTGTTGTCCTTGCAGAATCCCCTATCTCGACTTTACTGTCTTTCTGGGGTAGTAGAGTAAATTTACTCCTACTTTTCCGGGTCTTGGGGTGCGGTATCTTGGACACCCTTAGTGTTTTCTAACAGTCCCAGCGACACTCTACACCAGAGGTCTCCAAACTTTTTAATGTCACCCCCCCCCCTAGTTGAAAAATAAAAATCATTGGGCCCCCCTCAGAATGTTTCACAATTATTTTTTAAACATGGCAATGTTTAAATATGTCTAAACCTATTTAAACATTGCAGTTAATTACTGTTACCTTTTTTAAACTGCAATAACATGCTTCTGCTTAAAAAAAAAAGCCTGTTATCTGTATAATATTTATTTTGGCCAGAGTCTGGGGCCCCCCTTGGGATCACTCGAGGCCCCCCTAGGGGGGCCAGCCCCCCAGTTTGAAGACCTCTGCTCTACACACTACACTAGGACTGGGGTCCATTTATGGTTCGCATTCCACCTTTGGAGTATATGGTTTGTGTTGCCCCTAGGCCTATTTCTTCCTGTTGCATTCTATTGTGATTCTACATTGTTTGCACTACTCTTCTAACTGTTACTTACCTGATTTTGTTTTGTGTACATATAATTTGTGTATATTACTTACCTCCTAAGGGAGTATATCCTCTGAGATACTTTTGGCATATTGTCACTAAAATAAAGTACCTTTATTTTTAGTAACTCTGAGTATTGTGTTTTCTTAGGATATAGTGCTATATGATACAAGTGGTATAGTAGGAGCTTTGCATGTCTCCTAGTTCAGCGTAAGCTGCTAAGCTATCGGTACCTCTATCAGCCTAAGCTGCTAGAACACCTCTGTTCTACTAATAAGGGATAACTGGACCTGGCACAAGGTGTAAGTACCACAAGGTACCCACTATAAGCCATGCCAGCCTCCTACAATTCCTGCAGCCAAACCCACAGTCACCTGGAAAGAACCAATTGCCAGGAAATGGAGCACCATCAGGACCTGTACTGCAGGGGGTATTGCTGTAGTGCTACGAATAGCAGGAATCTGATCTGGCTCCAATTGTTGAAACAGTTCAGTGATTGTGGCCCTGTCCAGACGATAGGTCATTATAATGTGCTGTTCCTCCAGTGTAGCCAAGTCGACTAGGGGTCTGTACACGAGTGCTTGCCTCCTCCTCCTCAGTGGTTGGTATCTAAACCAAACATCAGAAGTGTGTGACTACAGGAAGTTTGGACACACAATATCACAGTACACAGAGCAGTCACATCTAACATACTCAAACAATGATTGTAATTTGCACTGGTGTCCTTTACATGCAAATGGACTACCTCAAAAATACCAATGCTGTTCATTAGCCAATGTGTCACACAGATGTAGTCAGAGTTGTGTGTCGTGATTAGTGGCATCCCATCTGATATGTACTGTCAACTACTCATCTCCAAGCAGTGCACTGATATGAGATCTAATTTGAGTGCCAGAGTCTACAAGCAAACCAAAGTAAATAGTGGACTGGAATGGCCTTCGGTGGTTGGTGGTTTACCATTGGAACCTATGACGCACATTAAATTGACCGCCATGAGTACCATCATCAGGAATTGGCAACCGCTTGTAGGAAAGTACCCCCTTTTTGCCATGGTTACCCCCATTTGCTGCCTGATGTCAGTGTGCTTGACTGTGTTTACTGGGATCCTGCTAACGAGTACCCCAGTGATATGCTCTCTCCACTCTAAATTTTGTCACTGCATACTGGTAACCCAGTATTTCACCCAAAATTGGCATACTGGTGTCCCCTTATACGCCCCTAGGATATGGTACCTAGGTACCCAGGGCATCTGAGTTCCAGGGGATCCCTGTGGGCTGCAGCATTTCTTTTGCCACCCATAGGGAGTCCATGCAAAGGCTTCCACAGGACTGCCATTGCAGCCTGTGTGAAAAGGTGCATGCACCCTTCTACTGCCATTTACACTGCACCAGGTTACTTATAGGTCACCCCTATAGCAGGCCCTCCTGCCCTGAGGGCAGGGTGCAGAGTACCTGTGTGTGAGGGCACCCCTACACTAGCAGAGATGACCCCACGACCTCCAGGACCATTTTCCTGGACTTCGTGAGTGCGGGGACACATGTACTGGACATAGGTCACTACTTATGTCCAACTACATAATGGTAACTCCGAACATAGGCATGTTTGGGATCAAACATGTTGGAATCATACCCCAAGGCTTTTGCAAGCATTGGTTCTACAATTCAGGGCTGCTTAGAAGACCCCCAGTATTGCCATTCCAGCCTTCTGAGGTATTCCAGGCAGCCCCAGCTGCTGCCACCTCTCTGGCAGGTTTCTGCCCTCCTGTTGCTTGAGCAATGGATTCCGCCAACAAGCCTTGGTTCAAGCAAGTGCGCAGTTTACATAAAAAATGAGCTGCCTGGACCCAGGAGGAACCTGGGGGTCTCAACTCGGACTGAGGAGACAAAGGGGTCTCTCAGCACTTCAGAGAGCCCACAGAAGACCAGGCAGCACCCACAGGAGTCCCAGAATATGGGGACAAAGAAGATGCAAAGTGCCGTTGTCGCAACACTACACAGGAACGTCCCCCGCTGCCGGAGAACAACTCAGAAAGTTGTACGTTGCAGGATGGAGTGCTGGGGACCTGGACTACACTGTGCACAAAGGATTCTTGGAAGAAGTGCACAGAAGCCCAAGGAGCTGGAAAAGACGCGGTGTAGAAGTGTAGTGTCGCAGCACGGGGAGGCTAGCTCTTACCTCCACCAAATTTGGACAGCTGGACCTTTGGACAGTCTGGGTCACTTCAGCCTACCACCTGTGTTCCAGGGAGCACGCTCGTCGTCAGGAGAGGAGTCCCAGAGTACCAGTCGTCGTTGCAGAAGGGTGCCTGCACAAGCAGGGAAGTGACTCCGCCACTTCACTGGAGATTCCTTTGGTTCTTCTGGTGCAGGATGAGGACAGGCAGTCCTCAGAGCGTGCACACCTTGGAAACTGTTGCAAATGCTGTCTGGAGCTGAAGTTGCAGGTCACAGGAGTCATCCTGGATAATTTGTTGCAGTTATAGCAATTGCTGGAGCAATCTGCGGTTGATCCGACGGTCAGAAGCTGAAGCAGAGGATGCAGAGGATTCCTGGAGGAGTCTTGCAAGCTGAATCTGAGGAAACACCCAAAGGAGCGACCCTAAATAGCCATGAGAGGGGGATTGGCTACCTACTCAGGTATGCACCTATCAGGAGGGGTCTCTGACATCACCTGCTGGCACTGGCCACTCAGATGTCTCCAGAGTGTCCCCACACCTTGGAATCCAAGATGGCTAACGCCAGGGACACACTGGAGGAGCTCTGGGCACCACCCCTGGGGTGGTGATGAACAGGGGAGTGGTCACTCCCCTCTCCTTTGTCCAGTTTTGCGGCAGTGTGGGACTGGGGTTCCCTGAACTGGTGTAGACTGGCTTAATGCAAGGAGGGCACCATCTGTGTTCTTCAAAGCATTTCCAGAGGCTCTGGGAGGCTACCCCTCCCAAGCCTGCAACACCTATTGCCAAAGGGCGAGGTTGTAACACCCTCGTACCAAAGGAAATGCATTGTTCTGCCTTCCTGGGATTGAGCTGCTCAGTCCCCAGGAGGGCAGAAACCTGTCTGTGAGGTGGCAGCAGCTGGAGCTGCAGTGGAAACCTCAGAGAGCTGGTTTGGCAGTACTAGGGGGTCCATGGTGGAGCCGCCAGGGTTCATGGGATTGGCCCCCCAATACCATATTAGGAATGGGGGACAATTCCATGATCTTAGACACCTCACATGGCCTATTCAGAGTTACCATTGTGAAGTTACATATATGTATTGACATATATGTAGTGCACGCGTGTAATGGTATCCCCGCACTCACGAAGTCTGGGGAATTGGCCCTGGACAACGTGGGGGCACCTTTGCTAGTGCAAGGGTGCTCTCACATGCAGTAACATTGCACCTAGCCTTCAGGAAGTGAAGGTTAGATATATAGGTGACTTATAAGTTACTTAAGTGCAGTGAAAATGGCTGTGAGATAGTGTGGACACTATTTCACTCAGGTTGCAGTGGCAGTCCTGAAGAAAGGTTTGTCTGAGCTCCTTATGGGTAGCAAAGGTAATGCTGCAGCCCAGAAGGATCTCCTGGAACCCCCAATGCCCTGGGTACCTAGGTACCATATACTAGGGACTTATAAGGGGGTCCAGTGTGCCAATTAGAATTGGAATGTGGAGTCACTTAACTATAGTGACAAATTAAGTAAGTAGAGAGAGCATAAGCACTGGAGTTCTGGTTAGCAGAACTTCAGTGACACAGTTAAGCATACTGAAAACACACACATAGGCCACAAACTATGAGCACTGGGGTCCTGGCTAGCAGGATCGCAGTGAGACAGGCAAAACATACTGACAAACATGCAGAAATTGGGGGTAAGATGCCAAGAAAGATGGTACTTTCCTACAACACTACGCTTGTCTGGGTGGGAAACTGACTTTGGCATTACACTTTCTTAGTATGTGGTTTCTGTTACCCCAGCCCCATTTCTAACTATTGTGATTTTAACTATTTGCACTGTTTTCTAACCGTTTTTACTGCTATTTCTACATACTAGTGTATTTAATTTCTGTATTACTTACCTCCTAAAGGAGTATAGTCTCTATAGTGTTTTTGGCATTTGTGTCACCAAAATAAAGTACCTTTATTTTTGTAACACTTAGGGGCATATTTATACTCCGTTTGCGCCAAATTTGCGTCGTTTTTTTCGACGCAAATTCGGCGCAAAACTAACGCCATATTTATACTTTGGCGTTAGACGCGTCTAGCGCCAAAGTATGAGTAAAGAGCGTAATTTTTTTGCGTGAACGCCTTCCTGGCGTTAATGAGATGCAAGGTAGGCGTTCCCGTCCCAAAAAATGACTGCGACGCAGATGCGTCGTATTTATACTCCCGGGCAAAAATCACGCCCGGGAGTGGTCGGGGCAAAAAACCCCGCATTTGCGCCTCTTTTTAACGCCTGGGTCAGGGCAGGCGTTAAGGGACCTGTGGGCTCAAAATGAGCCCACAGCTGCCCTCCCATGCCCCCAGGGACCCCCCCTGCCACCCTTGCCCACCCCAGGAGGACACCCAAGGATGGAGGGACCCACCCCAGGGACATTCAGGTAAGTCCAGGTAAGTATAAATTTGTTTTTTTTAATATATTTTTTTTGCCATAGGGGGGGCCTGATTTGTGCCCCCCTACATGCCACAATGCCCAATGACCATGCCCAGGGGACATAAGTCCCCTGGGCATGGCCATTGGGCAAGGGGGCATGACTCCTGTCTTTACTAAGACAGGAGTCATGTAAATGGCGTCTGGGCGTCGTTAAAAATGGCGCAAATCGGGTGGAGGCGATTTTTTAGCGTCAACCTGACTTGTACCATTTTTAAGACGCCCTAACACCATTTTTCCCTACGCCGGCGCTGCCTGGTGTACGTGGTTTTTTTCCACGCACACCAGGCAGCGCCGGTCTGCTTGCGCCGGCTAACGCCATTCAATAAATACGGCGCCCGCATGGTGCTTCAGAATGGCGTTAGCCGTCGCAAATTTTTCATGTGTGTGAGTACTGTGACTACAGTGGTATTGCATGAGCTTTGCATGTCTCCTAGATAAGCCTTGGCTGCTCAGCTACAGCTACCCCTAGAGAGCCTGGCTTTTAGACACTGCCTACATTTCACTAATAAGGGAGAACTGGACCTTGTATAAGGTGTAAGTACCATAGGTACCCACTACAAACCAGGCCAGCCTCCTACAGAAGTGACCCCACACCGCCGGCATTAGGCGTCATGGCGGAAGGCAGTCTACACCGCAGTACAACTCCTTATTGGTTAATATGGAAGTCTATGGAGCACAGGAACCGATGATGGTGACCGCCATTTTTTCTATCTCACTTCACTTGATTCCTGACTCAGAACACATCAACACCTCCACTGCGTGTGTTGCCGTGTCCTGTGTCTGGAAGTTGGGATGGCCTGTCCTACAGGAGATAGGTCCCCAGCTTTCACATCGGAGCAACTTGAGAAGCTTGTGGATGGGGTCCTACCCTTGTATGGACAGTTGTATGGGCCTCCAGATCAACAGGTGAGTCCGTTTTGAGTACTTTGGATTTGACATGGCTGTATGTAGAAGTATGTGTGTGCTTGCAGTGTGTCATTTTGGTAGTGTATTTTTGCTGCATGCATTGTGTATGCAGAGGTACATGTAATGTGTGAGGTCAATGTGGGATCTATGCAGTATGTAAGCCATTGCTGTAACAGAATGTAGTGTTGAGTTAATGGTGTTCTTTTGTCTGTGTTCCCTATGCAGGTCAGCGGCCATCAGAAAAACGAATTATGGCGTGCCATCAACGAGGACGTGCATACCCTTGGGGTCCATATCCGTCCGAGCACCCACTGCAGAAAGAGGTGGGAGGACATGCGAAGGTGGGCCTGGAAGACTGCAGAAGCCCAACTGGGGACGTCCTCCCAACCAAGAAGGGGTGCCCGTCGAACCATGACCCCTGTAATGGCCCGCATGCTGGCAGTGGACTATCCGAAGTTGGATGAGCGCTTGAGGGCAGCACCGCAGCGACAAGGGGGTGAGTACACACTGTGTGGAATTATTTCTTGATGCCTGCCATGTTGTATGGGTGCAAGGTTCTAGTCAGTGTATGGTCCAGTATGCCCGTTTGGCTAATCTTGTCCTGCTTAGCAATGAGGAGTAGTATGTACATTTGGTATTGACAAGTAGCTGGTATACTATGGCAGACATGGCTTGGTGAGTCCCAGTAGGTGTGAAGATGGTAGTGTCTGTGTTCATTTCTGCTGTAGTTCCCAGGGAATGGTGTGGTTTTGTGGTTCATACTGCACAGTGTTAGTACGAGTGAGTCCTGTGATGTGTATGCCATATGTGCTCTTGTTGCTGAAATTGACCCTGTGCGCCTTTTCTTTCTCCCCCACCCTTTCTCCTTTTGCCATGCTGTCCTTGTGTGCATCAGCATCATCTGGCGAAGGAACAGGGGCACCGGCAAGTGGGGGAGCTGCAACCCACGGGACACAGAAGGCAGAGAGCACAGACGCCGAGGGGAACAGTGGGTTTGAGGGGAGCACCACGGGGAGACAGGAGCTGATACTACTGACTCTGATTCCTCCTCCGATGGAATCTCCCTGATGGTGGCGGACTCCTCTGGGACCACCCCAGCTACATCATGTTCTGCCACCCCCATACCGTCACCGCCCTCTCAGTAGGTCCCCCACTTAGTTGCCCGTGCCCGCTCACCTAGGAGGGTGGGGGTCTTCTTTGCCCCAGGCACCTCAGGCTGTGCCGCAGTCAGCCCTGCTGCCCTCACTGAGGAAGCTATTGACTCCTGAGATCCATCTCTGTAGGGCAGTCAACCATAGTGAATGCCATTTAGGGCTGGCATCCCAGATGCAGCAATGCAGTGCATACCTGGAGGGCATTCACTGTGGCTTGGCTGCCCTTCAGAGATCGTTTCAAGCTCTGGCCTCCTCTTTGATGGCAGCCAGTGTCCCTGGTTCTTCCTTACCACCTCCAACTACCTGTTCCCAGTCACAAAGCCATCTCCTCCCACCCATCCCAAGCACACAATCAGACCAGCATGCACCCAAGTCAACAGACAGGATTCGCACAGACAAGCACAGGCACTACAGATCATACCAAAAGCATACACACAGCCAACACGCAGAAGCACACACAACAACAGCCACTGCATCCACTGTTTCCTCCTCCTCCCTCACAGTCACATTAGCACTCACCTGCAAGCACTGCATCATCAGTCCCAGATCCTGCCACCTGTATAGCCTTGCCCACAATCACCACAACAGCAGACATGCAGACTAGCACCCCATTCACCACATGCACAGTCACCACCACCAGCATCACAACCACATGCAGCACACCCACCTCACTTGCAGACACCACCTCAAAATACATGCACACTATGTTTGTCTTCTCCTACCTTGTCTGCCCATCCCCCTCCTAAAACACATAAATGCTCCCACTCAGACACTCAACAGCCATCCACCTCACACATGCACACTGTACATGCACCTGCAACCCAGTCCAGCACACCTACTCCTCCTACAACCACTCCCTCTACCTTGAATCCCAACCCTGATCCCACAGCCCACCCCATTGTACCCTCAAAACCTTTCCTTGCCTGCCTTGACCTCTTCCCTCCTCCTCCCCCACCCTGTCCTGTCCGGAAAAGGAAGGTCCCACTCCCCCAGCCCAGTGCCTCCAGCTCCCAGTCCTCTCATGTCCCTCCCCCTGCAGCAGAAGCTCCCACTAAAGGACACAAGACTGGGACTATGACCCCCGCTCTAAGCCCACTCACCTGTACCCCCTAAACAAAAGAGCAAGGGCCCGCCCCTTCCTAAACCCAAGGACCTCCCTCCCAAGAAACCCCCTCAACCCACCCCTCCACCCCCCTGCCCCCTGAGGTGCCTGCCTTCCATCATGATGTCCCCGCCCAGTGGAGTGACTTGGGCTGTCAGGAGTCAAGTTGGGTCTTGTACTTTGCCCTGTGGGTTTTTCTGAACAATGGCCCTTTTTATATGGTTGCCTCGATTGTTGTGGGCGCATGTCCTCCGGAATACAGTGGTTGGACCAAAGGTATGTGTCCTGGCTTTCTTTACTTATGGCTTATGTTGTTGTTGGATTTCTCAGCAGAATGTACTTGGTGTGTGGTATGTGTTTATGGTGTGTGTTGTCCGTGTTGGTATGTCACTCTCCCCTCCCTCCCTTGTGTGCTGGGCGGCTATACTCACCATCGTTGTCTGTGTTGCTGCTCCTGGACTGCCATCGCATGGTACAGCATCGGCAGGGCTTTTAGTTCAGGTCTATGGCGGCCGCGGACTCCTCTGTGTCCCTGGAGGTGAATGTCTCCTTTTATATGATATGTTTCCGCCAGGCTTTTTGTGGCGGTGGTCCCGCCTCGGAAATTCTGACGGTCTGCAATGTCATTATATGGTGGGCAGGGAATGGTGTTCCGCCAGACTAAAGATGTCAACCTCTGTGGTCGGTGGGCGGACCTCACTGGCGGTTCAGGTGGTACTATGCCTGTCTATGGGAGGGTCACTGCCATGGTCATAATTTGGTGGTCTTCACCGCCAGCTTGCCGACGGAACTACTGTCATTGCCGGCGTGGCGGTCAGCTGACTGCCAATGTCATAATGAGGGCATAAGTGTTTTCTTTCATGTGTGTACGTGCTGTGTGACTACAGTGGTATTGCATGAGCTTTGCATGTCTCCTAGATAAGCCTTGGCTGCTCATCCACAGCTATCTCTAGAGAGCCTGGCTTCTAGACACTGCCTACACTACACTAATAGGGGATACCTGGACCTGGTATAAGGTGTAAGTACCGTGGGTACCCTCCACACCTTGCCAGCTTCCTAGAGAACCTTTCCTTTTGTCTAAGCCAGAGTCTTTCTTGCTTAATGACTCCCTTGCTAACCATATTGCCCAGCATGTTACAATCCCCATTTTGCTAAGTGTCAAATGGGCCTGTCTGTAGAGCTTGGAGTGAATATTGGATTAAAATATATGGGAGTATGGGTGGAGGTATAAGTAGTCAGCTTTAAATTTTGTTCTACACTGACACTTCATCCTACATTGTCAGTGTAGTCCATGAAGGTGTACTAAGGTATACATTGATTGGTCTGTCAATTTGGGGTTTCCAAACTATGGGCCTGATTTAGATGTTGGCCGTGTCACCGCCAAAACGCGGCAGACCCGAGAAGACCATCAAGTCAACGATATTCCACCTGCTGTATTTAGATGTTACAGTCCTGGAGACGGTGTACTGGCAGTGGTCTATTAACAAAGCCTGGACTCATTGGACATTGGACAATGGCAGTGGCTAGAGAATAAAGGTAAATCACACACACACACACTACCTGTGCCATATGTGTCCACCTGCATCACACAACACAACCATCACACCACATACACAACATTATCATCAGACCACAACACAGCACATACATGCAACAGAGATACATTGAGGTACATCCATGACACAACTTACACACACACTATTGATACAACACCCACACAACAGAACCACAGTGACCAACACCACTACACACATCATAACAACGACAGCCACACAACACTCACCTGAATGCTGCGCACAGCAGCACAGCACAACATACACAACATCAATGCCATATGCAAGTGACACACATACTAACACAGCCACATCACGCACTCCAGCTCCCTCCACCTAACCCAGCCAAACGCATTGCACACACACATATGCTTACTGAATCACACACATAACTGGGAGCACAACATGACAGGTCCGGTTGCAATGTGCCCACATGGACACAGTTGACAATCGTTGTTGTACCGTCATTGTGGTGTCAGCATTCATTTGACAGTGAATAGTGACATTAAAATGACAGCTGTGTATATATGCGATATGTGTTGCGTACCAGTGTGTCTGGAATGTGCATTTCTGTACAGCTCTGAATTTTATTTACTTTGGATTGAGTATATTGTGTTTAACATTTCAGTCTGTATTTATTCATATTTATTTTTTAGCCATCAAGGGCCCTATTACACATAGGACACACTTTCTCTTTTTGTGCCACAGTGCACCATAAAACAGGTGCACTGGGCTCAAACAGACCAAGTGCGCCCTATCACATTGAACGCGCTGCCCCTAGGGCAGCTGCGCACTCCGCTGCCCTGGGAACGTTCAAGTGAAAAAACAAAGTGACTTTGAAGCAGCCGCTTTGTGTTCCACTGTGCAAGCGGCAACCCGCTTGCACTATTATGGGGGATTAGAGATCCCCTTGCAGGTGGGTGCAGTGAGTGAGTGACTGCACACACCTGCAAGGGGATGTCTCAGGGGTCATTAGGACCTTATTTGTAATCCATTCCATGATTATTAGGGCACCCCGCTGTACTGGATTAAAAAGAGTGTTAGCAGTAAAGAACTTTGGCCCTCATTACAACCCTGGCAGTAAATCCTGCTTACCGCCGTGCTGACGGCCATCGAGATACCATGGCCGCGGTGGAAATCTGCTACAGGTACTACGACCCACATCTCGTAATCCGCCACAATACAGACACCCACACGAGTCCACCACACAAAAGGTCAGTGATAAAATGGCGATAGCAAAACCTACACCGTCACGCCAACAAAACTACGCCCACACTATCACGACCCACGAATCAATGTGGCGGTCATTCAACCGCAGTAATCTATTGGCGGTACACACCGCCGCGCTCAAAATACACACACGCTTACAAAACACAACCACATTGGACAATTAAAAAAACACACCTGATACACATACACACACCCACAACACTATAAAACACACACCCATATTACCCACAAACCCTTACAACGATCTACTTGGAAGAAGCAGATAGAGAGAGAGAAGAGCAAACATAACACCAGCATCCACAGGCACACCACACCATCACTCATACAACATCCACGCACCTCATACAACACACACCAACACAACACATCACACAGCACAACAAACCACACCTCACACATCACCCACACCACATTATGGCACCTCAGAGACACCCCAGGTTTTCTGAGGAGGAGCTCAGGGTCAGGGTGGAGGAAATCATCCTGGTAGAGCCACAGCTATTCGGGTCACAGGTGCAGCAGACATCCATTGCAAGGAAGATGGAGCTATGGTGGAGAATTGTCGACAGGGTCAACGCAGTGGTACAGCGTCCAAGAACACGGGATGACATCAGGAAGAGGTGGAACGACCTATGGGGAAGGTGCGTTCCGTGGTATCCAGACACCAGGTAGCAGTACAGAGGACTGGCGCTGGACCCCCACCTCCTCCCCCACAACTAACAACATGGGAGGAGCAAGTCTTTGCAATAAGGCATCCTGAGGGCCTCGCAGGAGTAGCAGGAGGACTGGACTCTGGTAAGGCATATCTTTAATATTATATTCCCCCCAGCTGCATGCTATCACAAACACCTAGCCCAACCCTCACACCCATCACCCCAACACCCCACTGATAACCCGTTATCACAATCCACACATCCCAATACCAAGGCCTGCATGTTACACCAATGCATGGACCCCCGTCACCAAAGCATGTCCACAACAGATACACACCCAGGCCCCAAAATCACCATTCTCACAAGGCCAAAGACAAGAAGCCAAGCACAGGAGTAGAGGGTAACTCACCCATTGGACAAGATGGCACACACAGATACAATAACTATGCATTTACCCCTCAACAGGACCCCTACCCAACGTCACCGGACAGGAGGTGCCAGACATATCCAGTCCCCCTACAGAAGAGGCCCACAGTGACAACAGCAGCTCTGCACGGCTGGATCAAGAGGACCAGCCTGGCCCATCTGAGACCTCAGTTCCCTGCCACAGTCACAAACTACCACTGAACCTCCCCCCTCAGGAAACACCAGCACAGCACCCACCCAGCGGGCCCATCCCTCGGTCCCCAGGACACGTCAATCAGCAGTGTGTCCACCACTACAGGGACCCCAGGCAAACCCACCAACCCAAGACAATCAGGGACCTGGGGTCAGTGGCAGTGGGCACACGGTTCAGGGGACAGAGGCACAGGATAACAGGGAAGCTGGGAGGACTGCTGTGCAACAGGGGGAGGACAGGCCTAGGGAACCCACTCTCCACGAGGCACTCTCCAACATCATGGGAGCATACCACCATTCCCAGGAAACCATATGCACGGTACTGGCCAAGTTTCAGGAGACCCAGGGGCTGCAGGACCAACACTACCTGGGGATCAGGGAGGACTTGAAGTTCACTAACAACACCCTGGTCACCATTGCAGGGATGCTGGCAGACATGGCCAACACCAAGAGGGACACAGTGGCACACCAACGGGCCCCTGACACTAGCCTGAATGATGAACAGCCCTCCACCTCCCCAGTGGACAGGAGGTCCGGCCACAGGACCAACAGGCCACCAGCACCCCACCCCCTGAAGAAGGAGAACCACGTCTTTAGGAATTGTTTACATCCTTTACGACTTCTTCAGGGCTCAATCTTCCCGAATATCGCCTCCGTATACAAATATCGGCGTCTTCGTGTCAGGACGCCTAGGATGTAAACAATTCCTAAAGACGAAACACGTGTTGGCTGGAAGGCTGGAAGTACAAATTTCTTTGGATTACAGACTGTTCAGTGTGAAATCACATTTTGAATAAACTTTGAATTGATCAAGTGACCTTACTATTTGACTCCATGACCTGCATGGTATAATATGGACTGATCTGTGCAATTATTTTCTATGTGAAATGTACATTTTAATGTTCCTGGTACAATTTTAGGGGCACCTCATTGTGCAATTTTTTTAGATGAGGCACCACAACTGGCAGTACCAGCAGTTGGCAGGCTAAGTCGCCGCAGGGTGGAGTGTGTCTCTGCCTCCATGAAGTATCATGCTACCTATTTCCTGAAAATCTCGTGGCTCAGACACCCATGTGAGGGAATTGGAACTGCCACACCCCAGGAGCAGCATCATTGGGCGCCAAGCCCCCTACAGAACCAGTGGAGAGATACATCCACTACCCCAGTCCTTGGCAGGATGAAGCACTCTGGGCACCAAGCCCCCACCAAAACCAGTGGCGAACAGCATCCACTACCCCAGTCCTTGGTAGGATGAAGCACTCTGGGCACCAAGCCCCCTCCAGAACCAGTGGAGAGATACATCCACTACCCCAGTCCTTGGCAGGATGAAGCACTCTGGGCACCAAGCCCCCTCCAGAACCAGTGGAGAGATACATCCAGTACCCCAGTCCTTGGCAG
The DNA here is from genome assembly GCF_031143425.1 of Pleurodeles waltl. Taxonomy (NCBI): domain Eukaryota; kingdom Metazoa; phylum Chordata; class Amphibia; order Caudata; family Salamandridae; genus Pleurodeles; species Pleurodeles waltl. The sequence continues at coordinate 326,035,241 of NC_090443.1, forward strand.
GATGAAGCACTCTGGGCACCAAGCCCCCTCCAGAACCAGTGGAAAACAGCATCCACTACCCCAGTCCTTGGGAGGATGAAGCACTCTGGGCACCAAGCCCCCTCCAGAACCAGTGGAGAACAGGATCCACCGGAGAGACTGTGGCCTTGCACTCCCCATGACCAATCAGTGGCCAACCCACCCACTTGAGAGACTTGTGAGACTGTGGCTTTGCACTCCCCAGGACCAATCAGTGGGCAACACACCCACTTGAGAGACTTGTGAGACTGTGGCTTTGCACTCCCCAGGAGCAAACAGTGGGCATGGAGCCCCCTCGAGGAGCAGTGGCGTCGTCACATCATCCGGCTGAGGTGTCCCCTCCCCTTCCCCCTGAGGTGCCTGTTTGTTTTCGACCTGATGCCCCAACAGTGTTCTCTCCGTTTTGAGGCAGGTATCATGTGTGGGCTTCGCCCATGCATTTTGGGACCACTGGTACACAGACAATGAATGGAACACTATCCGGACTTGTGTAGTTGCTGTACATATTTGTATATAATGATCTGTTACAGACCTGTTTCTCTGTCTGAATTTTTGATGATCACACTTTTTACAATCATTTAATTTTGTCCTTGCGTTCTTCCAGAGGGTTACGGGGTGTAAATGTGATGTTTATGCATGTGTTTGTGTGTATGGTGTTGTGGGTGAGGGTGGGGGTTGGGGTGTTGCGTGTGTGTGTCACTCTCTTTTTCCTCCCCCCCTCCCCTGTGTTCTAGGAGCAGTACTCACGTGTTTGTCGCAACCGTCTTTGATGTTCCTGGTAGAAGAGGAGGTAAACCAACATTGGTAGCACCTGTAACTCGGGCTCCATGCGGTCCTGGTTCCTTGTTGGGTGTGGAGAGGTGGGTGGTTTCCGTTCCAAAGACTGTTTCTGCCGTGCTTTTGATGGCGTTGGTACCGCCCCGGAAAAGCTGGCGGATTGGTGCCTTGTAATACAGTGGGCGGTACATTGTGTTCCGCCTGTCTGTTGGCAGTTACCGCCGCGGTGTTTGTTTCCACCACCGTGGCGGTCGGAGTGTTAAAGTGGCTGTCTGTGTTGGCGGTTTCCGCCATGGTCGTGATTCCATTTTTTTTACCACTGGCCTGTTGGCGGTATTACCGCCGCCTTTACACAGACCGCCAGGGTTGTAATGAGGGCCTTTGTACCTTGTTATCTGGACTTTGACTACTTTTTCAGCAAGCTTGGCACAGAAAGACAACAGGGATGTTGAACATTTGTTGCTTAAAACAGAAACGTGAAGGCAAGGTTTCGTCAATAGAAGGATGATACAGGTCCTTTTCCAATCTATGGGGAGAGATCCAGACAGAATTGAAGAGTTCCCTAATTTAAACCACTGGAACAATTGCAGACCCACTGAAATTAAGCATATGAGCTGGAAAAGGATTGCCCGGTGAGCCACATATATTGGAGTTCATGGTCTTGAGGGTAGGTCTGTGAAGATTGGACTGAATTCACAAAGGGGGTCATTCTGACCCTGGCTGTCTTCGACCGCCTGGGCAAGAATGACGGAAGCACCGCCAACAGGCTGGCGGTGCTTCAAACCCCATTCCGACCGCGGCGGTAAAGCCGCGGTCGCACCACCGGGGACGGCGGTGTCCCGCCGATTTTCCCCTGGCGGTGATAATCCGCCAGGGCAGCGCTGCAAGCAGCGCTGCCCTGGGGATTATGACCCCCTTACCGCCAGCCTGTTTCTGGCGGTGTACACCGCCAGGAAGAGGCTGGCGGTAACGGGTGTCCAGGGGCCCCCTAACAGGGCCCCGGCCTGCTTTTCACTGTCTGCATGGCAGACAGTGAAAAGCGCGACGGGTGCAACTGCACCCGTCGCACAGCCGCAACACCGCCGGCTCCATTAGGCTCCATTAGGAGCCGGCTCCTGTGTTGCGGCCTCATTCCCGCTGGGCCGGCGGGCACTAACATGGTTAGGGAATGTCAGAATGTGGGCCGCTGTAAAGTGGCCGCATGGCGGCCACTTGCCGGTTCCCGTCTGGCGGGCGGTGGGAGTCGCCCGCCAAGGTCGGAATGAGGGCCAAAGTGTCTCGACAGGAACTAATGTCATAGCAAAAGAGGACTATGCCTATTTGAGATGATTTCAGACCTCTGTCATGGAATAGAGAGAGCATATTATGGTTGTCCTTTTCCTGTGAGGAGGGAAATTAGTGTGGAATGTCACAAAGGTAAACCTTGTAATCACTGGTATTTAATAGGTCCACTGTACTTGATATTCATTTCCAGAGATCTAAATTACTATTCACAAATATGATACACAAATGTATTTTGTGTGTTAAAGTACCAAACATGATTTTCTATCCCTAGAAAGGGCCTACATGAAGTTGTTTTAGGAAGAACAGTAGAGGCCTCAAACGAAATGGAACAAAGACATTGAGGTGCTTCTTATGGGGGTCAAGCCAAAAAATACGTAATACCATAAAGTACCCTCAGCCTCCCGACCTATTTGTGAATCTGACATTCTTTATTAATACTTGAGTTGCTGAACTACGTTTTGAGGACCATACTGGATCGGCAGTTCAATCAGCATTTTTCCATTCTTCAGTTAAAACAGACATTGGCATTCAGTTAAAGGAAGCATCACAAAAGCATAACCGTATTATGAACTAATTCGAAATTGGCTTTGCTACTGCTGTGTTGAGGTGGCTCCCACAGAATCAAATAGCACAGTTACATTGTATTCCAATCATAGCTGTATATGCTGCTTACATGTTCGTAGAACCAAACTTCGAAGAAAGGGGGACCAAGGATTTATTGTCGTAGACAAAAGGTTTGTAACTCTTTGCTGAACGACAGCTAAGAAAATCAAACTCTGCTAGTTTTTTGGAAACTCCTGAAAAATTATTTTTCGAACATTAACCATCCTCTATATTTTCAATAGGATGTTGCTTTCAGGGGTTCTTCTATAGCAGTACTTGTATAAGTTTATTCATTTGTCATTGGTCTTGGCATTTGTGGATAATTTAGTATGTGCTCTTTAAATAAATGTATAAATAAATAAAATACACAGGGAATATTATTGCAATAAACATCCCCAGTATTTAGTTCTGTTAGTAATAAGGGACAGAATAGGTGTCAAACAGGGGTTGACTGGCCTCCTAGCACCACTTCCCAAATATGTAGCAATCTTAACTTCTCATAAGATTCACCTGGAAAGAGTGGAGGCAGTAGAAACTCACATGGTCTGCCTTCGTGTTATAAATGGGGTCTGTAGTTGGCAGTGGTTTGCACCCTGTCCAAGTAGGGACCCTCACTCTAGTCAGGGTAAAGGAGTCACACAGCTACAATAACCCCTGCTCATCCCCTTGGTAGCTTGGCACCAGCAGTCAGGCTTCTCAGAAGCAATGCGTAAAGTATTTACAAACTCACACACAGTAACACAGTGAAAGCACCACAAAAGTACTCCAAACTAGTTTCGTAAAATAGTCAATATTTATCTGTGTAAAACAAGACCAAAACAACAAAAATCCAACATTCACAAGTAAAGATACAAATTTTCAAAGTCTAAATCTTAGTAAAGCGATTAAAAACACAATACCTCCAACCGGGGCTATCACGACGTCTTGACGAAGTTGTTCCCAACAGTGCGACACCATTCGTGAGGGAGTGCGGGCCGGTCACAGAGTCACACGGACACCAGCTACAGTATGTTGGAAAACGACGACAAAGCAAAGACATTGCACGAAGTCGGGGAGGGGAGGCGTCACTGGAGACGGTGCAGTGGCGGTTCCTTACTGGGGTAGCGATTCCTTTCTAGTAGGCAGGGGAGGTGAGGTGTTGGTTCCTTGGGGTTGCAGGGGCGGTAATTCGGTGGCAGGGTGTCAGCTCCTTATGACAAGGCGGAGTCAATTAATCCAGCAGGTCAAGACTCAAGGGGTCTACTTCGGCAGAGTGGCAGTCCCTCCTACAGCATCCAGCTCTTGTTGCTGGCAGAATGTCCTCAGTCCAGAAGGATTCTAACTTTGTGGAGTCAGAGGTGTAGGAAAGTACCCTCTTTTTGGCATGGTTTACCCCCACTTTGTGCCTGCTGTCAGTGTGTTTTGACTGTGTTCATTGGGATCCAGCTAACCAGGACTCCAGTGACTGTGCTCTCTCTCCCTCTAAATTTGGTTGCTTAGGACTTAGCACTCCCCACAGTTGGCATACTGGTGCCCCCATATAAGTCACTAGTATATGGTACTTAGGTACCCAGGGCATTGGGGCACTAGGGGTCCACTAGGGCTGCAGCATGTATTGTGCCACCCATGGGAGCCCATTCAAAATGTGTCTGCAGGCCTACCATTGCAGCTTGCATGAAAAGGTGTATGCACCCCTTCACTACAGGTCACTGCACCAGGTCACTGTAAGCCATCCCTATGGCAGGCCCTCCTAGCCCAGAGGACAGGGTGCAGGTACCCGTGTGTGAGGGCACCCCTGCATGACCAGAAGGGCCCCTACGAACTCCACCTCCATTTCCCTGGACTTCGTAAGTGCAGGGAAGACATTTTACTCATGTACTGGGCACCTGTGTCAGCTACATAATGGTAACTCTGCACCTGGTCATGTTTGGTATCAAACATGTTGCAATCAGACACCAATACTGTTGCCAGTATTGATTGTATGATTCCATGCACTCTGGGGGCTTCTTAGAGGACCCCCAGCATTGCTCCTACCGGTCTTCGGGGTTTTCTGGACAGCCCTTGCTGCTGCCACCCCTCAGATAGGTTTCTGCCCTCCTGCTGCTTGACCAGCTCAAGCAGAGGAAAGCAGAACAAAGGATTTCCTTTGGGAGAGGGAGGCAATGCCCTCTCCCTTTGGAAATAGGTGTTACGTGGCTTGGGAGGTGTAGCCTCTCCAAACCACCGGTATGCATTGAAGGGCACATTTGGTGCCCTCCTTGCAAAAACCTGTTTACACCAGTCCAGAGACCCACTGGATAACGGAAAGGGGAGTGACCACTCCCATGTCCATCACCACCCCAGGGGTGGTGCCCAGAGCTCCTTCAGGTGGCCACTTGATTCTGCCATCTTGAATCTAAGGTGGGCAGAGGCCAGTGGGAGCATCTGAGTGACCAGGTCAGGCAGGTGACATCACAGCCTCCTCCTGATAGGTGGTCACCCTGCTAGGTGATCAATCCCACTTCCTGGGCTATTTTGGGTCTCCCTCCCTGGTGGGTCTTCAGATTTGACTTGCAAGATTCCAGCAGGACTCCTCTGCATCATTTACTTCATCTTCTGGCCACTGGGACTGCAACTGGACCCTCCAGGAACTAATAATCTGCAACCCCAGTGATGACACCGCTTGGCAACATTGTTTCTCCGAATCCTTCCGGAACCTACAACATTTCCCTGGCTGTGCATCCTCTGAGGATGACAGGTCTTCAGACTGCAGAAGAAGCAAGAAGGAATCTCCCTTGCAGTGAAGGAGTCATTCTCCTGCATCTGCAGGCACCAACTGCAGCTACGACCGGCTGCATGGATCATCTCTCCTGTAAAACTGCGTGTTCCTGCTACACAGGTGGTGGGCTGGAGTGGTCCCGTTGGTCCTCTCTACCAGCTGTCCAACTTGGGAGGCAGTAAGCCCTTGCCTCTCCTTGCAGGACAGTACCCCTGTGCACCACAACTGTTGCAGCTGCCAAAGCTTGTTTGTTCCTCCTCTAAGGGATCTTCATGCTCCGTGTAGCCCGGCCCCCAGCAGTCCTTCTTGAAAGTACAGTCTCCTGCCTGCTGCTCCAGCGACGTGGGACCCCTCTTCAGGTGTGCTGAGTGGGCCTCATTGCGACTCCTGTGCCTTCTGCCTGTGGGTCGCCTTTGGGGTCTGCCTTCTCTTCTTGTGACTCTCCCAGCTGGACCTTGCTTTACCTCTTCAGCCTTGCAAAATCTTCTTCTCCGACTCTTGCATTTGCTAAGGCGTGTTGATGGTTTCCCAGCACCACTGCCTGACTGTAGTACGACTGTCGACGTGGGACATACTTGTATTACTTCTGGAGCTCCTCTTCTGCTTCTGTACTGCACTGCTGACTTTATTCATCCACTGTCGACCTGGTCCTGCATCTACAAAAGGGTGGGTAGTGGCTCCTGCCACAGCCATATAGTCGAACTCGTACTGGACTTGGGCCCCTTCTTTTGCAGGTTCTTTTCTGTCAGGATCCACCTTTGGTTTCTTCCAGTCTTTTCTGGGTCTTGCACAGTCCTTTTCCAAACTTCTCCTGTGGGTTTGGAGAAAAAAATTGTACTTACCTCTTCTCTTCTGGCCTCTCGATGGCACCCTGTGTAGGAAAGTACCATCTTGCCTGGCATGTTACTCCCATATTTCACTGTATATATGTTGTTTTAGTGTATGTGTCACTGGGACCCTGCCAGCTAGGGCCCCAGTGCTCATAAGTGTGCCCTGTATGTGTTCCCTGTGTGATGACTAACTGTCTCACTGAGGCTCTGCTAACCAGAACCTCAGTGGGCATGCTCTCTCTGCTTTCCAAATTGTCACTAACAGGCTAGTGACCAATTTCACCAATTCACATTGGCATACTGGAACACCCTTATAATTCCCTAGTATATGGTACTGAGGTACCCAGGGTATTGGGGTTCCAGGAGATCCCTATGGGCTGCAACATTTCTTTTGCCACCCATAGGGAGCTCTGACAATTCTTACGCAGGCCTGCCACTGCAGCCTGAGTGAAATAACGTCCATGTTATTCCACAGCCATTTACACTGCACTTAAGTAACTTATAAGTCACCTATATGTCTAACCTTTACCTGGTAAAGGTTGGGTGCTAAGTTACTTAGTGTGTGGGCACCCTGGCACTAGCCAAGGTGCCCCCACATCGTTCAGGGCAAATTCCCTGGACTTTGTGAGTGCGGGGACACCATTACACGCGTGCACTGTACATAGGTCACTACCTATGTCCAGCGTCACAATGGTAACTCCAACATGGCCATGTAACATGTCTAAGATCATGGAATTGTCACCCCAATGCCATTCTGGCATTGGGGAGACAATTCCATGATCCCCTGAGTCTCTAGCACAGACCCGGGTACTGCCAAACTACCTTTCCTGGGGTTTCACTGCAGCTGCTGCTGCTGCCAACCCCTCAGACAGGTTTCTGCCCTCCTGGGGTCCAGCCAGGCCTGGCCCAGGATAGCAGAACAAAGGACTTCCTCAGAGAGAGGGTGTTACACCCTCTCCCTTTGGAAAAAGGTGTCAGGGCTGGGGAGGAGTAGCCTCCCCCAGCCTCTGGAAATGCTTTGATGGGCACAGATGGTGCCCATCTCTGCATAAGCCAGTCTACACCGGTTTAGGGATCCCCCAGCCCTGCTCTGGCGCGAAACAGGACAAAGGAAAGGGGAGTGACCACTCCCCTGACCTGCACCTCCCAGGGGAGGTGCCCAGAGCCCCTCCAGTGTGCTCCAGACCTCTGCCATCTTGGAAACAGAGGTGCTGCTGGCACACTGGACTGCTCTGAGTGGCCAGTGCCAGCAGGTGACGTCATAGACTCCTCCTGATAGGCTCTTACCTGTGTTGCTAGCCTATCCTCCTTCCTAGGTAGCCAAACCTCCTTTTCTGGCTATTTAGGGTCTCTGCTTTGGGGAATTCTTTAGATAATGAATGCAAGAGCTCATCAGAGTTCCTAAGAATCTCTCTCTTCACCTTCTGCCAAAGGATCGACCACTGACTGCTCAGGACGCCTGCAAAACCGCAACAAAGTAGCAAAGACGACTACTGCAACCTTGTATCGCTGATCCTACCGCCTTCTCGACTGTTTCCTGGTGGTGCATGCTCTGGGGGTAGCCTGCCTCCTCTCTGCACTAGGAGCTCTGAAGAAATCTCCCTTGGGACGACGGAATCCTCCCCCTGCAACCGCAGGCAACAAAAGACTGCATCACCGGTCCTCTGGGTCCCCTCTCAGCACGACGAGCGTGGTCCCTGGAACTCAGCAACTCTGTCCAAGTGACTCCCACAGTCCAGTGACTCTTCAGTCCAAGTTTGGCGGACGTAAGTCCTTGCCTTCCCACGCTAGACTGCATTGCTGGGTACTGCGTGATTTGCAGCTGCTCCGGCTCCTGTGCACTCTTCCAGGATTTCCTTTGTGCACAGCCAAGGCTGGGTCCCCGACACTCTAACCTGCAGTGCACAACCTCCTGAGTTGTCCTCCGGCGTTGTGGGACTCCCTTTTGTGTCTTCGGGTGAGATCCGGTTCACTCCTCTTCGTAGGGCCTGTTCCGGCACTTCTGCGGGTGCTGCCTGCTTCTGTGAGGGCTCCCTGACTTGCTGGGCGCCCCCTCTGTCTCCTCATCCAAGTGGCGACAGCCTGGTCCCTCCTGCAGCATCCAAAAACCCTAACCGCGACCCTTGCAGCTAGCAAGGCTTGTTTGCGGTCTTTCTGCGTGGGAACACCTCTGCAAGCTTCTTCACGACGTGGGACATCCATCCTCCAAAGGGGAAGTTTCTAGCCCTCTTCGTTCTTGCAGAATCCACAGCTTCTACCATCCGGTGGCAGTTTCTTTGCACCCTCAGCTGGCATTTCGTGGGCATCTGCCCACTCTCGACTTAGTCGCGACTCTTGTACTTGGTCCCCTTGTTCCACAGGTACCCTCGTCCGGAAATCCACTTTGGTTGCATTGCTGGTGTTGGTCTTCCTTGCAGAATTCCCCTATCACGACTTCTGTGCTCTCTGGGGAATATAGGTGCACTTTACACCTACTTTTCAGGGTCTTGGGGTGGGCTATTTTTCTAACCCTCACTGTTTTCTTACAGTCCCAGCGACCCTCTACAAGCTCACATAGTTTTGGGGTCCATACGTTATTCGCATTCCACTTTTGGAGTATATGGTTTGTGTTGCCCCTATACCTATGTGCTCCTATTGCAATCTATTGTAACTATACACTGCTTGCATTACTTCCTTTTGCTATTACTGCATATTTTTGGTATTGTGTACATATATCTTGTGTATATTTGGCATCCTCATACTGAGGGTACTCACTGAGATACTTTTGGCATATTGTCATAAAAATAAAGTACCTTTATTTTTAGTATATCTGTGTATTGTGTTTTCTTATGATATTGTGCATATGACACCAGTGGTATAGTAGGAGCTTTGCATGTCTCCTAGTTCAGCCTAAGCTGCTCTGCTATAGCTACCTTCTATCAGCTTAAGTTGCTAGAAACACCTCTTCTACACTAATAAGGGATAACTGGACCTGGTACAGAGTGTAAGTACCCCTTGGTACCCACTACAAGCCAGGCCAGCCTCCTACACCCTGGTACTTACATTTTGGGGTTCCTAGATCCTCCAGCTCCCATCTACTGATTCCACTTCCTTGGGTAGGGGACTGCCTTTCACATTCCACTTACTTAGTAAATAATTTGGTCTCCACCTAGCGCCTCCACTATTTTCGATTGTTTTTACTAATTGCTATTGCTATCTATGCTAATCACTGACTTCTAATGTGTACAGAATAGTGTGTTTACTTACCTCCTAGTGGAGTATGGCCTATATAGTATTTTAGTGTTTGTGTTACTATAATATAGTACCTTCATTTTTGTAACACTGTGTGGTTCTTTCGTGTGTGTTAAGTGCTGTGTGACTGTAGTGGTATTGCATAAGCTTTGCATGTCTCCTAGATAAGTTTTAACTGCTCATCCACAGCTACCCCTAGAGAGCCCTTGTTCCTAGACACTGTCTACACCTCACTTATAGGGGATACCTGGACCTGGTATAAGGTGATAACATAGATGCTCAACATGCACAAGGCCAGCTTCCTACAAGAGGTCCAGTACAGATACCCATTTCTGTCTTTGAAGTAGGCAAACTTCAAAGAATAAGTCTTTGTAGTGCACAAGACCCTCCCGATCCTGCCCTGGCCTCATACACACTCCAGGGGATTGGAGACTGCTTTGGGGAAGGACAGGCACAGCCCTATTCAGGTGCAAGTGCCAGCTCCTTCCACCATTAGCTCAGGAAGACCCATCACGATATGCAGGGCATATCTCGGCTCCCTTTGTGTGACTGTCTAGCATGAATGCACAAACAGCCGAACTGTCATCCTGAGCCAGATGTGTAGTGTAGGAGGCTGGCCTGGCTTGGAGTGGGTACCAGAGGTACTTACACCTTGTACCAGGTCCAGTTATCCCTTATTAGTGTAGAAGAGGTGTTTCTAGCAGCTTAAGCTGATAGAAGGTAGCTATGGCAAAGCAGCTTAGGCTGAACTAGGAGACATGTAAAGCTCCTACTATACCACTGGTGTCATATGCACAATATCATGAGAAAACACAATACACAGAAGTACTAAAATTAAAGGTATTGCTCTAAAGCATTTACATATTAACTCATTGGTGTTGCATGTGAAAACATTAGAGCTCCTGTGATCACAAACATGAACATTACAGGGAGAAGGTAGCTCAGTATTTTGATCCTACTCTCTCCAACAGAGTGAGCAACCTGCAGGGTAACATTTATGTAGTTTCGTGGAGTACAGATAAAAATCTAAAGTTTATAATGGGCCTCCTGTCCCAGAATGCTTTGTGTCCACTTATTAAGGCTTCTTGAGGTCAGTGCCATTGTTTTTCTGTAAGTTCTCTGCTTAGTCATTATCTTCAGTGTGGAGCGAAACAGCAGTTTACTGTACTGAGACATTTCCCTTGGTTCCTAGTGCTCTACACACAAAGTTCTCTATGGGGATAAAATCCCTACTGCTTAATTCTTTATTAGGAGGCTCTAAGGCCCAGAGTCAGAGCTGTATAAAGTGGAACCTCTCCTTTTGTTTAAGCCAGGGTCTTTCTTGCCTAATGACTCACTTGCTAACCATATTGCCCAGCATGGGACAATCCCTGTTATGCCACAAATGGGCATAGCTGTAGAACTGGAGTGAATGCTGGATTAAAATATATGGAGGTATGGGTGGAGGTATAAGTAGTCAGCTTTATGTTTTGTTCTACACTGACACTTCATCCTAAATTGTCAGTATAGTCCGTGAAGGTGTACTAAGGTATACATTGATTGGTCTGTAATTTTGGGGTTTCCACACAGTGGGCCTGATTTAGATGTTGGCAGTGTTATCGCCAAACCGCGGCCGATCCAAGAAGACTGTCAGGTCAACGGTGTTCCGCCTGCTGTATTTAGATGTTACAGTCATGCAGGCGGTGTACTGGCAGCGGTTTTCTGACAAAGGCTGGACCCATTGGCCATTGGACAATGGCAGTAGCTATGGAATAGAGATAAGTCTCACACACACTCTACCTTTGCCATATGTGCTCCCCTACATCACACAAGACACAACACAGCACATGCACACCATTATCCATTGCGATCCAACCGCAACACAATGCTACATGCCGCAAACACAAATTGACGTACATCCATGACACAACATACACACACTTTTGATACAACACCCACACAACAGAATCACAACGACCAACACAACTACCCACTCATCCACACAAACACACTCACACAATATCACTACACACATCATGACAAGAACCGCCGCACAACACCACTCACCTGAATGTTGCGTCCAGCAACACAGCACAACACACAACATCAATGCCATATGGAGGTGACACACATAATGACACAGCCACATCACCCACTCCAGCTCCCTCCGTCTCACCCAGCCAATCGCATTGCACACACACTTACGTGTACTGAGTCACACACATAACTGGGAGCACAACGTGACAGCTCCCCTTGCAACGTTCCCAGATGGACACATTTGACAAGCGTGATTGTGCTGTCATTATGGTATCAGCATTTATTTGTCAATGGATGCTGACAATAAAATGACAGCTGTGTGTGTCCCTATCCATGTTTCACCCACTTGTGTCCCTGACATATGCATGGCACAGTTATTTAAAAAAAAAATATTGTGACATGTATATGTCTGCTGTAGTCGTAAGCTCATGTGCAGTGGCCACCCAACGTATACAGCCAATGCAGGCTCCCCACCTTCCTGTCCAGCGAAAGGGGTGGTGGGGTTGTGTTTTCTCCATGGTCCAGTGGCAACAGCGATGGAGGGTGTTTTCCAGCCATGTCCAGCTGGACACAGAAGTGGAATCCGGAAGAAAGGAAGAAAGGTGAGTTTTCACCTCTCCATGACCCCCCCCACCCCTCCTCCAATCCGCCGACTCAGATGTGGAGATCAGACCGTCACATTTTGCCTGTCAGTAAGGCACATCCAAATCTGCATGGTGGTAAGTGTGGCTAGGGTCACCGCCGCCAACCACAATTTCTTATGGGGCCATCGTGGCAGATAGGAATCCTTCATAGAGTTGGCAGGACTCGGGCGGTTTAAAGTCTGAGACCACAAATATCTGATTCGGGCGAGTGGACTTCCAAGCCGGTGGACTGGGTTTCTGTCAAAAAAATTGGCGACAGACCTGTTACTGCCATCATCTAAATCAGGCCCTAGGTCCCCATTGAAGGGACTGCTACTGCCCTTTCCATGTATAATCAGGTTTTTCCTGATTCCAGTGAACTCCAATCTGCCATAATTCTCAATTACACAGCCCTATTATAGGTTGTGTATCCTGTAGTACGAGGTCACCTTTCTCTCTGGGTTGATAGAGAATTCTACGTGCTACTGTTACTACTTTGGATTTCTTCCCTCCCCATGTCTATTTCAGGTACATACTCTTAAGGACAGCAAAAATTCTAAGTGGTATCAGTACTGGCAGAGTTTGGAATAAATAAAGCAGTCTGAGTAGAACATTCATTTTAATGGTATTAATTCTACCCAACCAGGAGACAGGTGGGTCTGCCCAGCTTTTTAGATCCCCACATGTATCCGCCAAGATGGAAGCACATTGAGGGCCTGATTTAGAGTTTAGCGGAGGGGTTACTCTGCCACGATGGTGACGGACATCCTGTCCGCTGAAATATAAATCCCATAGGCTATAATGGCATTTATATTTTGGCAGATGGGATATCGTTCACCTTTGTGATGGAGTAACCCCTCCGCCAAGCTCTAACACCAGGCTCTTAAGTTTGTTTATGTCTGTGACATCCAGTGTAAGCTTTACTTCAGTGTAAGTCCTCAAGTAGCCTACTACTTGTTGAGGAAGGGTCAGATACAAAATTTCTGATTTCATTTTTACTAACCTTGAAATGCCAAGGGTGAATAGAACTAGAGAAAGTGGACATGCTTAGTGGTTTTCTCTTTGCCAGTTCAAAGGTGTAGAAATAACTCCATTTAGGCTTCTTTGGGATTTTGTTGAATGATAGCTTCCCATGGTAATTTCTTTAAACTTTGGACCTAACACTATAGCGTCCATTGTTTTCCTCAAAAAGCACTCAGTCAAATGCTTTTTCTGCACCCAACGCTTCCACAGTTGCCAGTTGTTCTGCTTTCCCTCTTATCTCATAACCAAGCTTACAGAACCTCTCTGGAATGCACTTCTGAGTTTAAAGAAGACATTTATTGTTATTAATTCCCCACCCCACGAGGTTCCTGAGAGACGAAATCAGTAGATTGGAAGCACACGTTCAAAAGTAGTCGCAGCAAGGAAAGCAAAATATATCAAAGTACTTCTCAGTTGCAATGTACACAGCAAATAGATGTGCTTATATTATAGCATAACTTCAAAGCAAAGCATAAAAGTCAAAATTCATCACCGTATGGGCAAGGCGGTAGGGCCTATTTTCAGCTTCATCTTTCTGGGGTCTGCAAGTTGATGACTCCGGTCAACTGCGAGAAAGAGATTTGCTACCCAAACGGGAGACAGGCAACTGACGACTAGCTCCTGTCTGAAGTCAAAGCAGATTCAATCTACCTCTCTGTGGCCCAGAGTCATCCTTAAAAGCAAACTCAGTGTGAGAGCCAAAGAACCTTGGAGAGTGGCCAATTCTCCCGAGCCCCCGCTCTCAGGCTGGATTGCGAGGTAAACACAGAATCTACGTGCTCTTATCAGCTAAGGTTTGGACGGAAGAAAACAGCTTGGTCCATCTTGTGGAAAAACACAGCTTGGAAAAACACAGCTCATCTGCAATGTCTCAACTGCAATGTCTAAAGCCAAAAGGCAGCTAACCTAAATATCAAATGTAATGTCTAATGTCATGTCAAAGCCAATAGGCAGCTAAACTGAACAAAACATATAATGTGCTACTGGTGAACATTGAGCAACTAATATGCGCAGTGGTGAAACACAAAGTCATTGGTTAAACACAATTAATAGCATCACACCAGTACTGCTTTCTTTTGACTTTTTCAGTAAGATGGATGACTCGCTTTATACTGCCACTTGTTTGTCATTATTTCGTAAAAACCTGATTGATCAGGATGTATAATTGTTGGGGGAGTGTCCTCCAAATGTCAGGCCAGTATTTTCATAAGCATGTTAACCGCTATATTGAAGAGAGCTCTTGGCCCATAGGTGGAATACTGCCCAGAGTCTTTCCATTTTATATGTATTAGTGATTTGGTGGTATCAGTCATTTGTCGATCACGTCACTGCTACTCCTGGGGGTATCTGGGCACTTGGGTGTGATGTCTTTGTCGAAGAACCAGGTCTTGAGTCTCTTTCTGAAGCCTGCCAGTGATTGTGCAGTTTGGAGGGGGAGACGTAGGTCGTTCCAGGCCTTGGCAGCAATGTAGGAAAAAGAACAGCTGCCACTGCAGCTGTGCCGGATTCTGGGTGTGCGAGGACCAGAGAGGAGGAGCGTAGGTGTCTGTTGGGTTGGTGAAAGTGTAGTCAGTCCTTGATCATATAAGGCTTTGTAGGTGTGCGTGAGGAGCTTGAAATTAGATCCCTTCTGGATAGGGAGCCAGTGGAGGTTTCTGAGGTGAGGGGTGATGTGGGTGTGCTTGGGAAGGTCCAGGATGAGTCTGTAGTCGGTGTTCTCTATTGTCTGAAGTCTCTTTAGGAGCTTGGATGATATGCTGTCATAGACAGCATTGCCGTAGTCGAGGCGCCTGGTGACAAGGCCCTGGGTGACAATTTTCCTGGTGTTGGCTGGGGCACATCTGAAGATTCTATGAAGCATACAGAGTGTGTGGAAGCAGGAAGCGACTGCGTTGATCTGCTGGTTCATGGTCAGCTCACTGCCGAGGATGATGCCACGTTTATGAGCGTGGTCTGTAGGGGTGGGAGTGGGTCTGAGTTCAGCTGGCCACCATCTTTTGTCCCAAATGGAGGTGTTTCTTTTCCAAAGATCAGTGCTTCCTTCTTGTCGGAGTTGAGCTTCAGGCAGTTAGTTCTCATCCAGTTTGATACGGTGGTCATGGCGTTGCAGAAGTTGTTTCTGGTGGTGAAGGGGTCTCCAGTAAATGAGAGGGTCAGTTGAGTATCGTATGTGTAGGAGATGATTTTGAGTCCATGGCATCTTACAATGTCTGCCATGGGGGTCATGTAGGTATTGACCAAAGTGGGGCTGAGGGATGTACCTTGGGGTATGCCGCAAATTATGCTCTTAGGTGCAGAGGTGAAAGGGAGTAGTTGAACGTTCTGAGTGCATGCTCTCAGGAAGGAGGTATTGAGTCAGTATGACTGTCAAAATGCTCGCAAAGGCCTTAAAGAAGGTGTCCAAAAAACTGTCAGGGCAGGGTGTTTTATTAGATTTTATCATTTTAATAAACACTTAAACTTCATCTTCTAAGACTGGGGTTTCCAGTTCTAAAGCTTGTGTGGCTGTAAGTCTAGTTGGAGGGTGAGTGGTCAGATAATGATCCTGCATGATTCTATTGGGTCTTCTGCAGTGTACAGTGTGGCATATTAATTGCAAAACGCCTCTAGTTTATCCCCTGCGTTAGTCAGTTTGTCCCCATTCACTGGGTAGCCCCCTTTACAAACCCTTGTTCTTGTTTAATGCTGAATGCGATGCAAGACGATTTCCCACCTTATTACCCTGTGAAATTTAGTGATGTTTGAGGCTCAGAAGTGTCAGTTCTGCCTTATTGGTGTCCAGGGGACATATTTGGCCTCTGTGGGAGTTATTGTTTCTAAATAAGTCATGGGAGGGGTTCTCCCTGTATTGCTGCTTAGTCTGTTAAATATTTGCTACTAGATTTTCCCTGTATTGATGTGCCAGTTTTTTAAGGTAGGAGATCGTGCTAATGCAGCCCTTTAATGTTTTACATAAGTAGCTTTACCATTAAGTCGAGTATACTCTAAGTATGTGTCCTATGCCAATGCATGCATCTCTGTCTCTGTGTATGTGGCTGTATTAATTATGTCCCGGTTTTTCTGTGGGTCCCACACGGCACCTGGCATCCCAACTCCCTCCCACTCAATAGTCTGTAAAACTACCAAACAAGACTATTTAACTTGCAAATGCTACAAAAAGGATATTATAATAACGAAGTTCAGTGGTGGTATAGGAGCCGCAGCCTTGAGGCAGAGGCCCCCTTGTCCACATTGACCAACCATAGGCCAAGTAGACTCTAAAAGTACAGACTCCAAAAGTACAATCTATTGAGCAAATTCATTTACTGTCTATTGTGGTTGTTATCGTAGGTTTCCCTCATTCTCCTTGAATTGCTTCAATAAGGGCACTTGATTCCCATGTAAGGCATCTAGGTCACGGTTCATCTTCTCCCCTTCTGTTTCTTGATGGTTTCAATCCACTGTTGTTGTTGTAGGCACGGTGTGCGCCATCCAGATTTTGAGGAAGTCTATCTTCTTAGGCATGCTGTCATAGGTTCCATAGCAGCATGGTCTTCTGTTAATTGCAGGCACAGATTTTTTGATGCATCCTCTTTGTTTGATATTTAATGGGATCTGTTATCTAATTCAAAGGCTATACCAAATGGGAAAAGCCAGCCGTAACATATTTTGTTGTCCTTGAGGTAAGAAGTAATAAGTTGAAGCTGCTGTCGTCAAATCAGTGTGGAGGATGCAAAGTCTTGAAGAAGGGTACACTTGTAGTCTGCAAATCGGATTTGATCTTGTTATCATGCCACCTTTAAGAATTTCTCTTTTGTTTGGAAGTTGAGAACTTTTACAATGATATGTTGAAGTGGTTAGTTCTAGCCGAAGGCCTGGGTCTTCCCTACCGTGTACTCTTGGCGAAAAGACAAGTTACAAAAGTCGCTATACTTATTCATTCTGCTTCTTCTCTAAGCCCTTGCATGTGAAAGTCTTTACTTTGTGCATGGTTTTCAAGGTCTTTCGGCTTCCTTATAATATCATTTTGTGTGGAAATACCATTGCATCCATCCTCTGGAGCTGCACTGCTCTCCTTGAGCGAATCAAAGTGACCCTCTGATTTCACTACTCTTGCACCTGCTGAGTCAATATCTGAAAGTAGTGATTTTTCCTCCCAGATCTGTCCTTAGGGCAGGCAGTTGTGCTGAGATGTTGTTCTCGAGTTTCTCTCAAAGCTCAGTTTTAAAGTATTGGAGGCATATCAGTAGGTCAGTCTTCGTGAGAGCAATGGTGGGAGCGTCAACATCTCGTCTTGTGCTCGTAGCAGTTAGCAGGGTTCTTTTGGCAGAGGCCCGCTGATTCAAAGAATGTTGTTACTTTGCAGTGGGATTGATTCATAGGCAGCATAGATTAAAATTGCAGTTATGTTCTTGATTTAAAATTCCTCTCCTTCTTCCACTGGAACTTCGATAGGGGCTGTTTACTCACTCAGACACAGTAAATGTTATCAAGGCTCAGTAATGATAACAGTCGTTGCTGACCGTAGCTCCACATTAGTAGGGTTATGTGTGCTCTCAGAGAGAGCATTGGTGTATCAACATTGTTTCTTTTATATTCAATGTATTTGCTGTTACCTCAATCTCTGGACTCCTGTTCATAAATTGTGAGGGGTTGATCTCAGACGTTCCATATCGCACACAATTTGGGATGTCACATGTTTAAGTCCGCCTACTGGCTGAAGCCCACAATGTCTGTGATTAGGGAGCATTGGTCACAGGTACAAAAACCAGTAATAGCAGGAATGTACTTTCCTTCTCCTTCAGGTCCCTGCAGTATAACCTGTCTTGCACACATCCACATATGATGTCCCTCTTTCACATTGAAGCTTCTCTGAATGGGGCACAATCCACACCTGATTTGATCACTCAAACATCCCTCCATAAATTTCAGGCGAAAGGCAGTGCTCCAGGCCTCAAACAGGGATCGGCCCTACCCCTGCTGCAGCACAATTTTCCGCCAGCCCCTCAACTTGCGTGTCACAGGTGGAGGGGGGCACAGCTGTTGTCTCCCTTGTGTGTCCTGGTTCCAATACAGTCTCTCACTGACCTATGTCGCAGGGTATTTAGTCCTCTCCTCTGCTGTGTTCTCTCAGCCCTCAGAAATAAGCTTTGGAGCAGGCTTAGAAAGCTACCATCTTGCTCTGTGCCAGTACTTCGTCCCTCCTTGCCTTGTTTTTTAAACAAAAGGATAACATTTTTGTTTTTTGTAATTCATCTGTAGATCGTTCTCTTCACAATAGTGTAAGAGATTATTTAAACTGTGTTGTAGGCCAATTCTAGTATAATCAAGAATGATCACACAATCTGCAAATTGTTTAATAATTGCTTGATGGCCATTGAGCTTGAGTGGACATGCTCTTGGATTATCGAAAGACACCTCTATATATGATATGTACAGATTAAAAAGAATTGGTGGAAGGACACAACCTTGTATTAATCCTGAAGACAAATTTCACAGATCTGTTTAAAGATGTTCCTTTGCACTATATCTAAGTCTTCATCTGTTTTGGGCAGCTCAGTTGCTGCCTGCTGTCTGCAGGCAGGGCAGCTCAGCTCCCATTGGTGTTTTGGTTCTGCACTGTCCACCAAGAATAGATACTCTGGCTCAGTCCCAGCTACGCCCACACCACTGAGGCCTTGTGCCTCGCTTCAAGGATGCGGGTATGCTTCAGAGAAGAAGGTGATGGTGGTACATACAAGGCAAGATGAAGGCCACACTTCACTATCAAGATTTGGTCTAAAGGGTAAGAATCCTCAATTGAAAGACGCCAAAAATCCTAATTTTGCACCTGTTACAACCAAGATACTGAAGGATAGTACATATATTATGAACCTTGAAAAAAATGAAGGAAAGGAAAGGTAGTGCAGGCACTGTTTCAGATTAGCACCAACAGCAGCCAGATTGTCTTTAAACCACTGCTTGGTTATCTTAACAGAAGAGAAACAAAAAAATCACTTTAGATTTTATAATCACTTTTCAGTAAGCACACATATAGCTAAACAGTGCATTTAGAATATGGTTTAATCTGCTTACCTCTTGCTCTTTGAGGAAGAGCCTTAATTCGCTCCAGGCTTCTTAGGATTTAGACCTGGGACCAACGGTAAGACAAACACAGTTTGAAGGCATCACACACACTTTTAGGTGTTTCTACCCGTTCTCAGTTTAGTTCCTTTTGTTCCCTGGTTCCATTTTCCATTAGCTGTTTTCTGGTGGTTCTACTACAATTCCTACCTCAGGGCTAGTAGTTTTATTCGTACAGCAGCTCCTAATTAGTGCAGCCTTTTTTGTCCATTATTGGTTTAACGGGTCTAACTCTAGTCTTACCTGACATGTGGAAAGAGGCAGATGGAATAAACGCCTCAAAAAGTGTTTCTTCACCAAATCTAGCAGCAGGTAAAAATTTGGGACATGGATTTGAAAAAGAGGTTCAACAGAGGGGCCTTTGTGCTCTCTAGCCAAATGAGATGTAGCAAAATAAAGAGAAACTACTTTTGGCTTTAGGTCGACTAAATTACCTCAAATCCCACCTCTCACAGGGAGTCAAACACCGAGGTTTTATATGAAGTAGCTCTTAAAATAGTCTTTCCCTTAAGTAATTAGCTATATGCTTTTTCTTTAGCTTTTTACCAAAAAGATTTTTTTTTGTGAGCTTTGTCGCCAAAATTGTTTTAACAGTAGGTCTCTGGGCAGGAAACTAAAAGCTGCAGGACAACACCTGTCTTGTCTAGCAAGGGGTTTCGGCTGCATACTTAAGAATGAACACTGCATGGACTCCTAAAGTTGGCGGACAGGATTTTTCATTTAAAATGGCAGATCACATATATGCTAGGTACTGATTGAAATGTGGAGGAGAAGTCAACATGCACCCCTGCTTCAGGCCTCTACTGGTATTTATTCTATACACCATAGAGCTGTTCTACCCTAGTTTAACACAGACCCAGATGTCATGATATAGCCTGCACACACAGGAGCAGGGCTCAAATTCTACTTGACCACTCTCTATGGTGAGTTTTATTTTATGAGGTTGAGCTATTTTTTTATCCTACTCACCCCTTCTGATGAGTGAATAAAGAACAGGTGTTCTGTTCAGTCAGAAACTGAATTTGCAATTAAGATGCCTTTAAATCTTATTCTTGTCACATTTGCTCTGTGTTCAGAGACAGAGGTCAAAATTCAGTTTGTCTTCTTGCAATGCAAATACTTTTCCTTGTGACTGCAGAGTTCCAGGATTTTATAAGGTGAACTGTCTGACTTATGTGTAATTAAAGGCTTTTGGTATCAGGTTTTTCCTAACACACAACATTTATATAACTGAGTCAGCGTTACAAACATTTCAAAATATATTTCAGTAGCTGTGAAAGACCATTTTATGTACTTCTATGTGATGAAAAAAATATTTTAATAGGATGAAAAAAAGTCAGAACACTTTACTTGGTGATATGCAAATTATAAATGTTTTCTGAAACCCAATTTTCACAGAATATTGTTAATACACTATATAATTTTATCAGTAAAGCTGCAAATTAGTGGGAAGTTGTTTGGACATTTCTTGGAAATTAACTGTCTGTAAATGACAGTGTGCTACCACATCATGCCTTAGTAATATATTTATTAAAAGTGAGTGTTTAAACCTAAACTGGAAACACTCCTGCCCTGATGGCAAAGCTATTAGTAAACTAAGAGGCAAGTCATGCATGGATCATGTGTACCCTATAGGTGGGCTACATTTATTATGCATGGAGCAAACATTCAGTGTATTTAATTAAACAGAAGAGGATTTCTTTTTACAACAGAAATGCTGAACTCACATATTTGAAGGTGCATTCATATGTGAGAATGAAGAAAAAGGTGACTGTAAAATACAGCATTTGGCTAGGATCACAAAATTTGAGAACCGTTTCCGGGTCAAGTACATTTCAGTTAGGTCGAATAGATTATTCAAGCTACTCGACCTGCAGGTCCAGTAAAATTTTTATGGTTTTTGGAGGCCTTAGGAGTTACACATGCACCATGTTCTCATCTTGTCACTAACTGTGCTACGGCAGCCCGTGGCTCAATGAAAGGGTGTGCATCAGTGAGTGGTGTAAGCACATCATCCTGGATTAATAGCTTGTTGCAGAAAAGCATTGTATGGCTTCTGAAACATTTCTACTGGGTTACTTAACAACACACGACCTGATTTAGAGTTTGGCGGATGGGATACTCCATCAAGAAATGACAGATATCCCATCCGCCATATAACAAGTGCCATAAGGTATAATGCAGTTATAATACAGCAGACGGATATGGATCACGTTTGTGATGGAATATTCCATCCTCCAAACCCTAAATCAGGCCCATAGTCATCATTCAAAAGATGTTTCTTGTAGGGTGCCTCCCCAACATCCCAGCAGGATGCTACTAAATGGTGATAGAACAGAAACAGTTTTGAAATGCCCTGTAAACATATACCCCTAGTGTCCTATACTAGGGGTACAGGTAGGTATGTCAGAAGTGTTGGCGAAACGCGTTGTTCCCTTTTTTCTGCACCGAATAAAACCACTTAAACTTACTTTGTGGCTGAGCTTACATACATTATTGAGGGTTCAGCCAACTCTCCTGCCTTGCACCAACTGACAGTGCGCGTCGGAATCCTTGGCTTGCTTTGTTTGGAAGCAAATCCTGGGACAGCAGACTCACAGCATTTGGAGTCTATTGTTATTGGCCAAATTAGATGCCTTTTCAGCGTGTTTTAAAATCTATAAATAACTGGTGAAACATGAGCTTGGGGCCCTGAAAACAGTACACGGCCTGGGGTAAAATAGCCCTAATGCACTCCCTTCTGAGGAACGTAGCCTCTATTTAGAATGGCTGATTGCGTGAGAGCGAAGTGAACTGCAGTACTGTCTTGTCTCTCAGTGCACCCTTAGAATCTGTGAAGCACTATTTCAGTCTTTGTTCTATGTTGTGACCGGAGACTCTATTATGCCTTTACTCCATTAACTTTATTGCTCAGCAGCCCTACATGACCACTATATTTAGTTTTAACGAAGACTCTTTCCTATGAGTCTTAAAAATTGTAACACGTCAGCCAGTAGAATTGTTCCCTGCCCTACAAAGGAAAATCCATGCCTCTTTCTTTGCTGCTTAGCTGCCACATAAGTCCTTTGTTGATTGCTTGCAGCCCTGTCAAGTGCCACACATCTTGCGTTAGAAAAATGCATTTTTGGCAATTTTCCCTCATTACTTCAATCCCTGAGATTGTCACGCAAAAGAACTGTGTCCTGAAGTTTGGTAAAACTGTGTAGTCCCAGTTTCTCACTTTCCTGGGACATGAAAGTTAAGACATGAGTAGTTTATCAATGGCCACAAGGTGGACTGGTGTGCAGCCGGAGGTATAGGATTTGGCTATAAATGCTGTAGGAAGCTGGCTTTGTATATACTATACCAAAATGAGGCATAGTGTGCACAGAGTCCCGGGATTCCCCAGATGCTTGACAGAGGCTAAAGTAGATAATACTAATTCTCTCTTTTGTGGTAGTGTGGTTGAGCAACTAGGCTTATCAGTGGGTAGTGCGAAGCATTTGTTGTACACACACAGTCGAGAAATGAGGCACACACTCAATAACTAACTCCAGGCCAATTGTTTTATATAGCAAATATATATTTTGTTACTATAGTTCTAGAACCAGGTGGTCTTTGTTGCAGGTAAGTACAGTTGTCAATAGGTACCAAACAAATGTATCAAATGTAGGTTTTTGCAAGTAAAACAGTTTACAACACTTTTCTATTTCAAAAGTTGACAGTGCAGTTTTTCATAGGAGTCAGTAGAGTCCTGGGGGGGAAAGTATTAGCACAGCTAATAGGTAAGTACACGACTTACGATTCCAGCCTTCTGGGGTTAGGATGTCTACAGGTCAAAGTTTAGCCTGATCCCAAACTTGCAGCACCAGCAACATGGGGGTGGCTGGGTGCAAAGGTCAAAGTTGGCAATGGGTTTTCAGTGGAAACCTATGGGGACTGGGGGTGCTCGGTAGAAAGCAGATTGCAGGCAAGTACCTGTAGACACAGGCCTGGTGGGTTTAGGTTTACCACCGGGGCACAGGGGCGGCAGGGTGGAAACACAGAGACGGGCATCCAGTGCTTTTCAATGGGGGAATCCCGGGGGTCACAAAAGATGTTGCAGGCTGGGTTCAGGGGCTTAGGTTCCAGGAAACCAAAGGCTGGACAGGTAGTAGAGGCGCCCACTGGACGTTGCTGGACCGTCGGTCAGATTCCCTAAGGCCAGGGGGCTGCGGGTGCAGGGTCTCTTTGGGCGACGGGTATCTTCGTCGAATCCAGTCACAGTCAGAGGGGTCCTCTGGATTCAGGCTGCAAGCGTTGTTGTGTTGGCCAGGAGGGACCCCAGGGTGGACTCTAGGTCGGAATTGCCTGGGGACCTTCTCTTGACTGGTGGGCCACCTGGACTCCGGGCGGTTTTGGAGTCCTTTTTGGTGGTTTCTTCAGACAGGGCAGCTGTCGTCTGGAGTTGTTGGTTACTTGCTGGCCAGGCAGTCCTCTGGGGGTTTGTAGAGGTCACTGGTCCTGAAGCATGCATCACCTTCTTGGAGCAGGGGTCTTTAAACCTGCAGACAGGCTGGTAGGGCTGGGGCCAAGTCAGTTGTCATCTGGAGTCTTCTCTGCTGCGGTCGGCTAGGCAGCCCTTTTTTGTTCTTTCTTCTTGAGGTCTCCAGGAATCTGGTGAGTAAGGTTGGAGCCCCCTAAATTCTGGATTTATTGGAGTTCACAGGTTTCAGAGGGCGGTAGCCAATAGCTACTGTCCCTGAGGGTGGCTATTTCCTTCCTGTGCCCACTCCCTTTGGGGAGGGGGTACATTCCTAACCCAATTAGTCCCTTTCCTCCAAACCAAGATGAAGGCTTTTTCAAGGAGGGGATCACTTCAGCTCAGGTCACCTTAAGCGTGGTCCTAGCTGGAGTGGTCACTCCTCCCTGTTTTACCTAATTTCCACACTGGACCGGCTGCCAAAAGTGGGGCCTGGTCCAGGGGCAGACCTCTCCACTAACTGGCGTGCCCTGGGGCACTGTAACAGGAGGCCTGAGCCTTTCAGGCTCACCATCAAGTGTTACAGTTCCTGCAGGGGGAAGGGGTGAAGCACCTCCAGCCAGGGCAGGTTTTGTTTCTGGCCTCAGAGGGCACAAAGCCGTTCACCCCATGGGTGTTAGTGGCAGACTGGCACAGACTGGTCAGTCCTGCACTAAAGGATTGGGTAAAATACAGGGGCCATCTCTAAAATGCCCTCTGTATGCATTTTACAATAAATCCAACACCTGCATCAGTGTGGGTTTATTATGCTGAGAAGTTTGATACCAAACTTCCCAGTCTTCAATGAAGCCATCATGGAGCTGTGGAGTTTTAAATAACATACTCACAGCCCATGTACTTAATATAACCGCACTGCACTTACAGTTTCTAAGAATGGACTTAGACACTGTGGGGCATATTGCTCATGCAGCTATGCCCTCACCTGTGGTATAGTGCACCCGGACTTAGGGCTGTGAGGCCTGCTAGAGTGGTGACTTAACCTATGCCACAGGCAGTGGTTTGTGGGCATGGATCCCTGGAAGCGGTGTCATGTTGACTGTACCCTTTTCTCCCCACCAGCACACACATTCTGCAGTGGCAATGTGCATGTGCTTGTTGAGGGGTCCCTTAGGGTGGTACAGTACGTGCTGCAGCCCTCTTTGGTCACAGAGCCCTTGGTACCACTGGTACATTTTACAAGGGACTTAGCTGTGTGACAGCGGTGTGCCAATTGTAGAAACAATGGTACAGTTTAGGGAAAGAACACTGGTGCTGGGGCCTGGTTAGCAGGGTCTCAGCACACACTCAGTCAAGTTAGCATCTAAATATCAGGTACAAAGTGTGTGGGGGAGTACTGAAAACAAGGGGACTTTTTTCTACAATATCCAACTAACTCTGAAAAGTATATCCCAGCCATGGGAACTACAGTGATTTCAAGACCTAAACACATAATCACACACCCGCCTAATTAATGTTCAAAAGCCCCACCTGCTCAGAAAATGGTATCAAACAGGTGTTGATGTCTAGCCGCAAAACGAAGCTTCTAAATATATGCCAAAACTTAGTCTGTCTAAACTGGTAAAAAAGGGCCCTAGTTGTAGAACTGTACAGGGAGAAGGAGAAGGAGGCAGAAAGAGATGTGGCCCAAAGGACCAGAGCTATCTACATTAGAACAGTAGAAGGGGACTCGAATCCCAGCCTTGGCTCAACATTCTGTGATTATGAACAAACAGTCTAACTTACACATGCTAAATAAAGACGTATTTGATTCTCTTGTAAAGTGCCCTAGGTCAATTCATGCATTTAGAACTGCCACATGTGAGAAAAGGGCATTCTTTCTAAAACGATAATCACTTGATATTGATGCAACTGTCTTACTTCACTCCCAGATAAGTGTCACACAAAAGGCATGAAATGTTACACGTGAACGCATTACACACATGGGAATGTCACACACAGGCAAACTGAAAACTTGGCAGCTTTGTGCTTGACTGTAATTGTAGGAAAGTACCCGTTTTCTTGGCATGGTTACCCCCATTTTCTGCCTGTTGTCAGTGTGTTTGACTGTGTCCACTGGGATCCTGCTAACCAGGACCCCAGTGGTAATGCTCTCTCCTTTCTAACTTGGTAATTGTACCTTTTTCTTCCCCCAATTGGCATACTGGTCCCCCCATGTAAGTCCCTGGTATATGGTACCTCGGTACCCATGGCATTGGGGTACGAGGGGACTCCTATGGGTCAGCAGTTACTCTGCCACCCATAGGGAGCCCATGCAAAGGGTCCCACAGGCCTGCAATTACAGTCTGCGTGAAACGGTTGTATACACCAGTTTTCACTATAGGTCACTGTAAGTCACCCCTTATGATAGGCCCTCTCATCCCAGAGGGCAGGGTGCAGGTACCTGTGTGTAAGGGCACCCCTGCACTAACAGAGGTGCCCCAACAAACCCCAGGCCCATTTTCCTGGACTTTGTGAGTGCGGGAACGCCATTTTACGCGTGTACTGGGCATAGGTCACAACCTATGTCCAGCTACATAATGGTAACTCCAAACATGGGCATGTTTGATATCAAACATGTCAGAATCATACCCTAATACTGTTGCAAGTATTGGAAGTATGATTCCATGAACTCTGGGGGCTCCTTAGAGGACCCCCAGCATTGCCACCACCAGTCTTACAGGGTTTTCTGGGCAGCCCAAGCTGCTGCCATCCCTCAGATAGGTTTCTGTCCTCCTGCTGCTTGATCTGATTAAGCTCAGGAAGGGAGAACAAAGGATTTCCTTAGGGAGAGGGAGAGGGAGGTAACACCCTCTCCCTTTGGAAATAGGTGTGACTGGCTTGGGATCGGTAGCCTCCCCAAGCCATTGGTGTGCTTTGAAGGGCACATTTGGTGCCTTTCGTGCATAAACCAGTCCTCACCAGTTCAGCGACCACCAGTCCCTGCTCTGGCGAGAAACTGGACAATGGAAAGGGGAGTGACCACTCTGTTGTCCACAGGTGGTACTCAGAGCTCCTCCAGAGGGTTCCTGGGTTTGCCATCTTGTTTCCAATGTTGGCAGGGAACTCTGGGAGCATCTGAGTGGCCACGCCAGGTAGGCAACGTCGGAGCCCCCTCCTCATAGCTGCTTACCTGGCTAGGTGATCAATCCCCCTTTCAGGGTTATTTAGGGTCTCTCTCTTGGGTGGGTCCTCAGATTCGGCTTGCAAGACTCCAACGGTATTCCTCTGCAACCTCCACTTTGACTTCTGGCCACTGTATCTGCGACTGGACACTCCAGGAACTGACAAACACTGCAATCCACGAAGAAGACTCTTCTGCAACTTTATTTCCACGGCTCCTGCCAGCTTTGCTACATTTCCCCGGCTGTGAATCCTCAGAAGACAGCAACTCCTCAGCCTGCACAAGAAGAAGAAGGAATCTCCCTTGGAGTGAAGGAGTCACTCCCCTGCATCCGCAGGTACCTACTGCAACGACGACCGGCTGCGTGCATCTCCTCTCATCCTGAGCTGCGTGGATCCTGCAACACGGGTGGTGGTCCAGAGTAGTTCTCTTGGTCCTCTCAATCCAGCTGTCCAACTTTGGTGGAGGTAAGCCTTTGCCTTCCCACGCAGAACAGTACCCACAAGCACAGCGTCTCTTTCAGATGCCAAGGCTTGTTTTCATCTCCTCCAAAGGATTTTTAGGTGACTTGTAGCTACAATCCCCAGCACTCCTTCCTACGATGCACAGCTCTCTGCGTGGTTCTCCTGCGGCGTGGGATCCCTTCCTGTAATGCTGCATGAGCTCCTTCTACATCTTCTGTGTCCCTGTCCTGTGGGACTCCTGTGTGTGCTGTCTCTGCTCCTGCAGACTCTCTGCAACGCTGAGTGTCCCCTATGACTTCCCCTCCTGGGTTGAGTCCTCCTGGGCCTTGCTGGTCCTCAGCAGCACCTCTTTTTCACTAACCGCAAGCTTGTCTTTGCCAAGGCTTGTTGGTGGAATATCTGCACCGACACCCATCTGCAATCTTCACTCCAGCATGTGACATCTTCTGCATCCATCAGGAACTCTTCTCTGGCTCCGGGGCTACAGTGCTGACCTGTTCTTTCTCACTGTCGACTAACTCGTGCAAGTACAGCTGGGTGGGTAGTAGCTCCTACTCCTCCTGGACTCCACTGACACTTTTGAACTTGGTCCCCTCTCTCCACAGGTCTTCTTCTCCAGGAATCCATCGCTTGTTTCTTGCAGTCTTGTCTGGGTGTCTTCTTTTCTTCTTTTTTTTCCTTTTGGGTGGTTTGGGGAAATTCCAGTGATTTACTCATGTTTTCCTGGTCACTAGGAGGTATTGTGTTTCTTACCTCTGTAATTTTCTAGTACACCCAGCTCGCCTCTACACATTCCACTTAGCTAGGTGGGGTCCTGTGTTCGCATTCCATTTTTTTAGTATATGGTTTGGGCTCCACCTAGGGTCACTACTGGTTATCTACATTTGCACTGTTTTCTAACCTTTTCTATGCCTATTTCTGATTACTAGTGTACATATTTAGTGTGTTTACTTAACTCCTAAGGGAGTATTGCCTTTTTAGTATTTTTCATATTGTGTCGCTCAAATAAAGTACCTTTATTTTTGTAACACTGTGTGTTTTCTTTCATGTGTGTAAGTGCTGTGTGACTACAGTGGAATTGCATGAGCTTTTCATGTCTCCCAGATAAGCCTTGGCTGCTCATCCACAGCTACCTCTAGAGAGCCTGGATTCTAGACACTGCCTACACTTCACTAAGAGGGGATACCTGGACCTGGTATAAAGTGTAAGTGCCTTAGGTACCCACCACACACCTGGCCAGCTTCGTTCAGTAAAGGCCTAGCATGCAAAACTTTTTAGGTGAAGTTGATGTGAAATTATGTTATTTATTGTGTTCTTCATTATGTGGTATGCGTGAAATGAAAGATTTAAGCATTACGCTGTCATTCCCTGTGGGTACTCTTGTATGAGGAGCTGCTGGAGAACCCCCAGACGTGTTCGGTGTGCGTTTTAATAATTACCTCAAGGGAGCGGGCAGGGCCTTTTAACTTCTAAGGAATTGGCCCTGCTGCGGAGAAGTGTAAGGTCGCGATGATGGGTCAGTGCCTGTGCAGAGCACTACTGTCGGGGCTTCTGCTTCTCATTTAAAAACAAGCATTGGCAAACCCAATAGGTTCTGCCTATGCCAAATCTGTTGGAGTTGTCATTGTCCTTGGCCTACCGCTTTTTTTTACTTTAAGTTATATTGCACAGCAGCTCTAGTGCTCTGCAATATGTAAAAAACATTGACAAAGTTAATGGAATTTGCCTAGGCAAAACCTGTTGGCTTTGCCAGTGTTTGAATGTAATGTAAAGATTCAGGAGAGTTCTTTAAAGAATAGAGTTGACTCTTTATCCGTCTTAGGCAATAAATACAATCATTTTTCTAGTACTTGTTTTAAATGTGAGACTAACGGGTGGAGCCCCATTTCATGTCTTACTGTCAAGCCCCGGGGACCTATTGGGAAGTAGTTCTTTGAAAGGCAGATGTTTAAAAAAAAACTTGTAACGTTATTTTACACTACAAGCGCATACAGTGGAATAATGCAAATAAGTGCAATCTACATCTAGTTTTCACAAGCACAGACACAAACATAAAACAACTGCATTTGTTGTCTTCCCTGTAAGGCTCTGAATGCCCAGCTGTGTGCATTCTATGCTCTGACAGTCAGCACTGGACATTTTTGTGCTTTACATGATTTGTGGAAACCAGATCGGTGAAATCGAAGGGTGGGGTCTCTGGGCGGTCCACTCTCGTACAATCGGGCGAGTACACTATCAAGCACTTTCTCACATAAATTACCTCAGGTAAACACAGACCTACGTCCACCTATTGAGGTGTGAGCAGCAGACTGTGAAACTGGAGAACCAGGTTTGAGTCTCAACTTCAGCTCAACATCCGGTGATTCTGGGGAAATCACTTAGGCCCTCATTACAACCCTGGCAGTCGGTGATAAAGTGGCGGTAATACAGCCAATAGGCTGGCGGTAAATACCGCCAAATTATGACCATGGCGGAAAGAGCTCAGATAGACAGCCACTTTACCACACCGACAGCCAGGGCGGAAACAACAGGCACCACGGTGGTAGCCGCCCTACAGAGAGGCAGAAGACAATGTTCTGCCCACCGTATTATGACAACCCAATCTGCCATCTTTTCTGGGGTGGTACCAACGACATCAAAAGCCTGGCGGAAATGGACCTCAGAAGGGAAAGGACTCACCATTGGAGACACAGGGAAGAACCACGCCCCATGGAGCCCGAGATGCAAATATTTCTGATGATATTTTACGTCCCGCTCCACCACAAACACCAACGACGGCGAAGACGACCACGGTGAGTACAGCTACCTAGCACACAAGGGAGGGATGGAGGAAAAAGAGAGTGACACTCACACGCACTACAACCCCCTCAACACCATACACACAATCAGATGCAGTAAGAAAACATATTTACCCCGTACCCCTCAGGAATAATGCAAGGACAACACAAATAGATGAAAGTGAGTGTTATAGTATAAATACAGTAACAATAAGAACATCCAGTCTGAAAGTACATACATATGTACAATTCATGGGACACTGCCCAGTCCTCAATGTGCGTGGGCCACAGGGCCACATGACAAAGTCCAAGGCCCCACTTGTCTCCTGCACCAACACGGAGAGAACACTGCATGGGCATCATTTGGAAAATAGGCAGGCACCTCAGGGGGACGGGGAATGGGGGGGGCACCTCAGCCGGCAGACAGACCAACACCACTGGTCCTGGAGGGGGCAACATGCCCATTGGTCTGTCCTGGGGAGTGCAAGGCCACAGTCTCTCAGGTGGGTGACTTGCCCACTGGCTCTGGAGGGGGCAACAGGCCCTGTGCTTCTGATCCTGGGGAGTGCAAGGCCACAGACTCTCAAGTGGGTGTCTTCCCCACTAGTTCTGGAGGGGGCATTGTGCCCTGCGATGCAGATCTTGGGGAGTGCAAGGTCACAAACTCTCAGCTGGGTGTCATACCTATAGGATTTGCAGGGGCAGGCCGCACAACAGCCCATGGAGGCAGGTCTACAGAATGTCCACCGTCGGTGACAGCTGCTCAGTGGTGCTGCTGCTGGTGGTGGTTGTGGGGGGAAGCTCCTGCCCATCCCCTGCAGCCTCGGACGGCTGCCCACTGGTGGTAGTGGTTGTGCTGCTGCTGCTGGTAGTGGTGGGGGAGGCTCCAGCCCGAGGCTGCCCACTGGAGGTGGTGGTGCTGCTGCTGGTAGTGGTGGGGGGAGGCACCAGCCCATTACTTGCAGCCTCGGACGGCTGACCACCACTGGTGGTGGTGCTGCTGCTGCTGCTAGTGGTTGTGGGGGGAAGCTCCTGCCTATCCCCTGCAGCCTTGGACGGCTGCCCACTGGTGGTGGTGGTGCTGCTGCTGGTAGCGGTGGGGGGGAGGCTCCAGCCCATGCCCTGCAGCCTCTGACCACCGCCCACTGGAGGTGGTAGTGGTGTTGCTGCTGCTTCTGGTAGTGGTGGGGGGAGGCTCCAGCCCATCCCCTGCAGCCTCGGACAGCTGCCCACTGTAGTGGTGGTGCTGCTGCTGCTGGTGGTTGTGGGGGGAAGCTCCTGCCCATCCCCTGCAGCCTCAGATGGCTGCACAACCATGGTTGGTGGTGGGGGCTTCGACTGAGTCCCAGCACCAGGCCCCTTGTCCTTCCTGCCTGCTGGTGCAGGCCCTTTGCCATTCCTGGCAGCAGCTGGGGATGGCACCTTGCCCTTCCTAGCAGCAGCTGGGGATGGCTCCTTGCCCTTCCTGGCAGCAGCTGGGGATGGCTCCTTGCCCTTCAGGGCAGCAGCGGGGAGGGCTCCTTGCCCTTCTGGCCAGCACTTGGGGCAGGCACCCTTTCCATGAGGCTGCCTGGTGCCGTGGATCCTTTACCACCACGAGTTGCTGTGGACACTACTGGGCCTGTGGACTTGGTGGCTGTGGTGCTTGCCTGGGTTTTAGCCACCCTGGCCAGACGTGAAGGATGGGGGAGTAGGGAAGAGGTCCATGGTGGAGAGGAAAAGCTTCTTAGGGACATTGGGGCAGGAAGAGGGAGAAGGTTTGGGAGTGGAGGAAGAGGGAGTGGTTGTGGGAGGTGTGTGTCTGCTGTGTTTGGGTGCATGTGCATGGGCTGGATGCTGTTGTGAGGTGGATGGCTGTTGGGTGTCTGAGTGCTTGCGTTTGTGTACCTTGGGGGGGGACAGACACAGTGGAAGAGGGCACAGGGACATGTGCATGGCTGTTGGGGGGGGTGTCTGCCAGTGAAGTGTGTGTTCTGATAGGTGTGCTGGTGATGGCGGTAGTGGATGAGGATGCAGTGCTTGCAGGTGTGAGTGTAGACGCAACTGTGAGGGAGGTGGAGGAGGAGGAGGAGGGGGACACTTTGGGGGCAGTGGATGTTGGTATGTCTGCATCTGGATGGTGGTTGTGTGAGTGCCTGTGGGATGAAGTGTGGTGCTTGTGTTTGCCTGTGCCACTCTTGTGTGTTGTCTTGTTTGCATGATGGTCTGCCTATGTGCTTGGGATAGGTTGGGGTTGAGGGGAATGGGACTGGGAAGAGGAAGTTGGAGGGGGAAGGGTAGAAACAGGGACAATGGCTGCCATCAGAGGGGTGGCCTGAGCCTGGATTGATATCTGTTGGGGCGCAAAGCCAGTGTGAATGCCCTCCAGAAATGCATTGGTCTGTTGCATTTGGACTGCCAGCCCCTGGATGGCATTCAGAATGGTTGACTGCCCAATGGAGATGGATCTCAGGAGGTCAATAGCCTCCTCACTCAGGGCAGCAGGGCTAACTGGTGTAGGGCCTGAGGTGCCTGGGGCGAAGGAGATTCCCACCCTCCTGGGTGAGCGGGCACGGGCAACTTGATGAGGGTCTGCTGGGAGGGCGTGCTGGTACGGGGGTGGCGGCTGTAGCTGGGGTGGTCCTAGAGGTGTCTGCCACCACCAGGGAGCTTCCATTGGAGGAGGTATCTGTGTCCGAACTGTCCCCTCCAGTCTCCGCTGTGGTGCTCTTCTCGCCCTCCGTCACACTGGTGCCCTCACTGTCCTTTGGGATGCAACTCCCACTGTCGCCGGTGCCTCTGCTCCTCTGCCAGATGATGCTAATGCACATAAGGACAGGATAACAAAACAAAAAGGGGGGGGGAGCGACAAATGATACACTGGGTCAATGGCTGCACCAACACCCCTGTTGGCGTACACAGCACCCTCACACACAGGGAACAGGCCTACGCACTATGCAATGCACTACCAGTAACAATGCTAGTCACCAGGGCATGGGGAGGGACACATACCGCCAACTGCAGCATACCTGGGACCCACACAGCCCTGCCCAGTAGTGGATGCCTACAAGCTAGGTAGGAGGAATATCACTTCAGAACTCTGCCCAACATGGGACCTACTCTGCAGTGTCAGCCCTGGCCTAGGGGCATCCACAGACACACATCCCCCACCCGGAAACCACCCCACCAAGCGTAAGTAGTAATGATGGGCACTGTATTCACCCCCTTGTGGCTGCTGTGATGCCCTCAAGCGCCCATCCAGCTCCGGATAGGCCACAGCCAGTATGCGGGCCATCAGGGGAGTCAGGGTTTGACAGGCACCAGTTCCTTGTTGGGAGGCCATCCCCAGCTGTTAGCCCTTAAGATGGCCGCCGAGGTGTCCTGTGAAAAAGAGAATTCTTTCTTCTCTGTTTATTATACATTTAACTACTGGCGAGCGCGATAATTATTAAGCTTGCGCCGCGATTGGGCACATGACAATCTAATTTTATTTTTTTGTATTTTTTTATTTCTGTAATTGCCGGTACTTACGTGATGGTGAATTATTTTGTATATACCATTGGGTTAACAATATATTTATATCCGAACGTTTCAAGATGGCCGACTACGTATTGCTTTTGGAAATAGAGAAGTCCTTCTTTTCTGTTTTCTTTTTCTTACTTGTCAGCGCGTAAATGATTCAACTCGCGCTACGATTGGGCATACAATAATTAAGTCCCTTTATTTATGTTGCCGGTTTTACGTTTGGGCGGGTTGCTCGCACATACGGTGTTGGCGCGAACTGGGAGGAAAGGAGAAATGTGAATACAGACACTGATTTTTGTTTCAGGTGAGATATGAGTGGCGATTTCAGCTAGTATATTGATGTCAATGCATGGACTTTGTTGAAAATGTTGTCAAGGTACAGAGAAGTTGACATGTTTGTTTATATTAAATGATGTTGTCTTTTATGTGACTAGATCATTCCCCCCAATTTTGGTAGTTGTAAATAAACATTAGGGTTTAATTTTAGGGGGTTATTGGGCGAGGAACACTTACATTCATCAGGTCAATTATGATTTTGTTGTTGGGATCTATTTATTAGTTGTAATCGTTATCTGACAGGTATACGTTTTGATTAAATCTGGGTTATTCGATTGTTGTGGTTACAGGTGGTAAGGGACATTCAAAATGTGCTGTTCCCTAGTTCAGACCAGAAGGATAAAAGAAAGTTGCTAATAACATTTTATGGATTACACTTTGAAGATACCAAAAGACGGGTTTCAATTGTTAAAACCGAGGTCAGTATGGATGACAATATTGTAGACATTGGCATCATTAGCTTTCTCAAATAAAGAAGGATAATTTATTCTTTCTTTTCTTTTCGGTAGTCCCTAAGGGGGTTACGGGGCCGAGTGCCATTGGAATGTTTAAGGTATTTATCCAAAATCAAATAGCACCCATACTTAGGTGTGATAAGGGGTATACTGGACCCAAATGAACTCAGTGTGTTGGAATCCTTGATTCACAGGTGTTGCATGCCATATAAAATTATATAGTGTGTGCTTTCACAAACCTAACAATTGGTTGTACTTGGGGTGGTGCATGCAATCTTCTCTCTCTGTTTAATATCCTAACATTGTGTGGTAATAAATATATGGTGTTGGTTTTTCTTTCTTTTTCTATGATTCATAAGTTGTTACACTGGTATTATGGTGAATGGGGTGTGACTTTAACTGTTCTTCTTTTAATAAAATAAAAATGTTTTTACAAAATAAATATATTATGTATATTTTTACAAATGATATATGTATATGTTGTAATGGTATGTTATTTGTTGTGATTTTCTCAGCCTTGAAGAAGTCCGGTTTGGACGAAACACGTGTCGGCTGATGTCTTTTGTATTGTGCATTTATCTATGCACTGTGTGTATTGTCTGTACTACATGTATACCACTGTGATTTTTTCATGATATAAAGTTTTCCTCTTTTTGATATTACTGTCTCTTCATATAATTTTTTCTTTTGTATGTTTATATACTAATTTTTTTCTACAATAATAGTACCAACACCATCATAAGAAATTATAGAAATAATTTGTGGGTTGTTCTTCAATTTGATTTATAAGATAGTTTTTTCTGTTAAAATATATATTTTTTTAATATATTGATTTTTTTGGGTGTGCTCCACTAATCTTGTGTTTGTTCAGTTTATTTTACCGGTTTGCTTTTAGGAATCCGGTATTACACATCATGGCAACGAAGTGTTTTAGTGTATGATTTTGTGTTAATCAAACTATTAGAATGTGCGTTTATTTCAATAGTTGAGTTGCCAATTCTTTGTCTGTTATATATTTTTCTAATTGATTATCTGCACTTCTTGTATAAAAAATTTATATTACTTCAGTTGTTGCTGAATAGATAACTTTATATTCAGATTACAATGGCAATGTTTAATGATGAGAGAGACAACATTTTCCAAGAAATGTTTTCACACACTCCTGGTATTAGGAATACATCTCAAGGAATAGGTAGTCAATCAGAGAGCATGAAATCCAAATATTCACGCCTAGAAAAACTTAAAAAACAGGAATTATCCCGGTGGCGGGATGCAACAGTTCTAAGTAAATATATTACAGAGAAAAAGGTCTCTCGGGCCTAAGAGTGGTTATATTCCCTACTTTCGATGATTTATCATCTAAACATATGTCGGACTGGGAGCAATTGCTGTTTGAAGCATCTAAGGGCATGATGACAATCCTAATACAACATGCAGAGGAAAAGAGGGAAAAGTTACTTAAAGAAATACATGAATTAGAAAATGAGATCTTGGCCTTAAATCTGCCTGAGGTTAAAACCAAAAATGACAACATTTTAAAAGAAATGATTGATAAACATCAATTGTATATCAAAAATAAGGAAATGTTGAAATTACAAAGAGATGACAGGGACTATGAAAATGGTCGGGTGTATACCTTTGCAAGGAGATTTGATAATCTCGTTCAGAAGGGACAGAATACCAATGTCAAAGGAATTGTGGAAATTAGGACAAATGAATCAGATTATTCGACTACATCAGAAGAATCTGATACTTCCAGTGTATCTAGTGATAATACTAGTATAGCCACCAATGAAGTCTCTGTTAGTTTTTAAAAGAGGCAAAAAGATACAGATTAGGGAACAAAAGAAATGTGTACAATCAATCTTTCCCAAACGGAAGACAAGGACACGTAGGGGCAAAATGAGAGGGGGAGGCCAGAGGCGAGCCAACCATGGGGGTACAGACCAGGGCAGCAAAGAACAAAACCAAGAACAATTGACAGTCACACATTCACAAGATGGAAACACAACAGACAGTTCACAATGCAGTAATAGTATCTCAATTGTAAATTTGTCAAAATGTGCCCTTACTGAAGAACAAATAAAGGTGTTAAGTAAGGGATTGGGTTTTTGTGTGTCTAATCTTTGCAATATGACATAGGTACATGTAGATCTATTCAAATTCCTTCGACAACTAAAACTTAAAAAGTATTTTGCAGAGAGATCGGATGCACAAAACATAACAGCACTTAATGCTACAGTAAGTGCGTATACAATAAGAGATATTATGGATATTGAACTTCTACTCACGTTGGAGGATATGGACTATAATACTGTTGATAGATCAAATCTGTTGGATGACCTAAAGATTGTTAAAGACCCCACCCTTAAAAGTGGCCTTAAACCCAAGTCTGCTTTCATTCAGAAATTACCAAGTAACAATGCCATAGAGTTCTTTGGGAGATTGGTTAAAGAAGATCTTCAAAAATTACAAAAACAGATCAAATTGGGTCATTTTCAAAAATCATTTAATGTAACCAGCAAACAGAGATTGGCCTTAAAGGAACTTGGTGACAATCACAATATAGTGATTAAGGAAGTAGATAAAGGGGGACACATTGTAATCTTGGATAGAGCTGACTACATTCAAGAAATTGATAGACAACTAACTGACAATGTTGCATAGCTCAGATTACAATGTAACCCAATTAAGGAGATTGTTGACAAACTGGAGAAAATGTTATCATCATGGTGTAATAAGGGTCTGATTTCGGATGAGGAGTTTAAATACATTTTTAATTCTTATCCCACATCACCTTGTATATATACTTTACCTAAATTGCACAAAAGTACGACCTCGCCACCAGGTAGACCCATAATATCGGGAATAGGGGCGCCCACTGAAATGCCATCTGAATTTATTGACAGCTATTTGCAGCCTGTTGTGAAAAATATTCCTTCATACTTACAAGATATGAAGGATGTTCTCTTAAAACTAGAGGATGTGATTTGGACGTCACACATGACCTTGGTTACCCTGGATGTGTCCTCTTTATACACATGTATCCCTAGGGATAGGGGGGTACAAGCAACGCGACACTTTCTGTCAGGTAGATCAGCATCTCCTATGGAACACACCGAGATGTTTTTATGTATGATCGAATTCATATTGGAGAACAATGTCTTTATACATGAAGGACATTGGTTTAAACAGGCACAAGGAGTAGCCATGGGCTCACGGTTCTCCCCATCATATGCAAATCTATATATGGGTTATTTTGAGGCAATACATATTTGGAAAGAAGGCCCTCCCTCCCTGGCTGAAAACATATTTTTTTGGGGAAGATACATTGATGATGTACTAATGATCTAGACTGGATCAGAACAACTTTTTGCGGAATTTCATGATTAAATCAATGTTAATATCTTTAATATACAAATGACCTATGAATTCAGTAAAAATAATGTATGCTTCCTTGATTTGGATATTTGTATTGAAGATAATAAGATCCATGCGAGAATTCACCGTAAACCAACAGCCTGTAATTCGATACTACATGCTGAAAGTGCTCACCCTAAAAATCAAATAGCAGCTATCCCTTTTGGTGAGATGACCAGGTTAAAAAGAAATTGCAGTGATCCAAATGTTTGCAATATGGAATTGAACAACCTGACAGACAGTTTCTTGCAAAGAGGATATTCCAAACGCACCTTAGGGGCAGCAAGAAAAAAGATTGATAAAGTAAGTAGAGCCAGTTTATTGGGCCAGCATACCAAAACGTGAGGGGCTGCATTACATAGGACACTGCACTTTTGCACAGCATACAGCCAGAATAGTCAAACCATATATCGTATCCTATGTAAACATTGGAATATATTAAAGACTGACGATACACTTGCGGGTTTACTCCCGGAGAGGCCAAGAATGATTCATAAAAGAGGCAGAACCATTAGAAATGAGGTGTGCAAATGTTTCTTACCCCCTATAGTGGAACACAAATTGACATGGCTCCCTGAAAAAAACATTGGCTTCTATAGGTGTGGTAATTGCAATGTGTGTAACTTGGCACTGCACAGAACTTCTGTATTTAGCTACAATGGTAGTGATGAATTTAAAATCTCTACCTTCATCAATTGTAATATTAGATTTGTGGTATACATATTGGAATGTGTATGTGGCCAAATATATGTAGGTAGTACCATCAGGCCCCTAAAGGAACGTATCCAGGTGCATATTAGAGCTTTGAGAAGTTATGACACAGCTTCACCAGTAGTTCGGCATATTAATGAAAAACATCCGGGTATAGAGGTCCCTTTAATTAAATATATGGGCATAAATCATATTCCAACAAACCCTAGGGGAGATAACAGGACACTTGACTTGAGGAAAAATGAAGCAAAATGGATTATCAAGTTAAGAGTAATTGAATTGGGAATGAATCTGGACGATGAATTGTATCATTTTCTCTGAGTATATGATCATTGTTCCCATCTGTAAATACACATATTAGATGAAATCAACTTGTGTATTAATGACAATGTCAATGTGTCTGCACCTTGGGATTTATACACAATATTGCCACTAAATATACTCTTGATTCACATCAGTATTTTCTCCTTGCATGTGCACTTTCTGATGGATACAACTACCTGTGGATTCCTCACCTAATGAATACTCCCATTGCTCCAGCACTCAACGGAAATCTTCTTCCTAGCTTCTGCACGTCGACGAGGACCTCACAGTTGCCCACGCGACGCCGTCTGACGTCATACAGGCAATAAGAGGTCCTCGCCGACGTGCCGACGTCAGTTCCCTTTTTTCCGTGCCATTCGAAACGGTTATCTTCGAGGGAGCTACTGTTGCTGTTCGACAGTTACAGTGTGTTTTTTGGATCTATTTTTTCTCTGAGATTACAATGTCGCAGAGAAAGTCAGGATTCAAGCCCTGTCGTGAGTGTTGGGGCAAAATGTCGGTAACGGACCTACATTCTGACTGTTTGTGGTGTCTTAGTTCCGATCATGATGTTGGCAAGTGTGATTCTTGTCAGCATATGAATCCTAAGGCCCTGAAAGAGCGCGAGGCCAAGCTTTTTCTGGCGAACTCGAAAAAGAAGGAAAAGAGACACCATCGAAAATCCTCGTCACCGAAGTCTCATCGGTGTCATCGGGACTCCCGGCGTCGCCGAGAATCACGGCGCCGGTCGAGTAAAGAGAGGTCTCGGTCGAGGTCACCATCGACTCGGCGTCGGAAGACTTGGGAGGTCAGTCCCACTGTCACTCCTCATCCGTCGACGCCGTTGCCTTCTCCAGCCTCACCGACTTCGCCCGGGTCATCGGGCCAACCACCTTCAGTGTTTGAGGTTCCGCAGCCTCAAATGTTTTCTCCGACGTTGCAGACGTCAAGGCCGGCGTCGGTGTCGCCTTCGAACCAGGCACCCCAGTACCCGGCTTTCCCGGCCCCTGGAGCTGATAATGCCGCATTTTTAAAAGCGATGTTCTCCATCTTCCAGCAGATGGCTCCAGGTGGTGGACCGGCTGGGCCTTCGGGCCCTTTGGCTTTCAACATGGGTGCACCGGCTCCCCTTCACCGGCACCCTTTATGCCCTTTCTCCCCCTGGAGAACGTGGGCTCGGCGTCGGAATCGGCTCCGGTGGCTCCTGAGGCTTCGACTCCGACAACTTCGGCTCCGGTGGCTTCGATGTTTCAACCAGTGGCGCCGTCTAGACCTCCTACGACTCCAAAGCAGTCTTCTCTCCATCCGACTCCTTGTTCGGCGCCGAAGGTACCTGTGGCGCCTGTAGACCCGGCGTCGGACGGATCCGGGGATCGGCGTCGTTCTTCGACATCTGCTGACGCCATGTCGACGCCGAGGATTGAGGAGAGGCTGCACTCGAGGAGGCTTGCTCTCTGCCTCCTTGAAGAACAGGAGTACCAGAGACAGAACCTGGAGGAAGGAGAGATTGAGGACTCTCATGAGGGTCTGCATGGGCTGGACACTGCTAGTGGCCTAGATACTTCCCCCGAGTGGGGCTTGTCATCTCCTGGGGAGTATACAGAAGAGGCGGACACTTTTCATTCTGTTATCAGGAAGGCAGCTAGCTTCTTGGATCTTCCTTTGCCGGTGACTGAAGCCAAGCAGAATTTGTTGACAGAGGTATTGCACCCGGCCTCTACATCGGCAGAACCACTTTTGCCGTTCAATGAGGCGCTGCTGGAACCTGTTTTGGAAGTCTGGAAGAAGCCGGTGTCTTCTTCAGGTGTCAATAGATCTGTGGCTAGGAGGTATCGGGCTGCACCGGCTGACCCTGGTTTTCTTACCAGACATCCAACACCTGAAAGCTTGGTGGTCCAGGCTTCCTGCTCGGCAAGGTCTGCTCCTGGCTCTTTTCCAACTGTGCCCTCGGATAGAGACTCCAAGAAGATGGACATGGCATCCAAAAAGGTGTTCTCGTCATGTAGCATGGCATTAAAGTCCACCAATGCTACATGTATTTTAGGTAGGTACATTTATGCTCTGATGGACGAAATTGCATCTACGCATACGGAGGTCCCTCAGGGGCTATTGAATCTGGTATCGGATGCTCAGGCAGCTGCAACTCAGGTTATCCAATCTGGGTTGGATACAACTGACTCGGTTGCTAGAGCAATGGGCACTGCTGTAGTTACGAGGAGGCAGGCTTGGCTTCGTAACTCAGGATTTTCCTCGGATGTGCAGTCGACCCTACTGGACCTTCCTTTTGATGGGGACAAGCTCTTTGGTGCCAAGGCGGATTCGGCCTTAGAGAGGTTCAAGGAGAGCAGGGCCACGGCCAAGTCGCTGGGCTTGCAAGCCACTTCTTCTGCCTCCTCTAGATTTTTTAGGAGGTTTCGAGGATTTGGTTGTGGCTCCTCTTCCTCCTCCTTTCGAGGGAAATTCCAGCAGTCTACCTCTGCTCTCTCCTATAGATCTTTTAGAGGGAGGGGTAGGGTCCGTACCAGGGGAGCTTCTCAGCAGCACTCTGCCTCTTCCTCTTCCTCTGGAGGGGTGCAGCAGGGGAAGCAGCCTTAGGCTTCCACCAATTCCCGCTCACTCCACTCCTGTAGGGGGGAGGTTACTGAATTTTCTCCACAAGTGGGAGGTCATCACATCAGACTCCTGGATTACCAGCATTGTGAGAAAAGGCTACACCCTTCCCTTTCGGGAGTTTCCGCCCCCCATCCCGCCCGCCCATCTTATTGTTCAGAAGAACACCTCCTGTTATTAGAACAGGAGGTTCAAGTCCTCCTTTCAAAGGGCGCGGTGGAGTTGGTTCCAGAGCAGGAAAGGGGTCAAGGTTGTTACTCGAGGTACTTCCTGATTCCCAAGAAGGATGGTCGGTTGAGACCAATCCTGGACCTAAGGATCTTGAATTGGTTCCTCAAACAGGAAAAGTTCAAGATGCTGACCCTAGCTCAGGTGCTTTTGGCATTGAACAATGGAGATTTGATGGTGTCTGTCGACTTGCAGGATGCTTACTTTCATATCCCGATACTCGTCGCACAGGAAGTATCTCCGGTTTGTGGTGGGGTCGCAGCACTATCAGTTTGCGGTCCTTCCGTTTGGTCTTACTTCAGCACCTCAAGTCTTCACGAAGGTGATGTCGGTGGTTGCGGCAGAGCTCAGAAGGAAGGCGATAGCAGTATTCCCTTACCTGGACGACTGGTTGATCAAAGCCAAGTCCCCGGAGCTCGTGTTGCATCACCTGCAGTCGACAACCCAGTTGTTGTTC
Source organism: Pleurodeles waltl (assembly GCF_031143425.1). Taxonomy (NCBI): domain Eukaryota; kingdom Metazoa; phylum Chordata; class Amphibia; order Caudata; family Salamandridae; genus Pleurodeles; species Pleurodeles waltl. Next base: position 326,077,351 of record NC_090443.1, read on the forward strand.
GACCTGGGCTTTTCGGTGAACGTGCCCAAATCTCACCTAGAGCCCTCTCAGCACCTCTTGTTCATAGGGACAGTACTGGATACAACATTGAATTGAGCCTTTCCTCCGCCTCAGCGGATTCAAGACATTCAGGCGTTGGTTCCAATGTTTCAAAGTGGAGCGGTCATTCCAGTCCTCAAGGTCCTACGTCTGCTCAGTCTGTTTGCCTCCTGCATACTGTTGGTCACGCATGCTCGCTGGCATATGAGGGCTCTTCAGTGGTGTCTCCAGAGGCAGTGGTCTCAACACAAAGGAGATCTCGAAGGATCGGTAAAGATCTCCAGAGATGCTGCCACGGATTTGAAGTGGTGGATTGCGGGCGACAATCTTTCCTGAGGAAGGCCGTTCATGCAACCTCCACCAGTGACCACAGTAATAACGGATGCTTCCACTCTAGGGTGGGGAGCTCATCTGGGGGACCTGGAGATCAAAGGGCTTTGGTCTCCAGTGGAACAGATGTTTCAAATCAATCTGTTGGAGTTACGGGCTGTACGTCTGGCTCTCAAGGCCTTCCTCCCATCCCTTCGAGGTCAGTCGGTTCAGGTCCTGACGGACAATACTACCGTGATGTGGTATATAAACAAACAGGGAGGGGTAGGGTCGTACCTTCTCTGCAGGGAAGCTCTTCGGCTATGGTCCTGGGCAAAGGACCATCAGATTTGCTTGGTAGCAAATCATCTGTCAGGAGTCTTGAACGTACATGCGGACAGTCTCAGTCGCCATTTCTCGGCCGACCACGAGTGGCGTCTCCATCCAGATCAAGTCCTTCTAATCTTCCAGATGTGGGGGTTTCCTCGGATAGATCTGTTTGCCACCCGGGAGAACTCGCACTGCCCGTTATTCTGCAGCCTCCAGTATCCGGTACAAGGAGCGTTGGGGGACGCGTTTCAGATGACCTGGTACGACCAGTTGCTTTACGCATTTCCCCCCATACCCTTGATTCCTCGAGTATTGAGGAAAATACGCCAAGACCGGGCCCAAGTCATCTTAATTGCTCCGGATTGGCCAAGTAGGGTGTGGTATTCCGACCTTCTCCAACTCTCACTGTGCCCTCCGCTCCGTCTCCCTCTCAGGGCAGACCTCCTCTCGCATTCGCAGGGGCAGGTTTTACACCCCAACCTCCAGAGCCTGCACCTTCATGCCTGGAGATTGAACGGGGCAACCTGATTTCCTTTTCTCTCCCGCCTGAGGTAGTGGATGTTATCTTATCGGCCAGGCGACACTCCACGAAGTCTATCTACGCTAACAGGTGGTCTAAATTGGTGGTTTGGTGTGGAGAGAGGCAAATTGATCCCTTACGTGCTCATTTGTCAGATGTTTTATCTTTTGCTTTGTCTTTAGCACAGAGGAGTTGTGCAGTGGCTACTGTTAAGGGTTACTTGTCTGCCTTGTCAGCCTTTATTTGTCTTCCAGACCAGCCTTCTTTATTTAAATCTCCCATAGTACTTAGATTCTTGAAGGGCCTTATGAATAAATTTCCTCCAAATCCTTTCGTTATGCCTCAATGGGATTTGAACTTGGTTCTAACTTTCCTTATGGGGTCCCCTTTTGAGCCTATGCATTCTTGCCCCATAAGATTATTAGTTCTTAAAACGTTTTTTCTGGTTGCTATTACATCTGCAAGGAGAGTGAGTGAGTTGCAGGCTCTAGCGGTAAAACCCCCTTATAAATCTTTTTATGGGGAAAAATATGGTGTTGAGGACCAAGGCTGCTTTCCTTCCGAAGGTTGTTTCACCCTTTCATTTGGCCCAGACAATTACTCTATCCACGTTTTTTCCTCCGCCTCATCCGTCAAAGGAAGAAGAGAGACTACACCGCTTGGACCCAAAGAGGGCGTTAAGCTTTTATATAGACAGGACAAAGGATTTTAGGCTGGAGGATCAGCTTTTCATTGGATACGTGGGAAAGAGGAGAGGAAAGGCAGTCCACAAGAGAACACTCTCCAGGTGGGTTGTTCTTTGCATTAAAATGTGTTACTCTTTAGCAAAGAAGGATCCCCCTGATGGTATAAGAGCTCATTCCACCAGAGCTAAGTCGGCCTCCTCGGCCTTGGCTAGGGGTGTTCCTGTGGTCGACATCTGCAAGGCCGCAACTTGGTCATCCCTTCATACTTCTGCGAAGCATTACTGCTTGGACTCTGAGGTCAGAAGGGATGGCCATTTTGCACGGTCAGTGCTGCAGGATTTCTAGGTTTGACCATTCAGGCACCCACCACCGAGTGCGGTACTGCTTTGGGACTCTATTCATTAGGTGAGGAATCCACAGGTAGTTGTATCCATCAGAAGAACGAGTTACTTACCTTCGGTAACGACTTTTCTGGTGGATACATTAGCTACCTGTGGATTCCTCACGGTCCCACCCGCCTCCCCGTTGCCTGTTTAGTCTAACCAAGTAATTCTTGAGTGTGCTCCTCTTGGTTTTGAGGATTGGTATATATTATGTATATATGTTTATATGTATATATATATATATAGTTCATATATTTATTTACTTGTTTTAAAAAAAAAAAAAAAAATGGTAGGTTGAATTCTCAGAATGATGTGTTTGGAATATCATTAAATATTACTATTGTTCTTTCATCTCAATGACCTATTATTCTCAGGCACGTAAAAAATGTTGGTACTGACGTCGGCACGTCGGCGAGGACCTCTTATTGCTTGTATGACGTCAGACGGCGTTGCGTGGGCAACTGTGACGTCCTCGTCGACGTGCAGAAGCTAGGAAGAAGATTTCCGTCGAGTGCTGGCGCAATGGGAGTATTCATTAGGTGAGGAATCCACAGGTAGCTAATGTATCCACCAGAAAAGTCGTTACCGAAGGTAAGAAACTCGTTCTTCTAACATACTTTAGCATGTATTTTGACATCATTCTTTTCTATCCTCAGGCATAGGGGTCAACCTGTGTAAACCTTTCTCTTTTTTTTTTTCTTTTTATAGGCTTTATGTATAGTTCTTTGGAAATAGGTGAACCTCCATTATTATGTGGTAATGGTGTTTTGTTGACCCCCTTGTTTAAACTATCTAGATACATATTGTATTAGGATTATTGACTAGAAATCATAAATTGAGCATTGTGTCTTTTTTAATGAAATGACCCATTGGATTTTACTGGCTTACGGTCTACCGGTTATATGGTTTCAGTGTTTTTGATGGCCTTTGGGCTTTTTTCTGACAAAAATTGAGAAGTTCTTCTTTGGTGTTCATAAATATTATGGACTGACAACTATGGATGTTAGCCCTTAAGATGGCCGCCGAGGTGTCCTGTGAAAAAGAGAATTCTTTCTTCTCTGTTTATTATACATTTAACTACTGGCAAGCGCGATAATTATTAAGCTTGCGCCGCGATTGGGCACACGGCAATTACATTTTTTTTTTATTTCTGTAATTGCCGGTACTTACGTGAGGGTGAGTTATTTTGTATATACCATTGGGTTAACAATATATTTATATCCAAACGTTTCAAGATGGCCGACGCAGTATTGCTTTTGGAAATAGAGAAGTCCTTCTTCTCTGTTTTCTTTTTCTTACTTGTGAGCACGTAAATGATTCAACTCGCGCGTCGATTGGGCATACGATAATTAAATCCCTTTATTTATGTTGCCGGTTTTACGTTCGGGCGGGTTGCTCGAACATACGGTGTTGGCGTGAACTGGGAGGAAAGGAGAGATGTGAATACAGACACTGATTTTTGTTTCAGGTGAGATATGAGTTGTGATTTCAGCTGGTATATTGATGTCAATGCATGGACTTTGTGGAAAATTATGTCAAGGTACAGGGAAGTTGACATGTGTGTTTATATTAATTTATGTTGTCTTTTATGTGACTAGATCATTCCCCCCAATTTTGGTAGTTGTATATAAACATTAGGGTTTAATTTTCTGAGGTTATTGGGCGAGGAACACTTACATTCATCAGGTCAATTATGGTTTTGTTGTTGGGATCTATGTATTAGTTGTAATCGTTATCTGATGGGTATAAGTTTTAATTAAATCTGGGTTATTCGATTGTTGTGGTTACAGGTGGTAAGGGACATTCAAAATGTGCTATCCCCTAGTTCAGACCAGAAGGATAAAAGAAAGTTGTTAATAACATTTTATGGATTACACTTTGAAGATACCAAAAGACAGGTTTCTCTTGTTAAAACCGAGGTCAGTATGGATGACAATATTGTAGACATTGGCATCATTAGCTTTCTCAAATAAAGAAGGATAATTGATTCTTTCTTTTCTTTTCGGTAGTCCCTAAGGGGGTTACGGGGCAGAGTGCCATTGGAATGTTTAAGGTATTCATCCAAAATCAAATAGTACCCATACTTAGGTGTGATAAGGGGTATACTGGACCCAAATGAACTCAGTGTGTTGGAATCCTTGATTCACAGGTGTTGCATACCATATAAAATTATATAGTGTGTGCTTTCACAAACCTAACAATTGGTTGTACTTGGGGTGGTGCATGCAATCTTCTCTCTCTGTTTAATATCCTAACATTGTGTGGTAATAAATATATGGCGTTGGTTTTTCTTTCTTTTTCTATGAGTCATAAGTTGTTACACTGGTATTATGGTGAGTGGGGTGTGACTTTAACCGTTCTTCTTTTAATAAAATAAAAATGTTTTTACAAAATAAATATATTATGTATATTTTTACAAATGATATATGTATATGTTGTAATGGTATGTTATTTGTTGTGATTTTCTCAGCCTTGAAGAAGTCTGGTTTGGACGAAACACGTGTCGGCTGATGTTTTTTGTATTGTGCATTTATCTATGCACTGTGTGTATTGTCTGTACTACATGTATACCACTGTGATTTTTTCATGATATAAAGTTTTCCTCTTTTTGATATTACTGTCTCTTCATATAATTTTTTCTTTTGAATGTTTATATACTAAAAAAAATTCTACAATAATAGTACCAACACCATCATAAGAAATCATAGAAATAATTTGAGGGTTGTTCTTCAATTTGATTTATAAGATATTTTTTTCTGTTAAAAAATAATTTTTGGAATATATTGATTTTTTTGGTGTGCTCCACTAATCTTGTGTTTGCCCAGCTGGGCTTCCGCCATCTTCCGTGCCCAGCATCTCAGGTCATCCCACTGTTTCCGACAGTGGGTGCTCCGCCTGCCGTAGACCCCTAGGGTCCGCAAGTCCTTGGCGATGGCACACCATATACCCTTCTTTTGATGGCCGCTGACCTGCAGAGGAAATACACTCAGAGAAAGGTATTATTCAGACTGTCCTGCTGTTACACTCATGACCCACCATACCCCTTCCCATCCCCATTTGCACAGACATGGCCCAGCACAGAAGCTGCATGCCGCCCAGGGGACATCCGCCAACCCCCCGTACACGAGGCCTTCACACACACCACTCCATGCATTCATGCCCCATGCATCGTGCTCACAGTGTACTCACATTTTGGTCTGGAGGCCCATGCAGCAGTCCGTACTGGGGTAGGACCCCATCCACCAGTCTCTCCAACTCTGCTGAGGCGAAGACCAGGGCCCTTTCCCCAGTCACACGGGCCATGGTAGCTTCCAGACACAGGTCACAGCTGCACATGCAGTGTAGGTCCTCTCCTGTTGAAGGTCAGGTAGCCAGTGAGTGAACAAATTGAAAGCGGCAGTGACGTCCGTGGCGGTGCATACCGTCACTCCCGCGTACATCACCATTGGCCACTGTACCCCATAGGGCTCAATATTATCCAATGAGGCGTTGCACAGCGGTTCCCGACCGCCTCCCGCAATGGCGCACAACGTCAGCGGAATTACCTCACTTCCACCTGCCCCTCCACACAGGACAGATGGATGCCATTTCAGGGGGGGGGGCGGCCCTGGATTATAACTGCGTCTCAATTCACAATTGTACATACAGGACAAATGCCACTTATTCATTTCAAATTAACATCCTGCATTGTACTGTTGTGGCTACAATGTACAGTTTGTGACCGGCTCCTCACTCTTTTGCCCCATAGATTGCTACCACTTTGGATGAACAGGAGATGGAGACATACCTCCTTGTACAGACCCCTGGTAGAATGAGAAAATAGGGAAGGGTGGGGGGAAGGAAAGGATCCCTCTTGCAAAATCTCCATTAGGTAAGATAAGGACAGGAAATCCTTGTGTAATAACGGATAAGGACTCTCAAATTGATTTAATCACTCCTATGACCCCAGAAAGTCAACCCTCAAAAAAAAGTAGGCAAGTAATTCCCCCCCACTCTGTAGTACCTTCCCCAGATTTAGTCCGGTCTCCCATAAATAGTTATGAGTTCGAAAAGGACTCAGCAGGAACAGAGAAGAAAAAGGGGAAACGTTACCTTAACCCATTAAAAAAAAATACAGGAAAACAGACAAAGGACAGAAAGATCTTGGACTACTCTAATAATTGTCTTTCCCAGATTGAGGATCAACTCAGGGACATAAAAAAGTTATGTTCTTTGGTTCTGGAGAAAGTGGTCGTCCTTTAGGAGAAGGTTGAATTTATATCAACGACAACGAATTTCACATTACCGAGGGCTGAAGCGCAGAACAATCATACTGCCTTTGTACGCTCACCCGTCCCGGCCATCCATCAACACCAAAATCATAGGTTGATTCCTGCCCAGAACTTAGCCCCAAAGCCCCTGAATTTAGGGGCCATACAAAACTCTACAAATTTACAGCCTCAGCGGGGCATAAGTAAGCGGGAGGGTTCAGTGGACCAGGTGACTATAAGAACCCAAACAGCCTGCCCAAGGATCCCGCTGGCATGTGCTCCCTATATTTTAATTTTGATAAATGTTCCTATATTAGGAAACACTTACCATGAGTCTCATGCATCATTGTTAAATAAAGTGACGCATTGGGTAGGAAAGCACTCGGGAGGGAGGGTAGATTTCCACAGGGACATTTTAACCGTAAGAAGGGTCCCCTGGGTTGGCCTATCCCCTAAAGTCTCACAAGGGGACTGCATCATTATAAATTTCAGGAGTCCCTGGATAGTCAATGCTCTGTATCACCATTTTTCAACTATAAGGCTACCTGCAGGGTCTATAAGAGTACAACGATTATCTATGTTTATTCCCCCGACACCTAATCTTTGTCACTTTGACCCAATTTACTCTGGGAAACAGAATTTTGGTAACCTTGGTGTCTCCAATTCCCCTGATATTACCCTGACACTGTCTAATAGATTTGAGCCCTTGGCTTCACTGGAGCAGCTAGATTGACTATCAGTAATTTGGCCCCCTTTGCAAGGCCCCTTGGAGATAAATATACTGCACCAGTCTTTCTCGCAGCCCAAGGGAGCTTTCGATACACATGATACACATGGCATGACAGCTTCAGGTATCATTTCTTAGAATGTGGCAGGCCTAAAATAAAAAATTGGAAACCCCGATTGGCTAGAACTAGTGACGGAAAATCTTTTAATTTGCTGCCAGGAGACCTGGCTTGTGGAGCCCCCGTATATTAATGACTACACCACACATAGCGCCCCTGCAATTAAGACCTCTGCAGGTAGGGCTAAGGGAGGCCTGGTCAGTTTTGTATCAGTAAAGACTAGGGGGGTGGATGCACGTGTGGTGGGCACATCCCCCTTTTTTTTGCTTTATTTTTTAAATTAGCAGAGCCATTTGATATACTACTGATTAATTATTATAATAACACCTTTCATAACTCAGATACTAGTATGGTTGGTAGCTTGGAGATGACAATACATAAGGCAACAAATATTAGTAAAAAGGACCTAAGAATAATTTGGATTGGTGACTTTAATGCTCATCTGTGTGAGCCAAGGTATTTGAATTGTTGTGGACTTTTGGATGAAAATGATAGTCCCATTCAGCATTTTAAACACTCTCCATATGGGAACGCTCTCAACTCTCTGATAACAGCTAATTCTCTACTCTTCCCTATACCAGTTTTTAGAGGGGTACAAATGTTTATAAGAGGAGACGCTCACACTACTATTGACTTTATCATCTACTCCAGAGAACTATCCTCTCTTGTTGGGCAGTTTAGGGTGACTCCAACCTGTATTAGCGATCATAACCCTTTATCTGTTGAAATGTGTCTGGACTTGAAGAGTGATTCGAGAAGAGAGAAGTGACACCCCGATATGAAGTTTTCAGCCCAAAAAGGCCTCACAATCAAATGGGGAAAAATAGATAGCAACAGCTTTTTTAAAGATCTAATGTTGAATAAATGGTCAGACGTCATGATAACCTTGGGTGAAGATAGGTCTCCTCACGAAATTGTCTGTGCATTCTCCTCTTTAACGAAGTATATGGCTGAGAAATTACAGTCCTCTGGCATTAATAAAGCACATGGCCCGAGATGGTTTAACCACGCATGTACTATATCCTTAAATAACTTAAAGAAAATAACTAACGTATCTCCTCAAGATCGACAAGCAGTTAAAGTTGCTAGGAAAAACTATAAGGAAGTACTTGCCAAGAGGAAAGTTGAATTAAGTGAGTCTGCCTGGGAGGAATTGATGGAAGCAAGCAAAACCAAAGATACAACTGCGTTCTGGCGTGTGGTCAGTTCCCCACTGTTGAATGACAAGCATGAGGTGTCTATGGATACTGTTATTCCAGCCCAAATTTGGGTGGACCATTTTACAAATATTTTTGCAACAGAGACTAATGCTCAACTAGAAAAGACAAATTGTTTGAAGATAAGAGGAAACAATCAGCCTAGTGTGACCTTCAGCAATGCCATAAGCGTAGACGATGTAATACAAGCTATTCAAGATTGCCCCCCTGAGAAAGCTCCTGGCCCAGATAAAATCCCTGCTGATTTATATAAAGCGCTTCCAGATTTCTTAGTAGATACCTGGAGAGAAGCGAATATCGTCCCAATTTTTAAGAAGGGGGACAGGGCAGATCCTTTATGCTATCGACCAATTTCTTTATTGGACAGCTCGGTTAAAATGTTAGGCCGAGTGATCCTGAATAAGTTGGAAAACTGGGCGATTGAATCTCATTCTCTCTCAGAAGTCCAATTTGGCTTTCGGCCCGGTGTGGGCACAGTAGAACAAACTCTCAATTTGACCCTTATAGTACAAAAATATACCAAAGATAAAAGGGGGTGCATACACCTAGCATTTATGGATCTGTCCTGCACTTTTGACACAGTTAACAGAGAGAAATTGTGGATGGTCATGTTGAACATGGGCGTGGACAAAGATATAGGCCCTCATTCTGACCTTGGCGGTCTTTTCGCAAGACCGCTGAGTTACCGCCGCGGTGAAGACCGCCGACCGCGGCGGTGTGCCGCTGTGCGCATTCTGACCGCTGGGAGCGTTCCGCCGGAAAACCGCCAGCAGCCACACTGGCGGTCGGCGGGAAAGTGGAGACTGGTCAACCTCCACCGCCACGCCAGCAGAACACCGCCCACAGAATTACGACCCACATTTCCGTGTGGCGGTCTTCTGTTGGCGGTCTTCTGTTGGCGATCACGTCCCTATGGCTCCCGTCGCCTCCCGGAGGACCAACGCACAAGGTAAGTTGATCGTCCGTGAGGGGAGGGGGTGGGGGGGTGTTGTGTGATGTGGGCGTGCATGGGGGTGTGCGTGTGAGTGTGTAGAGGGGGTGTGTGAGTGCGTGTATGCGGGCGGGGGGTGCTGCTGTGTCTATGGGTAATGTGTGCTGTTCGGCAGGTGCGCATGTCGGCATGTATGTGTGCGGGTATGTGTCCCCGTTGTGTATGTGTGTGTAGGGGGTGTGTATATGTGCATGTTGGGGGTGTGTGCATGTCGGGGTACATGTATGTGCATGTCGGGGTGGGGGTGGGGAGGGGGTTCGTACCACCTCTGGGGGGTGGCAGGGGGGTGGAGGGTGTGGGGGGAGGACTCGGGTGGGTAGTGGGGGGTGGGGGAGACCCCTATCAGTGCCAGGGAAGGAATTCCCTGGCCCCGATAGTGCTTACCGCCATGGTTCGCACGGCGGTTCCCGCCCGCAAGAAACCGCGGCGGTAGGCAGGGTCATAATACCCTTGGCGGTCTTGGGTCGACCGCCGGGCCGGAGTGCGCAAACTCCAGCCCCGCGGTCATGACCGCCGCGGCGGTCGGAGTGGAGAAGTAGCGGTCGGTCGCGGCGGGGACCGCCGCGGTCAGAATGCCATTTTTAATACCGCCGGTCTGTTCGCGGTCCGACCGCCGTCTCTCCGCCGACCGCCAGGGTCAGAATGAGGGCCATAATCATTTTACTCAGTAGACTCCATGCCTGAACAGTGGCTCGAGTTCTCTGTTCCCGGGAGGGTGGTTTAACCAATAAATTTTCCTCATTAAAGGGGGTCAGACAGGGCTGCGTGCTGGTCCCTTTTCTTTTTCTTTTATACATAAATGGGTTAGAGAAATTTCTCTGTGAATCAGGGAAGGACTCTCCAGTTATTAACAATTCCCCAATTCATGTATTATTGTATGCTGACGACGCTGTACTTATTTCAAGGACAGCAAATGGCCTCCAGATTTTATTGAATGTTTTTAAAACATTTATGGGGAACCTTGGACTTAAAATTAATAGATCTAAGTCATTTGTGATGAAGACCGGGCCCAAGCTAGCAAAAAGAAAACATTTTGCTTTAGCTGGGCATGAAATACTCAAGGTCCCACACTTTACGTATTTGGGGGTCCCCATTGATGTAGATTTTAACTGGAAATTTTTAGTAAATATACGTTCAGTACAATTTCAGAAAGCCATAGAAGCAGTTTTTAGGTTTGCGAAAAGACTGCAACACAAACCTGTTAAAGAAATGATGACTGTTTTTTCCACCAAATGTCTTTCTATCGCGACATTTGGAGCCGGGGTTTGGGGATATGCAGAATGTTCGAGCCTCCAGATTGTAGAAAATAAGATTTTAAGAAGGCTACTAGCAGTCCCCCAATCAACATCAGTAATGTTCTGTCATGAAGAAGTAGGTATGAGATGCATATCTAGTTATATAAAGCTTCAACCCGTATTATTATGGTTAAAAATTTGGATTAAGCCAGAAGCCTCTTTACGTAGAAAGGTGATACAGGATTGTCTCCTTTTATCACGATCTTTGGATATACCTTGGCTTAGATATGTTCGCTTCTCCCTTCTATCTTTAGGATTAGGAGAATTTTTCCTCAAACCGGATATTTTAACAAAATGGGATATTAAAAAGGTATATATTGGCAAAAAAGCTTTGACATGGAGTTAACCCCAGGTATAAATAGAACACTGGCGGGGAATCGGATACAGCAACTGCATCCAAAGCTATATCTGATTACCACTAGTCTCGAGCGACAAAGGTTCCTACTTACAAGGTTACGCTTAAATACATTACACTATTTGGTAGCATTTCCAGTACGTGGAACTTGGTTCAAGAACCTTCCTCCATGTTGCTGTGATGGAAAGACATCCCAGAGTACACTGCACTTTATGCTCTTTTGCACCTTTATGTTGTTCTGAGAAAAAGGTTTTTACGGCTGTTATTTTTATCTAAAAGTATTAGAACTAGTCAGCTTGCTTATTTATACATACATAACCTGGGAAATGTGGAAATAATTCAGGCCGTGTTAAATTTTATATATGCAGCCTTAAGAATTCGAAATATGTATTAATAACGTTTGTAGTAATTTTATGATTAAGAAACTTGTATGTTTTATTTATTGGATGTCTTTTATGGTCTTTTCTGTACCAGATAAAGTAAACTGATGATGATGATGGAGGACAGGCACATTATCTTCACCTACAGACTTGACAGGGCCACAATCACAGAGCTGTGTGCCCAACTGGAGTCTGACCTGATATCTGCTATCCGTCACCCCACTGGGATACCCCCTCTTGTGCAAGTCCTATCTGTGCTCCATTTCTTGGCAACTGGTTCTTTCCAAGTGTCAAGGGGCTTGGCAGCAGGAGTGTCGCAGCCAATGTTCTCAATGGTGCTGACAAGAGTGCTGGCTGCCCTGATTAAATACGTGCAGCTACATTGTTTTCCCCAGGTAGAGGATTTGGCCACAGTGAAGGCTGACTTCTATGCAATGGGACATATTCCCAACATCATTGGGGCGATTGATGGCACACATATTGCGTTTGTCCCCAACAGGTGTTCAGAAATCGTAAAATAAATGTTCAGATTGTGTGCCTGGCGCACCAGTACATCTCACATGTCAATGCTAAGTATCCTGGGTCAGTGCATGATGCCTTTATCCTGAGGAATAGCAGCATCCCAAATGTGGTGGCAGAGGCACAGGGTGTGGCTAATAGGTGAGCCCTGGTTCGCACCCAGTGGATGTTGGTGTATGGGTATGGTGTGGGCCATATGGCATAGTGTGTGGCTAAATGTTGTCCCTCAATATTTACAGGTGACTCAGGTTACCCCAGCCTATCATGGCTACTGACCCCTGTCAGGAATCCCAGGACAAGGGCAGCGGAACGTTACAATGAGGTACATGGGCGAACAAGAAGGATAATTAAACGTACCTTTGGCCTCCTGAAGGCCAGGTTTCAGTGCCTCCATCTAACAGGTGGATCCCTGTGCTACTCACCCAAGAAGGCCTGCCAGATAATCTTGGCATGCTGCATGTTGCATAACCTTGCCTTGAGACGCCATGTGTCTTTTCTGCAGGAGGAGGAGGCTGGAGATGGCTGAGTGGCAGCAGTGGACCCTGTGGACAGTGAAGATGAGAAGGCAGAGGATGAGGACAACAGAACTGCAGTGATTCGACAATACTTCCAATGACACACAGGTAAGACAGTGTAACTTCACATTTCATTGTAATTTTTTTGTTTCACATTGTCACTGGCAGGCTGTGATTTCCCACTTCTATGCCCACTCACTGTACCCTTTGGCAACTCTTTTTGCAGATGTTGGTGCCCCACTATCGCTCCTGGTGTGTTCACTGCAGCCAACTACAGGTCTATCCTATGTAAACATTACTGTACAGTTGATTTGCTATGTTTGAATCTTGTTAAACGAATACATACTTAAATAATTTCACGTACTCCATATTTGTATTTTTTTCAAAGTGTGTTTATTGAAGTACCAAGAAGAATAGGGGAGAGTGCAATGGGATGGGGTGATGATGGAGGAAAGTCCAGGGTATTGTTCCAGTCTATTTGTAGCACAGGCGCATTGTCCAAGGGGACATAGGAAGAGGGGAGCAATGGCAGTTCAAGGTGGACAGGGTGACAGAGCGGGACACAAGGGTGACAATCAGGAGAGTCTCATTTCCTGGCGGGGGTCTTAGCAATTGTCTCTGCCGTCTGCCTGGATCGCAGGGAACGTTTGCGGGGTGGTTCTCCTTCTGCAGGGGGAGGGGTGCTGGTGGCCTGTTGGTCCTGTGGCTGGGCCTCCTGTCCACTAGCAGCAGCGGAGGTGGAAGGCAGTTCAGATGTCAGGCTAGTGGCAGGGGCCCGCTGTTGTAAGTCTGCCTTTCTCATAATGTTTGCCATGTCTGCCAGTACCCATGCAATGGAGACCAGGGTGGTGTTAATGGCCTGCAAGTCCTCCCTGATCCCCGGGTACTGTCCCTCCTGCAGCCGCCGTTTCTCCTGCATGTTGTCCAGCATCTGGCCCAGGGTATCCTGGGAATGTTGGTGTGCTCCCAGGATCTCGGTCAGTTCCTCCTGGGGGGTCGGTTCCCTGGGCCTGTCCTCCCCCTGGCGCACAGCAGTCCTCCCAGTGTCCCTGTTGTCCTGTGCCTCTGTTCCCTGAACCGTGTGCCCACTGCCACTGACCCAGGTCCCTGATTTTCTTGGGTGCGAGGTGTGCCCTGGGGTCCCTGTAAGTGGTGGACATACTGCTGCTTGACGTGTTGTGGGGACAGAGGCATGGGTACGCTGGGTGGGTGCGGTGGTGGTGTTTCCTGAGGGGGAGGCTCTGTGGTGGTGTGTGACTGTGCCTGGGTAACTGACTGTCTAGAGGTCCCTGATGGGCCAGGTTGGTCACCCAGATCCAGGCGACCAGAGTTGCTGTCATCACTGTGGACCTCTTCTGCGGGGGACTAGAAATTGGTGGCACCTCTTCTCCGCTGACATTGGCTGGGATACCTGTGGGGATGTAAATGCAGTGTTATTGTTTCTGTGCGTGACATATTGTGCATGAGTGAGTTACCCTCTTTGGTTGAATTTGCCCTGGCAGCTTTCACTTGTGTAAGTTGGTATGTGGTGGGCTAGCTGATTTTCTCTAGTCTGCATGCTTTAGTGATAGGTGTTCATGCAGGGCTGTGAGTGATGTCCATGCATTGGTATGGCATGCAGGGCGTGGCAATTGGATGAGTGAGATGTGATGGTGGGGTGTGTGGGAAGTGGTGGAGTGATGGGAGTGAGGGTGGGGGTATGTGGTGGCATGCAGGTAGGGGAGTAGTAGTAGTATAGAGTTGACTTACCAGAGTCCAGTCCTCCTCCTACTCCAGCCAGGCCCTCAGGATGCATGATTGCCAAGACTTGCTCCTCCCATATTGATAGTTGTGGGGGAGGAGGTGGGGGTCCACAGCCAGTCCTCTGTACAGCGAGCTGGTGTCTTGCTGCAATGGAACGTACCTTCCCCCGTAGGTCGTTTCACCTCTTCCTGATATCATCCCTTGTTCTGTGGTGCTGTCAAACGGCGTTGACCCTGTCCACGATCCTCTGCCATAGCTCCATCTTCCTAGCAATGGATATCTGCTGCACCTGTGCTCCAAATAGCTGAGGCTCTACTCTGATGATTTCCTCCACCATGACCCTTAGCTCCTCCTCAGAGAATTAGGGGTGGCTTTGTGGTGCCATGGGTGTTGTGTGAGTAGTGTGGGTCAGGGTGTGTAGGGTGATGTGTTGGGGGGTGTATAGTAAGGTGCGTGGGTGGTGTATGCGTGATGGTGGTGTGTGTCTCTGGTCTTGTCTGTGGTCGTGGTGTCTATCCTGTGGCAATTGTAGTCGTAAAGGGTTGTAGGTAGTGTGGGTGTGTGTTTTATAGTGTTGTGGATGTGTGGGTGTGGTGTGTATGTAGTTTGAATTGTCTAATGTGATGCTGTTTTGTTTGTGTGTGTGTATTTTGAGCGTGGCGATATGTACCACCAATGATTTACCACCATTGAATGTCCGCCCGTGGTGATTCGTGGGTCATAATGTGATGGGCGTAATTCTGTTGGCGTAATGGTGTGGGTTTTGGTACCGCCAGTTTAACACTGACCTTTGGTGTGGCGGACTTGTGTCTGTGGTTGAATAGTGACGGATTGGTGTGTGTGTCATAATATGGTGAACGGATATCCGCGGCGGCAGTATGTTGGCGGCAGTCAATGTGGCGTGAAGTGGGAGTTACCGCCAATGTCATAATGAGGGCCTTAGTCTCCCCGTGCCTACAAAAATGTAATGTGGCCGAAGTACATTTTTGCAGATCTTAGTAATTGAGGCTCTTCGTTATTGTGATTTGAATACATAATTTCACAATCATTGATAGTTTTGTTAAAAATAGATACTTTTTCTTTTTTGCGGAAAATGTAAAATCAATGTTTTGTATTTCTACGCTAGCTAAAGGAACCCTGAAAATAAATTGTGATGCAGCTCAATAAATATTCTTCAAGCTACTGTTGGCTGCGCCTGCTCTCAGAAAGATGGCAACAAGGTTTCTCTTCCAGGGGATCCTCATCAATAGTCATAAACAATGAATAGTCCCGCCCTCGTACGGGGACCCTGGAGCATACATAAAATACACACATGTAAAAGTATGAAATATGCACGAAAAAAATATATATTACATTTTAGTAGACAATTTTCATACCAAACTCATGTATACGTGTGTACAACAGCAATGCAGACTATATTCATAAACAGGCTAAAATGCTTGATATGCTTTATTTCTATGGAGTTTTTTTTTAGTTTTTTTTTTTAAAAACAGTCCCTTTCAAAATTACAATAAGAGAAAAAACTTTCCAAAGCCCCAAAGCTGGGCCCAGGGAAAGAAGAAGTAGCAACATCAGTGAAAAAAGAGAAAAAACTACATAGAAAACAATGGAGCATTATTAGCCAAAAGGCTGCATGCAGGTTAACACAGGAGAACCATAAAATTCTGGCACCGTGCCTTTAAGACCCTCAGCACCTCAGTATCCCACCATGCCTCAGGGGTGAAGGAGAGGTGACAGTTGGTTCACAGTTAGTTCAGTTCTTTTTTCCGGCTTCTTCTAAGAGGATCCTGGAGAGTTTTTCTCAGGAAAATATTTAAAAACAGCGTTTTTTCTACCTTCACTCGACATTTCACACCTTTGTCTGTGTCAAGGGATTTTTTCCTGACTGGAAAATGCCTTCTCTTTTTGTGAAGTGCCCTTCCTGTGGGAAGAAGAAGGCCCAGTCTGATCCACACTCTCTCTGCATTGTGTGTTTACCTCAGAGTCACTTCCCTGACACTTGCAGACACTGCAAGAACATGTCAAAAAGAACTCTGAAGGACAGGGAGAAGATCAGACTTCATGGTCTTTATGAGAGACAGAAGACATCATCCTCTTCGCTTCGCAGGCAGCCAGCAAGCCATTCTCAGGAGAGACAGGCTAGATTGACGTCAGCCGGTAGGAAGGTGCCTGTTTGCTCCCCGTCTACGTCACCGCTGCCACCGCCACATCGTCATAGATCGGCGTCAACGGCGACCCGACCGACGTCGAGGGATACGATGTCAATGGCACAGAACCATCATAAGGGCAGATCTCCGACGACGGCAACCCACCGATCGACGTCGAGCCAGCACCGGCGTGCTCATTCGCCGTCGAAGGCCTCGCACCCCTCAGCGGCATGGAAGACGACGTTGAGATCCCCTCAACGGCGAGAGCAAAGACATCCGCCGTCGGCGGCCCATCATTCGACGGCGAGGCACACGACGTCGAGCAGGTCGCTGTCAAGGGACCACCGGTCACCGTCGAGGCACTCGACGTTGAGACCAGAGCAGTCCGTGGTACTCCCTTAGACGTCGTTGCAACTTTCTATGTCGACACCAGTGTTGCCTATCTCACAAGGAGAAGAGCGTCGGCTACCGGCGGCTGATAAGAACACTCCAACAAGTCCAGTGGTCTCCATAAGGAGTGGTTCGTTTGGGAGGTCGAGAGTCGTATCGTCTGGGCACATCTCGCCCATCAACTTATCGCCGAGGCTTAATAAAACGACTGCTTCTCCAGACTCGCAATATTCGAGAATGTACTCACCTTCGGCTTCTCTTCCGAGGACACCATCGCCAACAGCGCGGACAGAACGGGCTCGTTCTGCGTCTCACCAGCATGCCACTAGGCCTTGGCATGCTGCAACAAGATCTCGGAGCACGTCACGCTCCCAGAGAAGATCCAGATCAAGATCACGCCGTCACAGAAGGTCTCCTTCTTGGTCCACATCGTCGGGGTCTTCAGTAAGAGGGTACTCCCCGACTCTAACGGATTCTCCACCAGCTAGAGTTTCCCCGGTGGACGACATCACAACTTTTAACGAGGTGCTTCTCAGGGGAGCACAGAAGCTGAATATTGAGGTCCCGGAGCCTTCAACCTCCTCATCCGTAATCTTTGAAACCCTGCAACACAGGGCGGTTTCAAAGAAATTGTTACCGCTGGTGCCTGGTCTTCTACAACCAACCATGGACACCTTTTTAGCACCAGCCAACCTCCGATCAGCTCCTGCTAGGATCTTAAAGAAATACAAGGCACCTGATCAAGATCCTTTGTTTCTCAGGACTGATCCACCGCCAGACTCAGTCATATTGGACGCAGCCCGGAAGACGCACTCAGTGGCATCATCCTCCAGGGTTCCACCGGACAAGGAGAGTAGACACCTGGACTCTCTGTGGAGGAAGATGTGTGGCACGGCAGCTTCCATGATGAAGGTCTACAGCGCCTCCGCACTCCTAGGCAGATACGATTGGTCACTCTGGGACTCACTGAGCAGGTTTACAGAAAAGCTGCCTAGAGAGGACAGGCAGGATTTTCAGGGGATCCTTCAGGAGGGAAGTCTGGTCTCCAATCAGGTCATCAGTGCGGCAGCAGATGGTGCAGACTTAGCAGCACATGGTTACGCGCATGGGCTTTGTGCGAGAAGGTCTTCCTGGCTAAGACTCACAGGATTGAAGCAGGAAGCGCGGCAGCGTAGCCTAAACCTTCCGTTTAACGGAAACTCGCTTTTCGGAACCCACACAGATGAGGAGATGGCGCGTATGAAGGCGGAGGTGGACACCATGAGGGCAGTGGGCCTCGAGAGAAGGAAGGACTTCAGGCGAAGATATAGGCCTTACGACAGACGCCCATTCCAACAGAGGGTTCAAACCTCTCATTGGTCCCAGAGGCCACAGCAGAAACAAGGGCGTCCGCTCTTCCAGTCTCGTAAAGCCACAAGAGACAGAGGGTCAAGCAGACCTCAGCAGTCTACCCCCAAAGCTCCTGCAAAACAATGAGGAATCGCTTCCCTTAATACCGTGCACCACTCCGGTTGGGGGAAGTATCACAGCGTTCATTCAGGAGTGGGGTGGAATAACAAAAGACAAATGGGTGCTGAACATTGTAGAGAATGGGTACTCTCTTCTTTTCTGGCAACCTCCTCCTCACTTGCCACCAACCAAATGCAATCCGGCTCACATGAGCTTATTACGCAAAGAGGCTCATGCTCTGTTACAGAAAAAAGCAATAGAAAAGGTTCCAGTCGCACACAGAGGGAAAGGAGTGTACTCCCGCTATTTTCTAGTAGCAAAGAAGGGTCGGGAAGGAGTTTTCCGACCGATCCTAGACTTGAGGCTGCTGAACAAGTACATAAAGAAGCAAAAGTTCAGGATGCTGACTCTCCACCAGATTTTCCCTCAACTGCATCGAGGAGACTGGATGTGCTCCATAGATCTGCAAGATGCGTATTTTCATATCCAGATCATTCCAAAACATCGGAAATTTCTACGATTTCTGATAGCCTCCCAACACTATCAGTTCAAGGTGCTTCCTTTCGGCCTAAAATCTGCCCCTCGCGTTTCCTCCAAATGTGTAGCAACGGTAGCGGCGCATTTAAGGAAGCAGAAAATCTTAATTTATCCATACCTAGACGACTGGCTACTGAAAGCCTCCTCTCCGGAGCAGGCGAAAAACCATCTGGACATTGTGCTCAGTGTTTTCCGATCTCTAGGGCTACAAGTCAACTACCAAAAGTTCACCCTCATCCCAACACAAACCCTCCACTACTTGGGAGCAATACTGAATACAGAGCTCGAAAGAGTGTATCCTTCGGAGGAACGACTGTTATCAATAAGGAGGAAGTGTCAAGACCTTCTGAGTTCCCACGCACCTACGGCCCGTCAGGTGACATCTCTGTTGGGCTCCATGGCCTCTTGCATTTTCATGGTCCAAAATGCCAGATTGCATATGAGGCCTCTTCAAGAGGCTCTGGAGAACAACTGGAACCAGCGCACAGGCCACTGGGAAGACAGAATGCTTCTTCCGATAGGAGCGCGACAATCGTTAAGATGGTGGATGCACAGACATCACCTGTCAGTAGGAGTTCCTTTTCATCAGCCGATCCCGTCCGACACTCTGGTAACGGATGCGTCGCTTCAGGGCTGGGGAGCTCATCTAGGTTCCCGTCAAGCTCAAGGTCTGTGGTCCAACAAAGAAAGAGCGTACCACATCAACCTGCTGGAGCTCAGAGCAGTTCATCTGGCTCTCAAGTCTTTTGCTCCATTGATTCAAGGGAAATCTCTCCTAGTACAAACGGACAATACGACGACAATGTATTATCTGAACAAACAAGGAGGAACGAGATCCCTGCCCCTGTCTCTGGAGTCTCAGGCCATTTGGCATTGGCTATTAGCGAGGGGAATGTCTCTTACAGCAATTCACCTCCCAGGGCAGCAAAACGTGGAGGCGGACTTCCTAAGCAGAACCCTCGAGGACGCCCACGATTGGGTTCTTCACAACGAGGTTGTCGAAGACATCTTCGTTCAATGGGGTCGGCCTCAGTTAGACCTCTTCGCAGACGAGGTAAACAAGAAATGCCCAGACTTCACGTCCAGGTTCTACCGTCCGGGGTCTCGAGGGAATGCCCTGTTGATCGACTGGTCAGGGATATTTCTCTACGCCTTTCCACCGATTCCCCTCATACTAGCTGTGATAAACAAACTCTACAGATCCAGCACCAGAATGATTCTCATAGTCCCGCAATGTCCTCGTCAGTTCTGGTACACGGATCTCCTCAACCTATCAGAACAACCGCACAGGAGGATGCCGTGCAGACCGGATCTCCTTTGCAGGCTGGGAGGCAGGATACTTCACCCCAACCTTCCCTCTCTGAGCTTGACAGCATGGCTCCTGAATTCCTGCAGTATGGGCATGTAGGGCTCTCGCAGGAGTGCATGAACATCTTAAAGGAGTCCAGACGACCTTCCACGCGGCGTTCTTACGCGTTCAGGTGGAAGAGGTTCTACATATGGTGTCGTCAGCAAGGTCAGAATCCTATACTGGCTCAGGAGGAGGTCATACTGTCTTACCTGCTCCATCTGGCGAAATCGGGTCTGCAAGTGTCATCTATTAAGGTACATTTATCTGCCATCACAGCCTATCGGAAGTCACCTTCTCAGGATTCCTTTTTTACAAGACCAGTAGTCAAGGGTTTCTTAGAAAGTTTGAAGAAGGTTTTTCCCCCCATTCGAAAACCCTCTCCTCCATGGGAACTAAACATAGTATTATCTAGGCTCATGGGCCCTCCTTTCGAACCTATCCACAAAGCTTCTTTGCAACACCTTACGTGGAAGACAGCTTTCCTCGTAGCT